>NW_028258329.1:1210625-1815937 GCF_053883595.1 Heterocephalus glaber | reverse complement strand
CTTTTTCTGCTCTTAAAATTTTTATTTTTCTCTTTTTTCTTTCTTTCCTCTTTTCTTTCTCTCTCTCTCTCCCTCACTCCCTTGCTGTCCTACATTGTTCTTCATCTCCCTTTGTGTTCCTGTTCTAGCCCTAATTTGTATTTCTTCTTTATTTGTTTTTTCTTCTTTTTTCTTCTCTCACCTATGTCCTCTGGCCTCACTGCTAATGATCCCCTATCCTTCTACCTACCTATCCCTCCCTCCCCAACTTCTTCTAACTCCCCATCCTGAAGGGTAAAGTTGCTACATTGAAGAGTTTATTCACTATAAACATATGTTGGGTTCGTCCTTGATTTTGATTTAATTCACACAAAGGTGATAGATTAGTAACTACCACAAATTGCCATTTTCTAAGAGGTACTTAATGCTATTGTGTTGCTGATTGTATCACTTGGGCTAAGGTGTTGTCATTGGTCTAATCAGTTGTCCTTCCTGGTATAATAAAAATGAGATAGGCTCAGAGCCATTAGAGACTCAAAACCTAAACCAGCTATATCTGGAAGACACCTCTGAGAAGCAATCATTCCATAAGGGTTATAAATACATCAACAAAGATACTTACAATAAGCAACTTCAAATTATCAACCCAAGAACTAAACAAAGGACAGTACCAAAAATGAAAATGAGAAGACATTTAAGTAAGGCACAAACTCAGACCTCCACCCCATGAAAGGCAAATTCTAGGGGAAATCAGGTGGAAAAGTCTGACAATCATCCCCCTGGACACCCTGAACTGACAGCACAGGAAACAAAACATATGAATGAGGCTCTAGAAAAATTCAAAGCAGAAATAATCTCCCAGATAACTACAGAGATGGTGAGCAGAGTGAAAGACATGATTATAAGCTCTAGAACAGAAACAGATAAAAAAAAAAGATGAGCTCAGAAACATGTTGGAAGCCATGAATGTCCAGCATAAGAAAGAAATGGAAACCATGATCACCCAACATAAGAAAGAAATGGAATCTATGAAACAGATTCAAACAGATATTCAGGAGATTAGAAACTCCACTGAAAGCATGCAGAGCAGATTAAGGGAATCTGAAGATAGAATATCAGATATAGAAGACAGGATTGCAGTTAAGGACCATGAAAACAGATTTCTTAAAAATAGTAAGGGACTATGAGAAATCAATCCAGCAGCTGCTAGATGAAGCAAAGAAGAATAACATAAGACTGTTAGGAGTCCACAAGAAAAAGGAGAAAGTACAATTGACATAAAAAAAAACTGTTCACAGAAGTAACAGTAGAAAACTTCCCAGACAGGGGTGGAGGATTGGACATACAGATAAGTGAGGCATATAGAACTCCAACTAGCCATGATCAAAAAAATCTACAAATAGGCATATAATAGTCAAGATCCCAGAAACCCAACAGAAGAACAAAATCCTACAAGTAGAGAAAAGAAACAAATCACCTACAAAGGAAAGCCCATCAGAATCATGGAAGACTTCTCAACACAAACCCTCAAATCAAGGAGAGACTAGAGTGAAGTATTTCAAGTTCTAAAAGAAAATAACTTCTAACCTAGACTGTTGTATCCTGCAAAATTATCTTTCACAATCAATGGGGAAATTAGATACTTCCATGACAAAGAACACCTGAGAAATGTCATGAGCTCCAAACCAGCACTCCATACAATTCTAACCAAAATCCTAGAAAAAGACAATGAATGTCACTACTCCATGAGGCCCCAAAGAGGGAAGCCACCAGGCAAGGTAAGAAACTAAAGGGAAAGGGGGAACAAAAAAGAAATAAAAGAGCCAACAACAGCAAAACATCATGACAAGGATGAGTCAATATCTATCAATTAAAACTATCAATGTTAACGGCCTCAATTTACCAATCAAAAGAAATAGACTGACAGAATGGATTAAGAAGCAAAATCCAGCAATATGCTGTATACAAGAAACACATCTAACTGAAAATGAAATTCATAGACTGAAAGTAAAAGCACAGAAAGCAGTTTTCCACACAACACGAAAAAAGCAGGGGTAGCAATCTTATTTGCAGACAAAGTAGATTTCAAACCAAAACTAACTAAGACAGACAAAGATGGTCACTGGATTCTTGGGAAGGGAACAATCCAAGAGGAAAACACAACAATCTTAAATATGTATGCACCAAATACAAATCCCCCTAACTATACAAAATAAATATTAATGGACATGAAAATCCAAATAAACACCAATACAGTTGTAGGGGGGACTTCAATACCCTACTATCACAAATAGACAGATCATCTAGACAAAAAATTAACAATGAAATTCTAGAACTGATCCAAGCTATTGAACAAATGGACTTAATAGATGTTTACAGAGTGTTCCACTCCACAAAATCAGAATACACATTCTTGTCAGCTGCACACGGGTCATTCTCCAAAATAGACCACATGCTAGCTCACAGGACATGTCTAAGTAAATGTAAAAGAACTGAAGTTACCCCCTGTATATTATCAGACCATAGTGCAATAAAATTGGAGATCAATAGCATAAGAAACTGCAAAACTCCCACAAATACAGGGAAGTGGAATAACACCCTCCTGCACATCAAATGGGTCACAGAGGAAATTAAAGAAGAAATTAGAAAGTTTCTACAAGTAAATGATAATGCCAGTACAACATACAGGAATCTATAGGACACAATGATGGCAGTTCTATGTGGGAAATTCATAGCAGTGAATGCCATATTAGGAAAACAGAGAGAACACAAATAAATAACCTAATGCAGAACCTCAAGGTCCCAGAAAAAAAGAGCATAACAAACCCAAAGCTCATACAAGAGAGGAAATTATAAAGGTCATAGGGTTCTGGAATCATGGCAAGACATACAGGATGACACAGAATTCGGGTAAAGTAATAAAAGTTTACTTGCAAGCAGGCAGGACTGTCAGAAACTGGTCTGGTCAGAGTCTGTGCCCTGTGTTCTTTGTCCATCTCCTTTCATACTTTTGTCAGTCATTATTTCATCCCTAGTGGTCCTTGTTAAGTAAATAAAGTTCCAATTCCTGTTTAATGGTTAGGCACAGGTGATTTCTATCACTGATTACAGTCCTAAACACATGACAGTTAAGGTACATACATCACAAGTTTGTTCAAGGTTTCCCATTTTGTTCTTCAGAGCTAGGATGTTATCTATCGTGGAGCTACAGATCAAAGGAGCTATACAACCTTCACTTTAAACAACAAAAGCAATGAGCTAAGGCAAGCTTTTAAAGGGATACACTATTTTGCTTCCACAACTACTTTAATAGCTAATCTACTAAACTTACTTTAAAACTTTTCCCTATCATTCCTCCCTTTGTCTACTTCAGGATAAATCTTCTATCCATAATATGTTTTATCTACCTTATCTGTATTTTTTAATACTAGCATTTGATAGTGTTGAGTGGCAGTAATATACTGCTGTATAAATCTTGAGATCCATTGAATAACACAAGGACCAAACATTAATACTAATATTATAACAAGAAGGGGACTCAGAAGAGGTCCTATCCAAGTTTTTTTAATCTTGTCCAAGTAAAATTAATCCCATAAGATGGCTCTCTTATACCAAATTCCTCATGAAGAGCTTTGATCAGATCTTTCAATTTGTCTAGTGATTCTTGTACTACACCAGATTAATTAGCATAATAACAACATTCTTCACTAAGGAGTAAACAAGTCCCTCCTTTCTTGGCTGTTAGCAAATCGAGAGCATGCCTATTTTGTAGTACAAAATTGGCTAAACAATCTAACTGAGGTTCTAAAGCCTGAAGTGTGTCTCGAATTTCCTCAAGATCTTTTAAAATTTCTTGTCCTAATGAAATATATTACTCCGTGTTGCCAAATAGGATCCCATGGGGCTGGCATATACATAGATATAGGATTACCTTGACCTTGTTTACAATTGTTGCAATTACCAGTGGCTCATCCAACAAGGGAGCCGTTGATCCAAACTTGTGTTTTCTTTTTGCAATATAATTTCTCATTAGAATACTTCCCACAGTCAAAAGTTACCCCAGATCCTCCATAATGTTCCTTTGGGCAGGCATCAAAGAACATTATAAAAGGATAGCCCTCCGGTTCCCATTTTACCATTTTAAAAGTTACATACTGTTCAAACCTTTCATCACCAGGCTTAAACTGGCACAGTTTGAAAACAAAGAAACTCAGAGCAGTGGTGATCTGGCATAGCACAAGAGTCCATGCTGCCTTTCCCAGCACTCCCATTTTTCAGCCATGCATTGACTCACCAGCCTCCAGAGTGGTGAGAGCAGGACTTTGAGTGCATTGTCTTTCTTGGCTTTCAGAGTCAGCTTTATTTTTACCTTGTGCAATGAAGTCTTTGCCTTTCTGATGTCCTGAACAATGTATTACTGTGACTTTGCTAGGTTCCCATGCTGCCTCTAGCAACTGTACAATTTCCTGTCTATTCTTGATTTGCTTCCCTTCTGGTGTAAGAAGACCTCACTCTCAATGAATCATGCCATGGAGCAAATGTGTAGTGAGAGTCTGTATATATATTTACCTTTTTACCCTTTGTCCATCAGAGTGCCTATATGAGTGCCCAAAGCTCAGCATGCTGTGCTGACCAGCCAAAAGGAAGGGGCCCTGGCTAGGATCACCTCATCCTTTGTGGTTACTGCATATCCAGCATGATGAACCCCATCTTCCACGAAGCTGCTCCCATCTGGGAACAGAACAAGGTCAGCATCAGACAAGGGTGCCATTTGCAAGTCAGGGTGGCTGGAAAAGAGCTCATTGGTGACATTCAAGCAGTCATGATTGGGAGGGCCTCTCTTCATGGGCAAAAAGGTAGCAGGATTTAAAGTTTTTGCAGGAATAAACCACAAGTGGGGATTCTCACAGAGAAGGGCTTGATACTGAGTAACCTGATTATTTGAGAGCCAATGATGCTCCCTTGTGTTCAGCAGTTCTAGGACCATGTGTGGAACCTGCACAGTCAGTACCCGACCTAAAGTCAGCTTGTCTGTTTCTTGAATCAACAGAACTGAAACTGCTAAGGCCCAAAGACAAGGAGGCCATCTTTTTGCTACTGGATCGAAATTCTTAGACAAATATGCCACCGGCTGATTCCATGGGACTGCTTCTTGGGTCAACACTCCAAGGGCCACATGGATTTTCTCAGTCACATATAGAGTAAAAGGCTGCTTTACATCTGGTGTGCCTAGGGCTGGGGAGGCTGCCAAAGTCAATTTTAATTTCTTAAAAGCTTCTTCCTGTTCTACAGTCTAATGCAGATGATTCTCCTCTTGTTCCTTTAGGGCTTCACAAAGCAGTTTAGAGATTTCTGCAAAACCCAGAATCCAAACTTTACAGAAGCCTGCTGCCCCAAGAAACTGTTTCAGCTGCTTTTTTGTTTGGGGTTCAGGGATAGCACTAATAACCTGTTTTTTATTTCCTAGGCAACACATGCCCTGTGTTATTTGAAGTTTTAAATATTTAACATACTGTACACAAATCTGGGCTTTTTTCCATGATACCTTTTATTCAGTTTCTTGTAAGTGTAGCAGCAACTTTTTGGTACCTTCCCAGCACTGTTCTTGGGTTGAGCTGCATAACAGTAAGTCAGCCACATACTGCAGTAGGACACAGGTATATTGTTCCATGGGGAAAGCAAGCAAGTCCTTGGCTAGGGCTTCCCCAAAAAGCATGGGTGAGCTTTTAAATCCCTGCAGCAATATAGTCCAAGTAAACTGAGTATTTTCCCCATCACTTGGGTCATTCCAGTCAAATGCAAAGATGGGTTGACTGAGGGGAGTGATGAGAAGGCAAAAGAAGGCATCTTTTAAATCCAAACAAGTAAACCATGCTGTTTCTGGAGGTATCAGACCCAACAAAGCATAGGGGTTAGGGACCACTGGGTGCAGCATTACCATTCTGTCATTTACAGCCTGTAGATCTTGCACTGGCCTATAGTCTCCATCAGGTTTTCAAATTGGCAGCAAAGGGGTGTCCCAAAGGTAACTTACATTCTTGTATAAGTCCAAATTCCTTTAATCTCATGATATGGGGCCTGATTCCAATTCGGGCTTGCCTGGATATTGGATATTGTTTTACAGCAATGGGGGTTGAATTGTCTAATTCTATAACTATGGGTGGATGATTCTTAGCTAAGCCTGGGGGTGATTCCTCTGCCCATACTCCAGGAAACACAGTTCTTAATTTTTGTGGAGCCTCAAACATCATCCACATTGTAACACTGTCATTCATCCTCCCTTTTAGTTGTTACCATCATGATGAGATCTTTTCCTGGGTCTAAATGCAGAGACACATTTCGTCATTGGGTGAAAATTATTCTAGCTCCCAATTTAGATAATAAATCTCTTCCTAGTAAGAGGATAGGACATTTTGGCATATATAAGAATTCATGTTTCATTTTATGTCCTCCAATGCCACATGTCCTTTTGTAGCAGAACTGGCACTCCTCTGAAATTCCAGTGGCACCAATTACTTGGATACACTTTCTGCTCAGAGGGACAACTGGAGCTGTTACTACTGAATGTTCTGCACCACTATCTACCATAAAGGACATGTTCTGGCCCCCTATCCTTATACTGACTATGGGCTCATGGGGGCCTAGCTGCATTGAGCCTGGTCTGTGTCAGTCACTGTCCTCCATCACAGGCAACAATATGCCAGTATCCTTCCTTTTCTTCAAGTCCTGCTTTTTTTCCTTGTGCCTTGAGTACTTATTCTTATAATGTCCTTTTTCTATACAATATGCACACTGGTCAAATTCTAAGTCTTCACGTCTAAAGCCTTTCTACTGCTTTCCCTCTGGTTTCACTCCCTTTTTTTCTCTCTTTCTTCCTTGGCTCCCATAGCCACTGCGCTCCTCTTATCTCACTTACCTTTCTTCCTTGCTCTCTCTCTCTCTCTCTCTCTCTCTCTGACTCTCTGTTCACATACACTTTCCTAGCTAATTGCAACAGTTGCATTATAGTCATGGCTTCCCAAGTCTCTTGCTTCTGAATCTTCCTTGTAATGTCTGGGGCTGACTGAGTCGCAAAGGTCATATTGATTAACTGATGGTTTTCTGGAACAGCAGGGTCAAATGATGTGTACATTCTGTAGCCCTTGCAAAGCCACTCATAAAATTTCTCAGGGCTCTCATCAGGCTCTTGCTGAGTCTCTGACACATTAGTCATACTTGTAGGTCTTTTACTTGAAGCTTGTATCCCTGCCAGAAGGGCCATCTGATAATCTCTTAAGCTCTCCTGGCCTACTGGAGTATTGGGATTTCCATCAGGCCACACATTGACTGGGAATTGCTATTTATGTCAAGCATCTGGATTGTGCGTATCACTCAACATTCTAGTGGCATTAATCTTTTTAATTTTTCCTAAAACTCTCCCTATTTCTTTAGGGGTTAACAAAGTTCTACATAGTTTTTTACATTCCTCCCAATTAGGACAATGGGTAGCAAAGATGGAATCAAATAATTGAAGCATTTTGGAGGGGTCTTGGCAGAGAATAAATAACTTTTTTCTCTGGACCTAGACTCCTTTTGTCTTTTTTTAAAGTCAAATCTCAAATATTCTGCCTTGGTCTGACATATTTTTGCCTTTTCCTAACAGTTTTTTTAACTCACTATAAAGTAGGAGGTCATATTGTAACCTGTTGGCTCTTAAACCCTTTGAAGATGACCAATGTACACATATTATAGTAACATACTTAGAATTTAACCCTTTGATGACAACCAATGTAAACATATTTAAACTTTTCATAACAAACTTGAAACTGGAACCTCCCCTGGCCCTCTCGCAGCTGCTGCTCCTGCACTGATGTCTGGCATGTATTCCAAGATACATATGAATTGCCAAAGTTAAATGAAGAAGATACAGAAATTCTAAACACCCCAATTACAATGAGTGAAATTGACAATGTAATAAAAAATTTACCAACAAAGGAAAGCCCAGGTCCTGATGTCTTCACTGCTGAATTCTACAAGACATTTAAAGAAGAACTATCACCATTACTCTTTAAACTCATCAAGGAAATTGAAAGGGAAGCAAGGCTTCCAAATTCATCCTGGAAGCAAGTGTTACTTTGATTCCAAAACCAAGGAAAGACTCAACCCAAAAAGAGAACTACAGGCCAACCTCCTTAATGAACACAGATGCAAATATCCTCAACAAGATACTGGCAAACACAATACAGAGGGTCATCAAGAAGATCATTCACCCTGACCAAGTTGGATTTATCCCAGGGATGCAAGGATGGTTCAACATTCATAAATCAATAAATGTAATACATTATATTAACAGAGTCAAGGACAAAAACCATATGATCATCTCAATAGATGCAGAAAAGGCATTCGACAAAATCCAACACCCATTCATGGTAAAAAAAAAAAAAAATCCTACAGAAAATTGGAATCAAAGGTCTCTATCTCAACCTGATTAAGGCTATCTGTAAAAAACCAACAGCCAACATAATACTAAATGGTCAAAAACCGAAAACTTTCATGCTAAAATCAGAAACAAGACAAGGATGCCCACTATCACCACTCCTGTTCAATATAGTTCTGGAAACATTAGATACAGCAAATAAACAAGAGAAAGAAATAAAAGGAATAAAGATAGGAAGGGAAGAAGTTAAACTGTCATTATTTGCTGATGATATGATACTTTACATAGAAGACCCCAAAAAACTCAGCCAAAAGACTTCTAGACTTAATTGACAGATTCAGTAGAGCAGCTGGATATGAGGTCAACACTCAAAAGAAAAAATAGCCTTCTTATACACAAATAGCAGACTCACTGACAGAGAAATTTGGGAAACAATTCCTTTTACAACAGCATCCAAAAAAATGAAATATCTAGGAATCAATCTGACAAAGGAATCAAAAGACCTCTACACTGAAAACTACAGCACTCTGAAAAAGTATATCAAGGAGGATATAAGAAAATGGAAAGACATCCCTTGTTCCTGGGTAGGAAGAACCAATATAGTGAAAATAGCCATACTTCCAAAACTACCATACAGATTTAATCCAATGTCAATTGAAATTCCAACAATATACTTCACAGAACTAGAGAAAACAATCCAAAAATTCATTTGGAACCATAAGAGACCTAGAATAGCAAATGCAATTCTAGGCAACAGAGACATGGCTAGGGGTATCATAATCCCCAATGTGAAACTATACTTCAAAGCTACTGTTATAAAAACACCATCGTACTGGCAAAGAAACAGACCCGAGGATCAGTGGAATAGATTAGAAGATGCAGAAACAACTCCAGACATACTCAGCCACCTCTTCTTTGACAAAGGAGCCAACCACCCTCATTGGAGGAAAGATAATGTATTTAACCAATGGTGTTGGAAAAACTGGATTTCAACCCACCAAAGACTAAAACTAGACCCATACCTATCACCATGCACTAAACTAAGATCAAAGTGGATTAAAGATCTAAATATTAAGACAGAAACACTAAACTTTCTGGAAGATAAGTTAGGTAGAACTCTTGAAGACATTGGCATAGGAGAAGACTTTATTATATTAAAAAACCCTCAGTAGCATGGAAACTAGCACAAAGAATCAACAACTGGGATCTCATCTTGTTAAAAAGCTTCTGCACTGCAACAGAAACCACCAAGAGAGCCAAGAGACAACCTACAATGTGGGAAAAAATTTTTAGCAGCTGTACCTCAGACAAAGGACTACTATCTAGAATATATAAAGAACTGAAAAAAATCAGACCCCTCAAATTCAAAGACCAAATTCAAAAATGGGGATCTGAAATGAACAGACATTTCTCAGAACAAGAAGTAAAAGCAGCAAATAAATATGTGAAAAAATGTTCAACATCACTAACCATTCAAGAGATGCAGATGGAAACAACACTGAGATTCCACCTCACCCCAGAAAGAATGGCTGCTATCAGGAAATCAACCAATAACAAATGCTGGCAGGGGTGTGGGGAGAAAGGAGCCCTTCTCCATTGTTGGTGGGAATGCATGCTGGTGCAACAACTGTTGCAGACCCCTCCCACCCCGTCAACATGAGGAGACGTAAACAAGTCCCAAAACCAGACTTCCAGATCACTGAAAGCAACCTCAAAGGGAAATGAGAAGGAACATTCTGATATGCAATCACCTGTACTCACTGAACTGGCAACAAAAGAGGATCTGAAAAAAATAAAATTAGAAATAATTTCTCAGATAACAGCAGAGATTGGGCCCATAGTGCAAGACATGATTAATAAATCTAGAGAGGACACAGATAAAAAAAATAGAGGAACTGAGGAACATGATGGAATCCCAACATAGGAAACAAATGGAATCCATAAAACAGATACAAACAGATTCCCAGGAGATTAAAAACTCCATTGAAAGTTTATGTAGCAGAATGAGCCAATGTGAGAACAGAATTTCAGACATAGAAGATAAGATTGCAATTAGTGACCAGGAAAAGAAAAAATGTTTAAAAATTTTAAGGGACCATGAGAAATCAATCTGGCAGCTACTAGACGATGCAAAGAAGAATAACATAAGACTGATCAGAGTCAATGAAGAAACAGGAGAGAGTGTAGATGACATAAAAAAAACTTCACAGAAGCAATGACAGAAAACTTCCCAAGCAGGGGAAAAGAACTTGATATTCAGATAAGGGAGGCATATAGGACTCCAACTAGCCTTGATCAAAAAAACTCTACACATAGGCATATAATTGTTAAAATTCTAGAAACCCAACAGAAGAACAAAATTCTACAAGTAGTTAGAGAAAAGAAACAAATCACATACAAAGGAAAGCCCATCAGAATCACAGCGTTCTCAACACAAATTCTCAAGGCAAGAAGAGGTTGGAGTGATGTATTTCAAGCCCTAAAGGAAATCAGCCTCCAACCCAGATTGACATATCCTGCAAAACTATCTTTCAAAATTGATGGTGAAATAAGATACTTTCATGACAAAGAGCACCTTAGGAATTTCATGAATACCAAACCAGCACTCCAAAAAATTTTAGACAACATCCTAGGAAAAGACAACAAGGATCACAACCCCAGGAAGCCCAGCAGAATGAATCCGTTGGGCACAACAAGAAATTAAACGCAAAAGGGGAGAATCCAACAAAAAGAAAAAGTCATGACAATGATAAGTCAATACATATCTGTACTGGCTATTTATCATCTTCTTATGTCTACTTTTTAATTGGGTTGTCTATTAATGAGCTGTAAGAGTTCTATATGTATTCTGCTCTTAGGTTATATGTATTATAAATATGGTCTGTTTAAGGACTACTTTTCATTTTCTTAACAATGTCATTTAAAGTTCTAAATTTTGATGGAATCTCAATTATCACTTTTTTCTTTTATACATCATGTCTTTTGTATCCTAGGAAATTCTTGCCTACCCTAAATTCATGAACATTTTCTCTTATAATTTCTTCTTAAAAGTTTTATAGTTTTAGTCTTTCATATTTAGGTTCATAGATCCTTTCAAGTTATTTTTATGCATGGAAATAAAGGGTTGAGGTTAATTTTTTACATGCAGATACCAGGTGTTCTAGTACCATTTGCTGAAAACACTATCTTTTCCTCTGCTCCTGAATTGAGTTTATGTTCTATAAAAAGTTAATGTTAAATAATCTTTCAAAACTCAGTGGACCATATATGTGTGGTTCTATTTCTAGATTCTCTGATTTATTCCATTGATCTATGTGTCTTTCCTTATGCCAACACTGCCTTGATTACTGCAGCTCTAGAGGAAGTCTTAAAATTAGGTAATAAATGTCTTCCAAGACTGAAAAAAAAAAGAATTAACAATACAAAATTAATGATGAATTTAACAAAATGTTTACAAGTTCCAGACTTGTAAAAATTACAAAATAAATAAAACACCATTGAAAGAAATTAAAGCAGAAAAGCAAATTTAAACAAAATGTTTGTGTATTGGGAGACAAAGTATGCCAAGGTAGCAGTATATTCCAAATTTATCTAAAGATTCAATGCAACATTCATCAACACCCTAACTTGCTATTTTTCTTTTTGCAGAAATAGGGACACTTATGTTAAATTCATATAAAAATTGAAAAGACCCAGAATAGCCAAAACAATTTTGAAAAAGAAAAATAAAATTGGAAGAGTTACAGGCTCTAATTTCAAAATATTCTGTAAAGCTATAGTAATAAAAATCATGACACTGGCCATAAAGCTAGACATATAAATCAATGGAATGGAATTGGGAGTTCAGAAATAAACCCTTCCATATACAGTCAATTATATTTAAGTATTATTTCATGTGTGAAAGAATAGTCTTTCTCTTTCTTGTTATTGGGGATTGAACCCAGGACCTTTTCACTTTTTAGTTTTTATTTTGAGACAGGTCTCATTAATTGGCTAAGTTGCCCAGGATGGATTTTAACTTGAAATACTCCTGCCTCAGCCACTCAGAGTGCTAGGATAGTCTCTTAACAATAGTGTAGTAAAATCTGGATCTCTGCATGCAGTGTAGAAACCCTATAATATATTCCATACAAAAATTAACTAAAATGGATCATAGATCTAAAGGGAAGACCTAATGCTATGACACTCAGAAGAAATATAGAAGTAAATATTTGTGCATTGACAATTATTTTTCTTAGGTGTAATAACAAAAGCACAAGCACCCAAGAAACTAAACTGGACTCTATCAAAATAAAAATGTATTTGACAAATGTATTTATATACTTGTTCACAGTATATAAAGAACTTTGTTTTAAATTTTGAAATAGGGTCTCACTGACTTGTTTAGGCTAATCAAAGTTGTGATCCTCCAGCCTCAGCCTCGCGAAGAACCAAGAGTGCAGGCATGTGCCACTATACCCATCTCAGAAAATATAAAGAACCATTACAGCACAACAATAAAAAAATTTTTTTTTAAAGTGGAGAAAATATTTGCACACACATCTCTCCAAAGGGAACATACAAATTGCCAATAAGCACAGGTAATGATTCTCATTGCCATTCTTCATTAAGGAAATGCAAATCAAATTCACAATGAGAAAACTCAGCACTCACTAGCTTGGTCAAGATAAAAATGTAAACATTAGAGTCAGGGATTTAGCTCAGTGGTGCCGCTGCCTGCCTTGCAAGTGCAAGGCCCTGAGTCTGATCCCCAGTACCCCCCCAAAAAAATCAAAAATAAAAAAAGTAAATATTAACAAGTATTGGCAAGGACATTGGAATCCTCAATGGATAAACTGTAGCATGCTTAAGCAACATAATAGTATTTAGCACTAAAAAGAAATGAGCTATCAAGTTATAAAATAAAATTAAATGCACAATACTAAGTGAAAGAAGATAACCTAAAGGCTCAGGATTGTATGAGTCCAAGTATACCACGTTCTAGAAAAGATAAAACTATAGTGATAGCAAAAAGATCAGTCACTGAGAGAGGATAGAGGGGAGAAAGGGATAGATAAAAAGATAGATAGAAAGGGATTAGAGCAATGGATATTGTGCATGATATTACATCAATATATACGTTTATGAGGTAAATAATTGTTAGCAACTAAATGTGGTTCTTTTTTTTCTCACTTCAAGAATGCTGGTATGTGGAAAACTGAAACTATATTCAACCACTCACTTCTAGTTACATTCAATGGAGAAGAGGAGGAGTCCTCCTTGATCTTTCTAATAAGAACACAAAGTAATTATTGGCTATAATTTATAATCAGTAACGTTATTAGTGGGCTGTTGATTTTCTGCAGATGTTCTTAGGTAGGTGGGATTTTTTTGTTTGATTGCTTTGATTCTATGTTATTTCAAGAGGGATGGAGACTTGGTTTTAATGGAATAAAAAGAGTTTTACATCTTGTTTCACTGGTTCTTTTTTTCTTTTTTTGGTACCAGGGATCAAACTCGGGACCTTGCGCTTGAAAGGCAGGCACCAGATCCACTGAGCTAAATCCCTGGCCCATTTCTTTTTTCTTTTGAACATTGACAGTCTATGTGTTTATTTTAAAAAAAAATAAGTGGCTACTGCCATCTGTTGGATAGAACATGAGTCCTACTCAGCCACACAAATCCTTAAATATCCAATATTTATCTGTCCTTTTAACCAGGTAACTTACATCCTAAAGCTAAGGTTCTCCCTTTGATCTGTGTGCATGGTTTCTGCCTTTACCCTTGGAACTTAGTTTATTCTGAGAATTTTTTTTATGGTGGCAGGGTACTTTCTTTTTGGAAGTTTAAGGGTTTTTTGTTTTGTTTTGTTTTTTACCAAAAAGCTACGGTGAGTTTTTTTCTTCCCAGGGAAAAAAACCTTACATAGTGAGGCAGGCCTGTGGGGCACAGGGGAAGTGGCTATGTGTGTATGTTTAGGAACAAGCATCTTTTTTAGTATGTGGTAGTAAATCTGCATTAGGCTAAGAAGCAGAAAAGTGCTGTTACTGAATTATGGTGCATTTTGAAGCCAGCAATTTTATTTCTCTGGGCTTTGGTTTCCTCATCCTTAAGATGAGATGGCCGGACTAGAAATGAGAAGGACCTCATGTGCTCCACACCCACGTGGGTCCACTTCTCTAGGGAGTCATATTCAAAGCACAGCCGTTGTAACAGGAAATACAAATTTAATCTGTCTGCTGAAAAGCATGAAAAAGGAACTCATCTATCTATAAATGCTTGAAAGCCCATCTCACTCCATGCCCTTCTCTCTTCCAAGTTTCTTCTTTTCCTGTTTTCCAGGTGTTCTGGTTGGATCCCATCCCTGTCATCAGTGCTCTCCACACTGTCAGTTGTGTGGCTGTATTTTCTCAGGTGTGTGTGTGTGCTCGCTGGGAATCAAACTCAGGGCCTTCGAGTGGCAAGCAAGAGCTCTGTGACTGAGCCACACAGCAGGCCCTCTCTTCAACTGGTGCTAAGCTTCTTAGTCCTCCCTTCTTCAGAGAGCCTTCAGGTTTCACAGCTGTCCACCCACTCTGCGATTCTGCAACACAAAATTCCCAGAACAAATTCATAGGAGTAGCCTCTTCTCCCAGGGGACAGGGAAGAAGCCACAAGGGACGGAACGCACTTCTCACGGCAAGCAGCTTTAGTCCTCGGGGATGGCAAGGGAGAAAGAGATACAGCAGACACACTGAGGTGCCTCTCCTGCCCCAAGAGGCTTCAACCCCTGCTGCTCTGGCCACAGTCCATCACTGAGTTGGCTGGTTAAATAGTGCAGGACACAATATGTTTCCCCAGAGTCGGAAGCTTTTCAGATTGGTGGTTATTTTATTCCTTCTTCCTGTCTTGCTAAAGAAAGGCTGGGGTTACTACTGAACTCTGTTTTCACTTACTTCTTGAAATTAGATATCCTCTAAAGCTGGAGTTTACTTGTTTCTTTCTTCTCCTTTTCCTTCACGTTGTCAGCCATGCAGTTTGTCTAGATCAGATCAAAGGAGGGGAGGCTGCCACAGGAAGCCCTCTACAGATTCCTGTCTGAGGGGGCAGCCTGACGGGACATGGGCGGGATTGTGGGTCCCCAGGTGACTTTCCCAGGGTGGCCTCAGTCATCCTCCAAACCCAGCCTGGCTCCCCTGCCCTTTGCACTGCCATTTTCTCTCCCCACTTCCTCCTTGGGGGTGGGGCGATTTGCTGTGGAGCTAGGAGCATAGCCAGCCTGGCAGTGCTCAAACTTTCAAGGAAAAGAAAACAGTTTTTCCTTGTGAAAGGTCTGAGGAGCTTGCTAGACTGGGTCCATTGCCAGTTCTGTCAGTGGAGAGAGGGTTGGGAGGCCCCTGGTAGCTGCGATGAAGAGAGTGGGCCCAGGGTGTGCCCACCTCGGGCCTGCAGGAGGAAGTCAGCAGGAGAAAGATGCTATTTGTCATCGCTGAAGAGTAACAGCCAACTTTGCAGTGGGTGATAATGATTCATTTCCTCAGTGAAGGTTTGGGAGGATTAGAGTTGGAATACGAAAAAGTCATTTCTATATCTGGCGATGGAGGGACTCTGTGAGCTCAGTGTGTACTGTTTGGAGTTTTGTCATCTCTGGTAATATCAGTCTTAGTCAGCCCAGGCTGCTGGGACATACCATGGACTGGGGTTATAAACAACAGACTTTTCTCTCTGGCAGCTCTGAGCTGTACAGGTGCCAGCGTGGTCAGGTTGTGCTGAGGACCCTCTTCCAAGTTGCAGACAGCTATGTCTGCGTGTGTCCTCACCTGGTCCCCACCACACTTCCTCTAATGAGGGCACTGATCCATTCATGTGGGCTTCACCCTGATGAATCAGTCACCTCCCAGAGGGACCCCCGTATACCTCCACTCTGGGGTTGAATTTTACAGGAACCCAAAAATTCACTCCATAGCAATCATCAACACAGTGCTGAGAACAATGTGAAATGTAGCTGACATATTTTTTAAAATTACATAAACAAAACTCCATGCTATTATAAGGGAGCTCTACAACTACCAGTGTCCAAATATTAAATGTAAGGCAGTAAATGCATAGTGTTTGGATAGTGTGTGTGTTTTGCATGTGTATGCATATACAAGTAGCATGTATATGTGTCTCCTATGATTGTGCATCTCCTATGACCGTTTATCTCCTATGATTATTCTGAGCATTCATGGTCTTTTGGGGGGTTCTGGAGATGGGGCCCAAGGCCCATGCATGAGAAACACAAGCTCTACCCCTCAAGCATTCATGGCTTAAAGGGCATAATAAAGCCACGAGTGAGGTTCACATTCCCAGCTGACTCCAGCCAGTGTGTGGAGGTAGAGTGTTATCAGGATGCTGTGATATGTCCCTTGCTTCAGAAAGGGTGAACATCTGCTGGATAATCTGATGACATCAAAAGTCAGCCTGCCAAGAGCAGAGACCATCCACTCAAAATCGCCTGCTGCTGCTGGTGCCGAGGACTCCTGTGGCTGAGTTCCCAGAGAACTCACTGGTAATGCAAGTGCTAACCCATGCCCTTCCTGGTGCATGAAGCTCCAAGTCCTAATAGCCTCCTGGGCCATAATCTTCTGTACTGGAAGAGCCAGTGTTGAGACTGGTCTGTGGAGGTAATTGCCTCCCTTCGCTCCTGCATGTAAGCTAGCACTGAGGTAATCACAGACATCAGAGCCACTTGGATGCACTGCCCTTGCAGGCCTGGCCCACCTGTCATTTGCATGGAATGCAGGAAGGACAGTCTGAACTGACACTGGCATGCTGTGACCAGGCCCCCTGACAGTCTGACCACCAGCATTCTATACACCATACTATCACAGTGTGTCTTGGTAGGAGAGAGGAACAATCTGAAGTATTCAGGCACTCCGATGCCTTTGGACACTGTTATGGGATGGCTTATGAAATTACATTAAAGGGCAAAGTGAGGTAGGGCTTTCAGGGATTAAATGAGGACTCTGACTTGAAATCAGTAGACTACTTCATGGTAGTTTTGTTTGTTTTTTTGTGGTGCTGGCAGTTAAACACAGGGCTTCGTACATACTAGATTTTTTCTTTCATAATTATTTTGTTGGCTGTGTAGATCATAATTATTTTGTTGATTGGTTATGTTTCTGTTGGTTGGCTGATGGTTCAATTTAGAGACATTTCAATTTGTACACTAATCTTAACATATTTCAAAAATTGAAAAGGCTTTGGATTGTGTGTTTTTTCCAAACAATTATTGCAGTGACTTTCTAGTTTGAAATTTGAAAGTAAATTTTCCTTGACAATAACAAGTAACATCTTCAAATATTGAAAAGCTGTTAATTAAGTGCCCCCAGTTCACAGTTTTATATTGTATGCACTCTATACTCAGATTTTTGGTCCTTCATAGTACATTAACAAAATTAGGAAAACTGACTACCATGACCATAGCATACACACAATTCTGACAGAGAAACAAGCAAGGAGTGGTTCTCTTTAGGACACAATTTTTCTAAAAAGACAGCATGAGAATAGAGTAAATTTAAAATATTCAGGGCATATTAAATGCATACTCATGCACTTACCATACCCATCCAAACTGCCACCTAGTAGGCTTTATATTGTAGGATATGAGACTAACATCCCTGTTCCCAGCCTTGAGTGTGTAACTGGCACCCAACGGAGCCAGACCTTCTCATAATCCAATACACCATTGTGCTCTGCTTGCATCAACAAGTAAACAACCAGAGAATGCTTCCATTGCTTACACTTAAAAACTGGGATGAAGAGGGATTCCTTCCTTTTACAAAATGTTTCTAGAGCTACTAAAAAACTCACATTTATAAAAGTCTGATAAAAATATTCCTCCAGTGTTCCTCAAAAAACAAACTAGAGGTTCCATTTGACCCAGCTATTCCCCTTCTTGGTATCTTCCAGAAAGAGTTAAAAGCATGATACCCCAGCAATACATGCACACTCATGTTTATAGCAGCACAGTTTGTAATAGCTAAATCTTGAAAACACCCCAAATGCCCATCAACGAATGAATGGATAAAGAGATGTGTTTTCTTATACAATGGAGTACTACTCTGCCATAAAGAAGGATAAGCTTGAAACATTTCCAGCTAAATGGATGGAACTTCAGGTCACAATCTTAAGTGAAATAAATTGGACACACATGTTTAAATATCACATTCTCTTGTGTGAGAAATCAAAAGCATAAGCAAGGACCAAAATGGATGATAGATATTGGGAAGCTGGAAGAAAATGTTCAAATGGGAAAGGGAACAAGGGAGGGGGGAGGCAAAAGAAAATAGAAGGAAAAAATGGAAACAAAGCTTTAGTAAATAAAGAGAGGAAGAAGAGTTGAAGGGAGGGAAGAAGAATGGGGAAAAAAGAAGAATCAAGATATATTATGTATAGTTATAAATTCCCTATGATGAATGTGATCATTATGTATATCAAAAGACAACAATACAATTAATTTAAAAATATGTCTCTGGATTATACAGGAAAGAAGATAGGAGCACTGGTAACACAGGTGTCTGGCGAATTTGCCTGGCTTCCTTTTCCTCTGCTGTATCCCAAGTCAGCCTCTCCTTGTTTTTGGTTCTCCACTTCCCGCAGGTCAGTCTTTAGTTTCTTGGTTAGCCACTTTGGCCTGCTTTCTCTCTGCTCCCCTCTTTCTCTTTTGTTTGCACTTTTTTGGGTTCAAAGATGTATGCTTTCCTGCTGCAGAAACAGGTCTAGCAGGCAACCTCACCAGTCGCCTTGGGCTCCCCCTTCAGCCCTTTGCCTGAGCTGAGCCCTGGGTGTCCTGGCAGTGTGGGGCAGAGAGAGGGAGCAGTGCACAGGCCTATAGAGGCAGCTACTGGGGAGGCTACTGCAGGACAGTGAGCTTGAGATCAGCCTGGGCGACTTTTTCTCAAAAGAAAAAAAGGCTAGGAATGTTGCGCAGTGCTCCCTGGGTTAAATCCCTAGTACTACCAAAACAAACAACAAAAACAAACCACTGCAATGAGTCAGGTCTTTCTACCAAAACTACCAACAAGTTGGCTTTGGATTTGTCAGGAGGCCTATTTCCCCATTTTGAGGAGGTCGGGTGCCCACCAGGAAGAATCTGGAGTTGCACAAAAAGCCACAAATGCTGGCAAGGTTGTAGGGCAAAAGGAACTCTTCTGTGTTGTGGGTGGGAGTGTAAACCAGCACAACCATGACGGAAACCAGTGTGGAGATTCCTGAGAAAACTAAAACTAGGAATTTCATTTGACCCAGCTATACCTCATCTTAGTGTCTTCCCAAAAGGATTAAAGACATCATATTACAGTGACCCATGCATCCCCAACTCATAAGAGCTAAAATTTGGAAGCAGCCTATATGTCCACCGACAGATGAAATGATAAAGGAAGTGTGGTGTTTATAATAATGGAGTACTACTCAACTATAAAAAGTAAATTTCAGTCATTTGTAGGAAAATGGATGCAACTAGTGACCATAATGATAAGTGAGATAAATCAGATACAGAGGGTTAAATGTCACGTGGTTTCTCTCATATGAGAAATCCAAAGTATAAACAATTTAAAGAGCAAAAACGATAGGTGATAAGAAAGAGGGAGACAGACTTTGTGGAAATGAGAAGCAGATCTGGGGGTTGAGGGAGATGGGAGGGAGGCACGGGGCCCTAAGAAGGATGAAGATGTACCAGTTCCCATGATGAGCACACTGCCTCACACTTGGTGAAGACAAAAGCTGAGCATGAGTGGCTCACTGCACGGGTAGGGGTCATGAAGCTCTGGGTTCACATTTACCCGAGCGCAACTCACAGGGCAGGGCTAGGACAGAAACTATTTCTGGGGCGAAGACTGAGAGACTCACCTGGTAGCATCAGGCTTGAGCCTAGAGGTTTGGTTTATGATGTGAGCGCTGAGTCCCCAGGGCAGGCTGTGCCAGCTTAGCGGGGGGATTTCCTTCCCCGGTGTGAGAGTTTCTGTGTTGAGGTACCAAAGCACGCGGCAGGGTGGGTGGAGGGCTCCGTGCTTGTTTGGTGGCTTTAGCTGTAGACATAGTACCTACCTTTATGAAATTTACGGACTTGTTAGTCTAAAGGTAAAGACATAAACATTGACGTACAATAAATATTTATTAGTTACTGCTCCCAAATTATATTATCTATCATGATGTTATATGTAGCTCCTTATTTGTTTTTTAAATTCCCATTTATTTTTGGCTCTTGGGGAAATGTCGTCTCTTGAAAAGCAGCAAGTTCAACACAAAATAGAAATCTGAAGTGTAGGACAGGACAAAAATCAACAGTGGGGGCAACAGCAAGAGATGAGAAATGCAAAAAAGAGGGGGTTTCCTTGCCCATCGGGGAGTGACCCGGACAGGAAGGTGGCCCGAGCACCCTGCATGACACACATGCTCCGTGGGGATGGGAAGGGCGTTCCCGAAGGCTTAGGGGCACCGGCAGGCTTCCCCACCAAAGGGAAAGGGGCGCTCTGGACAGCCGAGAGGGAGATAAATGGAGAGAATACTGTTCACCCCTCTCTCGAAGCTGAGACAGGGCCAAAATGGACGTGAAGGCGGGGATTCTCCTTTCCCAAACTGTCCCAGAATGGAAAAACTCCATCCTTCTTCTCGTACTGACCTTTGCTCTCTACCTTTCCCCCTTTGGGCTCAGGACGGTGGACATTATGTGGGTTTTCGGCACCTGGCTGGTTCTAAATGGGATCTGGAAGAGACTTAACTTCTTGGAGAATTTTTCTGAAAACTGAAATATTAACTGGACAGGGAGAAGTGGGTGCCAGCAGAAAATACGGGGTCACCTAGAATGACAGAAATCTAGGACTGCCAAGGTAGAGAGAAAGAGGAGACATCCAACAAACTGGTATTTACTGAGTGCCTACGATGTGTCAGGCACCCCCTGAGAGAAAAAAGAAAAGAAAACAAAACAGACGCAGCGAACCAACTGTGAAGGAAAGGGGCAGGCTCAGAGGCTGAGGGGAGCAGCCCAAGGGGAGGGGCTCCGGCCGCCGCGGCCTCCTCCGCGAATTCCTCTTCCGCCCCTGCAGTGGCGTCCTGGCACTGCCGGCACTGGACACCGGGGCGTTCGCGTTGCTCTGGGCCTCGGTGCACGGTGCACTCAGTCTCGCCCGGTACCAGGGCAGGAAGGCGGAACTTGGCCGCGAACAGCTCCTGGGCTGCCGCGCTGTTGCCCATGAAGGTCACGCCCTCTACAGGCCTCGGGCGGGCGTCGCGCTCGGCCGTCTTCACGTTGCTGGCGACCCGCTCCGCGAAGGGCTGCCCTTCCGGCTCTGCAAGGTGAGCATCTGCTCGTCCACCTCCGGCCGCCAGGGAGCGGCTGCGCGGGTTGCAGGCGCCGTCGGGTTTGCCCCGCAGGGCCCCGAGAGCTCGGGTCCGCGCAGGGGGCGTGGTGGGCGCGAGGGCGCCGAGGCCGACGTCGTAGGCTCCGCAGCGTGGCTGTTGTGGCCTGGTCCGTGTTCGCCGCAGCTGCGCGGAGACTGTGGCCTTGTGGGCTCCACTTCGGCGTCCGGCGCCTCCTCGGCTGCTCCTCGCAGGTTTTGCTGATGAGCGCAGTGCGGTGCCCGTCCGCGACCCCCCGCCAGCGGCGGCCCTTCGCCCAGTTGTCGCCTGACCCAGACTGACAGGAAGAAAGTTGTGTGGTCTGAAGATCTGGCCAAAAGTACCCGAGCCAACAGAGTCCATGGCCCCAGGTTCCAGATCCACCAGGAGAGCGCGAGGGACAAGCTGCCACCTGCGGCTTCCCCTTAGCACAGGCAGTGCGGCCGGCCGCAGGTCCCCGTCCGTCCAGAGGTGGAGCTTGCTCATCGCTCATCACCTCCCAGAACCTGGCACCGACCTGGTCGCCACATGGACTGACTGGATGTGCACGATTTCCCACATGGTTAAAATGAACTCGTTTTGCTCGCCTCCAGGAATGTACGGGGCGAGAAAATATGTGAGCTTTTTTCCTTTGCTGGTCGCCAGCTGCAAGGATAGACAGTGCCTCGGAGTCTGGAGCAGCGAGATCCGCGCAGGGCAGGAAGATTCGGAGGGCTAAATTTATTTTAATGTAATACAAGTAGATATTAATAAAGAAAATGTAAAAGCCAATCTATGAGAAATAATTTTTCATAAAAATAATTAGAGAGTAACATTGGTAAGTAAACTGTGTATCATGATCTTAAAAGAATATATTTTCATTTGCTAATCGATCTCTCAATTCATTTCCTAATACTACTGTACCTTTTTTGCATAAAACATTTAAATTACTAGCAAGGTATATTACACTCAGTATAATTTGGAACAATTTCTTCCTATTTCACAGTATCTATTATACTTTTGGTCCTTATTTGCAGTTTCATTTTCTTTTTAAAATTAATTTTATTGGTACATTTTAGGTGTACAGTATAATGACACTCATCATTGGAAATTTGCACCTTTACATAATCTCTCTTGGTTTTATTTTTCCCCCATTCCCCTGCCCTCCCTTCAACCCCTCTATCCCTCCCTATTTACAAAGACTTTGTTTCCATTTTTCATTTTCCCTTATTAATTCCATTCCCTTCTTTCCTTTCCCCTAGCCCTCCCACTTCCCCTTTGCCCCTTTTCTTCCTATTTCACATTATCTATTATACCTTTTAGTCCTTATTTACACATTAAGTTTCTCACACTAGAGAAACTATTCAGTATTTTCTCGTGTGTCCTATTTATTTCACTTAAGAGTATCGCCTCAGTGTGGATCCATTTAGCTGTGTCTCTAATTTATCATTTTTTATGGCTGAGTAGTACTCCATTTTATTAAAAATCCACATTTTCTTTATCCAGTCTCCAGTTGATGGGCAATTGGGCTGCTTCCAAGTTTTAGCTATAATAAACTGTGCTGCTATGAACATGGGCGCACATATGTCACTGTGGTATGATTCTTTTAATACTTTGGGGAAGATACCCAGCAGGGGAATAGCTGGGTCAAGTGGGACTTCCAGTCCTAGTTCTTTGAGGTATCTCCGTACTGATTTCCACAGTGGTTGCACCAGTTGACACTCCCACCAGCAGTGGAGCAGTGTTCCTCTTTCCCCACAGCCCCGCCAGCATTGGTTGTTGGTGGATTTCATGATAGCAGCCATTCTTTCTGGGGTGAGGTGGAATCTCAGTGTTGTTTTCGTTTGCATCTCTTGAATGACCAGTGATGTTGAACATTTTTTCATATGTTTATTTCCTATTTCTACTTCTTTGTCTGAGAAATATCTGTTAATTTCAGATGCCCAATTTTGGATTCGGTCTTTAAATTTGGGAGTTCTGATTTTGTTAAGTTCTTTATAGATTCTGGATAGTAGACCTTTGAGGAAGAGCAGGTGAAGATTTTTTCCCACATTGTGGGTTGTGTCTTCACACTGCTGGTGGTTTCTCTTGCTGTGCAGAAGCTTTTTAATAAGAAGAGATCCTGCATTCCAAAGCTGTGAAGATGGTGGCTGTGGTGTGGCTTCAGCTGTGGCCTGTCATTCTTCTGGGGACTCAGTCGTTCCCACTGTTGCTTTTTGCTACAGGACTGGCATCCGTATCTGCTGCCAACCGATCAAATGGCACATTCCGATGCTGTTGGGAAAAAATTATTTTAGTTTTGGAAAGATCCTCTTCAGAAATACCACTATCTTCTTGAAATTTGATGGAGAACCTTGTGATCAGTCTTTGAATATAACCTGGTTTCTGAAAAGTGCTGACTGTTACAATGAAATCTACAACTTCAAGGCGGAAGAAGTAGAGACATATTTGGAAAAACTTAAGGAAAAAGAGACTTGTCGGGAAAATACCAAACATCATCAAAATTGTTCCAAAACTGCATTGAACTCTTTAAAACACAGAGCTTTTCTGGGAAGACTGTGCACCGGCTGCCTCTTTTAGGAGAAAAACAGGAGGTTAAGAAGAATGGAACAAATCTTACCTTTACTGGAGAGAGAACTGCACTGCATGAACCGCTGCAAACTTGGCAGGATGCGCCCAACATTTTTATTGTGCACATTGGCATTTCTTCCCCAAAGGAATCATCAGAAGAAAATTCACTACATAATCTTTTCACTATAGCTGTTGAAGTAAAGGGTCCCTATGGATATCTCACACTTGAAGACTATCGTCTGATGATTTTCTTCATAGTAATGTGTATCAAGTATGTCCTGTTCAGTGTTCTGTGGTGGCATGGTCTGCCTGCTACCGGAGAGATCCCCTGAGGTTGGTGTTGTCATCTTCTTGGGAATGTTTGAGAAAGCTGTCTTCTATGCAGAATTTCAGAATGTTTGCTATGAAGGAGAATGTGTTCAAGGGGCCTTGATCCTTGCAGAGCTGCTTTCGGCAGTCAAACACTGTCTGGCTCAAACCCTGGTCATCATAGTCATTCTCGGATATGGCGTAGTCAAGCCTTGCCTTGGCGTCACTCTGCACAAGGTGGTGCTGGCAGGAGCTCTCTATCTTTTGTTTTCTGGCATGGAAGGAGTCCTCAGAGTTACTGGGGCTCAGACTGATCTTGCTTCCTTGGCCTTTATCCCCTTGGCTTTTCTAGATACTGCTCTGTGCTGGTGGATATTTATTAACCTGACTCAAACAGTGAAGCTGTTAAAACTTCAAAGGAATGTTGTAAAGCTCTCATAGTACCAACATTTTACCAATACACTCATCTTGGCAGTGGCAGCATCTATTGTGTTTATCATCTGGACCACCATGCAGTTCAGGATAGTGACTTGTCAGTCGGACTGGCAGGAGCTGTGGGTGGATGATGCCATCTGGCAGGAGCTGTGGGTGGATGATGCCATCTCCATGATCCTCTTTGTCATCATGATTCTCTGGCGTCCATCAGCAAATAAACAAAGGTTTGCCTTTTCACCATTGTCTGAGGAAGAGGAAGAAGACGAACAAAAGGAACCTATGCTGAAAGAAAGCTTTGAAGGAATGAAAATGAGAAGTACAAAACAAGAACCAAATGGAAATAGTAAAGTAAATAAAGCACAGGAAGATGATTTGAACTGGGTAGAAGAGAATGTTTCTTCTTCTGTAACAGATATCCCACTTCCTGCCCTTCTGGATTCAGATGAGGAACGAATGATCACACACTTTCAATGGTCCAAAATGGAGTAAAGAATGGGAAGATTTGCAGTCGAAGATGGCTAGTATCAAGGAAGAGATCAGCTTCTGTAAGTGTCTTCTACAGTGGTCCACAGGATTAAAGGAGACAATGACATCCTAATCTGTTTCTTGATCTTTGTGCATTGGAGCTGGCGAGAGGTGTCAGAACAAGTTGAATACCTTACTGAAAACATGTTCTAGGTTAAGAAAAACCTACAAGCTTCTTATTTACAACATTGATGCCCTTTCCCTCCCAAACTCTGACACGGATGCTTATGCAACTTATGTGTTGTTCCTCAACTTTCTGTGTTTCTGTTGTTTAATTTGTCAAACTAAAGTTTAACATCTTCTAAAGGACTGTGACATCAACACCATAGTATGTAATCTCCAGGAGCAACTGCCTGTAATTTTTATTTATTTAGGGAGTTTCATGGGTGATGGGGGAAACTGTTACTTGTCTTTCAGTTTTTTGGGAACTCCAGGTTCCATCTTGTAGAGGGCCCTTCTGAGTTAAGGAGTCATGGTTCTATCATTGATCAAAAGAAAAAAACAGTTACAGTGAATCATTTTAAAAAAGCAAACTCAAGTGCACTTTTGTTTACAAATGGTGTATATTAAAGATTTTTGTATTTCAGATGTACTTTAAAGAGAAATATTAGCTTGACTCTTTTGACATGTGCTATTGTGACACATCCCATTGCCAGCAATGTGGTGCCTACTCTGGAACTTGTAACTGCTGTTCTGTAAGCCTCCAGAGGTGGCATGTAGGGTCCTGCAGTGCTGCCTGCCTGAGTGCCATTCCTGGGAGGCACCATCTAAATGCTGTGATCGAGCACCTGCTAGAGGGATTGTCATACTGCAGGAGTGGGAGCTTATGAACTGGCAGAGTCTGCAGTTATTCTTGCATGAAATACTGTGGAGGCCCTGACTGCTGCTCATTCTTTAGGTTTAACTTTAGTATCTGGGGTTGGTTTGGAGACTGTTTATAAGGGATATCACAAGGTGATGGGATTCACTTGAAGCACTGTATTTCTGTTTTAATGGGTTTATCCAATTTTATCCTACATAAAAAGTTCATGTCACTTTTTAATATAAAAAATTTTAACAAAATTAAAAAAAAATGGATCCCACTTGTTGATTGTGCTAGTTCATGGGCAACTGAGGTTTTCTTCATAAAATCTTTTCCTGCACTAATGTCTTCAAGAGTTCTACCTACCTTATGTTCCAGCTGGTTCAACGTTTCTGTTTTAATATTTAGATCTTTAATCCATTTTGATTTTAGTTTAGTGCATGGTGAGAGATATAGGTCTACTTTTAGTCTTTGGCAAGTTGAAACCCAATTTTTCCAGCACCATTTATTAAAAAGGCTATCTTTCCTCCAGTGAGGGTGTTTGGCTCCTTTGTCAAAGATGAGGTGACTGAGAGTGTCTGGCATTTTTTCTGCAACTTCTAATCTATTCCATTGGTCCTCAGGTCTGTTCCTTTGCCAGTACCGTGCTGTTTTTATCACAGTAGCTTTGTAGTATAGCTTCAAGTTGGGGATTGTGATAACCCCTTCCATATCTCTGTTGCCTAGAATTGCTTTTGCTATTCTAGGTTTCTCTTCTTGTTCCAAATGAATATTTGGATTGTTTTCTCAAGGTCTGTGAAGTATGCTGTTAGAATTTCAATTGGGATTGCATTGACTCTATATAGCAGTTTTGGAAGTATGGCCATTTTCACTATGTTGATTCTTCCTACCCAGGAGCAGGGGATGTATTTCCATTTTCTGATATCATCTTCAATCTCTCTTTTCAGAGTGCTTTAATTTTCAGAGAAGTGGTCTTTGATTTCTTTTATTAGGTTGATTCCTAGATATTTCAGTTTTTTGGATGCTATTGTGAAAGGAATTGTTTGCCCTATTTCTGTCTCAGTGAGTCTGTTGTTCGTGTACAGGAAAGCTATTGATTTTTGTGTGTTGACCTTGTATCCAGCTACTTTACTGAATTTGATTATTAAGTCTAGAAGACTTTTGGTGGAGTTCTTGAGATCTTCTGTAGAGTATCATGTCATCTGCAAATAATGACAATTTGACTTCTTCATTTCCTATCTTTATTCCTTTTATTTCTTTCTCTTTTCTAATTGCCATGGGTAATGTTTCCAAAACTATATTGAACAGGAGTGGTGACAGTGGACATCCTTGTCTTGTTCCTGATCTTAGTGTGAAGGATTTTGACCATTTAGTATGATATTGGCTGTTGGTTTTTCATAGATGGCTTTTATCAGATTGAGGTAGAGACTGTCTATTCCAATTTTTTGTAGGGTTTTTATCATAAATGTGTGTTGGATTTTGTCAAATGCTTTTTCTGCATCTATTGAGATGATCATATTGTTTTTGTCCTTGGCTCTGTTGATATAGTGTATTACATTGATTGATTTGGATATGTTGAACCATCCCTGCACTCCTGAGATGAATCCCATTTAGTCACAGGTGTATGATCTTCTTGAAGATCTTCTGCATTCTATTCGCCAGTATCTTATTCAGGATTTTTGCATCTATGTTCTTTAATGAGATTGGCCTATAGTTCTCTTTTTCGCTTGGGTCTTTCTCTGCTTTGAGGATCAAGGTGCTGCTTGCTTCCAGGAATAAATTTAGGAGTATTGCTTCCCTTTCAATTTCATTGAAGAGTTTAAACAGTAGTGACAGTAGTTCCTCTCTAAATGCCTTGTAGAGTTCAACAGTGAAGCCATCAGGACCCGGGCTTTTCATAGTTGGTGAATATTTAATTATGTTTTCAATTTCATTGATTGATATTGGATTGTTTATAACTTTTAGGTCTTCTTTGTTTAACTTGGGTAATTCATACATATCTAGGAATCTGTCCATTTCTTCTGTGTTTTCCATCTTATTGGCATATAGGTTCTCAAAGTAGGTATTGATGATCCTCAGGATTTCTGCTGGGTCTGTTGTAATTTCACCCTTTTCATTCCTAATTGCATGGATTTGGGCCTTTTCTTTCCTTTTTCTGATAAGGTTGGCCAAGGGTTTGTCAATTTTGTTTATTTTTTCAAAGAACCAACTCTTAGCTTCGTTGATTTTTTGTATCAATTGCTTAATCTCCATTGCATTGTTTTCTGCTCTGCTCTTTAAAATTTCCTCCCTTGTATGAGCTTTGGGTTTATCCTGCTCTTCTTTTTCTAGCAGCTTGAGGTTCAGCATCAGGTTGTTAAATTGGGCTCGCTCTGTTTTCCTAATATGTGTATTCACTGCTATGAATTTCCCTCATAAGAGTGCTTTCATTGTGTCCCATAGATTCCGATACGTTGTATTGTCATTGTCATTTATTTGAAGGAACTGTCTGATTTCTTCTTTAATTTCCCCTGTGACCCATTGGTTATTCAGAAGTGTGTTGCTCAATTTCCATGTGTTTATGAAATTCTTGCAGTTTCTTTTGCTGTTGCTCTCCAATTTCATTGCACTATGGTCTGATAATATACAGGGGATAACTTCAATTCCTCTGCACTTGCTTATACATATTCTATGAGTGATTATGTGGTCTGTTTTGGAGAATGGCCCATGTGCAGCTGAAAAGAATGTGTATTCTGATTTTTTGTCCTGGAACATTCTGTAAACATCTGTTAAGTTCATTTGTTCAAGAATTTGATTGAGTTCTAGTATTCGTTGTTTATTTTTTGTCTAGTTGATCTATCTATTTGTGACAGTGGGGTATTGAGGTCGCCCACTACTACTGTGTTAGTGCTTATGTCATTTTCATGTCCATTAGTATTTGTTTTATATAGTTAGGTGCACTAGAGTTTGGTGCATAGATATTTATGATTGTCATCTCTTCCTCTTGGATTGTTCCATTTACAAGGATGTAGTGTCCTTCTTTGTCTCTTTTAATCAGCATTGCTTTGAAATCCACTTGATCTGCAAAGAGGATAGCTACTCCTGCTTTTTTTGGGTTCCTGTCACATGGAGTATTGTTTTCCACTCTTTATCTTTCAATTTATGTCTGACGGACCAGCCGTCACCAGTCAAACAGTTCCTGAATGGGGGAAAGGAGGACTGAGAAAAATCAAGAGAAGAGACAGAGTCGGGAGGGCTCCCAAGACGGAGCAAGCAAGTTTATTTACACCTCTCTTTTATACCCTCAGTGAGTTAGGTCATTAATCATGACCTTTATACAAAAAAACACCTGCTTCCTTGTTTGCTAGTTTTCTAGACACTCCTCACCCTCATGGGCTACTTTGTTTCCTGGGGTTACAGAAGGTTCATCTTGTTGCTAGGGCAATCTCTAAAGGGAAACATCGGAGTTAGCGGAGACATGGTTCCCCATTACATAGTCTCCTGGCTATTTATAACAGAGGGTAAAATTAAAATGAAGCTTTTTGGCTGACACCGCTCCCCACATTTATGAGTTTCTTTTTGAATTAAGTTTGTTTCTTTTATGCAGCATATTGTTGGATCTTGCTTCTTGACCCATTCTGCCAGTCTATTTCTTTTGATTGGTGAATTGAGACCATTAACATTGATGGTTATAACTGATACATACTGACTTATCCTTGTTATGACTTTTTCTGTTTGTCGCATTCTCCCCCTTTGCTTTAATTTCTTGTTGCTCAATGGATTCATTCTGCTGGGCTTCCTGGGGTTGTAATCCTTGTTGTCTTTTCCTAGGATATTGTCTAAAATTTTTTGGAGTGCTGGTTTGGTATGCATGAAGTTCCTAAGATGCTCTTTGTCATGAAAGTATCTTATTTCTCAATCAGTTTTGAAAGACAGCTTTGCAGGGTACATCAATCTGGGTTGGAGGCTGATTTCCTTTAGGGTTTAAAATACATCAACCTCTTCTTACCTTGAGAATTTGTGTTGAGAAGTCTACTGTGATTCTAATGGGATTTCCTTTGTATGTGATTTGTTTCTTTTCTCTACCTGCTTGTAGAATTTTGTTCTTCTTTTGGGTTTCTGGAATCTTAACTATTATATACCTATGTGTAGATTTTATTTTTTGATCAAGGCTAGTTGGAGTCCTATATGCCTCACTTATCCTTAAATCAAGTTCTTTTCCCCTGCTTGGGAAGTTTTCTGCCATCGCTTCTGTGAACAGTTTTTTATGTCATCTGTACTCTCTCCTGTTTCTTCATTGACTCTGATCTGTCTTATGCTATTCTCCTTTGCATTGTCTAGCAGATGCTGGATTGATTTCCCATGGTCCCTTACTATTTTAAAGAAATTTTTCTTTTCCTTGTCACTAATTGCAATTTTATCTTCTATACCTGAAATTCTGTCCTCACATTGGCTCGTTATGCTACATAAACTTTCAATGGAGTTTTTAATCTCCTGGAAATCTGTTTTATGGATTCCATTTGTTTGCTATGTTGGGATTCCATCATGTTCCTCAGGTCCTCTATTTTTTTAATCTGTGTCCGCTATAGATTTATTAATCATGTCTTGCACTATGGGCACAATCTCTGCTGTTATCTGAGAAATTACTTCTGATTTCATTTTTTCCAGATCCCCTTTTGTTGCCAGTTCAGGGAGTCCAGGTGGTTGAGTATCAGATTGTTCCATTTTGTTTCCCATTTAGGTTGCCTTAGGTAATCTGGAAGTCTTTGTTTTTTTTTGGTACTGGGGATCGAACTCAGGACCCTGCACTTGCGAGGCAGGGGGCAGAACCACTGAGCTAAAGTCCCAGCCCTGGAAGTCTGGTTTTGAGACTTGTTTACCTGTCTTCTCATTTCAACCATGTGTGTGTGTGTGTGTGTGTGTGTGTGTGTGTGTGTGTGCTGCTGGTGCCCATGTTGCTCACCTCAGCGCTGGTGTGTGGGGGGGTAGCTCCACTCCTCCATGCAGGGGGCCATGGTACAGTGGCCCAAAAGGCTCAGTTCCTTGGCACTGGGGCGGCTCTGCTCCTAAGCCCACACATTCATTTTCTATCACCAGAGAGACAATGTGATTTTTTATTTTGACAATGTGATATTTACACACATGTGTTGGATTTATTTCACTTGAGTATGGTCTCTAGATGCATTCATTTACCTAGAAATGTCTCAAGTTTACTCTTCTTTCTGGAAGACTAGTACTCCATTATATATATATTTAAAAACCCCACATCTTTTTTATCCATTCATCAGTTGATGGGCATTTGGGTTGTTTCCAAGAGTTAGCTATTACAAACTGTGCTGCTGTAAACATGGATGTGCATCTATCTTTGTGGTACAGTGCTTTTAATTCTTTTGGGAAGATGCCTAGAAGGGGAATAGCTGGGTAAAATAGGACCTCTAATCTTAGTTTTTTGAGGAATCTCCACACTGATTTCCACAGTGGTTGCACCAGTCTGCACTCCCACCAATAGTGGAGAAGTGTTCCTTTTCCCCTTCAGCCCCACCAGCATTTGTTGCTGGTTGATTTCTTGATAACAGCCATTATTTCTGGAGTGAGATGGAATCTCAGTGTTGTTTTAATTTGCATCTATTGAATGACCAGTCATGTTGAACATTTTTTCATATATTTATTTGCTGTTTCTACTTCTTTGTCTGAGGAATGTTTGTTCATTTCAGATGCCCATTTTTGGATTGGGTCTTTAAATTTTGGGGGGTCTGATTTTTTTGAGTTCTTTATGTATTCTAACTAGTAGTCCTTTTTCTGAGGAACAGCTGGCTAAAATTTTTTCCCACATTGTAGAAAACCGCTCTGTTGGTGGTTTCTCTTGCTGTGCAAAAGCTTTTTAATAAGACAAGGTCGCAGTTGTTGATTCTTTGTTGTGTTTCCTGTGTGTTCTGGGTTTTGTTAATGAAGTCTCTGCCTACTCTATGTCCTCAGGCATAGCCTCCTTATTTGTATGTCTATAGAAAGATATTTCCAGGAATTCTGCATGACAGCTTAGAGAGATAGTACTTTATTGATTTATCCATCATCCATGGATCCATCCACCAAATATTTGGTGATTTTAAGTAACTAACCGGCACCTTTGCTAAAGAGTAAAGGATATACAAATATACTAGAAAGAAGAAATAATTTTTTCCTCAGGCTGAAGCTTGTTTAGCTGAAGACCCTCTACATAAAAATGGTGAGTAAGAGAGCAGGAGAGGAGCGCTGTGAATAGTGAGAGTTTGTGGGGTGGTCAGAGCAGCATTGACAAATGGGCAGAACATTGAAAGGGGGAATTGGACAGGACATGGGACATAGACAAAGGGACAGTCCTGGGAAGCTTGGGATTCCAGGTAGGTGGCTTGGGCTGACTTAGGTAGGCAGTGGGACCAGGGAAGCTTTCAGAGCAGGGGAATTCCATGACATGGGCTTAGTGGTAAAGGATGCTGTTTCTTTTTAAAATTTTTAATTTTTATTAGTACATATTTTCAGTTCATAATGATTATATCCCTCACCAGTAGTTGGAACATGTACATAACACATCTTCATTCCTTTTATTTTCCATGCTCCTCCCTCTGCTCCTCTTTTCATCTCTTGGTTCCACTTGCAAAAGATCTATTTCCCCATTTCCTATTACCTGTCTTTTACTTTGCTCTTCAAATTATTTATACTTCATGTTTCTTGTATAAGAGAAACCGTGTGATATTTAAGCTGTGTGCTTGATTTGTTCACTTAACTTTATCTGAAGGCACGGAGGATGCTATTTAGACTCAGATTCTGGCTAGGATTCTGGCTCTGTCATTTTCAGCTGTGTCCACTTGGTCAGCTGCTCCTTTGCCTCAGGTTCCATCTGTCACCTGAGGGCAGTGGTGGCTGTCTTGTGGTCTTGTTTGGAGGAACTCGTTAGACCGTGTGTGCAGGGCATCCATGGGGTCTGACTGCTGGACAGATAATCAAGTGGTCCTGAGAGGCGCCTGGGGCTGAACCAGGGATGACACCAGAAGTAATGCAAAAAGAACAGACCTGAAAGACAAGGAAGAATGTATGGAACCTGAAGCCTGTTGGGAGGTGTGGCTGTAGGGGAGTAGCTTCGAAGTAAGACATGCACAGAGGGGATTCTGAAGCTGCCTATCTGGTACTACTCAGCCTGGGAATGTGGTCCCAGTGGGACTGAGGGCCTGAGACTGTCCTGGGAGCCAGGCTTTTCCTCCAACCCACAGAAAATTCTAGGAGTCCCTGTGTTCATACAAGGCTTGGGTGGCTGCCTCCAGAGTTCCAACCGAGATGTCAGGGATTTGGGTTTTCTCAGGGCTTAAAGTACACAGGATCTTTTGGCTTCTTTGATGCAGCCAGATTGGCCAAGAGGACCCCTGTGTGCTGTGAGGCTTTGGAATTCATTTTCCCCAAGGTCTCTGTGACAGTGAGATGGTTGGGAAGGATGGTCCCTAGCAAGCAGGACCCCACAATGTCTCCCACATTAGGGCAGTAACTGCCGGCTTCAGCTTCAAACTCTTTTTATCCTTTATGGCATTGTTTATGATTATGTAAGAAAGAATTACAGAACAAAATTAACTGATGATTGCTGAACTGTGATGAGACTGATGTTTTATTTATTTTTTCCTTAAATTATTTATTGGTACATTTTAGGTATGCAATACATTTACATTTATCAATGGGTGCTTGTACATGATGTATCTTGGTTCTTATTTTTTTCCCCATTACCTATGCACCCTTCACCCCCTCCACCCTTCCCTATTGACATAGATTTCGTTTCCATTTTTTTTTCTTTTCTCATAATTTTTCCTTTCCCTCCTTTCCTTTCCCCTTCTCCCACTACCCCTACCCCTTTGGACCTTTTCTTCTTAATTCAAATTATCAATTATTTGTTTTAATCATTTTAATCCTTATTTACACTTTCAGTTTCTCACACTAGAGAAACCATTTGGTATTTACAAATGTGTGTCCTATTTATTTCACTTATGAGTATGGCTTCAATATGCATCCATTTAGCTATAAATGTCTCTTGTTTCTCATTCTCTATGGCTGAGAAGTACTCCATTTTATTAAAAAAAAAAACACCCACATCTTCTTTATCCAGTTTCCAGTTGATGGACACTTGGGCAGTTTCCAAGTTTTAGCTATTACAAACTGTGCTGCTATAAACATGGGTACACATATATCACTGTGGTATGATTCTTTTAATTCTTTTGGGAAGATACCCAGCAGGGGAATAGGTAGGTCAAATGGGACCTCTAGCCCTGGTTCTTTGAGGTATCTCCATACTGATTGCCACAGTGGTTGGACCAGTCTGCACTCCCACAAACAATGGAGGATTCCTTTCTCCCCACACCCCTGCCAGCATTTGTTATTGGTTGATTTCTTGATAGCAGCCATTCTTTCTGGGGTGGGGTGGAATCACGTGTTGTTTTCATCTGCATTTCTCGAATGACCAGTGATGTTGAACATTTTTTCATATATTTATTTTCTGCTTTTACTTCTTGTTCTGAGAAATGTCTATTCATTTCAGTTGCCCATTTTTGAATTAGGTCTTCGAATTTGGGGGGTCTGATTTTTTCAATTCTTTATATATTCTAGATAGTAGACTTTTGTCTGAGGTACAGCTGCTAAAATTTTTTCGCACATTGTAGGTTGTCTCTTAGCTCTATTGGTGGTTTCTCTTGTAGTGAAGCTTTTTAATAATATGAGATCCCAGTTGTTGATTCTTTCTGCTAGTTCCCATGCTACTGAGGTTTTGTTCACAAAGTCTTTTCCTATGCCAATGTCTTCAAGAGTTCTACCTAACTTATCTTCCAGCAAGTTTGGTGTTTCTGTCTTGATATTAAGATCTTTAATTCACTTCAATATTAATTTAGTGCATGGTGATAGGTATTGGTCTAGTTTTAATCTTTGGCAGGTTGAAATCCAGTTTTTCCAACACCATTTATTAAATATGCTGTCTTTCCTTCAATAAGGGTGGTTGGCTCCTTTGTCAAAGAAGAGGGGGCTGAGTATATCTGGAATTGTTTCTGCATCTTCTAGTCTTTTCCACTGCTCCTAAGGTCTGTTTCTTTGCTGGTACCATGCTGTTTTACCACAGTAGCTTTGTAGTATAGCTTCAGGTTGGGGATTGTGATACCCCCAGCCATGTCTCTGTTGCCTAGAATTGCTTTTGCTATTCTAGGTCTCTTATGGTTCCAAATGAATTTTTGGATTGTTTTCTCTAGTTCTGTGAAGTATGTTGTTGGAATTTCAATCAGCATTGGATTAAATCTATATAGTAGTTTTGGAAGTATGGCCATTTTTACTATATTGGTTCTTCCTACCCAGGAACAAGGGATGTCTTTCCATTTTCTTGTATCCTCTTCAATCTCTTTTTTTCAGAGTGCTGTAGTTTTCAGTGTAGAGGTCTTTTGATTCCTTTGTAAGATTGATTCCTAGATATTTCATTTTTTTGCATGCTATTGTAAAAGGAATTGTTTCCCAAATTTCTCTGTCAGTGAGTCTGCTATTTGTGTATAAGAAGGCTATTGTTTTCTGAGTGTTGACCTCATATCCGGCTATTCTACCGAATCTGTCAATTAAGTCTAGAAGTCTTTTGGCTGAGTTTTTTGGGTCTTCTATGTAAAGTATCATATCATCAGCAAATAATGACAGTTTAACTTCTTCCTTTCCTATCTTTATTCCTTTTATTTCTTTCTCTTGTCTAGTTGCTGTGGCTAATGTTTCCAGAATTATATTAAACAGGAGTGGTGATAGTGGGCATCCTTGTCTTGTTTCTGATTTTAGCATGAAAGTTTTCGGTTTTTGACCATTTAGTATTATGTTGGCTGTTGGTTTTTTACAGATAGCCTTAACCAGGTTGAGATAAAGACCTTTGATTCCAATTTTCTGTAGGTTTTTTTTTTTTTTTATCATGAATGGGTGTTGGATTTTGTCAAATGCCTTTTCTGCATCTATTGAGATGATCATATGGTTTTTGTCCTTGACTCTGTTAGTATGGTGTATTATATTTTTTGATTTATAAATGTTGAACCATCCTTGCATCCCTGGGATAAATACGACTTGGTCAGGGTGTATGATCTTCTTGATGACCCTCTGTATTCTGTTTGCCAGTATCTTGTTGAGGATATTTGCATCTGTGTTCTTTAGGGAGATTGGCTTGTGGTTCTCTTTTTGGGTTGGGTCTTTCCTTGGTTTTGGAATCAAAGTAACACTTGCTTCCAGGAATGAATTTGGAAGCCTTGCTTCCCTTTCAATTTCTTTGATGAGTTTAAAGAGTAATGGTGATAGTTCCTCTTTAAATGTCTTGTAGAATTCAGCAGTGAAGACATCAGGACCTGGGCTTTTCTTTGTTGGTAAATTTTTTATTACATTGTCAATTTCACTCATTGTAATTGGGGTGTTTAGAATTTCTGTATCTTCTTCATTTAACTTTGGCAATTCGTATGTATATAGGAATCTGTCCATTTCTTCTATGTTTTCCATTTTATTAGAGTACAGTTTCTCCAAGTAGGTATTGATGATCCTCTGGATTTCTGGTGGGTCTATTGTGACTTCAGATTTTTGTGTTCTTAATTGCATGGATTTGAGCCTTTTCTGTCCTTTTTTTGATAAAGTTGGCTAAAGGTTTATTGATTTTATTTATTCTTTACAAAAACAAACTCTTTAATTCATTAATTTTCTGTATCATTCCCTTATCTCCCTTGGATTGATTTCTGCTCTGATCCTTATAGTTTCCTCTCTTGTACAAGGTTTGGGTTTGTTGTGCTCTTCTTCTTCTGGGAGCTTGAGGTTCTGCATTAGGTTATTTATTTAAGTTCTCTCTGTTTTCCTAATATGGGCATTCACTGCTATGAATTTCCCACATAGAATTGCTTTCTTTGTGTCCCATAGATTCCTGCATGTTGTACTGGCACTATCATTTACTTGTAGAAACTGTCTAATTTCTTTAATTTCCTCTGTGACCCATTGGTTGTTCAGGAGGGTGTTATTCAATTTCCCTGTGTTTGTGGGAGTTTTGCAGTTTTTTATGTTATTGATCTCCAATTTTATTGCACTATGGTCTGATAATATACAGGGGGTAACTCCAGTTCTTTTACATTTACTTAGACATGTCCTATGAGCGAGCATGTGGTCTATTTTGGAGAATGACCCATGTGTAGCTGAAAAGAATGTGCATTCTGATTTTGTGGTGTGGAACACTCTGTAAATATTTATTAAGTCCATTTATTCCATAGCTTGGTTTAGTTCTAAAATTTTGTTGTTAATTTTTTTCTAGATGATTTGTCTATGTGTGATAGTGGGGTATTGAAGTCTCCCACTACAATTGCATTAGTGCTTATTTGATATTTCATGTCCATTTATATTTGTTTTGTATAGTTTGGCACATTCGTATTTGGTGCACATATATTTAGGATTGTCATCTCTTCCTCTTGGATTGTTCCCTTCCCAAGGATGTAGTGACCATCTTTGTCTGTCTTAGTTAGTTTTGGTTTTACATCTACTTTGTCTGCAATAAGATTGCTACCCCTGCTTTTTTCTGGGTTCCTGTCAAGTGGAGAGATATTTTTCCATCCTTTTACTTTCAGTCTATGAATTTCTTTTTGAGTTACGTGTGTTTCTTGTATACAGAATATTGCTGGATTTTGCTTCTTAATCCAGTCTGTCAGTCTATTTCTTTGATTGCTGAATTGAGGCCATTAACATTGGTAGTTTTAATTGATAGATATTGACTCATCCTTGTCATGATGTTTTGCTGTTGTTGGCTCTTTTATTTCTTATTTCTTTCCCCTTTCCCTTTAGTTTCTTACCTTGCTGGGTGGCTTCCTCTGTTGGGCCTCATGGAGCCGTGACCTTCATTGTCTTTTTCTAGGATATTTGTTAGAATTGTTTTGTGTCAGGAGCAATACTACATAATTTTAGGAAAAATCCTAGTTCTCCTACCTACAGGCCAGCTATGTCATTTTGAGACATAATTCCATTTTGGCCCCTGGTCACAACTGAGACCTCAATGATGCAGTGATGCTGTGATTCTCCAGGACAAGATTACACCAGCTGAAGACATCCTGGGAGGAACAAACATCTACTCAGTTCCTCCTTGTTCTTGGATTGTTACACCTTGTCTATCCTGATGTACTGAACTCTCTGCAAGTCACTTGTTACATTTGTTTCTCCTGATGTACTCAATAAAAGGTGTGACCTGCTTGCGGGCTTTCGTCTTTGTTGCCCAGAGCAGCACTGATCAGACCCAAAGCTCAGCTTCTTCCCGAAGTCTCATTTTTCTACCTTTCCTGTATAATATGTTAATTCGCCGTGTGTTGCTGTGGCTTGCAGGAGACTAGGACTCACTGCAGAGGTTCTAGTAATGTCCCCCTTCCCTGTTTCCTACAGTTTGGAGTGCTGGTTTGGTGTTCATGAAATTTCTCAGGTATTCTTTGTCATGGAAGTATCTAATTTCCCCATTGGCTTTGAAAGATAATTTTTCAGGATGCAACAGTCTTGGTTGGAAGTTACTTTCTTTTAGGACTTGAAATACTTCACTCCAGACTGTCCTTGACTTGAGGGTTTGTGTTGAGAAGTCTGCCCTGATTCTGATGGGCTTTCCTTTATAGGTGATTTGTTTCTTTTCTCTAACTGCCTGTAGGATTTTGTTCTTCTGTTGGTTTTCTGGAATCTTGACTATTATATGTTTATGTGTAGATTTTTTTTTTATCATGGCTAGTTGGGAGTTCTATATGCCTCACTTATCTGTATGTCTAATTCTCCACCTCTGTCTGGGAAGTATTCTACTATTACTTCTGTGAACAGTTTTTTTATGTCAATTGTACTTTCTCCTGTTTTTTTGTGGACTCCTATCAGTCTTATGTTATTCTTCTTTGGTTTTTTTTTTTTTTTGGCACCAGGGATTGAACTTGGGTCCTTGCGCTTGCTAGGCAAGCGACAGAACCACTGAGCTAAATCCCCAGCCCATATTCTTCTTTGCATCATCTAGCAGCTGCTGGATTGATTTCTCATGGACCTTTACTATTTTTAAGAGATCTCTGTTTTCAAGGTCCTTATCCACAATCCTATCTTCTATATCTGATATTCTATCTTCAGATTCCCTTAATCTGCTCTGCATGCTTTCAATGGAGTTTCTAATCTCCTGAATATCTGTTTGAATCTGTTTCACGGAATCCATTTCTTTATGTTGGGTGATCATGGTTTTCCTTTTCTTTCTTATGCTGGGCATAAATGGCTTCCAGCATGTTTCTGAGCTCATCTATTTTTTTTTTTTTATCTGTTTCGGTTCTAGGGCCTATAATCATGTCTTTCACTCTGCTCACCATCTCTGTAGTTATCTGGGAGATTATTTCTGCTTTGAATTTTTCTAGAGCCTCATTCATCTGTTTTGTTACTTCCTGTTCTGTCAGTTCAGAGTGTCCAGGGGGATGATTATCAGACTTTTCCACCTCATTTCCCCCAGAATTTGCCTTTTGTGGGTGGAAGTCTGAGTTTGTCCCTTACTTAAATGTCTTCTCATTTTTGTTTTTGGTACAGTCCTTGGTTTAGTTCCTGGGTTGGTATTTTGAAGTTGCTTATTGTAAGTATCTTTGTTGATGTATTTAGAACCCTTATGGAATGATTGCTTCTCAGAGGTGTCTTCCATATATAGCTGGTCTTTAGGTTTTGAGTCTCTAATGGCTCTGAGCCTATCTCATTTACATTATATCAGGAAGGAAAACTGATTAGATCAATGACAACACCTTAGCCCAAGTGATACAGTCAGCAACACAATAGCATCAAGTACCTCTTAGAAAATGACAATTTGTGGTAGTTATTAATCTATCACCTTTAAATGTGTGAATTGGATCAAAATCAAGGACTAACCCAACATATGTTTATAGTGAATAAACTCTTCAATATAGCAACTTTATGCTTCAGAATGGGGAGTTAGAAGGAGTTGGGGAGTGAGGGATAGGTAGGTAGAAGAATAGGGGAAGGTTAGCAGTGAAGCCTGAGGACACAGGTGAGAGACCGAAAGAAAAGAAAAGAAAAATAGAGAAGAAATATGAATTAGGGCCAGAACAGGAACACAAAGGGAGATGAAGAACAATGTAGGACAGCAAGGGAGTGAGGCAGAAAGAGAGATAAATAAAAGAGAAAAGAAAAAGAAAAGAGAAAAATAAAAATTTTAAAAGAGTAGAAAAAGAAGGGAATAAAATTAAAAATAAGAGCAAAAAAATAGTGGTAATTTTGAAATAACAAATAAAAGATGAAAGTGAAGGGACTCCTTTAGGGTATGTCTCTACTGTTACAATAGACAACATGGGCAGCAGTGTCCAGTTATAAGTCAATGAATCTCAGTAAGCCAGTCACAGACTGGTGAGATTCAGGCAGATTTCTGGCTACAAGTCCCAAGTTGAGCTCCCTGTTTTCCTGCGGGGTTGAAGTCTGAAAGTTTCTATTGTAGGTTCCAGCTGCCTTTCCCCTAAAGATAGTCCAGTTTTGGATGGGAGGTGATGATCCCTCCGACTTACCAAGCACGGTGGTCTGGAGTGCCTTTATTGCCGAGATTCTCTTCACTTTTCTAGTGGGCTTCAATTTTCATCAGGGCCTGAGAGAGGCCCTCTCTCTGTTGTTCACTTCTGCAGCTCAGGACAATGGCCTTTATGTACCCCTGTGCCTCCGTAGTATGGAACCAGGTAGCTGCACAGCCAAGAGGCCAGTGGTGGTGGGTGGCTCTGTTGTTGCAGGTGCCCACACAGCTCTTTTGGTGGCTGGTGGCCATGCCCGGGGGGGTCCTCACCAGCTCCTGGTCACAAGTGGGCATGGCCTGCCATCCAGAGCTGGGCTCAGTCATCCCGGGGTGCTCTGCCCTCATGGCTCTGCCCATGCAGCTCTGCAGGTGGCTGGTGGGCATTGAGACTGATGTTTTAAACAGGCCCCCTAGGGAAACCAAGCAGGAATCTCCTAAGTGACACTGAATCACGAGAGGACAAATAGAATTTAAAATAGGCTAATGAGACACAGAGGAGGTGAGCCACTCCCAGCGTACAAGAAGAAGCTTCTGGGCCACCTTACCACCCCTGTGAGCACAGAAGAGGTGAGCTGCATGGGCACCAGCAGCACCCCACACACACACCTTGAAATGAGAAGATAGAAGTAAACAAGTTTTAAAACCATACTTACAGATCACCTAAAACAACCCCGACAGGAAATGAGATGGAACATTGTGATACTCAACAACCTGGACTCCCTGAACTGGCAACAAAAGAGGATCTGGAAAAATAGAAATCAGAAATAATCTCTCAGATAACAACAGAGATTGTGCCCATAGTGCAAGACATGATTAATAAATTTAGAGAGGACAGAGATAAAAAAAATAGAGGACCTGAGGAACATGATGGAATGCTAACATAGGAAACAAGTGGAATCCATAAAATAGATGCAAACAGATTTCCAGGAGATTACAAACTCCATTGAAACTCTAAGCAGCAGAATGAAACAATGTGAGGACAGAATTTCAGATATGGAAGATAAGATTGCAATTAGTGACCAGGCAAAGAAAGATTTCTTTAAAATTGTAAGGGACCATGAGAAAGCAATCCAGCAGCTGCTAGATGATGCAAAGAAGAATAACATAAGACTGATCGGAGTCAATGAAGAAACAGGAGAGAGTGCAGATGACATAAAAAACTGTTCACAGAAGTGATGGCAGAAAACTTCCCAAGCAGGGGAAAAGAACTTGATTTAAGGATAAGTGAGGCATATAGGACTCCAACTAGCCTTGATCAAAAAAAAAAAATCTACACATAGGCATATAATAGTTAAGATTCCAGAAACCCAATAGAAGAACAAAATTCTACGACTGGGTAGAGAAAAGAAACAAATCACATACAAAGGAGATCCCATTAGAATCACAGCAGACTTCTCAACACAAACCCTCAAGGCAAGAAGAGCTTTGAGTGATGTATTTTAAGCCCTGAAAGAAAACAGCCTCCAACCCAGATTGATGTACCCTGCAAAACTATCTTTCAAAATTGATGGAGAAATAAGACACTTTCATGACAAAGAGCACCTTGGGAACTTCATGAATACCAAATTAGCACTCCAAAAATTTTAGACAATATCCTAGGAAAAGACAACAAGGATCAAAACCCCAGGAAACCCAGCAGAATGAATCTGTCAGGTGTGACAAGAAATTAAAGCAAAGGGGGAGACTGCAACAAACAGAAAAAGTCATGACAATGATAAGTCAATATGTATGCGTTATAACCATTAATGTTAATGGTCTCAATTCACCAATCAAAAGAAATAGACTGGCAGGATGGGTCAAGAAGCTACATCTAACAATATGCTGCATACAATAAACACATTTAATTCAAAAAGAAACTCATAGACTGAAAGTTAAAGGATGGAAAACAATACTCCATGTGACAGGAACCTGAAAAAGAAAAAACAGCAGGAGTAGCTATCCTCTTTGCGGATCAAGCAGATTTCAAACGAAAATTTGAAACACTCTGGTCCCAAGAATTTCAGATAAGGGATTCTCAATGTGTATGTACAAATCTATTGTGAACATGTGTTTTCATTCCTCTCAAGTGAAAACTTAAGAACAGGACTGTTGGTCCTTAACAGTAGTACAACTAATTTCTATGTTGGTTTCCAAGATGGTTTTGTCATTTTACATTCACATTAGCAGTATTAGAAAGTTCTAACTGGTTCACACCTAAGCTGACATTTGTTCCCTTAAAACTTCTAATTTCATCTCCCTAATGAGTGTATAATTCAATCTTATTATTGTACTGATTAGTATTTTTCTGATTCTAGTGTTGCACACCTTTCCTTGTGCTGTACTGTCTATTTATCATCTTCTTTTGCCTACTATTTAATTGGGTTGTTTATTAATGAGGTGCAAGAGTTCTTTATATATTCTGGTCATAGGTTATACGCATTATAAATATGGTCTGTTTAAGGACTACTTTTCATTTTCTTAATGATGTCATTTAAAGTTCTAAATTTTGATGAAATCTCAATTATCAATTTTTTCTTTTATACATCATGTTTTTTGTATCCTAGGAAGTTCTTGCCTACCCTAAGTTCATAAACATTTTCCCTTATAATTTCTTCTTAAAGTTTTATAGTTTTAGTCTTTCATATTTAGGTTCATAGATCCTTTCAAGTTATTTTTATGTATGGAAATAAAGGGTTGAGGTTAATTTTTTATATACGGATACCAGGTGTTCTAGTGCCATTTGCTGAAAACACTATCTTTTTCTCTGCTCTTGAATTGAGTTTATGTTTTATAAACTGTTACTGTTAAATAATCTTTCAAAACTCAGTGGACCATAAACATGTGGTTCTATTTCTAGATTCTCTGTTTTATTCCCATGATCTGTATGTCTTTCCTTACACCAACACTGCCTTGATTACTGTAGCTTTAGAGGAAGTCTTAAAATTAGGTATTAAATGTCTTCCAACACTGTTTTTTTTGTTTTTTTTTTTTACTTTTCTAGGTCCTTTGTACTCCTACTTAACTTTTAAATTTCAATATCCAATTCTTCATTTATAGCAAGTATACATAGACCTGAATTTTTTATATACCTTGTGTTTTCTAATCCTGCTAAATTCAAATACAAGTTCTAGGGTCTCCTAGAGATTTCTTAGTATTTTCTCTGTAGATGATCATTTCATCTACATATAAAGATTTTGCTTCTACCTTGCCAATCCTATCCTAGTTGTGTCATTTTATTGCCAGACTATTTTGGTTTAGGCCTATGTTTCAAAGTTTAATGGACTGATGAAGAGTAGGCATATCTGCCCTTGTTCCCTACCTTAAAGAGAAAGCATTGTATCTTTTCCATTCATATAAGGCGTTTTTGCTGGAAGTAGGGAGTACATGTCTTTGATCTGTTGAGAAGGTTCGGTTCTACTTCTAGTCTCCTGATAGCTTTTACCATGAACAGCTGTAGAATTTAGTCCAATACTTGTTCTCCAACTACTGACAGGATCATATGGCTTTTTCCTTTCCTCTGTTAAAATGATAACTTTTGGGAGTGGATCTTCCAATGTTGAACCAACACTGCCATCCCTATAATTAAACCACTTTCTACATACTGCCAGATCTGACTTCTAAGTTTGTTTTGTTAAACAAATTTCTATCTATGTTCATACTTTTTTCTTCTATTATCTTTATCCAGTTTTAGTATTAGCATAATGTTGATTTCCTAAAATTAAGGGAGAAGTGTACCTTCTTTTTTCTGCTTTAAATGTTTGATATAATTCATCAGTTAAAATGTGTGTGAGCCTGCTGTTGTCATATAGGTAGGTTTTCAAGCTAGGAATATACTTTCTTTAATAGATGCTATTCAAATTTTATATTTCATCCAGAGTTAGTTTCATTAATTTGTCTTCCAAGGTACTTCTTAGAAGTTGTCAAATTTATTTCAAAAAAGATTTTTGCAATATGCTTTCTGTATCCTTTTAAATTCTGTAAAATCTGTGGTAATGTCTTCTAGATCTTGATACTGTAATTTAAAAATGTATAATTGATATTGTGTAATAGGAAGAAAAGGTCTAAAGGAGCAGGGGAACTGGGAGGGGTAGCAGAAAGGAAAGAAGGGAAAAGAAAAAATATGAGAAAAGGAAAAAATGGAAAGAAAGTCTTTGCAAATAGGGAAGGGTGGAGGGGGTGAAGGGAGGGCAGGGGAAGGGGTAAAAAGAAGAACCGAGATACATCATGTAAAGGTGTAAGATCCCAATGATGAATGTAACTGTATTTTGTACCTAAAATGTACCAGGAAACTTAATGGGAAAAAAAATAGGCTAACAAATCTGATAAAGGAAGAATGGTTTTAATTGTCAATGTGTCTCAGTTAAGTTGTGTGCTTTCCCAGAATAGCATATCCGTAGTCACTGAGTCTGAGCCCCATGCTGGGGTCTCTCTAGTGCCTTTGGGTGTCCCTGTGAGGAGGAAGCTATGATAAAAAAAAAACCTCAGTGAAAGTCACTGGATTACACCTCGATGGCATGTGCTGGCTCTTCATCATGACCAGCAGATGTCACTGTTTACACACAGAATAGAAAGAGCCCTCCTAACTTTTCTCTTCTAAAAAAAGACAAACCTGTCCATATTTTCTCCATAAAGCCCTATCACATGGCTATTTTTGTTCTAGAAATGATATTGTTAATCCCTTTAAGGAAGAATTATATATGCAAAGGGAGAGAAATACACATTTTACATATTAAGCTATATAGTGAAACTCCATTTAAGAAAATAATTGTTGATCACCTACTATTTGCCTCAAAGGAACTTATGTGACAGGAGGAATCCAAAATAGATGAAGAGCTGACCCCCAAGGTCTTGAAAATGAGTCTGAGGAGATAAGATTCTAGTAATGTAGCAACTTAAAATGTTGGAGGTCAAGTACTGAAACCAGAAGCGAGTGTGAGATTGTGTCAGAAGACAGGGGTCCATGGGGCCTGCAGAAAGGAGATGGGGAATTAATTTGGTCAGAATAGAGAGGTACTGTGTTTTGTTTCATCTTCTTTTTGCTGGGAGAGTAACAGGAATTATTATTTGACAGAGTTGTGAGAAATGAAACGGAGAAGGGTTGTTATTACAGAAAAAAATAGCTAGGGACTTTGCTCTGGGGTGGTGTGCTTTAAATACACAAATTCCTGCTGATTCTACATCTTTGCTATGTTCACATCATGGAAATTCATGGCAAGAAGCCTTCAACTTCCCCCTCTGCCAATTCCAGGGTGCCATAATTTGTATGCAGATGTCCCCCAAAGGCCTATGTGTTCAAAGCCCTGTCCCTAGCCAATGGCATTATTGGAGGTGGCACAGCCTAGGAGGAGGTACCCGGTGGGAGGAAGTTAGGTCATGGAGGATGCCCTTGAAGGAGATGTGGGAACCCTTCTCTCTCTCAGTTCCTGAGCTTCCAGGAAGTATGCGGCTTTGCTGTACCATGTGCTCCTGCCATGATGTTTCTGCATTGCCACAGGGCCCAAAGCATTGGAAACAACTGGCCATGGACTGAGACCTCTGCTACTGTGAGACAAAACAAACCTTTCCTTTTTATACACTGATTATCTTGGGTATTTTGCTAAAGTAACAGGAAACTAACACATAATTACCTAGGGCCCCTGAATATTCTACTAATCAGTGGCCGTCATACTTCCCAGACCTTCAGATCTCTGTTAAAGCAACATTATTCAACACTGAAGGCCCTGTTCTTGACACCAGTCCCTTCCTGGAGGGAGGCGATGTGGCTGGGAATTCAGAGCAGCCACAACCATTTCCAGAACACCTTGTCCTTTGTTTTCCACTCTCTGAATTTGATAAGCTCCTGAATTACCCGTGCCTTAGTGTTCAGAGAAGAACAGCTCCCACCCCTCAGGCTGGAGTAGACACTGAAGAGGAGTGTGTGTCAAGCCCTCTGAGGGTACAGTTAGTGGACGTGTTAGCACCAGTTATGCAGGGGTTTTGTCATGTTGGGTGGATATGGGGAGAGTCTGGTGTTAGTAGGACAAATGGCACAATCCCAGAGTAAATCTTCATGTGGCATAAGTGATGGAAATGAAGACTATGTGTTAGACCAGAGAGAAGAAATTTCTGGGCATGAATGCTACAGCTCTGATCACTTTGCCTATGAGCCTGTGGCAGGAGGCAGCATTTCTTTTGTTTAAAGCAGTGCACACCTCATTTGCATTCAGGGAAAGGTTGTGCAGTGATGTAGCTCTGCTGCAAACAGGAATCAGGATGCCAGCAAGGCCAATGTTGTTGTGAGAATGTTGAGTTATTAATCAAAAAACAGCAAAACAGGGCACTTTTATTTATAGTAAACTGTTGCTAAGCAGATAATAAAGACCCCTTTCAGAGTTTGCATTTTATTTTTCATGGAAAAGAGCTTGGCTTATACAATGTTTTTTCCCCTAGAAATTCAAACCCCATACATGTGTGACGCTGAGTGCTTGTGGCTTTCAGGCCGAGGTCCTTGGTGTCAGCCAGCCACCGTGGAGTGGAGCACACAATGTGGAGTTTCTCTGTGAAGGGAAGATGAGGTGCTGCTGCCTCATTAAACAGCAGAATAGGAGAGGCTGTCCTTTAGGCTCGAATAAGTTGGTGGCCCGAGGAAAGCCCACGTGAGTTCTTGAGCCTTCCCTAGTTTCCCAGTTTACCTCCTTCTGTGCTGACAGGCGCCAGGAGTCCATTTGTGGCCACCTCTTAGTCTGACGTCCCTTTCTGGACCCTCTTGAGGTGGTAGCTGCTTCCTTGTAGGAAGTGTGCACCGAGGTTGATTTGTACTCAGTCCCTGCTAGGATGATCTCCAGGCCCCTCCATCTTGAACTTCCCAGTCTCAGGAACTGTGAGAAATGTTCCCATTGTTAATTAGCTGCTCGATTTATGGTATTTCTTTACAGTGGCCCATATGGACTGAGACAGAGATTGGAGTGATACAGCTATAAATCAAAAGTTGCCAAAGGAGCCAGAAAGTGGGAGAGGCAAGGAGCATAGTCTCCAGAGGCACCATGGCCCCTGGCTCCTGGACTGTGGCCCAGGGAGATGGGCTCCACACGTGTGGCCTTCCGAGCTGTGAGGAATAAACTCCCATTGCCAGAAAGCTGGTGCGGAACTCCTCAGTCCTGCTCAAAACACCAAGCTCCACTGGACCCCAAAATTTCAGAGCAATAGGCAGAAGATGCCTGTGTCTGACACAGAGGTTACTGGGTCATAGCTAAGTTTGACTCACATCTAGTTTATGAAGAAGAGGATCTTTCAAAGTAGATTTAAAATTGATTGCTGTATCATAAAAAGACACATTCGTGCTAGAACAGAGACCCCACAGTGTAGTAAAACACAAAATGAGGGGCGCCCGCCACTGTGTCTCCTAGAGTGCCAGCTCTTTGGCTCTTTCTGCACACTCTTCTCTAAATCATTACCAGTACAAGTGTCTTCATGTCCCTCCATTTTTATACAAACTGGACCATTCATTCACACCATGCAGTTCCTTTTCTTTTCATTTAAAAATGCATCCTGGGAAATATTTCCATATTAGTACATAAGTACGTGCCTCTTTTTCAAAAGTTGTATAAGCGTTTTATTTATAAAGTCTAAAGCGGTAAATTAATAAGGAAATGTGTTCTCCCTTTGACAAGGACAATATGCCTTTAGTTATGACACAGTATTTTTCTTTCCTAAATCATGGTGAACTGCTGGGATTGTCCTCCAAGGCCAGCATGATCAATGAAGATCTCTGGGTCCTGCACGGGGACCTATGCTTGTGGGAGAGCCCTGGGACCTCCCAGCGTCTTCTCATTGCTCCTAAGCTCATCTGCCTCAGATACAAACAGCAGCAGCATGTCCATTCATTCCCTCAGTCATCCATGGGTTCAGAGGCCTCCACAGCCCAGGACTTTGCCTGGCACTCTGCAGATGGCTACAAACACCCTCCCTCCCGTAACTTTGAAGTAGCAGCTAACGTGGATTGAGGACTGACTGTGGGAGGTTCTAAACCACTTTACCTCTATATTTTATGCACTTTCCCTGTTCTGATTGTCCATCATCAGAGGACACGCAGAGGGAAGTCCGGTGTCTGGCTCAAGGTCTGAGCGCCAGTAGGTGGCTAAGCCGGGATCTCACCCTGGCCAGCTGGCATCTGGATCCACCCACATTCTTTCCTAGTACATACAAATACTTTGGCCATCAACATTATATTACAAGCCTCTCTAAAACTCGCTGGTTTAAAACAATAGCAGTCATTTACTCGCACATGGTTCTGCGGTTCGGGAAGTAGTTGGGGAGGACAGCGCACCATTGCTTCATGTAGTGTCTGCTTAGACTTGAATGACCAAGATGGCGTTTTAAAGCCCATGTATCTGGGGACTTAGAGGAGATGCTGAGGTCCAGGGGCTGTTGGGGCATCTCTTTCTGTGTAGTCTCTGCCTGTGACTAGCTTGGGCTTCCTTACATGGTCATTCAGGCTAGCCAGCCTCCTTACATGCCATCTGGTTTTACCCAGGCACGAAAAGAGACACTATCATTCCTTCCTAACTCCTGCTGCCTTCACTGGTTTAAGCAATCTTAAGGCCAGGTCAGATTCAAGGAGAGAGTAAAAAACAAATAAACTGAGCAGACAAACACCAAACATCTTTTGTTGAGGGAGACGTCACAGCTGGGTCACATTGCAGACAGAGTAAGAGTTGGGAGTGATTGTGGAGATCTCTGGAAACCCACTCCGCAGCAGGAGGTTGGATGTAGCTACCATAGGAGAGGAAAGGGTAAGTGTCATGCAAGGGATAGAGTTTATAAGACTGACAGACTACTGCCTGCTTGTGGACTCAGAGAGCGATTCATGGGGGCTTACTGGACTCAACATAGGTGGGGAGGTAGAGTTTGCAATTGGCATGTGAGAACAAAGCCACTCCAGAAAGGCAGTATGTGGAAGGGCCCGGGGTAGGAGGGTGAGGGGTATGTTGTGTTTACCAGAAGATCTAGCAGGAAGAGATTGAAGCTTTGTGGAGAGTCCCATTCCTAACAGAAGACAGAAGGTGCAGCAGAGGGGCTGGATGGAGCAGGCCAATTCTTTGCAGCCCAGGTGAGCAGGTGCAGATTGCCTGGAAGTGCTGCAAATCAGGGCAGAGAGAAGATGGCTTCTCAGCCCTCACCCGTGTGCATGGGGAGCAGTTTCCTCTTCGAGGACTGTTGCCAGGCAGACACAATAATTTGTGCACCTACGCATTGCTGTTGACCGGGAGATGAGAGCGAGGGGCCATTTCGTTCTTGCTGCTCCCTTCCTGAAGCCAAGTCCCTCCCGGCCAGGCAGCACCTGTGCGGTGGGCACAGCTGTAAAGGGCAGCACTGAAGTAATTATGGGAAGAATATGCTAATAAGCAGATGCCCGTGATTAACTTGCCTTTTCTGTTGCCTGTCAAATGCAAGCTGCATGTGTTGGAGAAGATAATTAAACTGGAATCAGATGCCTGCAGTGGATATTTTATTCAGAGCTTTACAGGATGGTAGAGGGAGTTGACTGTGAAGTCCATCTTCAAGTTCTGGCCTTTGTCTGAGTCCTGCACTGGATCCAGGCTTGGACTGAGAGATTGCTGGATGACCTTCTTGTTAAACAACCAAGGGCTGGGTAGGTGGTGCTCATTAGCATACTAAAGTTAGGGTTTTATGTCTAGTCCCTTAGAAGTGGGTGGAACTTGACTCAAAACCTGGGGAACCAGAGCCACTGGCCCCTGCAGCCTGTCCTGTCCTGCACATCCTGCTGTCCACCTCGGTGAGCATCCCGTGCGCCTGCCTGGAGGTCTCCTTCACACATCCCCTTCGTGCAGCCTGTTTGTGCATCCCTTTTGCACACCCCTGTGTGCATCTGCAGTTTGTTTCCTGTAAATCCTTTCATTCTGAGAGGTCTTGAGCTCTCTTCCCAAAGGTGTCCTCCCGCACCATCTGGGTGCTAGAGCTCAGCGCCTGGACACACTTTGGCTTCTTTCCTGACATGCTCGGGAAAGTGGCAGTCATCATGGTGGCCTCCGCATCTTTGCAGGACAGAGCCTGTCAAATTCCTTTTCCTTGTGTGATGCATTCACCCCATAATTCTTAAGAATGGAACAGTGAAGAGTGCTAGGGGGCTACAGCTATTTCTTTTGGGTCCAAATGGTAATTTTCTTTAAAAAAAATATATGAGGAAAAGACTTGTAAAGATGGGCAATCTGCCCTGCCACACCTTCCTCCCAGTCTCCAGGTCTCCTGCCCTCCTCTGAGCAGGGCCAGGGAGGGATGGGTAACTGACCTCATCTGTTCTTTATCAGCAGTGGAGAAATGAGGCCCAGAGGGCAGCACACCAGCGGCACCTGGCCTATCAGGCACGGAAATTCAAGGGGGCTGCACACTGGGGTCAGAGAGCTTCCTTCTGCATTTCTAACAGAGGGGTCACTCCTAGGCACCATTTAAACTGGTAGTTAGGTACATTGGGAGAAAACACTTCCACACAGCAAAATAAATGGTCAAGAATGGAAAAGCAACCTACACAATGCGAGCAAATATTTGCAAACCATTGTCTGATAAAAATAGGCCAAGGGTGGGAATAGTCATTTCTCTGAAGATGATATACAAATGGCCCCCAGGCCTGTGAAAAGAGGATCAACATCCCTAATCATCAGGGAGATACAAAGGAAGACTACAATGAGACACCACCTTGCAGGGGTCAGGATGGCTGGTACAGGAAAACAGCATAGCAAGTGTCAGGGAGCGTGTGGAGAGCAGGGGTCTTTGTGTGCTGTTATGGGAACCTATAAAGGTACAGCTGGCATGGAAAATAAAATGAAGATTCCTTGAAAAATTAAATGACCTATCATATGATCCACCAGTCCTATTTCTGGGAACACATCCAAGAGAATCGAGATAAGGATCTTGAAGCGATATTCACACTACAATGTTCTCTGCAGCATTGTCCACAATAGCTCAGGTCTGGAAATAACATGAATGTGTATCCACTCATGAATAAAGAAAGTGTGATAGGGTTACATCATGGAAGATTATTTCACCCTTAAGAAGAAAGAAGTCCTACCACTGTAAGAGCATTTACAGACCTGGAAGACAGGCTACTGGAGGAGGTAAGATGGTCACAGAGGGAGAGCACTGCAGGACCCTTCCTTATATAAGGTACCTAAACAGTCAAAGACACAGAGTGGACAACAGCAAGGGTGGCTGGCAGGCAACATGAAGGGAGGGTAGAGTGGTTTTAATCTAATGGATATCAAATTATATTACACAAGATGAGAAAATTCCAATGATCGGCTGGCTCTATGACATAGTGCCAAGAGTTATTGTGTACTGAAAAACTTGCTAAAAGGGTAAATCTCATGCTAACGGTGGTAATCACAAAGCAAATGCAGAGGGACACAAAGAAACTTACAGAGGTGCAGGATATACTTATTTCCTGGACTACACCACCTCAGTGAAAACAATTATAATTAGGGCTGGGAAGAGGGGATTTTTTCCATACCTTTCTCCTTCTACACATTTGTCTGTTAAGGAAAGAGTGGTTGCATTTAATCATAAACTTCTTTCATCCTAAAATCTGCCCCCTTCATCTCTTAATTTGCTTGCAGATTATTTTATTTACAAAATGGAATGAGGCAAGCATTCGAATGCATCAGTCTGTAAGTGAATTCCGCCGAGGTCTTGGTCCTGGTTTGTGGTCTGCGGAGCGTGCCTCGGTGCTCTGGGCTGGGGCAGTTTGCAGAGCACACAGCGAATGTAAGCAGGCCTGCTGTGAGTGCTGTGCCGCTGCTCCACAGTGCTGGGTGCGCCCCTGGGTGGCTCATCACAGGGGAATGGGGACGACACCATGAGCACCCAAGCCTTACCAGTCTCAGCGAACAGCAGAACCCTCCCATTTCACTTCCCTGTACAAACCCTCTGATGTTTTTGCCCCTTCTGAACATTGGAGACACACGGTGACCTTTTTCAAAGGTTCATCATCAGTACCCCCCTCTTTTCAAGAGCAATCCTTATTGTCTCAGTACGTGCTTGTAGTCAGTGCAGTGCACAGCCGTCTTGGCAGTGATTTCATGTCCTAGTACGGCTCGTATCTTTTTTTAACCTCCTCCCTTCCCCTCCCCCCTCCTCCAATTCTCCTATCTCACTTGACATTCTTATTGACATTATTCATCTTAGCTTGGGTTATGGCCTATAATGTTTACATTCATTGAGATTATTAGGTTCCTGAATGTGGCGTGTCTTTATGCTACTTATTTCCCCTTCCCCTCCTCCTCACCCCTTGCTCTTGTTCCCTTGATCTGCTTGCAAGAGATCCATCCCCTTGTCCCCTTCTACCCATCCTTTATTATTCTCCTTTGTATTTTGCCTCACTCAAATAAGAGATCCCATATGGTATTTAAGGTTGTGTGTCTGGTTTATTTCACTCAATATTGTATTTTCCAGGTGCATCCATTTTCCAAGAAATGTGTCAAATTTGTCATCCTTTATGGCTGAGTATTATTCCATTCATTATATATAGATACCACATTTTCTTTATCCAATTATCTGTTGGTAGGTATACAAGCTATTTCAAGGATTTAGCTATTATGGATTGTGCTGCTATAAACATTGGTATGCATATATCCCTGTAGTATGCTGTCTTAAGCTCTCTGGGGAAGAAAACCAGCAGGGTGATAGCTGGGTCATATGAAATTTCTAATTTCAGTTCTTTGAGAAATCTTCACACTGTCTTCCATGATGGTTGTGCTAGTTTGCATTCTCACCAACAATGAAGGATGGTTCCTTTTTCACCACAGTCTCGACAGTTTCTGAACAGCTTCCATTCTTTCTGGAGTGAGATGGAATCAGCATTGCTTTAATTTACATTTCTCAGATGGCCAGAGATGTTGAGCATGTTTTCATATATCTGTTGACCATTTGTATTTCTTCCTCTGTGAAGTGTCTATTTCATTTCTCTTGCCCAATTCTTCACTGGATCTTTAATTTTAGGTGGTTTAATTTTTTTGAGTTCTTTGTATATTCTAGATATTACTTCTCTGTCTGAGGAGTAGCTGGCAAAATTTTTACCCATTCTGTAGGTTGTCTCTTCACTCCACTGATGCATTCTTATGCTGTACAGAAGCATTTTAGTCTGATATAATCCATTTCCTGATTTTTGTAGTTATTTCTTGTGTAATTGAGGTTTGGTTTAGAAAATCCTTTCCTACATCTACGTCTTCGAGTGTCTTACTATTTTATCTTCCAGTATGTTTAATGTTTCTGTTTTAATGTTTTGCTCTTTGATCCATTTCGATTTTAATTCAGTACATGGTGAGAGATAAGGGTCCAGTTTCCGTCTTCTGCACACAGATGAGCGGTTTTCCCAGCACCACTAGTTGAAGAGGTCATTTTCCCCAACATATGCTTTTGGCCCCTTTGTTGAAGATGAAACAGCTGCTGTGCCTGGGGAGGTTTCTGTATCCTCAATTCTGTTCCATGTGTCTGTTTTTGTTTCAGTACTATGCTGTTTTACCCACTGTTGCTTTGTCCCTTTTGGAATGGCCCTTCTATAGTTTGCAGTGTACAACTCATGACACCCCCCCCCCCCCCCCGCCCCACAGCCAGTGTCCGTGGTCAGAAACAAAGCCAGTGGAGGAATGAGGAGCCAGGGGGAGGCCTCCTGTCTGCTGTAGGCACTGTACTCCTTCCTGGCTGCCACACAGTTCTTGTAAACAGCGAAATTTTGCAATGAATACAAAGGTGGTCTCTTTTTTTCTGCCTGTCTCCACAAAGAAAACCTCCTTAAAAACAAAGCAAGACAAAACCTCCTGGGGTGGGGATGAATGTGCAGAGAAAAGTAGGGAAACCTGGAAGGAAACAAGAGGACCTGAAGCTCCTCTGGGGTGAAATACAAGAGTTGTGCCCGGGGACCAGCCTGGCTGGCCTGCATGGCCCCAACCTGGCAGCTGTGTGTGGTGTGGGACAGGGAGACTCACAAGTGAGGCCGGTGGGAGGCAAACTCAACATCAGTGTGTTGATTGGCTTTCCATTCTATGACAAAATGCCTGAGAAAGTCACTTAACAGGAGAACAGGTTTATTTTCGCTCACAGTTTCCATCCTTTTCCCATGGGGCTGTTGCTTTTGGGCCTGTGGTGAGACAGCATGTTATGGTGGAAATACAGGGTGGAGGAAGCCTTTTCAATTCATGGTGGCTAGGAAGAAAAGACAGAGAGAAAGGAAGGGCCAAAGTCTCAACATCCTATTTGACCTAACTTCCTTCCAGTAGGCCCCCTCACTAAAGATCTCCCTCAGGCTGGTGTCCATGCTTTTAATGCATGTGTCTTTTGGGGGGCATGCAACATCCAAATTGTAGAGATGGGGAAGGAAGGAAGTTGTTGGTGCCTGAAGACATCTTGGATACAATGGCTTGCTTGTGGGTGGGGAATGTGCTACAGGTTACACATTCCCCCTGTAGGGTCATGCAGAAGGTTAGGAGTGATCTACTAAATACCAAATGGGGAAAATACCATTGCTGCAATAGTTATATGAACACTTGCCTAAGGTGAGCAAAGCCCCTGGTAGACAAGGACTCCTGCCTTGCCCAAACTTCAGTGAGGCTTCTCTGAGCCATTTTGTCTTTTTTACTGGATCTCATCCTCCATCTTCCTACGCCGGGGTTACCAGGAGCTCCTGCTATGACAGTTTAGTGAGTGTCCCTCTACCCTTGATATCTGAATAAGTTTCTCTTCCCTCCCACCTTGATACTTAACCAAATTTCTCATATTAATTTCCCACCCCCTCCCTCCAATCATGAGCTCTAAACTTCCCCTTGTCCCCATTATATTTAGAGAGTTCAAGCTCTCTTCCTGTGGCAGTAATCTCCAACAAAGTCTTGGTGAGAACAGAGAACCCTTGCACACTCTTGGGGGGATGTAAATTAGTATACCCTTTATGGAAAATGGAGATTCCTCAAAAAATTTAAAATCAAACTACTGTGTAATCCAGCAAGGCCACTACTAGGTGTACATCCCAAGGAAATGAAAGCAGTGTGTGGAAGAGACAACTGCCCTCCTGTGTTTGTTATAGCGTTATTCACAATAGTCAAAAAACTGGAATCAATCTAAATGTCCATCAGTTGATGAATGGATAAATAAAACATTTTACATGGATACAATGGAATACTATCCAGCCATAAAAAGAATGAATTTTTGTAGTTGCAACAACATGGAGGAAACTAACGGCCATTGTGTTAAGTGAAATGAGCCAGACACAGAGAGACAAATACTGCAGGGTCTCACTCATAGGTGGGAGACAAGAAATTGATCTCACGTGAGTTGAGAGTGGAATACTGGTTACCCGAGTCTGGGATCACAATGGGGAGGAGACGCAGGGAGAGGAGTACTAACAGCAGCTAGACAGAAGCAAGTGACTCTGGCATGTTATCTATCGTACATTAGGTAGCTGTGGATAATGGTGATTTAAAAAACTGGAAGAAAGATTCTGAATTTTTTGCCATAAAGAAATGGTAATTGAGGAGATAGGTATGTTTAACCTGATTTAAACATTATACAATATATACACGTATGAAAACATCCCATGTAACCCACTAATATGTCCAATTTTTATGTTTTTATATACTGGTTAAAATAAATTTAATTAATTTTTTTTGCTGTTTTAACAAGCGTCAGAATGATTTCTCTTTAACATAGACTTTACCGTGGCCAACAATAGAGGCCCCAGTAATGCAACCCCTTTAGTGGCTTTGGGGACAGAAATCGTAGATGTAAACCTGTGTTTTAGCTTTTTAGTTCACCTTCATTTTCTTGTCTAAAATGGGAATGACATTGTCAAGAAGCATAGGGGTCTAACACTTTACCATACTAGAAAGCTGACAAATTAGTCTGCGACCGTTCTATGAGTGCAGGAGAAGGCCCGTGATTACCTAGCCAGAGACAAAGAGCATTACCTCACTCCCGGCAGCAGCAGTACCCAGCACCAGCATTTTAGCCAGCTCTCCAAGCCCCACATCCCACAGGGCAACACAAAGAGGCCAGAGCAATGACTCCACGCTAAACTGTCTGCCTTGCTTTACCGTAGAGGTGCTTGAGTGACTCAAATCTTTTCTGTCAGACAATGACCTTGCCTGATCTTTGCCCTGGCTAGAGATATTTTTTATTACATTGGACATTAGACACAGTCATCCTTCCTCTGTCTTCCAAGGCTGTTGGCTACATAAACATCCTTGAATGTGGAGTTCCCAACAATGGCAGTCTGTCCCTTTACTTGAAAACCACGCAGAAATCCAAGACTCACAGGTTATTGCCTGACAATTTATTGTATGCTTCAGAATGGTTTTGTCTGATTGCTTATTTTCTTTCAAGGGCAGGGAGGGTAAAGGCTTAGCACAGTGCCTGGAGCACACTAAGTTCTGTACTGAATAAGAGCTGGTTTCCATCTTTTAAAAAAATCATATAATTGCAGAATTCTCTTCTAGTCAACTGATCGTGTCGTATATCTTTCCACCTACATTTTTTATCTAATTTCATTCATCTCTGGTCAATGTCTAAAGTGGTCATTTTTAACTGCTTTTTCTTCCTTTGTCTCCTGTTTGCCAAAAAACAAAGAAGCACCAGAAAATAGATGTAAAGGATGTTAGAAATTTCTATGCTGTCAGCTTCATTTCCAGGATAAAGTTGATGTAAAAATTTTTTTATGATTCTAACAGCTTTTCATATTGTAGAAGATTAAAATCCATATCCTTGAGACAGTAATAGCTTTAAACATGCTCTGTTTCTGACTTGCTTCCTAGCTTACTTTTGGTTTTGATTTTAGTTTAAAAGTGTAGATTTAGGTATTTTTAAAAAGTGGAATGAATAAAGAGGCTGGACTTGCTCAGGAGAATTCAAGGAAAGGGTCTGGTGAGAAGTGGATTTGAAGCCAAAATTTATCTTTCATTCCATCACATTTCAGACTTTAGTGGCCAGGGACCACATAAGAAAGCCTGGAGGATGTTACTAAAAACTTTAACTTATAAAAAATGTTTCTCTTCCAGTTCAGGCTTTTCAAATTCTGACAAGCAGAGTCCTAGGATACTGGGCAGAAGATACCAACGTATTATCTAATTTCTTAGAAAAGTTTAGTAAAGAGTTATTTTAGAGGTAGGGGTGTGTGTGTGTGTGTGTGTGTGTGTGTGTGTGTGTGTGTGTGTGTTGCTGGTGTTCAAACCTAGGGCCTTGTGTATGCTAAGCATGCATTCTACCACTAAGCACCATGTTTCAGAATGGCAGAAGCCTAGGGAAGCTGTTCTAAAATGGCAGCTTAAGGAAGTTATTCCTTGGGATTGGTTTCAGAGTGCTCAGCAATCCAGGCACTCTACAGCCAAGAGAGAAGGAAGCCTGGCTACTGCTCCAGCTGGCAGCAGACCTTGGCATCATCCACATGGCACTGGTTTTAGGTGCATGCAGAATGCAAGAGTTGGGGGGTCAGAGAGGCTTCCACCCAGATTTCAGAAGAAGGCCTGGGAGGCCAGGCAGTGTGCCCCTGGGAGGGCAGGGTGTGAAGCTGTGAGTGTGAAGCCACAGGCTTAGCAGAGACCCCAGAAGTTTAGAGAAGCCAAGGGAGTGGATCATCTGAGGAAAGCTGCAAGGAGGGAGCAGAGCCAGTCCCAAAGAGAAGCCATGGGAGCTATAATCATCGGAAGTGGCATAGGAGCAGAGCCACCCAAGCCATTTGGAGTTCACAACTTGCCACAGATTGCCTTGAGTGCTGGAAGTGGAACTATGGGGTTAGATGTTTGGCCTACTGGATTTTGGACTTGCTTTGGTCCCATTCCTCTGTGTCCTCCTGTTTGTACCTTTTGAAATGATAATGTCTATCTTGTGCCATTTAATGTTGAAAGTGTTCGACTTCATTTTCATTTGTACAGGGCTTGCAGCTAAGAGTTTGCCTTACATCTCAGAGGAGACTTGGGACTTGGACTTTTCAGCAATGCTGAAACTGTTAGGACTTTGGCAACTCTTGGAGATGGACTAAATGATTTTTTTCATAAAGGAATGTATATGAGTCTTTGGGATTCTGGGGCAGAATGTTATGGTTTGTGTTCAGATGTTCCCCCAAAGCCTCATGCAGATGAGGTGGAACTTTCTTTTTCAGAAGTAGCTGAATCTGGAATGTGTGATGCTGGGGTTAAAGGCATGTGATTACTAAACCACTACATGTGAGTTAGTAGTTTAGCAGCGCCCTGATCCTGGTAGTCTGAATGGGATAAAAGAGGTAGAAAGACATGGTAAAGGTACCTCATTGCCTTTGCTACCTACCTTGTGTGTGCCACGTTGTTTCTTTTCTTCCATGGCTGTTTGCTATCCTGCCTTGGAGTTGACTGATTATGGACTGAAACATCTGTGAACTCTAAGCCAAATAAACCCCTTCCCCTCCAAAAAAGAAAAAAAAAATCATCCCGATAGACTCAGGTTGACTCCAATTGCTCAGGTTCCTATGATTCAGTCCACTCTATACCACCAAAAAGATTGATTGCCATATCTATTGCTATGGTTTAGATCTGAGTTGTCTCCCCAAAATTTCATGTGTTTGAAAGGTGCTTGGATCATGAGGGTGATGTCATCCATGGTTCACTGATAAGTTCATAGTTGAATGTGCTATTAGGAGGTGGGGTGTGGTTAAAGGGAGTCACTGGGGGCATGGCATGAAAAGACATCTCTGTCCCTGGATGCTCCTTTCTCTCTCTGCTTCTTAGTCACTGTGATATGAGCACCTTTTATCTGCTCAGGTCATTCCACCATGCTGTCTCTCCCTTGGAGATAGCCAAATATAGACCATAATCATAAGCCAAAATAAACCTCTCTTCCTTTAAATTGTGGGTATCAAGTGTTTTGATCCACTGATGAGAAAGTAACTAAGATTTTGGTATCAAGAATGGGGTCATTGCTATGAATATACATCACCATTTTCTTTTTAAGCCTTAGGAAGTGGTTCAAGGAAAGAGTTTGTAAGGTTCGGAGATGTCAGCTAGAGAAGTCTTAGAATGCACTAAGCTTAGCTGGATGGGAGATTCTGGTTGCAGCTCTGAAGTTCACCAGAATGCAGACAGGAATACAGAAGTAAAGAGTAGGCTCAGGAGGTTTCAACTCGGAACAAGGACTCCTTTGAAGGTTGGACTTGAGAGCATGTGTGTCTGGGAGAAAATTTGTCTACATTTTGCCCATATGTTGAGACTCTGTAGGAGACTGAGATTTAGGGCATGAAACTAACTAATCTGTCAAAGTTTTAAGGCAACTCAGTGTTCAGACTGTGGCAGAGATATTTCTAGCTGCTTTCAGCCAGGTTTCCACTAAGAATCAGAAGCAAAAAAGCACATTAAAAATTATTTTTCAGTGTTGCCAGAAAGGAAGTGCTGCAAAGTTGGGACAAAAGAGAGGTTGATCACTGAAAAGATTAGCATTTAAAAAGCCAAATACTTTGCATCAGGACAAAGGAAAGATGTCTTGAGGGCATTTCAGAAATCAGCAAGACCTTACCCCTTACAAGGATATAAAAGGGTAAAAGTAAACCCCTTTGAAAGATTTGCTTTGAGAAGAGAGTGCCAGGGAATCTTCTTAGAGAAAGGAAGACTAGAAAATTTGTTCTCTGGGGTTCATTTCACAGTGCTCAGTATCCAAGCACTCAGAGGCCTCTATAGCCATGAGCCAAGTGGCCTGGCTACTACTTGAGCTGGTGGCCAACCTTATTGTCATTTATGTGGTGCTGGTTTTTCAGGCATGCAGAATAGAAGAGTAGTGAGGTAAGGGAGGAATCCATCAAGATTTCAGAGGAAGATCTGGGAGGACAGGCAGGGTGCTCTCAAAAGAGCAATGCATGAAGATGTGAGAGTGAAGCCAAAAGTGCAGTGGAGATCACGGGAAGTTGGAGATGCCAGGAAGTAAAACATTTGAGTAAAGACACAAGCAGTGAAAAAGCCAACCCAAGAGAAGCCATGAGGGCTGCACCTAGTAGTGCCATAGGGGCTGGCCACTCAAGCCCTTAAAATCCACATCTAACCATGAGTGCTAGACATGGAACTATAGAATACAATAATTGTCCCTCAAGATTTTGGTCTTTGGTCCCTTTCCTTCCTGTCTCCCTATTGGGCCTTTTTGGAATGGGCATATTTACCCTGTGCCATTGTATATTGGCAGTGTTTAACTTCCTTTTAGATTTTTACAGGGGTTCACAGCTGAGAGTTTGCCTTGAGTCTCAGAGGAGAGTTTGGATTTGTATTTTTCTGCACCACTGAAACTGTTAAGACTTTGGTGACTTTTAGAGATGTTCTAAATACAATTTGCATAAAGAGATGGGCATGAGTATTTGGGGCACTAAGGGAAGAATGTTATGGATTAGATTAGGTTGTCCCCCTCACAACCTCATGTGTTTGGAAGGTGATTGGATTACTGGGGTGCTATCATTGGTCAATTACTTCACAGATGAGTTCAAGCCAAATGTGCTATCAGGAGGTGGGGCTGATTAGAGGCAGGTCTACAAGGGGCTGTGAACTCAAAAGGTGTATTTCTGTCCCCAGATCCTCCCCCTTTCTCTGCTTACAGACTGTGATGACATGAGCATCTTTCCTCCACCCACGTTCTTTCTCCATGCCATTTGCCTTGGAGCCAGCTAACCAGAGACTGTCATCATGAGCCTAAAGCAGCCTCTCCTCCTGCAAGTTGTAATTGTCAGGTGTTTTGTCCAAGCCGTGAGAAAGTGACCAAGACATCTACATGCACCCAATGTTCAGCCATCATTAATTAACTGTCTCACTCAAATCATATAATTCCTTTCAAAGAGTATATATGCTATCTTTACATTTACTTGCTTGGTGTGTTAGTTGTTGTATATGTAAGCATAAAACTACAAAATGCAGTCAGAAATGATGCTAGGAAAGAGTGATAGGCCAATGGCTCTTGGAAGAATCCTTGAAGATAATCTGGTCCAATTCAGTCATTTTTCAGACCATATGTGTGAGGGCTGCACTATCTCAGCCAAGCTGTGTTAAAGAAGATCACACCTCAGTGATTCACAGGCAACATTCTGCACTGAGAACTTTCTGAGGATGGAGACCACTCTGGCTTGTTCCTGGTTCCCTACTGATGATCTCAGTGCTGGCATGGTGTAAGTGCTCAGAAAGTTATTTGTTTGGTGAAGTTAATTGTTGGAGGAGCACTGATGCATCTTTACAGAGAAACAAGTGCACTAACATGCTGGGGCTCCTGGGGTTCCACTGGAGTTTTTCTACTCTGACCCTACATCGATTAGGTGACTTGGGATCATTTTGCCTATTTGGAGTAGAACTGTGACAAGACTGGTCACCACTCTGAGCCATGATGACAAAGGTGCCTTCAGCTCTGATGGCTTTGTGGAAAATGGATACAGGAGATTGTGAAACGGTTCTCACTCTGGCAGCAATATGTGAAAGAATATTTTCTATTTAGAAAAAGAGAAAAGTCATGGGAAATTAAACAATTTCTCTTTATCCTCACCTTTTATGTGCTGAAGCACTTTATCCACTTAAGTGTGACTTTATCTTCATTTTTAAAAAGTGCTGATTTTACAGGAAAACAAGATAACCATCCATTTCTAGTTAAAGTATTAGATAGATTATACTGTAGTTTGGTGTGTGTGTGTGCATGGCTGAGTGTGAAGAATTATAATAATTTAACCCATGTGCAGCTGTCCTAATGTACCTGAATATGAAAGATGTATCTGACCACCTGGCAGTGCCTAGAATGCAAATTTTTTCTGCTAAGGATAAAAGACCAGTGTCTACCTATCAGCCCAGAAGGCTGGAGATATACTGATCAAAGTCTCATAGCATACAACCCTATTGAGTGGTAGTTTCTTTCCTTTGCCCAGAAATATATAATTTAATACCCCAAGTTGTTACAGTGCTCTGCTGAATCCCTCATGGAGGGTCATTTTGGGGAACCCCCAGGGCATCTTATAATGTAGGACATGGTTCCTTGAGCTGCCACATTTGGGTCCTTGTCCTCTAAGCTTTGCAGTGAACTTCTCTCCTCTTCTCTTCTGAGTCCTTTTGTTCCTCTTGGTGGCCCACTTGGGTGAAGTGTCCTTTAAGTGGTTTGCAGTGGTCAGTTCCCTCTGGAGGTCCCAGGACTGGTCCCTACCAAAGGTGCACATGGGAGGAATGGAGCTGCTCCACTGAAACCCCAGCTTCAAAGTCTCTGTGCTTGCTCCGTGGTCTCAGGCCTTTGAAGTGTGAGTCCCTTCTCTCCCAGGACCCCTAAGGCATGTGGCTTTCACTACTGCTGATCTTCAAGCATCTCTTCCTTGGCACAAGGTGAGGGAGAGAAAACTCCTTCCTGCCACCATAGGAGGGTGGGAAACATCTCAGCATCCTCTCAGTAATATTTCCACTCCCCTTCATTGCTCAGATTGGTAGACTGCAGAATAGATGAGGATTCCTATGGGCAGAGCTGGGTAACATCACTTAGCACATCTAGAGTTAGCACTTTAGTACTTCCGTTTAGGAGTATCGGAGGGAGCATTTAACGTGCTATGATTTCTTCATTTGAAACTAGGAAATGCTCTCGCATTTTAACCCCATAATACAGAACCATATGTATACACTTTTTCTTTTTCTCAATCAAGATTATATCAAGCATTACTGGCCTTCACCACTGATTTTCACGTCTAAAACAGAAGCACCCACTGTTCCTAACCTAGTGGCTGCTTCTGTCATCCTCATCATGTCTACAGCCATACCACCCTGGATGTATCCAATCTCGTCTGTTATCCTCATTGCTCAGGACTGTGGAGGAAAACCACTGTCAGATTTCCATCTGGTTCTAGCTTAGCATCACATTGGCTATGACATCCCTCCCCAACAGGTTTAGAGAGCCTTCCTGTGTCACTCAACTTACTGAATCTCTCAGTTTTCCTTGGAATATTTGGATGAAGGTGGTATTATTGAGGGTAGAGATGTTGTGAAAGTGGCAGTATTTGAATTACTGATGGTAGTAGTGATGGTGAAAGTGGTGGAGGTGGAGTTGGAGTTGGAGGTGGAGGTAAAGGGGGTGGTGGTGATAGATAGGGAGGAGGAGGTGGTAATGGAGATGGAGGTGTTGGTAGTAGAGGTGGAGGTGGAAGAGATACAGTAGAGGTGGAGGTCATGGTGGTAGGGGTAGAGGTGGAGGTAGCAGTGGAGGAGGTGAGATGGAGGTGATAGTGTTAGAGGGAGAGATGGAGGTGGTGGTAGAGATGGAGGTGATATTGGTAGAAGTGATAGTAATGGTGGTGGAGTTGGTAGCAGCAGAAAAAGTGGTGTTGGGTCTGGAGGTGAAATCTGTAAGGCTACTGCAGATCAGACAAAACAATCCTGTGTGATCTTCTATGGTCCAGTGAGTGGGCTTCCACAGAATGCCATCTCCACAAGATGAGCTCTTTGTAAGGACAATTACAGACTGTATGTAGCAGGGAGTGAATTCTATGAAGGAGAGTCAGCAGGCAACACCAATGGGAGAATTTACACCCCAAGCCCCAGATTTAAAACCTAAAGGAGAACTTGGAAGCAGAGAGTAGAGACCATTTACAGAGAAAGATTAGAAAAGAACTCAACAGTCCTCTGATTGTTGAAAACCTCTTAGCCCTGAGCAGAATAAATGAAAAAAAATCTACATCTATGTATATTGGAGTGTTTTCAGAACTTCATAAAAAGAGAAATTCTTAAAGGCCAATGAGGTAAATGAGGGATTGGGGAAAGGAAGTAGGTGGGCAGCTGGTGACACCCCAAGGACAATGACTGATAGCAGGATGGCAACCAGGGTTTCCTGAGCAAAAACATGGCCAACTATGGCTGAGGACAGAAGACATTCCCTGGCACTCTCCAGGGTTTTGCAAACTCTAACTCGGCTCACAGGTCCTCCCTGGAATGTAAAAAATAACTATAACTCAAATTTCCGAAAGCAGAAATTAACCCAAATATAAAGAGTGAGATACAGACAGCAGCGAAGTAAGAGCTCCATGAGCTCCCTGGCAAATCCAAATTAGTGTTAATTCTAAATAACATTAATAACTGATCTGGTGGTGTATACAAAGGTGGTAGATCTGAGACACCGGGAGACAATAAATACAGAAGAAAATAATTTGCAATGGGCAAACTCTGAGGGTTCTATGTTCTTCAGGATGGGAACAGAGAGGCTTACAAGCTTTCAATGTTAAATAATCATGTTAAGCATTTAAACATGATTTGTCCAAGAACATAAGCAGAATGTGGAGTTGTCAAAGCAGATAGAATACTATGGGAACAAAGCAAACTTTTCAGTAAAATAGAAAGGAGGAAAGGAAGTGAGGCAGGCAGGGGAACCACTGAGCTAAATCCCTGGCAGGAAAGGATGCAAACAATATGCATAGTCAATCAAGACATGAATGAGATCACAGAGATCAGTCCAGACAGGCTGGCAAAGAGCAGCTCCGTGGCCAGGTTAGACTGGGCTGGGTGCCACTCCCCCTGCAGCACCTTGCTACCCCCGTCAGCCCTAGAGGGTGATGCTCACAGGCAAAGGCAGGGAAGTGGAAGTGGCCGCTGACTCCAACTCTCATCTCCACTCAACACAGCTGGTCCTTTCCCCAGTGCCTTTACCTTTGCTGTTGTTGGGAGTCTGCAGGCCCTAAGGGGTCTAGTGTGATGCTGGGTCTACAATCAACTTGGATGGAATAATCAAGCAGCTGTGAGTGCAGAGTGCAGAGCCCGTCTGCATTTTGCAGAGGAAACAAACTACACGACACACACACACAACCTGTTCTGCACCAATCTGTGCTGGGGTGCTTTGCTGTGGACGGCACCGCCCCTGATGTGTCAGAAATAAATTCATGCCCTTCCAGGGTGCATGGAAGCTGAGGACGATGGGGTCTCGAGTGCTGGCAAAGAAGATAGATTTCTTTCTGCTCACATTTTCATGTGGTGATAGAATTTTTAAACAAGCCCCTTAATGCACAAATTCCAGATACAGTGCAGACTGCTCCTATTTTAGGAAGCCGTTTGAAGCCTATTCCATCAAAGGGAGTGAAATGACTCTGTGGATAAAGTTTCAGCCTTCTCCCAGACCCATTTCATTCTGCCCATTTGTGTGCTCTCTTTGAAGAGAGAGTCAAAGAGAAGGCAGGAATAAGAGTCTCTCCACCTGACCTTCTTTTCTGGCATTGCCAAAAGGATGATTCTTGTGGCCTGGAGTTAGAAGAAAAGAAACCTGCAGTTCTTTAGTGAAAAAACTGGCTGGCTCCTGGGAAGCGTCTAAGCAGGATTTAAAGAGACAGTGAGACAGATCCCTGAGTGATGGGGCTGCTCATATGAGGAAGGCACTAAGGGTGCATGGTACTGGGTGCGTGGTATTGGGGTACCTGGTGTTTATGACCTGGAGGGTGTTCTGCATGCCAGCCAGCTTCGGCACTTCCACAGGAGCTCTGCCACCCTTGCCATCCTCCTGCCCCCAAACAGGGCTCAGCAATTTGCTTTGTCCTCATGGACCGGCTCCTGGCCAGCTACTCCCTTGGCCACCTTCGGTGCCTTTCCTGGAGGCCCTCTTCTTTTTTTCTATTAAGTATATTACATTTTTTATTTCTTTTCCGTATGCTGTAGTTTGGGTCTTAAATGACCCCTTCCTCTTCCCACCCTGTTCCTTCCCAGCTGTGGGGTAAGTGGTTTTGCTCTGCTGTGGACTCACCACCATGCTGTGTGTGCAGCTTCACTACCACCAATGAACTACGGACTGAAATCTCCAAATCTATGAGTCAAGATTCTCTTTTGCTTTTTCATAAACTGATAATCTCAGATATTTGCCACAGCAATGGAAAGCTGGCTAGGACATAAGGAATGGTATTACATATACTCTTGATTTGGTCAGTTTAGTAGGGTGACTGTTTTTTCTTGAGACAGTATTTCAATTGTGTTGTTTTTGAACTCCTGGGCTTGAGTGATCCTCCTGCCTCAGCCTTCCCGGGAGTACCTGGGGTTGCTGCCACATACCACTAAGCCCATGAAGACACCACTGTTTTCCTCCAGACTTTACTTTTAGAGCAGCTCAAGATCCCTGAACTTTGTTCTTTCTTTTGATTTGTGGCCCTGCTTCCTGCTGTTAGGAAGGTGCTGGCAGTAGGCATTTTGCTCACATATTGGCCAATTAGTTCCCCATCCTCCCCATTATGGACCTAATTTCCCTAAGGTAATCACGCCATTAGCCATGGAGCGCCAGGCCATTACACAGAAAGAGGAAGCAGCAAGCCTCCGGACAGGGCTGCGGAAACTGCTCCTGCCTCCGTTTCCCTGCAGAAAAGTGCTGAGAAATGATGAAGTGCCTGTAGTTTGAAAGTGCATCTGCTGGCGTGGGCCTTCCATTATCTTTCCCTTCACAGTCTATGGAGCAGTCTGAGGATGCAAGGTTTATTTAAGATGGATTTTTTTCTTCAGGACTGGAGTTCTTTAAAGAGACTTTGCCAGCTCTATTGCAGGCAGAAGAAGCACATGCTTTTCCATGCAGGTCCTATACATGAATTGGTCCCTGCTTCTCTTTTGTACACCAAAAAGAGCAGGTGAAGCCAAGATAAGCAGATGCCTTACCCCAAATCCTGAACAAGGAACTAATGCTCTGAAATTAAATAACCAAGAGCACAATGACCAGAGTCTCACCCCTGCCTGGATCTTTCTTCAAAAAGCTTCACAGGGCACAGAGATCTCTTACTGCATGTGATGCTGCTGTCATGCTCAGTTCTGCTTTGTAAAATTAAATGCCTGCCATTGAGCTACTTTGGAAATGGGATGCTTACAATGAGATCTCTTTATAAACCAATAAACTTGTAGGAAAATGGATGCACCTTGAGACCATAATGCTAAGTGAAATGAAACAGACACAAACATTGCATGGTTTTTCTTATGTGAGAAACCCGAGATAGAGATAAAGAGCAAAGAAAGGATAGGAAATAAGACTTAGAAAGATCTTCTTCATATAGAGAGGGGGGGCAACAGAAGGAGGGAGGAGGAGGGAAAAAGGGAAGAGAGATTCAAAAGAATCGAAAATAATGGAAATAGAGCCTTTTCACATGGGAAGGGAATAGCTGCAGAGAGCAGAGAGGAATGGGAAGGGAAGGGAGAAACATCAGATGTGTCATGTCCATGCACCAACTACCCACAACGAATGCAATCGCCATGTACTGCACACACGTGCCAATAAGAAATGGAGATAAAAGAAAAAGAAAAAAGAAATCCTTTTCTTTAATGTAACTGTAATATCAATACAAAAGAATTAAGCAAAGTGTCAACCACGAAACTATCCATAACCTGCAATCTCTGAACTCAAATACAACTTTTTCAGTGATGCTTCCAACTTTTGTGTTTTACTTAATCAAAACTATGGAACTGAAGAATAGCATCAGGTTCTTCTTTTCCCCCACCTTACATTATTACAGAGTAAATATTTTCCACCTTTAAAAATTATTGTGCGTTTAGCTTGCTCCCGGCTTTTTACTGTGGTGGACAGTGAGATGGGTGCCTTGATCATGCACTCCCACGTGTGTGTATCACTAACGAATGCAGCGGCGGTGGGCCATGCATGTCCTTCTGCAAGGCCACTCAGGTGAGTACCTAGGTGGCATTTGGAAACACTTGGCTGCAGATGAAAAGACCTGCCCCTGCTCCCCTTAGTCCTGCTTAATAATTTTTTCAATAAATCCCCAGAAACAGTATGCTGGCCCAGAGAAACATTTTATAATTACCGGTATAGCTAATGTGTTAAATCCTAATAGGGAAAATGACAGCGGCAGAACATTTTCTAGTTTTTCTTCTATATGGGTTCTGGTTGGGGTGAGTCACCTCTTTCTGAGCACTTCAGTGTGGCATCTTCTACAAGGAATGTGCACCAGCCACATAGTTTTTACACAGCCAGGTTTCCAGAAATCAAAGTATAGGAATCGTTGAGACATGAAACATACTTACTACTGGGTGTGACAAGAGGCATCTTTTCTCGGTAAATTGGACGTGATCTATTGACTGGCTGCCTATAGAATCCTCAAGCAGAAAGAAATCACCAAATTCTCAGATTCAGCACCGGAATTAGTGTGGGCGTGTGGCAGGCGCTGCTAGGCACACCATTAACCTTCTCTGGCAGCCTATCAAAACTGAGTAACTACCTTCTCACAAGGTAGTTATTTGCTGCTGATACTGAAGGGAGGTTCTTTAGCTTTCTAGGCCTGCCTCAGAACACCCAAGATAATCAACTCAAAAACAGGAAAGGTGTATTGTAGCTAATGGTTTTAGAGATTTCAGTCTATGGGCCGTTGGCCCTACCGCTCTGAGTCTGTGGCGAAGGGGTCCCTCGTGATAGGTGCTTGTGGGAGAGAAGGCTGCGTACCTCACGGCTGCCAAGAAGTACACAAGAGACAGGAAGGGGCTGGGATCCCACTACCTCTTCAGGGCCCCTTCCTTGGATGAACTGCCATCCCTAGCCCCCACCTCTGGAGACCACTCCTCCCAGCAGGACCCTGGACCGCAGCCCAAGCCTTTTTTCCTGAGCACTGGGGAACGCGTAGCCACATTTGGAGGCGAATGCATCCACAGACCTGGGCCTCAGTAATGCTTCAGACCTCTGGGACACCCAGGCCTGGGGACACTGAGGGGACTGTGAGTGGGTGGCTCCCAGTAGCCTGTATGGTTTTCTTTGTCAAGTAGGGTTTTTTTCTTTTTCTTTATCTTTAGGGTTTGTGTGGTTGGGGTAAAACACACGGACAGAAATATGACTCAGCAAATACCCAGTGATGAGCTCTTTGTAACATCAGCTGGACCCAGAGTGAGGGTGTTCCAGGACCCACAGAGCCTTCTCCCCGCTCTTCCTGTTGAAAGGCAGTTTTCTGCTGTTGTTTTAGGAGAGCAGAACACAGCACCCAAAATGTGCTTCCTGATCATAGGATGGTTTTGAGCTGATTATTTTGAGAAACTGCAGACATGAGAGAAGCTCTGGAAATGGAAACGACCCCATGCTAAGGGAAGCCTGATGTGTAGCAGAAATGCCCTGTATGAGAGTTGTCTGTTCTCCACCAGGAGGAGGAAGGAGGCTGTACAGTGCTGGAGACCCAAACACAAAGAAGTCACCAGCCTGACTGCCCAGCTGCTTGTTCCCACACCAGGAAAGGTGGCGGGTGCTTTCCAGGGCCGTGAGGTGCAGCCCACCTGCCCGTGCTCCACGTCACCACCAGCACTTGGTTTGGCATCTTTCTCACTGTAGTTGAGACTCTTTTCATGGATTTATCATCCAGGAAGCCTGCTGGGGCATCCGTGTTTGGATCACTTGCCCATTTTTCAATCAAGCATTTTTTTTTCTTACTATTAGGAATACTTTTGATATTTTGGCTATGAATCTTTCATTGCTTATAAGAACTACATGAAGTACAAGTATTTTCTCTCTTCTTCTTAGCGTGCCTTCCCTTTCTTTCCCTTCCTTCTTCCCTTCTCTTCTCTGCCCTCCTCCTCCTCCTCCTCCTCCATGCTCGGCCACTGAGCCACACTCCCAGCTCCCTTTTTCATTTTCTTAATGATAGGCATGTGTGTGTGTGTGTGTGTGTGTGTGTGTGTGTCCACGTGTGTGTGACTGGGGATTGAACCTAGGCATTTGCACTGAGCTACATTCCCAGGCCCTTTTTATATTTTTTATTTTGAGATATGATCTTGCTAAATTGCCCAGGCTGGGTTTGAATATGTGATCCTCCTGTCTCAGCCTCTCGAAGTGTGGGGATCACAGGCTTGAGCCACCCTGCCTGGCTTAATAGTGCCTTGTGAAGAACAAGCATTCTTACTTTGAATTTAGTTTGATTGTCTATCTTTTCCTTTATGACTAACCCTTCTTATGTCCTATTAAGAAGTCTTCTCCTACCTCCAAAGTTATGAAAATATTTTCTTTTATTCCTTCCTTGAAAATATATTTTTCTGCTTTTTATATTCAGATTTAAAATCCACCCAACTTGAGTTTTGTGTAAGGGGGTCGACTTTCATGCTTTCTTCAAAAGGATGTACAACTGACCTGATGCCATTTATCTAAAATACTATATTTATTCCTCACTATTTCCTGTACTGTCTTTTCAAAAGGCAAGCGTTAAGCTACGCATTGGTGTTTCTAGGTGTGACATTACAATGAGTATATTTTGGTTTTCATTCACTCTTCCTGGCTCATAATTCCCAAGCTAGGCTGTAGAAACTACAGTTTTCTTCCCTGGGGTGGGTCACAGAAACTGGTCTTCCACTAGCTGGCCATAAAGAATTTTCTGGGCTATCTTGTCCAGCAGCAGGTTAGGAGACCCTCACTGAGCTGGAAGGGTCCTGGCTCCTGCCCAGCGGGAAGGCACTAAGGTCCGGACAGCCGCCTTGCTGGCTTCCACAGCAGCCTATCAGCCAGTGCCTGACTAAGGAAGGCTCCATAGGTGCCCAGAGGGCGGGGTTTCCGGGACTTCTGGGCTGTGGGACAGGTGGAGGTCCTGGGGACGATTTCTTCATCTCTGTCTGTCGGGAGCATTTCCACATAAATTGGGGGAAATCATTTCATAATTAAAGTATGACTGTAGCTGTCTAAGGCCCAATGTTGCCTTGCCTGAGAGTCCACTGAGGCGAGTGGAAACAGAACTCCCTTTGCCTCTGGCCACAGCTGAGGCCTCAATGGTCGGTGGCGCTCAAGGGCAAGCGTGCATCAGCTGAAGACATCCTGGTTCCTTGAGAACTGAGCAGTAATAAAAAAGAGAGAGGGTTCACCTGGGGAGGGAGGGGCTCCTTATCAGCCCAGCTCCTCCCACCTGCTGTCCTGGGAACGGCCCCTCCATCCCCTCATCAGCATGAGATTTGCATCGACATAGGATCACAGCCAACCCCAAGTCACCCATGCTCCCTCCCCAGTAAATAGCGGCCAGCTCGGAGGGAGAGTATTGGCTCTGCCGCTCTGAGGCACTGCCCTCCCGCACCCGGCGTACTTTGAAGCTACGCGAGTCTCTGCTGTCTTTTTTCCTTTAGCCTTGGCTGCCTCCCTTTCTAGGCAGCTGGAGGATTGATCGCCCTCCGATATGCATCTTTTGCCATATCTTTTATAATAAACCCGTAAACACAAGTGTTTTGCTGAGTTCTGTGAACCACGGAGCAATTTGACTGAACCCGCGGAGGGGCTCGGGGAACTTGACGTGTAGTCCGTCAGATGCACAAGCCAGACAGTCGTGCCGGTGTGGAGAAATCCCCGTCTCTCGTGGTGTGACAGCGGAGGGACAGTTTGTTTTCCTACAGAACAGACCCGTTCTACTTGTCATGAATCCGCTGTCTATCCCTGGAGCAAGGTCAGTCTGGCTGAAGTCCTGCAGCTACGTCACAAAGCGTGGCACGGGGAGAGGATGTGCTCCCTCACTGCTCATCAGTGGCGTCCTTGCTATTCCTTCTTTACATTTCCTTTTAAGTCTCAGAATTATTATTAACATTCTTCAAAAATCTTGCTGGATTTTTTATTGAGATTGCATAGATTGACTGATGGAGAATTTACATTTTTCCATTACTACATTTTAAAATATGAAATTATTTTGGAAAAAAGAGGATTAAATGATATCTAAAACATTACAATTCTGAATCACTGAAGTAGAATAAAGCATGGCTTTACACAGACATGGCACCTGAGATGTCTTATTAATGCCTATCATATCACCACAGCTACTTTACTTTTACGTGACAGACCCCCAAACAGGAGATGAGTGTGTGACAAAATCCAAAGGTGACATGTGTGATGGTGATGGTTAATTTCAGTTGTCAACTTGAGATTTCCCAGACACCTTGGAGATTAGTGAAGCTCACTTCCGGGTGTATCTGGATGGGTCATGGTGTTATGGGAAATAGTACTGGAGATGAAATATGAAATGTTTTATCTCCCAACCTTTTAACTGTATGATTCGCCAAGTTCTTGTTCTCTATAAATCAAAGAATGAGTCCTAGGAACAATGGAGGATAAGAGTAGGAAGATATTTATTGGTAGGAAGGCTCCTCAGGGGCAGGAGGGGTCCCGGGTGGGTGGCCGGGGACCCCACTTTACAGAGGAGTTTTATAGGGTGACACCCACATGGGTACAATGTGGGTCACAGCCATGAACATCCAATAAGGTAACAAATGTGGTCACTTAGGTAATGGTGTCCAGTTGGGAAGCAAGTCCTGTAACAAGCATGGATGGAAAGAACAAGGATCCTCCTGGGGGCGGTGGGCCCAGCGGTCTCTGGTCACCCCCAGGGTGGCTGATGCCTATCTGGACTTCATTGGGCCCACTGTTTGTCCTCTGAGGAAGTGTGCAGGTCTGGTCATCTTGTCTTTATCCTGAGGCCCGGTTTTCAGCCGTTGTCTCCAGTGCAGCTGTGGTGAGTTTCACCTTTGTCCCGACCCTCTCGAGGACCCAGCCCTGCCTGGCTGACTATGAGATTTCTACCTAGCTCATCTCTCTATGATGATGGGTGTGTAACCTCCTCAGGACATGTCAGGTCCCTGGCCCCTCCCTCAGGCTTCCCTGAGCCCTGAGGTGAGCACCCTCCTCTGCCATGATGCTCCTTAACTTGGTGCTGAACAACCATGGATGGAACCTCTGATGCCTTGAGCCAAAATAAACCCTTCCTCTTTTCAGTTATGTAAGTCAGGATTTCCATCCCAGGAATGGAAAGCTGTCCAGTAGAGTGACAAAACCCAAAGTCTTCTTATTGATGTTTTGTCTGAATATGTCCATCATCTAGAGTTTTGTTGCTTGCTTGCTTTGTTTCATTAGTGGGGACAGGTTGAAGGGCTGCCTCTTCAGGATGTTTCTTCCCTTGGGATAAGATTCTGAAAATCCTGACACAACTGGCAGTTTCCAGTTTGCTAGTAGGTGGCGCTCCGGTGGCTGGGAGTTTGTGGTCCAGAGTGGTGTTTCCAATGGAGAAATGTTGTCTGAGATGGCTCGGAACCAGAAAAAGCCCTCAAAGCTGGAGAGATCTATACCGTTAAAGGGGCTTGCTGCAGCTCACAGCCACTTGGTGCTTGAATCTGGGAAGTCTGTTTCAAGAGCTGCAGTTGTTAACTATTACACAACATTGCCTTCAAATGATTGGTCACACTAATTTCATTTTTCAGTGAATAAGGAATCTGGAAACAGTTACTGAGAGTGGTTCAGGATTTCCAGGTCACAATTTGTTTTTCCCTCAGTCTTTCTCTCATGGTCACAAAATGGTTGCCACACTCCAGGCATCTCAACTGCAGGGCAGGCAGCACACAATGGGGAAAAAAGTGGCACCAGCAGTGTCTTCTGTGTTAACCCACAGTAGTCGTGAGCAAGGAGACTGGAGGGGGGAGCTGACACTGGGAGAGCCTGTCCACAACTCCTAAGACTTCCAGGACTCCAGCAGGGTGCCACATCAGATTGCAATAGGTTGCAGCTTAGAACAATTCTCCTGAAACTTTTTCTTGGCTCTGTCTTTAAAGTGAAAAGTTGAAAGTTTCACCATCCTGTTTCTTGATCTTTATTTAAATTAAATTTTGCATTTAGCCTATTGGGAATGAGGAATTGAGAAAACCCTTGTGTTTCTCTCCGTGATTCCCCTGGAAATCAGCCCCACAGCTCCCTGGGTGGAGAAGGAGGTTGAAAGCCTGTATTGATCTGATTTCATTTGTATAAAAGCAGGGCAAGAAGATTGTGTATTTCACATTTAAGTTGGATGAAAATAGACAATAGAAAGCATGAAGATGCCTGTGTGGAGTCTCACACACCGCGTGCGGTGGTTACCAAACACCTGAGTCTCTCAGAGCCCGAGGTCCTCAGGGGGAAAACCATGCTCTGCGCTGCATCAGCAAAGCCCCAAGTGCTCCCCCACACCCTTCCTTTATGAGGCATTTGTTCTCCAGTAGCTCTCACCCAGGTAGCAGCCGCTAATTCGGAGAATGAATCTCCTCTCTGCAGAGCAGCAGTATGAAGATGAGGCCGAAGCGTGTCTGGTCATGTGGGCTGTGCAGCACGCTTTCCACGAGTGACTCAGTCCACACGTTTCCTGCGGGCCAGGAGGAAGGATGCTCAGCGAGGTGGTGACGGAAGTCGGGAAGATGAGTCTCCAAGGCCTCTGGGTTTTGCATGCAGTAAATAGGTGACAGTTAAAATACACATGAGTTTGTGATGGAGAGGCCAAGCTGATCGATTCTTTTGTAAAAAGGAAGAAGAAAGATAAAAGGAACACTTAGTTTCGACTCAAGGCCTCCTGATTTCCTGTTCTGCCTTTACAACTAATGATGCTAACTTCGGGCAGGTTCTTTCATCTTCCCAGCGCAGGAGGTAAAACAGGAACAAGGGAGCTTTCTTTCTGTCTGTCTGTCTCTTCCTTTCGCTGCTGCACGCTAACTGCACTATTCCTGGGATCGGTGTGGTATTTCCGTGGTGCAAACCCCTTGCCCTGGTCAGGCCCAGCCTCCCTTGCGCTGCTCCTGCTGTTCCAGTCTCTACTGATCACTGTTCTGCTTCCAGATCAACTCTGTTTAGTTTCCATGCAGGAGACAGGACATGGCTGACTTTTAAAATTTAACATACTGTCCTCTGTTTCTATCCTTTTTTCCCAAATGGCAGGATTTCATTCTTCTTTATCTGCCGTATTTCTTTGCCCATCCATCTGACAAGGATTGAGGCTGATTCCATAGCTTGGTGGTTGTGAATTGTGCTGCCATAAACATGGGCATGCAGGCCTCTCTGGATGCTAGCTTTGATTCCTTTGGCTATATCCCCGGGAGTGGGTAGCTGAGCACATGGAAGTTCTATTTTTAGTTTCCCAAGGACCTCCACACATCTCTCCATGGTGGCTGTACTAGTTTACTTCCCACCGATAGCAAGTAAGAGTTCCTTTTTAAGACAACACACTTCTTTCTGAATTTACCCTAAGAGGCAGTGCTTTGAACTATTGGAAGGAAATGGTATTTTCTGTTTCTGTTCTTTGCAGATCCCAAACTGCCATTGTTTTTGTTCCTGTAGCCAGATTCTCGGAGCTGTTCTTCACCTGCAGGCTGCACTGGTTTATCAAGGATGGCCTACTTCCAAGATCTGGGCTGTCAGCCAAGGTTTAGTAAAATGTAACTCCAGAGCAGAGAGACTCATTCCTCTTGCATTTCAACTGGGTCAGCCTGCAAGGGGCTTCCAGGGTGGAGAGCACACACTCATCTGTTCTGTTGCTGGCCTTTGCAATAGAGCTGAGGAGGGGCCCTGGTTAGCTTGTGAGCCACAGCGGGTCTCAAGACCCCATCACCCGTGGGTTTCTCCCTGCCCCTCCTCCCCAACTCTGCACACGCCTGCATGTGTCAGTCTCAACTTGTGATTCAAGCCAGCAAATGTCTAGTTTTCATCTTTCCTCTCCTCTCCCCTCCTCCTGTCATTTTCTCTAGTCAGTCCCCTCCCTTGCTCTGCCACTGCTGCTCTTTCCCTCCTCTTTTTCCTTACGATCTTTCTCTTGATTTGCTATTCTTTCCCTTTTCCCCGTTGGTCTTTCTCCATGTTTGTGCCTTAGAACAGCCCCTATCATGCGTGGATCTTAAAGGAAGTGCAGAATCTTAGAAAAGATAGATACCTTTGAAGTCAGGTCCGCCTCCACTCTGTATTCGGGGAAGGGAGCCTGAAGGTTCCTAATTCCAGGCCAGCACCATGAAGACAGGAAGCATCCTGTGTGATAGGTGATAAATTATCCTCCCGGGATGGGGATCCAGCGCAGGGGTAGTGTTTCCATCGTATATGCAAGGCCAGGGATTCCGTCCCCAGCATAACAACCAATCAGTCGTAGTCATACTTGTGCCCTGTGTATTTATTCTTGATTTCCCCACCAAATATTGCTTGTGCCTGCTTGTTTCAGTGGGTACCAGGGACCGAGGATACAGAAATGAATATACTTCTTACTCAGAGAAGAGCAATAGGTGTGGGGAAAACAGGTCGACACAGAGACATCAAATGATTTAAGCAAATGCCCAGTGATTTGATTGTTACCACAGCAACAAGAAACTGTTCTAAGCTAGAAAGTTTCCAAGTGAGTTATGACTGACGCAATCTGGGTGAGGTCCCAGTTGAATCATAGAGGCCACTTTTAGAAACTTACAGAAAATTATTTGTGTGATGTTTTATGATGTTTTATGATGAGCTTAACAAAAAGCTGTCCATAGTCATTAGATAAACTCAGGTGGTACAACCTTTATCTACCTTTGGAATGATGGGTAAAAATAAGATTTAAAGTGAGCCTGACTTCAAATGGTCCTGCTTTTATTTACTTTATCAGGCAATTTAAATGTTGTACCCATGTAAAGGACTATTCTGCCTTAATAAGGAACACATAGTATAGTTTACTGCCAAATTCCTTTAATTCCAAAGTCCATTTTCTAGCAAAATCAAAATAGTGGCTCTATGGGTTATACATTTTATTTAGGGCCCATAGGGTTATAGGGTTCTGCTGAGAAACTGTCATAATAAATCACCTTCAGTTATACCCTCTAGGTTTTACATGATGCAAAAACAGATTAAAATTGATTTTCATTGTACATGCTCCTTGATAATGTGAACACGTTAAGATTCTATAGGAACTTATGATTTCTATCTCCCAAGAGTTTGTTAGAGTGCCTGCCTGGCCTTTCGCAGGTGGTTAGCAAATGTTTGGACGGCTGGCTCTGCCTGATACCCTAATTAATCAGTCTGAGTCATTCTCAAGTGATGCTGATTAAACCCCCACCTTGTACCAGGCGCCTAATTTCCCAGCATGTGCTATTCACGGGCCATGAGCCACTCTCCTCCCGCTCTCGAGCTGGTGTCCCACAGTTGCCAGAGTCCAGCTGCATGTGCATGGGTGAGTCACCAGGAAAGAGTGGGCACCAAGGGGGAAGCATCCAGGGAATGGGAAGGAAGCACAGAGTTAGTTACTCAGGGTAGAATGGAAGTGCTTGGCCCCTAGCACTGAAAAGGAAAAAAAATTACAGAAATGCTTAGTCGATGAATAAAATATTAGTACTGTGTCTTAAAATTAAGTATTTAAAAAAAATCTCTTATGAAAAAGTACAGGAAAAATAGACCAGGAATGAGGAATTTTAAGGCTTTAAAGACTAATCCTGGGTAGATTACCAGAACCTGGTAGAGTAGACATAAAAATGAAAGAAAATGAAGATAAGGATTTAAAGAAGTTTGTCAGTGGAAGCAGAAAGGAGTTAACAGTGAAGAAAAGGAACCAGAGTGTCCTTTAATTAAAACAATGAAAGGCTAAGTCCTCATGGCGATGTTTTCCTTGTGCTGTGACTGATTGTGAAGCAGCATAATGAATGTGCTCCCACTCATGCAGCTGGGCTCAGCTCTGATGAAATATCTGTGGTGTTCAGGACACTCTGCTAAGCTCCATGCAAAAGGACTTATGCTTAAAAACTTCAAAATTGATCCTTTAATGACTGATAGTAAAATTACACAGAAAATCAAGGATATAGGAAAACTTAACAAATCGTAAACCAATAGGGTACAATCAATATTTATAGGACACTGCACTGAAGAGCAGCAGAATCACATTCTTTTTAAGCATCTATGAAGCATAGTAATATAATCCATATTCTGTGTGAGAAAACAAACCTCAGCCAATTTACAAAAAATGAAATCATATGGATTGTGTTCTTTGATTACAACATAGCAAAACTAGAAATCAAATTAATAGAGAGATAACAAGAAAATCTCAAAACACTTAGAAATCAAACAATGCATTCCTTAATATTCTATGGATTAAGGAAAAAAATCTCAACAGAAATTGAAAAAATAAAAAGCATACACACCTGAAAAAACTATCATAGTTACAGAAGACATTATGTAGTATGTTTCAGGGAGTATACAGAAACTCCTAGACCCAATAAGTGAGTTTGATGAAGTTCCAAGATCAATGTGCAAAGATCATGCTTTTATATATGGACACCATGAAAACCAACATTAAAAATAAAATACTACTAATAATCATTCAAAGTAAGAGAGAAATACATACTTGGAAATCTGACAAAACAGGTATGGAACTTGTGTGCTGAAAACTACAAAATGCTGATGAAAATATGAAATAAAAAATCTATTCTATGTTCATGGATTCGAACTTTTATGAGGTAGGGCCTAGTGGGAGGTAATTAGGTCTCTGGGGCATTACTCTTGAAAGAGCTTAATGTAGTACCTGTGGGACCCTGGTCAGTTCCCACAGGAGAAGGTTGTCATAATAAGAGCAAACGTAATCCCTGAATCATTCTCTGGCTCACCATGGGACCTCTTCCGCATGCAGGTCACCACAAGTCCATCTGCCATGTTGTAATGTAGCTAGATAGGCCTAACCAGAAGCCAGAAGGATGGAGCCAACCAGTCTTGGACTCTTAAGCTCCCAAACTATGAGCTAAGTGAAACTCTTTTGTTTATAAAGTACCCAGCTGTAGGTAATTTCTATAGCAACAGAAAACAGACTAAAACAACACATTGAAAAATGGAGTAAAGGCTTTCTTTGCTATAAAGTTTCAAAGAGCTTGGCTGCATTGCTTCCATGTCCTAGGACTTTATGGGCTGCAGAACTGAAATGTGATGAACTATCTGGTAGAAGAAATAGTTTTCTTTTTCATATATATTTTATTAATGCATATTACTTTTTTAAAATATTGAGTTTTATTGTGGCAGTTTTGTAAATCCATGCAGCATACTTTGATCATACCCATCTGGTGGAAAATACTTCTAGCAAAGCAAAGCATTCAGGTTGCTGGGTGGTACTTTCAATTGCTTAGCGTGAATGAGAGAGGAAAGAGATGACTTAAATACAGAGCATATCATCAGAAAGGGAACAGAGTAGAAAGATTCTGACGATTCTCAGCCTGGCTGTACAGTGAAAGATGAAAGAGCATTTTCAGGAGAAGTCAGGGGCTGGCTAATTTGCTAAGGAGGTTGGTGTGAATGGAAGGGATCATCAAAGCAATGGGGAAAAGATCCCAGATGTTTCAGGGGCCTCTGAGGGCGCCTTTCCGTCGCAGGCCCATACTCTAGGAGGGTAGCATGGTCTCCGGGAACGGCCCGGGCATTTCCACCTTGCCTACCTGTCCCCCTTCTCTGGCACAGGCACTCTCCAGCTGTGGCTCAAAGCCCGGGTGCAGCTCACACTGCCGTTCCAAAGGGCACAAGCCACAAACCTCAGTGTGTCAGTTTCGTAGTTTACAGAAATGCCAGCACCGTGGGACACAACCTCTTTTGCCTTGATGTCAGAGAATGCCACTGACAGCTGGGAGGAGGGGGAAGAGCCACTGCCGAGAGCCTCTAGTGGGCAAAGTGAGTCAGAGCCAGAGCAACCAGAGAGGCCCATGGGTGACACCTACAGGAGCCCAGAGCAGGACCTCCGGGGGTGTCAGAGCTGTGGAACTACCAGTGGGCAGTGCCCTCCAGAGGGAGCTGCGGACATAAGATTCCAACCTGAGAGAGTGAAGCATGGGCGGGTCCAGCAAAGCTGAGGGGCCGGGAGGCCTAAGGCCTTGGAGTGAAGCCCTGCACCAATGTGCACTCCGATTTGTGCCATGGATTCAAGGCAGGTTGTTCTCCAGATTTATGGCTTAGTATTGTTTTCCATCTTGTGTTCTAAGTGTACCTGGGATTGTTAATCTTCTCTTCACGCCTATTTCTTTCTTTGGGAATGGGAATGTCTTATGTCTGTCCTACCACAGCATTTTGGAAGTGGGTAACTTGTTTTTGTTTCCTTCTCTAGGATAAATTCATGTCACTTATCCTAGAGAAATAGAGTTTTTCTGCACACAATAGAGTTCATCTGCACAATAATACATATGTAATTGTTTGTAGCCACATTATTTGTGACAGCCAAAACCTGAAAGGATCAAAGTGATCCTTATAAGTGAATGGCTAAAGAAACAGGAATGAATCCTTACCATGGAGTACTCCTCAGCAATGCAATAAATGAACTACTGATGCGGTAACTTGGAGGTATGCCATGGACATTCTGCTGGCTGCAAAAAAAATAACAATATCAAAAGGTTGCATGCTGCATAATGCTCTTACATAACATTCTTGAAATTATAGAAAATAGATTGGTAGTGAGAGGTAGCACAAAAGATAACTTTGTGGTAAAAGCATAGTTCTGTGTCTTTGTCGTGACGGTGGTTACACAAGTCTGCTTGTGTTTTCTTCTTTAATTCCATGATTCTGTATTTTCTCATTCTCCTGGCTCTCTGATTCTTTTCTTCTCACACAGATTGTGAACTGGGATGGATCAGGTACAGGAAAGACATGAAATTAGGGACATTTCCCTCTGTCTAGGTAGAAGGAAATGCTGAAGAACAACTAAGAGGGATGCGAATGTGGAGTCACCACATTTTCCACTAGAATGGTTTTGTAGAACTTGAGAGAGTTAAAAAGATATATTTGATATAATCCAATATACTTTACATCTTTATGACAAATGTTTCAAGAGATGGATGTGTACCTACATTGAAATATTACACAGTGTGTACATCTATCTAAACATCATCCCATGCTCCATTAACATTTTTATGTTTTTATGCATTTGGTAGAAAAGAAATTTAATTAAAAACATGTTTTACATCTTTATAATGAGTCTGTTTTCAAATTATAGTCTAAGAGACCTTCAAAAATGCTGTTCAGGGCCAGGGATTTAGTTCGGCGGCATCATGCCTGCTTAAAATTCTCAACGTCCTGAGTTCGATTACTGGTGCAGAAAAAAAATGCTATGCAACTTTCTTTTCTTTGTTTTAATATCCTTTTATTGGTGCATTTTAGGTATACAATATAATGACATTCATCATTGGAAATTTGCACCTTTACATAATCTCTCTTAGTTCGTACTTTTCCCCCTTCCCCTGCCCTCCCTTCAACACCTCCATCCCTCCCTATTTACAAAGACTTTGTTTCCATTTTTTCATTTTCCCATATTTATTCCTTTCCCTTCTTTTCTTTGTCCTATCCCTCCCACTTCCCCTTCCCCTTTGCACCCTTTCTTCCTATTTCACATTATTATACCTTTTAGTCCTTATTTACACTTTCAGTTTCTCACACTAGAGAAACTATTCGGTATTTACACATGTATGTCCTATTTATTTCACTTAAGAGTATTCCCTCAATGTGCATCTATTTAGCTTTAAATGTCTCTAATTTCTCATTTTTGATGACTGAGTAGTACTCCATTTTATTTAAAAAAAACACATTTTCTTGATCCAGTCTCCAGTTGATGGGGATTTGGACTGTTTCCAAGATTTAGCTATTACAAATTGTGCTGCTACAAACGTGGGTGCACATATATCACTGTGGTATGATGCTTTTAATTCTTGGGGGAAGATACCCAGCAGGGGAATAGCTAGGTCAAATAGGACTTCCAGTCCTAGTTCTTTGAGGTATCTCCATACTGATTTCCACAGTGGTTGCACCAGTCTACACTCCCACCAGCAGTGCAGCAGGGTTCCTCTTTCCCCGCAGCCCCACCAGCATTTGTTGTTCGTTGATTTCATGATAGCAGCCATTCTTTCTGGAGTGAGGTGGAATCTCAGCGTTTTTTTCATTTGCATCTCTCGAATGACCAGTGATGTTGAACATTTTTTCATATGTTTATTTGCTATTTCTACTTCTTTTCTTTTCTACTTCTTTTCTACTTCTTTTCATTTCTGTGAGAAATGTCTGTTCATTTCAGATGTCCATTTTTGGATTGGGTCTTTAAATTTGGGAGATCTGATTTTTTAAAGTTCTTTATAGATTCTAGATAGTAGTCCTTTGTCAGAGGAACAGCAGGTGAAGATTTTTTCCCACATTATGGGTTGTCTCTTCACACTGCTGGTGGTTTCTCTTGCTGTGCAGAAGCATTTTAAAAGAAGAGATCCCACTTGTTGACTGTTTGTGATAGTTCACAGGCAACTGAGGTTTTGTTTATAAAATCTTTTCCTACATCAATGACTTCAAGAGTTCTACCTAACCTCTGTTCCAGCTTGTTCAGCGTTTTTGTTTTAATATTTAGATCTTTAATCCATTTCGATTTTAGTTTGGTGCATGGCGAGAGATATAGGTCTAGTTTAGTGCATGGTGAGAGATATAGGTCTAGTTTAGTGCATGGTGAGAGATATAGGTCTAGTTTTAGTCTTTGGCAAGTTGAAACCCAATTTCTCCAGCACCATTAATTAAAGAAGCTATCTTTCTTCCAGTGAGGGTGTTTGGCTCCTTTGTCCAATATGAGGTGGCTGAGTGTGTCTGGAGTTGTTTCTGCATCTTCTAATCTGTTCCACTGGTCCTCAGGTCTGTTTCTTTGCCAGTACCATGCTGTTTTTATCACAGTAGCTGTGTAGTATAGTTTCAAGTTGGGGGTTATAATACCCACTGCCATGTCTCTGTTGCCTAGAATTGCTTTTGCTATTCTGGGTCTCTTCTTGTTCCAAATGAATTTTTGGATTGTTTTCTCAAGGTCTGTGAAGTATACTGCTGGAATTTCATTTGGGATTGCATTGAATCTATATAGCAGTTTTAGAAGTATGGCCATTTTCACTATCTTGATTCTTCCTACCCAGGAGCAAGGGATGTCTTTCCTTTTTCTTATATCCTCTTCAATCTCTCTTTTCAGAGAGCTATAGTTTTCAGAGAAGAGGTCTTTGATTTCTTTTGTTAGGTTGATTCCTAGGTATTTCAGCTTTTTGGATGCTATTTTGAAAGGAATTGTTAGCCCCATTTCTCTCTCAGTGAGTCTGTTGTTCGTGTACAGGAAAGCTATTGATGTTTGTATGTTGACCTTGTATCCATCTACTTTACTGAATTTGGTTATTAAGTCTAGAAGACTTTTGGTGGAGTTCTTGAGATTTTCTATAGAGTATCATGTCATCTGCAAATAATGACAATTTGACTTCTTTATTTCCTATCTTTATTCCTTTTATTTCTTTCTCTTGTCTAATTGCCGTGGGTAATGTTTCCAAAACTATATTGAACAGGAGCAGTGATAGTCGACATCCTTGTCTTGTTCCTGATTTGAGTGTGAAGGATTTCAGTTTTTGACCATTTAGTGTGATATTGGCTGTTGGTTTTTCATAGATGGCTTTTATCAAATTGAGGTAGAGACTGTCTATTCCAATTTTTTGTAGAGTTTTTATCATAAATGTGTGTTGGGTTTTGTCAAATGCTTTTTCTGCATCTATTGAGATGATCATATTGTCTTTGTCCTTGGCTCTGTTGATATAGTGTATTACATTGATTGATTTGTGTATGTTGAACCATCCCTGCACTCCTGGGATGAATCCCACTTGGTCAGGGTGTATGATCTTCTTGATGATCTTCTGCATTCTATTTGCCAGTATCTTATTCAGGATTTTTGCATCTATGTTCATTAGTGAGATTGGCCTATAGTTCTCTTTTTTGGTTGGGTCTTTCTCTGCTTTGGGGATTAAGGTGCTGCTTGCTTCCAGGAATGAATTTGGAAGTATTGCTTCCCTTTCAATTTCATTGAAGAGTTTAAACAGCAGTGGCAGTAGTTCCTCTCTAAATATAAATTCTTGTAGAATTCAGCAGTGAAGCCATCAGGACCCGGACTTTTCATAATTGATGAGTTTTTAATTATGTTTTCAATTTCATTGATTGATATTGGGTTGTTTAGAACTTTTAGGTCTTCTTTGTTCAACTTTGGTAATTCATCTATATCTAGGAATCTGTCCATTTCTTCCATGTTTTCTATCTTATTGGCATGTAGATATTGATGATCCTCTGGATTTCTGCTGGGTCCATTGCAATTTCACCCTTTTCATTCCTAATTGGATGGATTTGGGCCTTTTCTTTCCTTTTTCTGAGAAGGTTGGCCAAGGGTTTCTCAATTTTGTTTATTCTTTCAAAGAAACAACTCTTGGCTTCATTGATTTTTTGTATCATTCTCTTAGTCTCCATTGCATTGATTTCTGCTCTGATCTTTATAATTTCCTTCCTTGTATGAGCTTTGGGCATGTCCTGCTCTTCTTTTTCTAGAAGCTTGAGATTCAGCATCACGTTCTTTAACTGAGTTTGCTCTGGTTTCCTAATATGTATATTCACTGCTATGAATTTCCCTCATAAGACTGCTTTCATTGTGTCCCATAGATTCTGATATGTTGTATTGTCCTTGTCATTTATTTGTAGGAACTAATTTCCTCTTTAATTTCCTCTATGACCCATTTGTTATTCAGAAGTGTGTTGCTCAATTTCCATGTGTTTATGAAATTCTTGCAGTTTCTTTTGCTATTGCTCTCCAATTTCATCACATTATGGTCTGATAATATACAGGGGATAACTTCAATTCCTTTGCACTTTCTTAAACATGTTCTATGAGTGATTATGTGGTTTATTTTGGAGAATGACCCATGTGCAGCTGAAAAGAATGTGTATTCTGATTTTGTGGGGTAGAACACTCTGTAAACACCTGTTAAGTTTATTTGTTCAAGAGTTTGAGTTCTAGTATTTGGTTGTTTATTTTTTGTCTAGTTGATCTATTTGTGACAGTGGGGTATTGAGGTCCCCCCTTACTATTGTATTAGTGATTGTATGATTTTGATTTCCATTAGTATTTGTTTTATATAGTTGGTGCACTAGTGTTTGGTGCATAGATATTTATTATTGTCATCTCTTCCTCTTGGCTTGTTCCCTTTACAAGGATGTAGTGTTCTTCTTTGTCTCTCTCAATCAGTGTTGGTTTGAAATACACTTTATCTGCAAAGAGGATAGCTACTCCTGCTTCTTTTGGGTTCCTGTCACTTGGAGTATTGTTTTCCATCCTTTATCTTTCAGTTTTTGAGGTTTTTTTTGAATTAAGTGTGTTTCTTGTATGCAGCATATTGTTGGATCTTGCTTCTTGACCTATTCTGCCAGTCTATTTCTTTTGATTGGTGAATTGAGACTATTAACATTCATGGTTATAACATATGTATTGACTTATCATTGTCATGACTTTTTCTTTCTGTTGGATTCTCCCCCTTTGCTTTAATTTCTTGTTGTGCCCAATGGATTCATTCTGCTGGGCTTCCTGAGGGTTGTAATCCTTGTTGTCTTTTCCTAGGATATTGTCTAACATTTTTTTGGAATGCTGGTTTGGTATTTATGAAGTTCCTAAGATGTTCTTTGTCATGAAAGTATCTTATTTCTCCATCAGTTTTGAAAGATAATTTTGCAGGGTACATCAATCTGGGTTGGAGGCTGTTTTCCTTTAGGGCTTGAAATACATCACTCCAAGGTCTTCTTGCCTTGAAGGTTTGCATTGAGAAGTGTGCTATTATTCTGATGGGCTTTCCCTTGTATATGATTTGTTTCTTTTCTCTAACTGCTTGTAGAATTTTATTCTTCTGTTGGATTTCTGGAATCTTAACTATTATATGCCTATATGTAGATTTTTTTTTTGATCAAGGCTAGTTGGAGTCCTATATGCCTCACTTATGTGTATGTCAAGTTCTTTTCCCCTGCTTGGGAAGTTTTCTGCCATCACTTCTGTGGACAGTTTTTTTATCTGTTCACAGAAGAACAGATAAAAAAACAGATTTTTTATCTGTTCACATCTGCACTCTCTCCTGTTTCTTCATTGACTCCACTCAGTCTTATGTTATTCTTCTTTGCATTGTCTAGTAGATGCTGGATCCATTTCTCGTGGTCCCTTACAATTTTAAAGAATTTTTTCTTTTCCTTGTGACTAATTGCAATCTTATCTTCTATATCTGAAATCCTGTCTTCACATTGGCTCATTCTGCTGCATAGACTTTCAATGGAGCTTTTAATCTCTCGAAAATCTGTTTGCATCTGTTTTATGGATTCCATTTGTTTCCTATGTTGGCATTCCATCATGTTCCTCAGCTCCTCTCTTTTTTTTATCTGTGTCCTCTCTAGATTTATTAATTATGTCTTGCACTATGGGCACAATCTTTGCTGTTATGTGAGAAAGTATTTCTGATTTCATTTTTTCCAGATCCACTTTCATTGCTAGTTCAGGGAGTCCAGGTGGTTGAGTATCACAGTGTTCCCTCTCGTTTCCCTTTGGGATTGCTGTAGGTGATCTGGAAGTCTGGTTCTGAGGCTTGTTTACATGTCTTCTCATTTCGGCAGGGGGTGGGGTTGGGAGTGTTCATGGCTCCCGAGAGGGTCACTTCCTCTGTGCTGGGAGCTGTGGCACACTTACCCATAAGCTGCCTCTAGGCTGGGAGCCATGGCATGCCTCCCTGGAAGCCTCCTCTGGGGTGGGAGCTGTGGCACGCTGACCTGGAGGCCTTCTCTGTTCTGGGAGCTTTGACCTGTTCAACTTTCTGTTCATGCAGCAGGAGCCAGTCTTCTTCAGCAGAAGTGAGTGGCCAGGTGAGAACTGATTGTCGGTGGACCTTGGAAAGTGTGTATTCTCGTGATGCCAGTGGGGTTCAGAGCGTCCAGGCACCTCCCCCATCTTCGGCATCATGAGTGATGGACAGGGAGCTACTTACCACAGGATTTGGTCAGTTGGTTTAAAGGTATTGAAAGCAAACCACTTATACAATTCTTTCATATGCTTAATATAAGAGCCAATATTTGCTGAAGGGTTATTCTTCTTCGACAGCATTCCCATTCTAAGCCATTTGATTAGGGGAAGAGCAAAGGCTCAGGAACTTCTTAAAGTGAAATTGCTTTTTGTATATTATTGAAGAAATCCAATGGAAAGAAAATGTCTAAAGCAGGCAGATGTGATGTCTTGGAGCTTATTGTATAAGCATAAACAAAAGGTAGCAGGGCATCTCAGTGAATCCGTTTTTCCCGCATTGTATGAGAAACTAGAGACTAAGGTAAAGAGTGTGACTTTTCAGGGAATATCTGTTAGAGTTTTCCAGGTTGAATGCACCCATGTTATCTCCTTCCACCAACTTACTGAAGAAATGCTGCCATCAGAACAACCCAGCTGCAGGTCTAAGAAAATCACTTCCACCAACTTCTCCATAGGATCAAGATTGTGGATTCCTTCTCTCATTTATACTGATGTTTTTGTGTCCTGTTCTCCCCCAGACTTCTCACAATACCTAGAGACTGTTCACACTGGAGCCACTGTATCACTGCGGGAGGGGGGTGTATGTCAGTGTGGGGGTCACTGTCAGCCTGCACCCCTTAGGTGGATCCTGTCCCCAAGGTTAGTCCTGTTGGAACCAAGGGATTTCCAGACAGGCTGTGTGACCTCAGCAGAGCTGCGTTTTCCTGATGAACGCACCAAGGCAAACCCTGTCTCCTCATCCCCCCAGCTGCTAGACGTCTTCCTGAGCACTGCTGCCTGTGACCTGAGGCAGCACTGTGCACCACAGCTTGTGTCTGCTCTGGTACATTCTTTATATCCAGAATTTCCATAGCTTCAGAGCCTCTGGCTTGGCAATCATACAGGGTCTTGGCCTGTGACAGTGAGAAGAGGGTCGTGGGGACCACACGTAGCAGATGGAAGGATGGGGCAGCTGGGGACTGTGGACCTGCAGGACCAGCCTGTGACACCCGCACCCAGGTTCCTCATTGAGTCTGTGGATCCACTCCCGCCCTCAGGCTTTCCGTTTATGTGACTGGCCACTGAAATATCCAAGGTAATCAATTCACACTTCTCGGCTATTCTCCCAGGTACAACTGGAGTTCCTAATGAGGGCCAGCTGGCTTCTCTCTCTCTCTCCCTCTCTCTCTGTTTGTGTCTCTCTGTGTCTCTGTCTCTCTCTGTGCCTGCCTCTCTCTCTCCCTCTCTCTCCATCACTCAGGCTTGATACTGAGGCTATTGCTTCCATTCTCCCTCTCACAGCACAGCTATGGAGACCGAATACTTTAGTCTGGAGGAGGAGTCTCTTTCCCGACTTTTTCAACAGTCTTTTTTCACTCTCTGCATTTTACCCTTTCAATCCACTCTACACTATAAGATTAATTCTCCTTCACAGATGGCACTCACTTGCCAAGCAGGCAGTACTTAAACTTTCTCACCTTGGGGAAGTTTTGCATTCCTAAAAACTACTGCGAATGCAGGGAGGGGACTCAGCTCCAGGCAGAGCAGCAGGAAACCTGCCTCCCAGGCACTGATCCCAGCACTGTGGGAGGAGTGATGTGAACCCAGGGAGTGTTTGTTTCTGAGTTTTATCTGTTGATATTTACCCGACCACACAATAAAACTAAAAAACAAATACTTGAAACATATCTATTAAATCGCATGTCTATAACATTTACAAATAAGCTGTTAAGCCCTGGTGGCACATAGAAGCTTCCAAAAGTCTTAATTTTCATTTGAAAAATTGAATTTTAACTCATTTAAGTTTAAATAATACATTGTCATGAAAAATGACCAACAAAAATAGTAAAAAGAATGGCATTATTTTACGTTTTTCAAATTATATAATCTTTGATTTAGAAGACATATAGTTTTTCCTGTTTCTTTCTGTTTTTAAAAAAGTTTGTCCTGTTTCTATATTCAAGCTGCAGGAATCTTTTCTTTCAGTCAAACTTCATCATCAAAATCCAGCTACACACAGATACATGTTTAGAAAAAAGGAGTATTTTAATACTTTTTTACGGTGACTGTAAGTATTCTACTTTTATGTTGCACCAGAACTCGAGTAGTAGTTTCTTAAAGGTTAAGCAATGTGGAATCTTTCAATGAATTTGCTGACTACAGGTTAAAATTAATTGATCTAGGATTGGTGATATAACACAGGCTCTGAATTTCATCACTGACACTGAAGAAAATAATGAGTTGGTTTAATTTGTACTTTGAATGGATTGTTTACTCATGTATGATTTTGTAAAATTATGCACATGTCACTTAGAAGACAAGAATTCATTGAGTTACACCACACTTCCATATGCTGGCACACTATAGAACATATCCCAAACTTAGATTTATTAATAGTACCCAGGTGTGTTGAGGTCTGTGTGTGCAGGTGGAGGCAAAGGTGTGAGTGCTCCAGGTGTGTGTGGAGCTCACAAAGGAGGAAAGCAACACCCAGCACATCCTGTCTCCAGATGCGCTCCCCTTATCGTCTGGTTTGCTGTGATTACCTTGCAAAGATGACTGACTTTTCCTGCTTTTACTTTGCTTAGAATTGAATGTTCTTGAGACCCAGTCAACTTAAGCCCAGGTCTTAAAAGATGAAAGAGACACAAAACTATGGCTCCAGACTCATGAATGCCTGGGGACAAGAAATCCCTTTGCTATGTTCCAGGCCATGTGTGAGCTGCTCAGTCCCGTACCCCAGCTGGCCTGCACCCTGCCTTCTTTCATGGTGCCTTCCACTCCACCCCCAGCACTCCTCCCCGCCCTGTACCACACTTGGAAAAGACAGTCCTGACACCCTGTGTCCCAGCCTGCACTCCGGCCTCAGTTGCTCGCTATACTGTTTCTGTCTGCCTTCAACAAGACCATGCTTTGTAATGGCTTTCAGACTTCATGTCTGTCCTAATTTCTACAGCGGCTGGACAAACAAGGCCCTGGAAGGACAAGAACATATTCAGGGTTTTGGTGACTATAGCTCCTGGCACATTCAGAGATGGATTGCTTCTGGCAGTGAGGGATGGGCCTGTAGATGTTTAACTACGGATATTCATCAGCAGAGCCACTTCAGTGCTGGATAGGCTGAGTTCCACCCCAGCAGAAATTCAGCAACTGCTGGAGAAAGTACAAGAGTATCCTCAGAGCAAAGACTGTGTAACTTCGTGTCCATCGCATTTGTTTATGTTGCTCGTGGACCCTGGGTGAGGGGCCTGGCTTGGTGCCTGGGTAAGATCTGGTTCCTGGAAGGAGCGATGGTGGCTGCCTGAAGTCCTCACTTGAGCTAGGAAGCACTAAACTCTGCAGTGCGGCATGTGACTGAGGGGTACCACTCTTGGTCTGACCACTGTCTGGGATTTTGTGGTGCCGGCTACTGTCTTGGGCAGAGGGGAGGACTCTGGCCTCTGCAAAGAGGCCAACCAAGAAGCTGGAGGTCCAGATCTAAAGCTTCGTGGCTCTCGGATGCCCTAGGCTGGAGTAGGAGCTCCAATCAGCAGCTCAGAGTGAAGGAAGCAGAGCCTGGGTTAGCAAAGAGGGAGGCTCTGGAGACAGTGCTGAGTGTGGGGACAGCAGGCGCCAGCACTGTGAGACCAGGATAAACCCAAGAAACACCATCTTGGCCTGTAGATGAACTCCCCTCATGCCCCTCCCCGTATAAAGTAGATGTTTTCGTAACTGCTTGTTCTGCTTCTGTAAACTTGCTTCATCGCTTCTCGGAAAGAGATAGTGCCTGGTGCCTCCCTTTACTGTAAATTGCCCTAACCTGACACAGCGAGATAGCTGAGTTGTGAAAAATACTTTTGCAACTAGTCAAAAACATGTTAACCTCCCCTTGAACTTCTCTTCTTAAAATAACACCTATAAAAGCTATGCTGCTATGACACCCTATATAAACTATGCTTTTCCTGGACTCAGGGCTTCACTTCGCTTAGGGAGCGGAGTAAACGCGCGTGAATAAACTCCTTTCAGTTTTAACTTTGTCGTTGGTCCCAGTGTTTGGTGATTTATCGGCTTGCTTGGCACAACAAGCACCTTTGACTTCAGGGCTCACTTGTCTGGGGGTGTGAGGCTGGCCCTGGGCACACAGAGGGGCGGCTGTGCTGCCCAGCACGGGCCCTTCGGATTCAGCATCTGCAGAAGCAGGGCGTGTTGTGTCTACTCTGCCGCTGGCGGCATGACAGCGGAGGCGCACTCTATGGCCTTCCTGCAGCTCTTCAGCTCTGTACAGCTCACTGAGCAGCCGGGTCACCTGTGCAGCCTCAGACGCACGGTCAGTAACTGCAGGTCTGGTCACTGCCAGCCCAAGAGGCAGTGATTCTGGATCACTGCGTGGGTGGTGGCTCTGGGTCACCCAGACAGCACAGGGCAGCTGAAGGGACTGTTGCAGGCTGTGACAGTGGCCACCTTTCCTGTCTTCTTTACTGAATAGCAGGTAAGTCTCTTGGGGCAGGGGTAAGAACAAGGTGCAGACAAGAGATTGGTTTGAAATTAACCTTACATGGATGAGAACATTATTATTTTGTCCTCCTTCCTCTTCCTTAGGCTGCACGGAGACTTGGAGAAAAAGCAGTTCATGCTGCTGAATCCTCAGGAAGTTTGTTTCCAGTTGAGACATTCCTCAGCATGAAGGACTAAGAGTCTAGGCCTTGCCATCCCTGCAGACTCAGGGAGCCTCTGAGAGCACCTGGGATAGGAGAAAGGGAACAGCCATGGAGAGCCAAGGGTGCACTGGGGACCCTGGAAGTGACTGTGGGCCTGGCCCAGAGCTTTCCAAACAGACACAACTCTGCAGTTTCCATTCCACTCCAGAACAAGCAGACGTTCTGGTGGCTTAAGTCTAAGATGAGCAGGTGAGCATCTCTGTGTGGACGCTGCCATATCACAAGGCCTTGAGGGACCTGCATTTTCACACCTGTGCTCTCACTGTCCACAGTGAATAGAGAGAGGCTCAGAGGTGAAAGACTCACCTGAGCCAACCAGGATTCCCGCCAGAGCTACTGCACCGCTCTGGACTTTGCATGTAACTTGCCATTGCTATTATTTTGCATTTCCACTTGACAGTGAGTCAGCCATTACCTCTGAGACCGTGGGGTCATAGAATCTTAGAGTAGCCTGAAGACCTCATGTGGTAGAATTTACCTCCTACCCAGCACATGTCAGAACCTGTGTGTATTTAGTAGGGCACAACTGCTCTGGAACACCAAGGGTGTGTGCTTTTGTGTGTGTGTGTGTGTGTGTGTGTGCGCGCGCACGCTGTGCATCTGAATTGCTGAGTTCTCAGGCCAAAGATTCCTTTCTATGAGAAATAGGTCATCTAAAGCACCCTAAAAGCAGGAGCTTGACAGGGGTGGTAGTCTCACCTGCACAAAGAGGGTGGGACTGCTCTTTTGCTGATGGGATTGGCCCGTCCTTTGAGAGTTGGCATGAGAGGAAGTACAAGGCTTTCAGTGCTGATGCTTCAGTGGTGACTCCAGGATGCTCCCACAGGATGGAGGGGACTCATTCCAGAGCTCAGCATGTCAGCCCCTGTTCTAGACTCTGGCATGCTGCTGAGTCCCACAGTGATGGGTGTCAATGCCTGCCTCTGAGAGTGCTTTGAGCAGTCAGCTGCCAGGGGCCACCTTGTCCAGGGGTCCACCCCCGGGATGTCCCATGTCCAGTGAAGGGCTGGCTGAGCCCTTCCTACTTTCTGGGTCTGTCCTACTCCCTTCCTACCTCCTCCTGAGGTGCCGAGGTCAGAGGCTATCACTAACGAACATCCTGCAGGTCTGTCTCTGCTCTGTGTCTGCATTCTGGGGAGCTCAGCTGTGACGACCATCTGCCCTGGAGATGCTCAAAGAAGAGGGCTGAGGAAGCATGCATGCTAGTCCTATCTGGGCACCTGCTGGGAATCCAAAATGCCCAAGTCCTCTATGTAAAATGTGGTGGTGTTTGTGGAGAACTTACTCATATCCTTCTGTACACCTTCAAGCATGTCTAGGTGACTTATCCCACCTAACGCAGTATGAATAATGTGTACATGGCCATCCCACTGTGTTGTGTAGGCAATAATTACAAGAAAAATGTCTGTACATACTCAATTCTTCCCAAATATTTTGATCTTTGATTGAATCATCAGATATAGATTCTAAAGACATAGAGAGCTGACTGTACCATATATGTGTGTAAATATATTCAATATGTAAAAATATTTGCAGTTTAATGTATGCATATAAATATGTAAAATATGTATTTATATATAAATACACACCCAGAAGCTCTTTTATCTAATGCCTGTGAAACTGTAACTGTTAAGTAAAAGGCCACATCATGTAAAGGAGAAAATCACTGTGCATGTCCATGTGTGCATATGTGTGTGTGCGTGTGCATGTGCATGTGTAAAACACTCTATCTCAACTTGAAGTTTAAGCCTGTGGATGGGGTGCTTGTCATCTGACTTGCTGGTCTCAGGTCTGTTGCCTTCTGCCTGAGGCACGCACAGCTGTGTTGCTCCGTCTCTACTGGGCAGTTCCAACTTATCAAGGTGACGTGAGGCCTCAGAGATCGCAGCCCAAGACTCTGAGTCCAGGACTCATGCGGATTTTTACTTTCCCCCCAATCTTTAAAGAACCTCCCATTCACACAAAGCCACCCTCTTTTCATGACTTGCCATTACTTTTTTCTGTTCTTTTGTTGTAATTTATTTTATTCATTTTTATTAGTGAGTGTTTGCAGTACACAGTGATTACACGCATGGTGGGGTGTTGGTGCCTGTCCATGACGCATCTTCCTTCATCTGTTTCCCAAAGCTTTGCACTTTATTTTCATAGGAATGACTCTTCCTCTCTATCTCACAGGACTAGAGGGGGTTTATTTATTTATTTTTTTGGTACCGGGGATTGAACTTGGGTCCTTGCACTTGCACAGCAGGCAGCGAAACCACTGAGCTAAATCCCCGGCCGCATTTAACTGAATTGCACAATAACACAACCTGAGTGTGCAGGGGCTGGACGTCAGTGCTGGAGACTAAAGAGGACGGCGTGGTGAAGGGTCCAGTCCAGGCTGTTACCCAGCACCCCTGCAGGCCCTCGGGTTCCTTGAGGGCAGGTGCTGGAAACAGAGAGAACCCAGGCAGGGCTTCCGGAGGGCCATCTGCAGGGCTTCTTCCTGAGATATCTCAGCGCAGGATGCTGAACACCGCTGCAGTTTGGATATGAAATGTGTTAAGGGCTAGGTCCCAAGTCCTGGTGCTCCTGGGAGGTGATGAAGCTATTAGGAGGTGGGGCCTGGTGGAAGGAATGGGGTCGCTGGGGTGTACCCTGGAGGGGGCTGTGGGTTTCTGCTGTCTGTCTCTCTCTCCTACCACTTGCTCCCACTACCATGCGCTGTGTCATTCAAGGCCCAGAGTGACAAAGCCAAGCAACCTCAGACTGAAACCTCCAAAACGGACTCCAAAACAAAAAGCCTTCGTGGTTTTGCAGTGCTGGTGTTCAAACCCAGGGCTTCGCATGTGCAAGGCAAGGGCTCCACCACTGAGCTATGTCCCTATTTATTTATTATTCTGAGACAGAGCTCACTAAGTTGCTCACTCTGGCCTTCAGCTTGCAATCCTCCTCCCTCAGATTCCTGAGTGCTAGGATTATAGGCGTGCGCCACCCTGCTGTGGGCTTTTTCTTCTTCTGAGTTGATTATCTCAGGTGTTTTGTTACGGTTGCAGAAAGCTGATGGACACAGGTGTCTGACCACTGCAGTGCCACGTGTGCTTTCCACAGGTGCATGTTCCCTGCCCTCACCCACCCTGTGTTACTTGTTCCTACTCCGTGCTGGCGAGTGGAAATGCAGTCCCCCAAAATGCAAAGTCATCCCCCTAGGGGACTCACAGGAGCATGACAACCAATTCACAAATAGCTCATTACAAGTAATGTGACAGATGTTGTGAGAATACGCAGGTGGGAGAGACCACCTGGGCAGGCTGGGTGCAGCCCACGGTGAAATGCCAGTTATTTGAGGCAGGTCCTGCAGAATGAGTAAGTATTTGCTGGGTGACTGGTGAGGGGAGCAGTGGACACAGGCAAAGCCACTGATCCATGGGAGGGCTTAGCCCCTCCAGTGAGCAGTTCAGGGGGACCTGAGAGGACGCGTGTGATGGATCCCAGAAGGAAACAGAGGGACACAGAGGAGAGGCCTACATGGACTGGAGTATTCATATGCAGGTGTATTCAGAGTCTCTCACCCATGAGAGTGTTTTTGCTATGGAGCGAACAATAATACTTTTGAACTGAGATATTTTAAAACACAGGTCTAATCCACTAGGAATTTATTTTGCATGTCAGAGGCAGACATCAAACGTTTGGTCAGATTTTTCAGTACTTTTGGTCACATTGCTCTTTCCTTGCTGATTGGTGAGGGCAGGTTTCTCAACACCCTGAGGCACTGGATCTGCAAAACCTCTGCAGGGCAGGTCCCTGGGAAAGTCACCTATGTCACAGTCCATGGGATATGTATCAAGACGCCAGGATGCACAACTGGGAGTGGTGGAACTGAGAAAGGGTGAGGCGAAGGCGGAAGGACAGAAACTCTTGCATATCACCGTGGGAAGGGAACATGGAACAGGGGCTCTGGAGAACAACCTGGTGGTATCCTGCAGCGTTAAATATCTATCTACCGTATAACCCAGCCATTCTACTCCTATTTATTGACATGCAAAGACTTGTATCCCATGTCCCAGCAGTGCCTTTGTAATAGTAACAACCTGCAAACACACACTGTGCTACACCCTCACAATAAACCACCACTCCTCGACAGCACAACAGAAAGGAATGAACTGTTGATACGCACAATCACATGAGAAAAACCCCTCAAGATAGTTATCCTGAGTGAGAGAGATCAGTCCCCCAAATCATGCTGCATAATTCCGCTTATATAAAATTCTATAAAATACAAAATACAGACTGTGCTCAGTGACAGAAAGTAGATCACTGGTTGTCTGGGGATGTGGCTGGGGTAGAGGAAGAGGAGGATGGAACGGGGATACAGAGTGAATAGAGAAAATTTCTGGAAGAGATGGGTATGGTCACTATCTTGATGATGCTGAAGATTTCATGGGTATGTAGATAGGAAAAAAACTCATCAAGTTGGATACTTTACACATACATGGCTTATTGTGTGTCAACTATACCTGAATAAAGTGTGGAGAGAGTGTTTAACCTATTGTTGCTAAGCAGCTGCCAGAATAAAGCTTCTCAATAAAGACATGTTTTGAAATAAAATTTAACTTTAGATTATGTGATAGAAATGAAACATTAGGTCCTTGTGGGAAAAGTAAGACTTTTTCAATTATAATTATTTCCTGTTTCAAATTAGGAACATTTTTCTTCATGTATAGCAAAGAGCTTTTATGTGAAGCTACATAGTTTTCTGGGGCTGTTGTAACATAATCTCACTGTCTGAGTGGCTTAAACCACATACATTTGTTTCTTTGGGGTTGTGAATGCTGGAAGTCCAAGATCAAGATGTCAGCCTGGTTAGTTTCTTCTGAGCCCTCTGCCTGGCCAGCAGCTGGCTTCTCTCTGCGTAATCTCACATGTTCTTCTCTCTGTATGTGTCTTGGTTGTTCCACATGATGTTCTCTTTATAAGGTCATCAGTCATATTGGATGAGGGGCCATGACTTCATCTTAACTAATTACTTATACAGTATTAAGGTTCAGATCTGAAATGTCCCCCAAAAGCCTCACTTTCAGAGGTGAGGTGTGATTGGGAGGGTAAGATCTCTGGCACTGTGGTCCAGAGGGATGCATTCTTGTCTCTGCTCATCCTGTTTCTCTGCTTTCTGGCTGCCTTATGGTGAACAGTTTTCCTCCACCATGTCATTCTGCCCCTCAATTTCTGCCTTGAAGCCAACTGACCATGGACTGAATCCACTGAAACCATGAACTGAAATAAACTTCTTCTCCTTTAAATTGTGAGTGTCAGGTATTTTGTCCCAGTGACAGGAAAGTGACTCACACAGAAAATTGGTGCTAAGAGTGAGGTGGTTGTGACTGTAACCTATTGTGTGGTTCAGAAGCTGTTGGAAGTGGTTTGTAAGAGTTGTTTAAAAAGTTTGGAGATGCAGACTAGAGAAACATTAGAATGCTATAAACAGAAGACAAAAACAATCAATACTGCTATTACAAATGGAAGCTAACATACTTAAGTAAAAAATATTGTCTATGTAGCCTCTGGAATTATCCCACACGGTAGCAGGGGGATGTACACCAAGCTTTAGGGAACAATGATGAGTAAACCTTTCAGCCTTTTCCTGGGGCTCCCAGGCCTTTAGGAGAATTTTTTTTTTGAATGAAAAGGAAAAAAAATCCATGGACTTCCCCTAGCTACAGTTCATTCTTTCAGGCTCTGTCAACTGAGAAAATGCATATATAATGACTGGAAGTCTCTAGTGTGGTCTACTAGTACTTCTCAGTGAACTGGCATCATGTTAACAAACCACACTTCCTTGAGCAGGCTGCATCCCTTCAACCTGCCGAGGGGCTGGTGTGCTCCCTGATGTGAGGCCACTTTGAAACTCTATGGCATGCTGGAGCCTGCAGCCCACTGCTGGGAATCCTGTGTTCAGAAGAAAAATCCATGGCAATCTCTGTGCCATTGTGTGGACACCAGAAATTTGCCTACTAGCTGCTTGGAGGTTCCCTAGTCTGTGAAATGTCAGTAAGTGCCCATGCTTACTTAACCTCACAGATGACATTCTTTTTGTTGATGCAGATAGTAATAAATATTATATTAAAAAGATACAAAATAATGCAAAAAATCAATATAATCTGTTCTGTAAAATCGAAGAAGAAAAGTAGGACTCTAGATAGAGAAAGGAAAGAGAACAAAATGAACAGGGAAGAAAGGGAAAGGCAGCATCAGTGCTGGAGGTGCTGACCACAGGGCCTGGGGTGAAGAGTCCTTGACTTGGGTGGGAGGTGGCATCGAAGCAGTCTCAGCTCCTTTAAATCACCAGGCTGAGGTGCATGGAACAGCAGAGAGACCATGTGGGATGCAGGGGTTGGAGTGGGGGGTCTCACTGGCTCCCTGAGGGAGAGTGTGGGATAGTGGAGGGAAGAATAGGATGAAGACACACTCCGCACCAAGGTGTCTATCTGCAGTTACTCTGAAATGTGCCAGGGCCACCCTGGGTCCTGGGAAGCCCACCCGGATGGCAGTTGCAGTGGGTGGGAGGGAGAAGGAAGACAAGCACAGAGGGAGGCAGAGAGCAGAAAGCCCTGTCCATCAGGGTGGGGAGGGGAAGTGGCTTCTCTCCTCCCTCCCCACTGGAACCAAGGACAAAGGGCCCAGAGCCTCCCCAGCCCCATTCTGTTTTCACTGAGCCATTTTCCTTTCATGGAAGCTCAGCCCACCCTGCCCCAGTGTCCAGAACTAAGTAACTGCTGGTAAGCAGTTCCCCGTACTATACAGGTGGAGAGCAAAGATGATTTTGTAATAATAGGAAGAGAGAGGCAAGCAGGGGGACCTTATAAATAGATTATGAGGCTGCAGTGAGTTTATTTTAACATTTACAAAATCCCTGAGCCTTTCTGGTTCACAATAGTGGCTCTGTGACAGTGTCCTGATGCTCTATTGCAGAAACAAACAAACAATAGCGTTTCTTTTTTTTTCTTTTTAGTTCAGAAGCTCAGAATAAATAAAGCCTAAGCTTTCAGAGTAGAGTGGAATATTCCCTGTGCCTGATACAGGTCTATGGGTTTTGGGTGCTGAGCCTGGGGTTTGCAAACTCAGTGAGAAAGGCAGCTGTGTATGTTGAAGAAAAACCTCACTCAATGCCGAATCCAAGACCCTTGGCAAGAATAAGTTTTGGTGAGTCAGAAAAGTTATTCCACACCTCTATTCAGTGTTGTTCCAGGGTGCCTTCATCCATCTGTCAGTGAGTCCTTCACGTGCTTGTGGGTTTTGGCGATTTTGCTCAGTGCTGTGCTCCAGCAATGGTCAGCCTTTAATAAACAACATCACCCAGTTAAGCCCTCCGCTCAACAAAAGTCAGGGCAATAATAGATGTGTCTTGTTCTGAAGCAGTCTTCTGTTATTCTCCCTAGGAAATCAATGAGCTTGAGCCAGACAAGAATCAGCTGAGCAACTAATTCCTTGGTTGAGATGATAAAAGCTATAGGAATTCAGTGGAGAGAACTTCAGTGCTATGTGTGGGCTTCAATAGGTGGAGGAGCCGAGAAGAGGTGGAGGAAGGGAGACAGCACTAGCAAAGGCCGGTGGCTGGGGCCTAACACGACGTAGTCCAGGGAGGGAAAGCCTCCCTCCCCCAGGACTGACCAGGAGCTGAGTTAGAGTGAGGCACTGAGCTGAGTGCTCAGGAAATGCCTGTTATTGACCCCAGGTTGGCCGTAGGAAGGGTGGACCCAGACCAGGAAGATGTCAGAGACATGAAGTCTGGAGTCTACCTGCTTGCAGCTCCCTGCTGAGGCGTTCAGGCAGGGAGGATCGTGGGGAAAGTGCTGCCCCAGCAGGGTGGGCAGGGAGCAGTGAGGGGCTCTGGGACCTGATCTTGGGCTTTTGTCTTTTGGAGGCAATAAACAAAATGCTGCAAAAGTAAACAGATTAATAGATAAAAAACACAGTCACACATTGAGCAGCCTGTGCAAACAGCACACAAAACAGATCCTGAAGTCCTGAGCAGAACACTCTGGAGCACTAGTGTGGCCTATGGTTATCAGATGTGGTCTCAGGAAACATTTCCAGGCATGAAGACCCTGTGACCGAAGCCCACTGGCACACTGCTGACCCCTCCATCCCTGCAATGTCCACACACAAACTCCCAAACACACACACACATAAGCACATGAGCTCATGCACACACACATGCATGCACACATAGAGACATATAAAACCCACATATACTTACACGCTACACATAACCACATGCACACATGTACTCTACACCTTTGCTGGTTTGTTTAAATTTTAAGTCATCTTCTTCCTTCATTTGCTAAAACAAAATACTATACGCTAGGAGATTTATAAACAGTATAAAGTTATTTCTTGTAGTTCTGGAAGCTGGGAAGTCGAAGATCAAGACATGGCAGATTTGATATCTGCTGAGGGTTCACTGCCTGGTTCTTAGACAGGTCCCTCCTGCTGGGTCCTCATGTGGTGGAAGGACTGGCACACTCTCTAGGGTCCCCTTCATGAGGCACTGACTGGACCCATGAGAGCTCCACCCTCATGGCCCATCACCTCCCACAGGCCCCGTCTTCCAGTGCCCAGGGGGTTAGGGCCCAGGATATGAATCCAGGGTCACAAGGATTCAGATCTTGTGTTATCTTTACTCCCCCAACCCCCACATTCTTACTTGTGTCAAACTTGAGTTCATACTGCTTTTTCCATTTCCATGCTGAAGAAGGCTGAATGGTGAGACTAGAAAATATCTCAGGGTTTGAAAGACAGATTGGGGTGCAAATCGCAGGATTACTGTGTTGTACCCATGGGCCCTTGGGTAAATCTCTTTACTTCCTTGAGCTTCAGCAACTCCACCTGTCACATGGAGATAAAATGACAATAACACCCATGAGATGAATTCGGATCACGCATAAGGGTGAGCACCCAGCAGGAGCTGCCTTACTCACCTGAGAGCCACCTGCCAACTCCACCCTCTTAGGCTGTGAGTGTAGCCACTTGGTTGTCCTCCCTTCTCTTTCTCACCCCTCAGCACTGTCCCATCCCTCTGGCTTTCTGTCATTGTGTTCATCTGCTCTGAGAGTAGATTGCTCCACACTCTCCCTTTCATCTCTCCCCACAGGCCCCTTCCTAGTGTGGCATGTCTCATGCTACAACCAAGGTCAGCATCATATCTGCAAGGACGACGGAGACCTTGGCTTCCAAATGTGTTCAGCGGGAAGAGGACATGGAGTTTTCTCCTAATGTCGTGGAATATTTTCACATCTCGTGTAAAACAATAAACATAATCTGGGGTAAGAATTAACAACCAACATTGCTTACAGTCTTCCAAAAATTTAAAGAGGAGAGAACACCTCCAAACTCATTTTATGAGGCCAGCATTATCTTGACACCCAAGCCAGACAAAAATGCTACAAGAAATGAGAACCTTTAGTCTTTAACCGGTATCTCCTATGGATACTGATGCAAAAATCCTAAATAAAATACTGACAGACTGAAAGCAATAGCACATTGAAGAATTAGACATTGTTACCATGTGGAGCCTATTCCTGTCGAGATGGCTCAATGTATGAAAAGCCATTTTAGGGGCTGAAGGGACCCCTCGGGAGGGTTAAAGATCCAGGCCCCTTCAGAGGGTGGAAAGGGCAGGCTCTGTGTGGCTGGAGGCAGCAAACAATTTTCAAGCAGTGTTGAGGTTGAAGCCGAGAGCTCGTGGTTTTACACTTGTGTCTGTGTAGGCCACCGGCCCCCTTAAGTGTCCCTTCAAATAGGTAACTTCCCCAAACAAGCTGCTCATGACGATTCCCCTTTGGCCCACAAGACCAAACCCTTAGCAACAAGCCCAATATCCAATCAGTCAAGTTCAATCCTCCCTGGGTAGAGACAGAGCACCCCTCATACCTCAGGACCACCACCCTAGATTCCCCTGTGTCTCAGCTCTGACACCCCCACTCCTGGCCCAAGGTGCCTTTGTACCACTTCCCGCAACACCTAAGATAAAATTACCTTGCTTTGCACTGGTCTTCTCCCACTCCTCTTCCTCTTTCATCAGAGAGAGAGAGAGAGAGAGAGAGAGAGAGAGAGAGAGAGAGACAGGCCCAGAAAGGGCAAGTCTGGTGTTCTCTAGACCCCAGACCCACCAGATGTAACTTGGTCAGTGTAATAAACCTTATCAGAATGTGATCATCATCTCAGCTACACAGAAAAATTCACCTGGCAAAATTCAGCATTCTTTCGTGGTAAAAATATTAAACAAACTAGGAATAAAGCATCTACCTCAATGTAATAAAGGCCACATATGAGAAGCCTACTAGCAATAGCACAGTCAACAATCACACTGAAATCGTTTCTTTTAAGAAGTCAAGGATGCCTGGTCACAGTGTAGGAAGCCTTCATCATAGTGGTTAGGTGAGAAAAAGAAATAAAAGGCATCCAAACTGAAAAGAAGTAAATAAACAAATAGGAAGGTTGCAGGATACAAAATCAAGTCACCAAAATCAATCTTGTTTTCAAATACTAATTAGGAACTATCACAAAAGGATTGTAAGAAAATCATTTAAACTAATTAATTATACTAATTAATATTATATTATACTATATTATTATACTATAATCATTTATATGAATTAATTGATTATACTAAATCATTTATACTAATGAAGAAAATCATTTATACTAAGATCAACAAGAATAAAATATTTATAAATAAAATTAACTGAGGAGGTGAAAGATTCATACTCTGAAAACTATAAAATATTGCTGAAGGAAATTAAAGACACAAATAAATGTAAGGGTATTCCATGTTCATTGAGTAGAAGGCTTAATACAGTATTTTTAACATCTCTGTATTGCCCTTAATCATCTCAGATTAAATGCAATCCCACTCAAATCCCAATGGACTTTTTTTAAAAAAACAGAAATGCAACAAACTCCTAAAATTTCTATGAAATTTCAGTCAACCCTGAAGAGCCAAAACAATTTTGAGATCAAATTGGGAGGCCTCATACTTCTTAGTTTCAAACATGTTACAAAACTAGAATAATCAAAACAGTGTAGTACTGGCGTGAAGACAGACACTCAGGCCAATAGACTAACGAGAGACCCCAGGGGTAAACCTTTGTGTATGTGATGGGGTGATCTTCAACACAAGTACTGAGACCATGGGAAAGGGTCACCTCTTGGACAACTCTGTTGGGAGAATTGGGTATCCGTATGAAAAAGAATGAAGTGGGACCCTTAAACACCTAAGATGTAAAAGTATAAAATTCCTAACAGAAGACCTAGGGGAAACAGTTCGTGATACGAGACTTCACACGACAGCAAAAGTGCAGACAGCCAAAGCAAAAAGAAGCAAGCAAAGCTACGTCAAACTTTGAAACTGCTGGGCTTCAAAGGAAACAGTAAATGGAGTCAAATGTCAACCTCCAGCATGAAAGAGAATCAGATCTGAAAAGGGGTTAGTATCAAAAACTGCTCCTCAACAATAACACAAAACTTGATTGAAAGGACTTAAAATTTTTCCCAAGGAGGTGAAGACATGGCCAACAGGTCTGTGAAAAAACAGCCCAGCATCACTAGTCACCAAGGACATGCACTCCTAAGCCACAACGAAACGCTTCCTCACACAAGTGAGGGTGGCCACTCTCCAAACACTGGAAAATAACAAGTGTTAGTGAAGATGTGATACCTTCGGGACAAATGTAAATTGCTGCAGCCACTGTGAAAAGCAGGACAGAGACTCCACAAAAACTTGCAGATCAATTTGCCACATGACCCTGTAACCCCATTTCTGAATACATACATATCCAGAAGAACTGGAAGCACCATCTGGAAGGGATCTTTGCACGGACATGTTAATTGCAACCTTGTTCATAAGACCAAAAAAGGAGGAACCAACCCAAGTGTCTGCTGACAAATGAATAGACAAACAGAATGTGGTGTATCCATACAGTGGTATACTCATTATTCAATCTTCAAAGGAAGGAAATTGTCACATGCTACGACTTGGATGAACTTTGAGGACATTATGCTTAGTGGAATAAGCCAGTCACAAAAAAGCAGATAATGTATGATTCTATGTATGTGAGGTATCTAAAGTAATCCAACTCAGAAACAGAAGTTACCACGACAGTTGGCAGGGGCTGGGGGAAGGGAGAAGTGGGGATTGTTTAATAGGTGTAGAATTTCAGTTTTGTAAGATGCAAAAGTCCTGAAGATTCACTCACGAAGTGAATATAGTTAACACCTCTAAACTGTATATTTACTGAGTTAGATGTTACAATTTACCTTGTGTTTTTGGTTGGTTTTTTTGGTACCGGGGATCAAATTCGGGACCTTGTGCTTGCGAGGCAGGTGGCAGAACCACTGAGCTAAATCCCCATCCCTTCACTTTGTGTTTTTAACCACAATGAAATTTTTAAAAAAATTTAAGGCAAATTGTGGGAAATATCAGACACAATATTTTTGGTCATCTTTTCATTTACATAAATAGTATTAAATCCCAAATTTTAAAGGAAACTTAAGAGAGGAATTTTAAATTTCAGAAGTTCAATCCACTAGCTTTATTTTTTTCTGCTTAATTTAAGGAATTACCCATTTTAGTGGCAGACATTCGATCTAGTTGACAGAGATTGCAAGTTTTCGTTTAGGACAGGCAGGGGCAGCTGCAGCTGCAGGGCACCTGGGTGCGCAGACATTTGCAGATATTCTGGTGCCTCTGGTTTCCAGGAGCAGCATCTGACTGCACTGGATAGCAGAAGCCCTTGGCATGGAGCACCTCCTGGTACTCGGGAATTCATCAGTTCAGCACACTCTGGAATAGAGCGAGCGCTGGGCTGTGGAAGAATCCACCTGCCTTTCCATGACGCAGGAGCCAGCAAGAGACAGCTGTCCCTGTAGGTCCAACTTGCAGTTCTGCCCGGGCCGGGAGTGGCAGGAGAGTAGTTCACATGGCACAGGTGGGGGAGTTGTAACATGATTCCCACAGAGCTGGGAGACCTAACTGTGAGCCAGCTTTGTCCCCAGACAAGGGCTCTCATGGTGTCCATGAATTTGTAACCTTTAAAAATGCTAATGAGGCCTCCCTCTAAGTGGTTCTGCCAGGCTCAATGTCAGGTCCAAAGTCATTGCCACAACCTATGTGGACACACACTTTACTCCTTCCATGCCCACCTCGAAAGCCTCCACCACAGCTAGGCAGCAGCTCTACTTCTCCCCTAGAAGCCAAGGGGAGGCACCGGAGCTGGAGGTGGGGACAGGCAGAAACACTGAAAAGAGGTGCTGCTGCTACCTGATAAATCCACAGGCAACTGAAACGGTCAAGTCCTGACTAAAATTAATCCTCCTTGATAACTGAAACAGTGTGTTATTCACATCGATTCTACTTTTAGTAATTCCTCTGCCTGTGGTGGCAAGGGGCTGCCGACAGACAGCCGACTCGGCACGCTGGGACCCGGAGCCTGCTGGGTCCCTGATGGGGCAGAGGGTAAGTGGATGCTGAGTAGAGGTGAGAGGACAGAGGGATGGAAGAAGGAAAGTGTGTATGCGTGGAGGAATGGGCGATGGATAGGGAGAGAGAGGCAGACACTCATCCACACACTCATAGACTCTCAGGCTTGAGGGAGAGGGGTATAGAGTGATAGGCAGGCAGGCAGGCAGGTAGATGGATGAATAGCATCTGTGTGACCCAAAAACCCCAATGTCATATGGCTTTATTCAGTCATCGCAATAGTCCTATCCAACAGCTATGCTATAACTACTTTTAATTTATAGAGGAGAACATTGACCCCAGGTAACTTGTGCAACATCACACCACTCATGAGAAGCCAAGCAGAGACTCAGACAAGGAATGGATCATTCTGCAGGGCCTCTCAGGAAAGGTCCTGTCCGGAAAATTCTTGACCCATCTCTCGCCACATGCTCTCAGCTGTCAATGACTTGCACTTGTGAGAGGTCTCCCAGCTGCTATTAGCCACTCCAGGAAAAGAGTTTTCTAGCAGGATGAGGGAGGAGGGGAGAGGGGCCCTTAGGAGCCGAGGGAGGGGAAGGTGCCCCCAGGAAGGGCCAGAACCATGACGATGGCCTCACCCTGGTTCATGCATTCATCAATGACTAGCCCTGGTAGGAACACAGAGGAGGGGTTTGTCCTTCCTGTCCTGATACAAGTCCTCAGTTCAGCAGAGCAGAATCCGGGAGCCACAAGTACACGGAAGGCTCCTTCAAGCCCAGAGCAGGGAGGGAAGAGAGTGGAAGGTAAGCGGCATGCTCTGTGGTGCTTGTGTGAAGATACCTCAGTGCCCTGAGGTCTTTGCATGCCTGTGGCCTTCTGAAGGACTAGAAGATGGACCATGGCAGCGAGCAGATTTTGGAGGATTTCCTAAGTCCTCTCCCTCTCCTGGGACAGAGGAAGACCCAGCTGGCTGTCCCGGAATGCTATGCGTGACGAACGCACACAGTGCAGCTTTCCACACTCAGGCAGGGGACCAAGTCCAGCCAGCGTGGCCAGGCACACCAGCCTCACCACTGCCCCCCGGGCCGTTCCTGCCGCTGGTGCTCTGCAGTGCCCCGTGGTCCTCCTGGGGAGATCACTTATGCCCAACTCCAGACCACATCCGTCCACTGCAGCTGAAGTCCTGGCTTAAAGTCCCTGGGCCTCGGCATTGGTGCTGACAGAAGACCCTAACTTCTCTGCACAGCAGCCCCCTCGGCTCTGAGGGGAGTAAGAGTGACATCCCCTTTTGTTAGGAGACAATTTTTTATGTATGTCTGCATGTCTTGTATCAGCTTTTGTTCCACACTATCTTTTCAAAGAGGTCCGTGTAGAAAGCACTCTGAGAGAGAGGGACGGCGCCTCCATCTGGAGCAGATAATAAAGGTACTGTCATCCTGCAGCCCCTTGTAAGATTTGGGGCGCCCTCGGCTCGGGACTACTCAGATGTGATACCGATGCATCTCGTGTGCAGCAACCTCTGGGACCAGCGGTGCCAGTTCAGGGGCAAGGACAGCACAGGCGTGGGTGCAGTGAGCACGCTGGACAGTGAGGACCGTGTCATCAGCTGGCTTCTTCATCACGGAACATCACTGAGTGCATGTACACACCCAGGACAGCTGGAACGTCACCAGCGATACCCTGGCACACATCGGGCCATCGCTGACCGAAACGTCTTTTGTCTCTGACTCGGAAGTCTCCTGTCTCCTCGGTGACCTCCCCCTTCTCACTGCCAGCAAGGGAGCTAGAATTGCAGGCTGTTGCCCTTCCAGCTTCCTCCTACTTAGAGACACGCATACTTCTTTTCCAGCATCGGTCACAGCTGGCTCTGTGTCCCAGCACACTGCCTGGCTCGTGGAACTCTGAAACGTTTCTGGCATAAATTTTCATGCCTCAGTGACTGCTCTGCTGTTGAAATCTACTGATAACCCTGCATCTTTTCTTGCTGCAATTTTTCCCTTAAAAACACTATGTTAAAGGGCCGGGGATTTAGCTCAGTGGTTTCAACGCCTGCTACGCAAGCACAAGAACCCGAGTTCGATTCCCGGTACCAAAAAACAAAACAAAACAAAACACTATGTTAAAAAGTTCCTAAGCATCCATGCATTCATTGTTTCAGCCAGAGCTCTTCTCCAGCTCCATACAACCCATTTACTGGGGTTGGGACTGGGAGCTATCGATGTTCTAAAATTAAAAGAAAGCTGTGTGTGTACGTAAAATTTCCGAGGAGCAGGTATTACCAGTAGAATTGGACTCATAGAGGTATCTGTGCTGTACACCCTGAGGTGGGTGAAACCCTTCTGTTAGCCAGAGCCAGTGGGCCAGGGCTGGGCTTTCTGGGGACACTGTGCTGAAAGGGAGCCATGCAGTTGGGCCTCAAGCCTCAGGAGGCTCCAGGCCTGACAGAGGCACAGAGGAAGAGACTAACCACTGGGTGCAAGGGAGAGAATCGGGTGAGAAAGGAGAGATTCCCAGTCAGGGTGGGGGAATTCTTTCTAGAATAAATCTCTCTTAAAGAAGTGAGGACTTTTCTGGAGGATGTGCAGATTAGAAACATTTTGGTGTGACCTAGTGTCTTAGTCTGCTTGGACTCCCAGAACAAAATACCAGGGACAAAAGAGCTCAAACAATAGACATGCATTTCTTGTAGTTCTGGAAGCCAGCTCCAACACGCATGTGTGAAGTGGACACGGTTCAGTTGATGGCACTGAGTAAGATCAAAGCTGCACTGTGGCAGTCAATTTTGTGTCAAACTGACTAGTCCACAGGGCGCCCACAATACGCATTATTTCTGGATGTGTTAACAAGGGAGTTTCCTGGGGTTTGAATCTCTGAACTCAGGACAGTAGATTGTCCTCCCTGTGAATGGGCACCAGCCAATCCTTTTAGGGCCGAATAAAGGACAAGGAAGGAAGAGTCAACCCTTTCATCCCACTTCACTGCTGAGCTTGGACATCTCTCCCCGCATTTCTCCAGCCCTCAGGTTGGGGTTTGCACCATCAACTCCCCTGATTCCCAGGCCTTCAGATTTAAAATGAATGTACCAGCTGCACCCCTACACCTCCAGCTCATGGAGAGAAGATGGAGGGACTTCTTACTCTCTACAGTCTGGTGAGTCATTTCTTCACCATCCATCCACTACCCCATCCACCCACCCACCCATCCATCCATCTATCCATCCACCCACCCACCCATCCATCCATCTATCCATCCATCCATCCACCCATCCATCCATCCATCCATCCATCTACCCATCCACCTACTTATCCATCCATCCATCCATTCATCTACCCATCCACCCACCCACCTAACTTCCATTGAATTGTTTCTATTTCTGTGGAGAACCCTGATTAGCACACGCATGTAGGCTGCTACCCAGAAATGCCAGCCTCTCCATATGCTTTGGAGGAATGCTGTGCATGTGACCAACAGGTGCACTGATACTCAGAAGCACTGCAGGCAGCTACTCTTGCTGCTGAGAGCCAAAGGTTTGGCAGCAATAAAATGGGCAGATACCATGAGACAAATTCACACTGAAGGGCACTGCACAGCAGGGAGAAGAAATGAGCCATAGCTTCAGGGGCAGGCAGGGAGGAATCTCACCCAAAAATGTCCAGCAGGAAAAACTGGCTGCAGAGGGTGCACAGATGTAATCTGGTTTATGTAGACTTCAAACACGGGCAAAGCTAAGTGCTGGGCTGTCTGGGAATGAGCATGAGTGGGACACAGCTTGGGAAAGCCAGAGAAAGAAGGGGTGAAATGTGGAGTACCTCTCTGGGGGTGAGCAGGGCTGCTCGTCAGGGAGGGCTCAGCGGGTGCGGAGGAGACTCAGTGGTATCGGCAATGTTCTCGGTCTTATGCTTGAATTGTGCCGATACAGCAGTTCATTTTATGCTTATTTTAAAAAACTGTCCATGATGCAAAAGTCATCAGAATAAAAATGGAATTACTTTTGTCAAACCCTAAGAACAACAACAGCAAAATAGTAATAAATAAAATTTGGTGGTTGTAGAGGAAGTGATCTCATGTACACATAGCTGATAGCAATAACTACCACAAACGCCTCTGCCACAACCATAGTTTTGGATAAAGCCCACTGCATGCACACACACACACACACACACACACACACACACACACACAACTTCTGCAAGGACAGCTGCCTGTTTATTGCAGGCTAATGCCACCCTTATAACTGACACTCATAGCCAAGGATTATTATTTCAGAATAACTTATGTGAGTCTCTTCATTTTGCTTTTAAAAACTTCCTCTTGGGATTTAGCTCAGCAGAACAGCACTTGCCCTGCAAGTGCAAGGTCCCAAGTTCAATTTCCAGTTCAAAAAAAAAACTCCTCTTGTCTCAATTTCTTTGAATATACACACAGTTTACTATTGAGTACATATTCCCTTTACAATGTCTATTTTTAAATAAACATATCTGTGGAGGATCCCTCTGTTTGTTACTTGGATTTTGACTATACACACACACACACACACACACACACATATAATATATACCATACATATATATCATAAACACTCTTTATGACTATCTCACATAAAGAAACAAGAAACAGACAGGTGTGTGGTGGCGCATGCCTGCAATCCCCGCACTCAGGGAGGCTCACAAGTTCAAGCCCAGCCTGGGTAACTTAGTGACTTAGCAAGACCCTGTCTCAAAATAAAAAATAAAAAAAGAGCTGGGGTTGTGGCTCAGAACAAAAGCCTTGTGTTCAATCACCCTACCACAAAAAGAAGGAAGGAAGGAAGGAAGGAAGGAAAGAAGGAAGGAGCAAAGTGTGAGCTTGGGTGACATTTACTTTGAAGCTGAGCATTCACTTCTGCTCAGTTGCCATCCTGCGGTCACAGCAAACACATGGGAGCTCTCAGCTCTCCTGCCCTGGATGTGGCCATCACACTCCTGAGAAGGCCAGGGGCCATCACACTCCTGTAGACAGACATCCATGAGCGCCGCACAGTCCTGCTGTCTGGGCTTTGCTATGTAAGGGTTGAGCAGGCAGGGCTCCTGCCTGCTGGGACACCTTGCCTTGTGCATGATGTTGGTTGAACCAAGTGAGTAGCTGTGCAAGAGCTGCCTGTCCTGACAAATCATCAAACCTTGCTGAGTTCACCATTAGGGAACAGTGATGGACAAGCTCAAAGACTCAAAACTTCAAGGGGAGGACTTCTGTTTCCACTCTGTGCCAAGCCACCAAGCCTTCCTGTGTCATGTGGTTTGACAGAGGCCATGTGCAGCTTGTCCATACAACTTTGGGCAGCCAAGAGGTCTGCTGTCCACACGGAGGCAGCGCGGTGGCAGTGACTGATCTTCTAGTTCATGCCCGGGCCTCAGGAAGTCATTCCAGGAGCACATGGGCTCCAAAGTAACATGTGAAAGATCTGAGTGTGCGCTGCTTATGAGAATCTAATGCCTGCTGATCTGAGGTGGAGCTGAGGCAGTGATGCTAGCACTGGGGAGCAGTGGCAAATGCAGATGAACATTAGCAGACAGGCTTGACTACAGAGACCATGATAAATCAAAGGCTTGCAGACTCAGATCAGAATCCTACCAATGAGTGGCAAGTGACAACCCAGCTGCATCTGGTGGCAGGCTTTACAGTGGCGAGTGAGTTGATGTACTTCAGTGGTGTGGCTACATCTGGTGGCAGGCTGTCAGCATCCAACACTTATTTTAGTCTGCACATGGCCTACTCATCATTTTATTTTCATTTCCATCCGTGCCTCTTTCTTGAACTACACACGTGCCTCAGCTGTAGTTTTGTAAGCCCACTGGCTATCACTGGTCAAAATGAATAAAAAGGTCACTGGAGAGCTTCTCTGAAAGAGAGGAAAGGCCCAGTGATGAAACAACAGAAGACTCTAAGTGGCCAACAGAGAGAAAGGCGCATTTAAAAGAAAATATCAAGAGCCCTATATAAATTATGGGTTCATTGCTACAGGCAATTCACATTCTCCAAGAGCACTTTTGTATATGTGGTGAACAGCTGTCCAGAAGAGCCGTGAAACCTTCAAAGTTGCTTTGCCAAGTAGAGACCAAGCACCCAGCATTGAACAACAAGGCTTTGGAGTTTTTTTATTTTTAAAGAAAAGATATGAACATGAAGAAGTAATTATTGAAGACCACTGTTTCACCAAATGTGTCTGCACTGAGAGCATCACTCTTAGTGGCTGACTGCCTTGCTGAAACTAAGAAGCCCTTTACTGTTCATGCAGAGTTGGTCCTGCCTGCTGCTAAAGACATTTGTTGTGAACTTTTAGGAGAGGTTGCAGTTCAAAAGGCGGCACTTGTTTCTCTTTCGGTTGGCACCATGATCCGATGAATTGAAGACATAGCTGAGAATATTGAGGCTCAGCTGTTAGGGAGGATTAATGAGTCACTACAGTGCACAATCCAGGTTGATGGGTCTACCAAAGTCAACACAGGACAACAGTGCTTGCTTTTGTGTGCTGTATCTTTCATATGATGTGCATGAGCATGCGTTATGTACAGTTTTGTTGCCAACCAACACCACACCTCCAGAACTATACAAATCTTTGAGTAATTACACATCAGCAAAACTGAATCAGTCATTTCCTGTCAGTTACACATGGACAGAGCTGCTGTGATGGGACATCTTTCTGGTTTCATTACTTGGGTCAAAGAGGTTACTTCTGAACATGAGCCTATGCACTGTCATCCATAAAGAAATTCTGGGTCATGGGAACTTAACAGTGTTTTGGAGGATTTGATTAAAACTATCAAACACGTTAAAGTACAGGACTCACATCTGTTTGCACAGAGCTGTGAGGAGATGGATGCACAGCACACACATCTCTTCTACACAGAAATGGTCTAGCTCTCTGAAGGCACAAGACTGGCCAGAGTTCATGAGTCACGAGAGTCACTCCAGATATTTCTTTTAGAAAAGCAGTCACCCCTGGCAGCACATTTCAGTGACACAGAGTGGGTTACAAAACCTCTTCCCCATGCACCGTGTTCAGTCTGCTCCAGCAGCTTGACCTGTCCTTTCAGTGGAGAGTCACAGCCGGGGTCAAGCCAGCAGATAAAGTGGTGCATTCAATGTCAAACTGGAGTTGTGAGGGCTATAAGTAAACACTGGGATTCTCAACATGTTTTGAACATTAACAGAGATTTTGGAAGAGACTGAGCCAGGACTTACTTTCTTCCAGCTGGGGGATGATCACATATCTCAGTTTTCAAAAGAGTTTGGGCATTACTTTCCAACCACAAGAGACCCTAAACTGGGAAGAAATGGCCCTGCAACCCTTTTGTGAATGAGCCAGGTGGATCCCCTTTGTACTAGAAGAAGATCAACTTCTGGACACTGGAAATGTGGTAGCCTTAAAAATATATTTAAGACAACTTCAGATCTCCATACATCCAGGGTTAAAGCCAAGGTGAAATACCTTGGGATTACCACAAAAGGACTGAAAGGCCTATTTCCATTTCCAGCTTTCTACTTTCATGAAGCAGGGCTTTCTGCAGTGAGATGGCAACCTATACGAGATTGCAGAGTAGACTAGACATGAACAACACACTTGGGTCTCACTGCTCCCATCAGCTCCAGATGGCACCTCTGAGCACTGGACATGGAACTGGTCAGAAAGCAATATTCTCAGTCCTTCATTTACGTGTGGGCATGCCAAATCAAAAGACACTGTTTCTGATCCTTCATTTAGATCTGACATGAAACCAATAGAAATTTTTGATGGATGGTTTACATCCAGTGTGGTCAGTTTTTGATATGATAGTTGTCATATTTGATGGCATAAAGATGCCATCTTTGAAGAAAGTGGAGGTCAATCTGGATACTAAAGATCCTTTTAGCTTTATCCTGGGTCTGCTCTGAGCCTTTTTACTGGACTGCTCTTGCTCTATAGAGTGTACTTCTTTTCTGCCTTCTATAAATGTACAACTTCATTGCCTTTTCTATGTGTCTTGTCCAATTCTTTGTTCAGGACACCAGGGACCTGGAAAGAAGCCCCTCAGTGCCCCCATCTAGTTACCTCAACCTCCAGGGACGGAGAAGGGCTGAAGGTGGAACTGACCTGCGTGGCCATTGATTTAAGCAGCCGTGCCTCTATTAAGGAAGCCTCCACCAAAACCACAGGCTCTGGAGCACCTCCAGAGAACTGAGTACAGGTTTCTGCAAGGCTGTGGGCCTCAATGGAGTGTGGAAGCCCTCAGCCCTTCGCACACCCCTCGGCCTGTCTGACTGTTCATCTGATGCTCACTGGCATCACTGTGCCACATTGTGGAGCAACGTGCTTTGTCTTGGCACATTTGTACCTACACAGAACTCACTCGGATCACATGGACTCCTCTTGCCCTGCCTCTCCACTAGCTTCACATGTGAGGGGGCTCAGTCCATATATTTTGCTCATATGTCTCTCCACTATTACCAACTCTTACACTCCTCCCTCTTCATTCCTTTCTCTTCTCTAATCATAGTCTCTCTTTTATTTTTTGTTACTCTTTTATAGTCTACATATTAGGAAGAACATTCTACATTTTCCTTTCTGAGTCTGGCTTGCTTTGCTTAACATGACAATCTCCAGATCCACCCATAACCTTGGAAGTGACAGAATCGTGTTCTTCCTTATGGCTGAATAACACTCTATCATGTGTATAGTACATCCATTCACCTGTTCATGGCCGCCTAGGTTGGCTGTACATCTTGGCCATTGCACGTTGTGTAGGAATAAACATGCATATGCAGGTATCTCTATAGCATGCTGAGTTTAATTACTTTGGATATTACTGAGAAGGGGCATAGCTACATCAAATGATAGTTCTGTTGCCAGTGTTTTGAGGAACTACATACTGATTGCCACAGTGCTGTCCTAATTTACAGTCTTAGCAGCAGTGTAGAAGGTTCCTTTCCCCCTGCACCCTCACTAGTATTCATTGTTTTTTGTATTCATCATGATAGCCATTCTGATCAGGGTGAGATGGACACTCAATGCTGTTTTGATTTGGATTTCCCTAGTGGGTAAAGATTTTGAGCATTTTTTCATATACTTGGCCATTTGTACTTCTTTTGAGAAGTTTCTGTTCAATTCATTTGCCCATGGATTGATTGGGCTATTTGATTTTGTTCATTGGCATCTTTTGTAGTGTCCTTCATAATACACAAGTAGACATGTTTCCCTAAGTTCTGTAAGCTGCTGTAGCCAATTAATCACACCCAAGGTGGTGAGAAAGCCTGGTTTATAGCACTGGGTTAGAAGCACAAAGGAAAACAACATGGCTCTCATGACAGGCATCTGAAGTGGGGAGAGGCAGTGTTGGGGACTGAACACCTAACCTACAGGACCCAGCACTATCTTCAGGTGGAGGGTGTCAGAATGTAATTGATGAGGGTACGTCCAGCTGATGTGCACGCAGAATTGATTGCTTATTTGCTAATGGGAAGAAATCCTATGTGCAAGCAGTCACAGAGGTCATCAGTGCTGGTTTTGAGTGAAAGTATAAGCGAAATTGAATTTGGACTTTAAAATTCTGTCTTCAGAGGGAATATGAGGGATGGCCGCCTGCTTGTGGGATCTTCCAGGACAGAGGGATTTGAAAAGTGAGAAGTGTTTTGTTAGAAGAGGATGCGGCTGACACACATTCCACACAGTGAGAATAAAGTAGAGTGTGGTGGTCAGTTTGACATCCAACTTGACTGGTCACGGGAAGCCCAGAGGGCTGGTGAGACATGGTGATGAGCTTGTGCCTGTGGAGGTGTTTGGAGGAGGTCAGCGATGGGTTGGGTGGGATGAGTGACGCAGAAAGCCTGGGGTCCCCCACCCCGTTAGCCTGATGCAGAAAAAGGGCAGAGTTTCTCTCTTCACTTGGGTGGGGACAGCGCCCTCCTGCTCCCCGTCCTCGGCGCTCCTTGTTCTTGGCAAGGAGACTCAGGACTTACCACACAGCTCTGCAGCCCTCACTTCTGGACTTGACCTGGCCCTTCCACCATCTTCTCTTCTGGACCCCGCTGTGAGTTTGGGTGGAAGTGACCCCTCCAACCCTCCTGAGCTCGTGAACCTTCTTAGCCTCCGTAACTGTGAAGCCCAATACCTGTAATAAATCTATTTCTGCGTACACACTGTATATAACTGGGCTTTGTACCTGTAGGGAGTTGGCTTCAGGATTCCCACAGATATGAGAGATCCTGGAATGCTCAAGTCTTTATATAAAACGGCAGAGAATTTGCGTAGAACCTGCACACGTGCTCCTACAGTTTAAATCGACTCCAGATTACATAACACCTAAAATAATGGAAGTGACAGCTAAATGGTTGTTACATTGTTTAGGAAATAATGAGAAGAAAAAGGTTTGTACATGTGCAGAATATATGCAGTTCTCTTTCCAAATATTTTTTATTCTTGGTAAGTTGAGTCTACAGATGTGGAACCCATGGATACCACAGAACAATTCTGTGCTCTATTGGCTCTGGTTCTCTGGAGAACATTGACCAATACCTTGAGAGACATGAATGATCTTCAGCTAGACAGGCAAGGTTAGACCGAATAGCCGATGACCCTAGGATTACAAAGGCTTCCCACAGTGAGGCTGGCTTATCATTCACGCTGATACCCCGTTATATGGGTAGTGGGGCTGCTCCACGGTGTGTCTCAGGGTCTCGGGTAGACAGAACCTTTGTCTGCAGCATCCCTGTGGGAGGACATGTAGACAAGAGCATCTGAGTCACTTCCTGCTCCCCAAGGCTCTTTTGCAGAAGTGGCACATGTCCCTTTCACAGTCAGCAGCCAAAGTGAGTCACTCAGTCACACCTAACTTCAAGGGAATGGGGCCACACAGGGCTCCCTTATCAGGACAGCACTCATAAGGAGAAGAAACAGAATACTGGTGCATATCCTTGACGTTAACTGATCCTTTGCACTATGTTTGATGGAGCAGAGGTGAGCGAAAGTGGGTGGAGATGAGATTAGAAGGTGTCACCCACATGGAAGATCTAGGCTCTGAGCACTGGAACATCTCCTTTGGATGGGGCAGAGATATGTGGCACTTTGTGTTTCAGAAAGAGAACTCTGGCAGGAGGTAGAAAGGTCCTGGTGACCAGTGAGTGTCACCTGCTCACACCACCAAGGACTACGTGGATGTGGTGAGCAGATGATGAACTGGAGTCGTATTTTTGAAGTAAAATTGGACCTTGGAGAAAGGTTTGCTCTGTAATGTGAAGGAAGAGAGGAGCCTATGACAGTGCAGTTTTAAGTTGGGAATTGAGGTGACTGATTTCATGACTGAGATCAACAGCAGAGACTGAGAAGCTTGGAGGAAGCAAGCTGAATTTGAGATATTTGGGCTTAAGGTGTCCAGTGACATGGAAGGCGGAAGACCCACCGGAACGACAGGTCAGGGTTAGCATGGTTATATCATATGGTGCAAGGCCAGGGGGAGCTGGCAACAACTGCAGAGCTGCACAGAGCCCAGGAATGAGGAGCAAGTGAGGGCTGGGCCCAGGCGAGGTAGAGACACACTGAGCAGCCGAGAGTGGACTCTGGACCCCGAGGGGTGCAGCTCCCCGGGAGCAAGGCTCAGCCAACCCTGGCAGATGCTAGGAGTCAGGAATGGATGGGCATGAAAGGGTGGCATTCAGTGTCTCGGGGACGCTGAGAGCATCATCGGTGTCTGAGAGAACGAACAGTTTGTGTGGACATGGAGGCAGACATGGCCAAGACCCTTCTTTAAGAGCCTGCACTGCTCTGCTTGGCTCAGAAGCTGCTTGGTCTCCTTGTTACCTAAGACTGGCACAAAGAGCGTCTCTCTCTAGTTTCCTTAGCTCCCCCTCAGCCTCCGCAGCAGCTTCTGCAGTCCGTGAGTGCTGTCTCCCTGCCCACTTGCACAGCTCTCTGTCATCTCTCCCTTCTAGGGCTGGCTGCGCATGGAGCTGCAGATCTGGAAGGGTTGAAGTCAGCCTTGCAACCTTCGTGTCTGTCTCATCAGGGAGATTGTAGAATTCTGTGATGAAGGAATGGAGGGGATTTGATGGCGCTTATGTAAGGAGAAGTAGCGAGGAAAGAATAAACAGGTTTATAGGCTAAGAAAGAATCAATAAAGAAAGAGATTGGAACACAAAAAATGATTTAAACATTAAAGGATGGAGAAGGGATGGAGGAAGAGTCCAGGAAAGGGGACTTCCTGTGTGAAGGAGGAGGATCCTGCCCACCAGAGACAGAAAAGGAGGCCAATAGGGCAGGGAAAGTGACAGCTAAATCCACTGCCAGGAAAGGAGTGCAGCTTAGATTCCATGCAGTAGTTACCTCAGCTCCCTGGGGAGCCCAGTCAATTACAGTTAAGACCTGAAGCGTGAGGAGAGCTACTGGATAAGACATCCACTGCTCAGAGGAGAGGACGCAAGCCTGGCTAAGAACAGAGGAGCCTGCCCTGAGGAGCACAGCAGCCTGGAGCGCCCTGCAGAGCCCTGGAAGGCAGGGTCCCAGTGCCCTGATTCCTGGGAGAGGGGCCCAATGACGGGGGGGGGCACATCCCAAACCCTCAACAGCAGAAATGGAGCCGGGAGTCTTGGACTCTGGCCATGGGAGGGAGAGGAAAGGGCCTGGTGTGGGAACAGGGTCGGTGGCCATGGCATCGGGGAGGCCCCAGCCCCTGCTCCAGGCTGGAGCTGCCCACTCAGGCATTGGGGTGGAGACCCCAGCTCCAGGCTGCAGACCGCAGACTTCAGTACTGTGGGGGCCAAACAGCCCCAAAGGAAGCCCTGAAGTGACTCTAACTTCCAGTCAGCCCCGAAACAGCTCAACCGCCCCAAGAGGGGCCTTGTTACCTCCCACTGCACTTTGAGTACCTTACCTTTAAATATGTACAAACCCTTGAGAGTCCCCACTATGAAATTCAGAGCTCACAGGAAACAGAAAAGCACACTCTCCTACTAGATACTGCACCTCTGGAAAAATAATAAGCTGTCAAAACACGTAATAAGGAACAAAAACTGCTTTTAGAAATTAAAGACATGATAAATAAAAATTTCCATGAGCCAAGTTAATGAAATGCCTTAGAAAACATTGGTAGGTTTAAAAAGACAAAGGAAAGAAAAGTGATTCATTTGTAGGAAAATGGATGCACCTTAAGACCAGAAGTTTAAGTGAAATAAATCAGATATTCATTCTTAGATAGTGTATGGTGTGTCTTATATGAGAAATCCAAAGCATAAATAAATTAAAGAGCAAAATAAAAGACAGACCATAGGAAACAGGGAGCTAGAACTTTTGCAAAAGGTAAGGGGACCAACAGATGGAGGAGGGGGGTCAGGGAGAGAAGGGGTGGAAAAGGAGATCAGAAAAGAAGTAAGATGTGCTATGTATGTGCACCATCTCCCCATAACAAAGCCAGTCATCATGCACTGCAGACACGTTCCAGCAGAAGACTGAAAACTTGAAAACCAGAGAGAAGACAGAAAAAGTAGAATGTCAATGCATAAAGAAGTAATTCATAAAGTAGAGGAGAGTGATTTACTAATAGGATGAGGTAAGAAAATTGCCAAAAGGGAGAAACATGAGTTTCCGGATTGAAAATGTCAAACATGTTTCTCAGAAAAATATGGAAAAGCTACCAGCAGCCCATGGTGAAAAATTACAACACCAGCCAGAAGGGAAAGATACAAACTATTTCCAGAAAGGAAAAAGAATGAGTCTCATGCAAAGAATTGGGAACAACCATGGCTTCTATGGCTTCCTACCAAATTCTAAAACAAGGTGCTACGAAAACCTGCATGGCTCTGGAGCCGTGCCTTCAAATGCAGAGAGAGAGAGAGAGAGAGAGAGCACACTTAGTTTCCACCTGGAATTTCATCCTCCTGCTACCCATCATTGCAGCAAGAATGAAAGCACTCAGACTGTGACCAGCACTCTCATTCCAAGCTGGGGCCCCTGCTTCCCACTTCTGACGAGGCCCCAAGCTTGGGTTGTGCTGCTGCCCACTTGTTCTGTTAGAACGGTGGACTAATGGCCACTCCAGCAAGTCCTGCTGAGTCCTGCTCCGTCTCCAGGCGGACACAGACTGACGGTTAAAAGCCGATGTGCACTCAGGAGTGGGGAGAAGGGCGGTAGGTCTGGCGGAGAGCAGAACTCGAGGGTGCTTAGGGCAAAACCTTCTACACATTTGTGGTTACTCCGGTGACTTAGAGAGTCTTTTCCAAATTGTGATAAAATAAATGTGACTTGAACTTCTCGCTTTAACCATTATTAAGTAAGTGTGTGTTCAATGACGTTAAGTGTACCTGACTTAGGTGCAGCCATTGCCAGCATCCATCCCTAGACCTGTTCGTCCTGCAAGGCTGCAGCTCGGTGACCATTGAGCTAACAGCCATGACCCACCCTGAGGACCCTTCCTCCTCCTGACTGAGCTTGGCAGGTACCTCAGATAACTGGAGTCCTGTAGGGTTTGTCCTTTCATGTCTGGCTTATTTCACGTAGTTTAAATCCTCATAGTTCATCCATGCCATAGCATGGGCCAGAATTTCCCCCCCTTTTAAGCCCGAGTAATATTCCCTGTGTATATAAATTATTCTGTTGTTCTGGTAATCTCTTGATGGACACTTGCATGGCATCCATTTTTTAGCCCCTGCAAATAATCCTGCTATGGACATGGGTGTGTAAATGTCTGTTTGAGCCTCTGTTTCCAATTCTCCTGGATGGGTACCCAGAAGAGGAGTTGCTGGGTCATATGGGAATTCTGTCTTTGTTTTTCTGAGAAATCACCCTACTGTTTGCCGTAGTGGATCTGCCATTTAACCTCCCCTTCAGCAGCTCAAAAGGGTTTACATTTCTCCATGTCCTCACCAATAATAATAGTTATTATTGTTGTTGTTGTTTTGATATTCGCTATCCTCCTGGGTGTGAAGTGGCAACTGAAGATTCTAAAGCTTGTGCTCAAGTTATTTCTTCATCAAATTTCAGCCACTTTTTCTTATTTTGGTCTCAAGAGGGATCTTAACATCACCTGGCACCCAGGAAACACCTGCTGGATGGAGCGTTCTAAATAGAGAGTGAGTGTACTTCACACGCAGTCTGTGCATTTTCTGGGGCCCAGAGAGCAGAGTGAACCATTCGTAGCTCACATTTCACAGCCTCCCACCTGCCACTCTCGCCAGCCCTCTGCCTCCCAAACGCACACCTGGCGGGTCCCGTGCTGTGCCCTGGCACCCCTGGCACCCAGGTGCAGGCGGGGGAGGGTAGAGCATCTTGCTCTCCTTGTGTGTGAGACGTGCTGACTTTGCCATTCTGATCTGCCCCAGAAGCCAGCTCAATACCTCTGAGGGGTGCCCTCTTCCTCCCACAGCTCCCTCTCACCCCAAACCTGCCCCACCCTGGTCTGACTGCAAACTGCCCTTTCCCTTCTGAATGAATAACCACCCAGCAAGAACCACCTGCCACCCAGTTGCTGTCCCTGGTGCCCCTTAGCTGTGCTCAGGCATCAGTGGGCAGAAGATGCATGGCCCTGCAAAAGCTAAAAGCACACACTGTGCATGGCAGCACTCGCCTGAATCCCAGCACCCAGGAGGCTGAGGCAGTTGTCCAATCTGGGCAACTTAGTAACTAGTGAGACCCTGTCTCAAAATAAAAAGGATGTGAAAAAAAAAAAAAAAGGCCTGGGATGTAGCTCAGTGTGAAGGCTCTAGGTCCAATCCCTAGCAATGGAAAAGAAAGAGACAAAAAGCTGAAAGAACAGGGGCCTTGGGGAGCAGAGGGAATCACTGGCTGGGTGCAGTGCTGCTCTCATGGGTTGGCAGAGCTCCGCTCTTTTGCGCTGTGACGGAGCCTGGCCTGCCGCTGCAAAGCTGCTGAAGTCCGGGCAGTGGTGGGGTGGGTGTGCCCTCGCCTGCCATGAAGAGGCTTCTGGGACTGAGCTTGGTGTGAAATGGGCCAGCGTGGACACTCCTCATCCAGTGACATGGTGTGGCAGGAGTTGTCTACTTTCCTGTTTCACAGCTTTATGGGAAATGTCCGCCCCACGAGACACAGAGATCACACTGTCTGCTCTTTCTCCCGGTGCTAGGGATCGAACTTGAGGCCTTGCTCATGCTGGCCAGGCTCTCTGCGTTGAGCTGCATTCCCCACCAGTCTGCTGCTGTCTCCCAGACTGACCTAGGCGAAGATTTGCTAGAGCTCCTCTTTGTCCCCAAGAGCCCGCCTTCCCCTCTGGAAGAAGGTACAGGAGTGACAGGAGGGCAGCCTTCCCAGAACGCGGCCCCTCCGTGCCTGGCAGCTGCCCACCCTGGGAGCAGAGCAGGCGCTCCCCAGCTGACCATGTGGCCCTGTGCCTGACCCACCAGGCCTGGCCCAGGGACCCCTCCCACAGCCCCCGTACACCACCCCTTATCCACTGCACACAGCAGCAGGTCTCTGGGGCCTGAGTCAAGTGCAAGGCCTGGCCATGCTCACTGACCAAAGTCGCGGTAACCGCTAGCGCATCTTAAGCAAAACTGTTGCACAAGAAACAGGCTTATAAAGAGGAATCTCAACTAGGATCTGAATCTTTCTCCTGACAAAGGATTCCTGGCTTCCCAAAAGCTCTGTGCTTGGAGTGGCCCTGGATATCTGTCAAGTCCCATACTTTGCAAACTATTTCTCCAAAATACTTCTAACACTTCACATAGGACATGGTGGCCCAATCCAGGCATGGTGGTGCACTCCTATGATTCCAGTACTTGGGAGGCTGAGGCAGGAGGATTGCCATGAGTTCAAGGCCAGCCTGGGCTATATGGTGAGATCGTGTCTCACCCCCTCCTCCCATCCACCCCTGAAAAAGGATACGGGGCTCTGGCAGTGGGACAGAGGTCCAGAAAAGCTGGCGAGAGTCCTGCTGAGGGACGACACTTCCCTGACAGTCAGTCTCACTGCTGCTGCTGGCAGCTGCGCTTTCCTGGAACCCTCGGGCTCCTCTGTGGGAACAAAGGAGGCAAGACCCAGGTGTCCCCATAGCCCAGGACTCATCCTCTGCATGGCTGCTCCTCTGGTTCAGTAGTTAACAGGCTTAAAGGCCCAGAAGTCTGAGTGCCCCACCCTGCCAGTCTTGGAGTGCGTTCATTCTTTCTTTCTTTCATTCATTCATTCTCTCCCTCACTGCTTGGTAACAACTGAGCGTACAGGTGAGCCCGGCCCTGCTCTGGGTACTGGGAACTCCGAAGAGAACAAAACAAACTCCTGACTTTCTAATGGGCCATAGAGACAGGAACCAAAGCACCTTGCTGAAGTCGGTTACAGTTATCTGGTGATGGCAGCTCTGGAGAAACAGACAAGATGGAGCAGGATAAGCCGAGGGGTGACAGATGGGTGTGCAGAGGACACAGGGAGAATGGCCACGTGACAGCAGACCATGTGTCCTTGCAGGGGGAGTGGCTCTCTGACACAGAAGGTGAATCGTGCACAGCCCCAGGGAGCAGGGAGAGGCAGTAACGCTCAGTCACTTTGGAAGCTGAGGCACAGGGACTGCAGGGGGGATTGGTGGGCTCAGACCTGGGAGCGGGGAGACACTGTCGCTGATGCAGGTGTGCCTGTGAGCTCTCAAAACATCTGAGCACAATGGGAAGGTCACTTCTTCCCCCTCCCGGCTATGTGTGTCACCACATCCTGCCCACTCGTGAGCCCAGGGAGCCCCTCTGACGCAGACTGAGCGCGCCTTCCCTCTGGCTCAGATGTCCACATTCCCTTTTGTTGTGGGCTCAGAGCTGTTGAATATATTCAATTAATTGAGAGCTTGAGAAAACATGAAAGGGAAACTGGGTCAGGAAAGGTAATTAGTGCACAAAAGTGATGGCCTTTCTGCCTCAGCCAGGGGCAGGTGTTCATCTTAATGTGAAGCTTCTGTTGCTGTCCTGGAGTGGGTGAGGGTTTCCTCTTCTGGATTTGGGGAGGAAGCTTATTTGGATCAAGAATTACTGAAGTTGTTTCGGATGTAGACTTCTGGAAGACCCATGAGAAGAAAATAAATGTCTAGGACATCATTTCCATATGGAAAAGGGCTGGGAACGGATTTCAGTGGGCAGTGCTCAAGAGTCTAGAGAAAAGTCATCAACTGTCTTTCTCATTTCCACTTGCTGTGCTAAAATAACACCCAAAATAGTCCCCTGTAACTGACACTATGAAGATATCCCTTCTCCCCAGGAAGTAACCATGGCTCTGAATTTCCCAACTCATGAAAACTTCTCACTATGATTTTCAAAAATCCATCACATGGCTCCATTTTACCTCTCTGAGCATGTGTTATGCACAAATGGCAAACACAGTCATCATCAGTAGCATGGTAAGTAGCATGTGACTGTTATTTATTCATGCAGGCAGGCAATGAGCTATTTGTATGCATATTATTTTAGAAGATGGGAATACAGTGGTGAGCAAGATGCACCTAACCCTGGGGTTCATGGAATTTACATCCTGGGAAGGGTGCCAACAGCAAAGGATTTCAGTCTGGTAGAATGTCTGGTGGCACAAATGAGACAGACCCAGAGGTGGCAGAGGTGGCTTCTACCAGAACTGGCAGCCAAGCTAAAACCTCAGTAAGGCGTCACACATGTCTTTGATCGAACTGGGCAGGGGACCCGCAGCACTCAAGACCCGAGGGCACTAGCACGACCCCAGATGAAGCCAGGCCAGCAGGTACACAAGGTCTAAGGCCCTGGAGGGGGCTTTGAGAACTAAACTCAGGGACTCATGTCAGGCTCATGTGGGTGAAGGCTGGTGCTTGGCCAGGAGTGTGAATAGAGAATGGGTGTGAACTCGGATGGGAAGAAAAAAATTATATTCACTAATCTCTAATATTTAGCATTTCTTTCAGTTAAAAGCATGAACAATAAACTACTGTAGTATTAATATTGCTGGAAGGGCTGCCAAGTTGAGCAAATCAAAAGAACACGATGCCTAGATAAATTTGAATTCCAGAACAATGAATAAATTTTTAGTGTAAGCATGCTCCATGCAATATTTAGAGTGTTCCTGATACTAAAAAAAAAAAAAAATGCATTGCTTATCTGACACGTGAATTTAACTGAGGAGCCCACATTTTACCTGGCAACCCTAAGTCCTGGGGCCTTGGCCCCTAGGGGCAGCCTGCTGTCTCCGTTAACCTTGCATTACAGTTGTGGCAGGTATCACAACTGGACACTCTTGTTATTGCTCCAAAATAGCAACAGTTATTAAGCCGAGCGCCAGCTTATTAATGCAGTAAGAAAGCACACATATTGTCATATAGCAAATCTGTTTGTCCTTTAGAAACCATTTTGCTATTTCACTGTAATTGGTTTCCATTGTCAGCCGACGGTTTGATTTACGCTCTCAGAAGCCCAAGTCTGAGGGGTGCCTGGATCCCCAGACAGCCAGGGCTCCGTGGTATTGGAGGGACAGCGACCCAGCAGTGCCCGCTACTCAGGAGGCCGGGACAGAGTGCCCACACCCAGACTGGATGGCCCTGACTCAGCAGCAAAGGTGGCGGATGCCTGGTCGCCTGGTCAAACAGGAGACTGTCCCGGACACCTGTGGGTGGCACTGAGCAGACCCCTTCCAGCTCCACAGCCTTGAGCAGCTCCCAAGGGTGTTTGCACAGCAGCATGGAATCATCCAGAGCCCTTGGGTCCGCCCTTCCATGCCCCCGTCCAGCTCCGAGGGCCTCCTCTTCCTGCTGCTTGCTCAGGTTACAGCCAGGAACCTCTTTCCAAAGCCAGGCCCACAAGTGTAGCCCTCGGTGGAACTGCCCCACCGCCACCACCGCCCTTCCAGCCCCTCCCTGGTGTGGTCCCTCAAAGCCCGAGGGACACAGGTGATACCCGATGGCAGCTTGGGGTGGGTACGGTGTCCCCACAAACACTACATTCCTCTAGGGCCAGGCCCAAGTGTGAAACCAGCAGTGAACTGCATGCACAGAGGGAGCCCAGGCCTGGGCAGTGACTGTGGGAAGAGTGAATGGAGCAGCAGGTGCCACAGGAAACTTGATTCAGAAATAACTTGTCTGCCACTGGATCTCTTTAAGTTGCTTTCTCTATATTTGAGAGAGGCAATGGCGTATTTTTAACTGGTAGGCAGTAATTCTCGTTTGTGGAGCCCTTGCATCACCGTGACCCAGGTGTGTGATGGTAAAGACTCACACCAGTTGGGTGGGGCACGCGCACTCGAGCACACTCACTGCGGGTGGGTAAAGTCTGAGTATTTTTCACCAGCTTGTTGGGGGGGCACCTTCGGGTCTCACAGGAGGACGTCTGCTTCCTCGGGAGTGCACACTCGGACCCCAGTGGGCACCGCCTCCTCCTTTGGTTTTGAAATGTGTGGGGTCTTGCCTCAGGCAGTGACAGGCCTGATGTTCTCATGGGGGACCCCGACTCCTGTGTCCCTCATGAAACCCTAGTCAGCCGACTCCCAGGCACAGAGTCACAGACAGAGGAAAAGCTTACCTGAAGAAACTCAAGACTTAGGAACATGGCGGATCTGCTGCTCCTCACACCTGACTGACGAGCCAGGCTACCTCGAGGACAAGCCTCTGCCTTCCAGGGATGCTATGTGTTTTACACCGTGTACGTAAGGTCACCTGCAGGCCCTGTGAGTGTGCAGGGTGGGTCTGAGGAGGGCCCTAGCAGTGATCCATGGACCTTTCTTCCTCCCACTCTTCTGGCCTCTCTTTAACATGCGGCCATGGTTAATAAGCCGCGTTTCTGAAGGGTGGTTATAGCTTGTTGAGTAATGAGTCTGTCCAGGAGCGGATGAAGGGACAGGACCTGGAGATCACACCCCCACTTTCAGCCATCCCTCTGGAGCCCTGGGCCGGGGATCCCTGCCAAGCTTGGGGAGAGGGGGTGTGACTGCCTGCTCGGAGCAGGAGACTGGAGGAGACTGCAGCACGGCAGAGGCTGCGGCTTATTTTCACCTGGTTTCATTTGGTTTATGTTCTTCAGCTCCACTGCCTGGGGACACAGTCAGCACTGTGCCCGTGAGCAGGGCTGGCTGTCCGGGACAGTTCTGGGAAGGGCCTGGCACCCGAGAGACAAGGCGTCGTGCACGCAGAAGGGCAGTGAGATTTGCAGAGGACGGATGGGTTTCCTTTTGGGGGATAGCCGTGCTCAGCGGGAATCCTGCTCCTTTATTCATACTGTGAAATGCTTCATTACACTTCTCTAGGGACACCCACGCACACACACGCGCACACACACACATGGTGTGCTGTCTTCAGCAAAGAAATCGCGTGGCTTGCTCCTGGGACATAAGTCCATAAGAAAAGACTCAAAAAGAGGGAGCTTTGGCTAATATAAAATTCACATTTTCAGAGTATAAACCATCTGGAAGCTTCTTGTATTGAATCTGCTTATAAATGCTCAATCGAATTGCATGTGTTTGGAAAAGTGAGTATTTTCAACATGAGAAAGCTGATGGAATTTGTGCTTTTATTTATTTATTTTTTTAAGAAAAGGCAAATCCTGAGGACTATAGCTGTGCTCGGTGCTATAAGACGATGCTGATGTTTAACACCAAAGATAAAAAAGACATTGGTCAGTTATGAAAAACGCTCAGTTAACAATGAAAAATGCTATCTCACCTATCAGACAATGGCTTTCTTTTTCCTATGGAATTTTTGATGAGAGTATTTTTGGATGGGAAAGGGGGAAAAGGGGTGACATAACAAACACATGAAGAATGAGCAAGATGAGGGTGTCACCAAGCCAGAACTGCAAGAGCGTGCATGGCGGCGTGCCCCAAGTAGGGTAGTGTGTCTCTTGGGGTGCATTTCCAGGGAGGCGGGGGTGCTGGGGGTCCTGCCCTGGGAAGGCGGCTCAGGGGCGCTTTGCTGGGACCTGCAGACTGGGAGCTTCTTGTTTTCTCTGCGAGAGCTAAAAATAGCAGCCTGACTCTCCTTGGGGAGCCATATCTGCGCATCCACTTCTCATGGAGGACAGAGATTTACGCCTCTGAGTCCAAGCCGGTTATTTAGAGCTTCCCAGTCAGGTCAGGGCAGACACGCTTGCTGTCCTGTTTATTTTGTACGGAGATGAGCTTTCGGACCATCTGAAAGTGAAATGTGGTTTCGGGGAGTCCGGGCCCAGAAATCTGGGGAGCGAAGGCCCCTGCCTGACCCTGTCTCAGGATCTCAGTCTTCATAAATATTTACTCTGAAATGAGACTCTTCCAGGAGCTCGTGGCTGCTTATTAATTAAAAGGATTGTGGTAAAGTGCACATCTCACAGAAGTCCCCATCCTAGGCATGTTTGAGTGTCGCTCGGTGGTATTAATTACGCTCAGTTGTGGTGCAACCGTCACAGAGGCGCGCGCGGGGACCTGCCGGTGCCGGCACTCATTAGTTTCTATTTTTTAATTATCAGAGAAGCTTCCTTGTGATAGTTCGTTGTGGCGAGCATGTCCACTTCCGGGTAAAGTGCAGGGATGCTGTGCCAGAGGAATACGAGTGAAAGGCGAGACAGCGATGAGACCCTGGGTAGCTTATGTTCGGCAGCTGCAGGTGAGCCGTGCTGCGAATACAGGTTTAAGCTGTGGTCGCACTGCGGTTCGGAGTATTCCCTGACAGGCGTGCTGAAGTCACCCACGGCCCCCTGAGTGCGACTTTACTTGGAAAACAGGTCTTTGAGGAAAGAAGTACCTGTGCTCATGGCTCGTGATTCACACCTGCGAAGATACAGGACCCGCCGCCATCCCCCCAGGGGGAGCAGGATGAGGACCCTCAGGGGAGGAGCCGGGTAGCAGGCCGCCCGACTCCCATCCGGTTCTGAGGTGCTTGGGGTTCACCAGAGCAGCCAGCGGTGGAAGCAGCCCGATCTCAGTTCCAATGCGAGGTGGGTTCCGGCAGACGGCCCGCTCCCCTAGGTGTCACTGAGCTCTCCGGCCCACGTCCACGGAGCGCACTGGTGGAAAATCACACACCAGAGCGGAGAAGGAGTAGAGTTTCCTGGGCATCTGTCTGGCCCACTTCCTTCCTGTGCAGCACCCCGTGTGGTACAGCAGTGTGCCCAGAAGGAGGAGCTTTCCTGCCTGCATGGTCTTGGCTCTGCACTCGCTCTGTCTTCTGCTGTAAGCAGCCCTACTGGCTTCTGCGTCTCTGTCCGTGACAGGGAACCGCACTCAGCCACGCGGGACGGATGGGTGGAGTCCCCGGCCTGAGCTACTCTCCAGGGAGCAGCTGAGTCAGAGCCGTGTGTGCTGGCGCAGTTGGGGGACACCGAGGAGGCTCGCCCGGGGCCTCTCATGTACCTGATGCCAAGGCAGAGCTGTTCTGTACACTGCACCAAACGCTTCCCTGATGTGGGGTCAGAGCTCGGAAACGCTTTCCAAACAGAGGCCAGGGCACAGGTCCAAGCTCCCGCACCAAATGCTGTCCAGGAAGAGAAAGGAGTTGGGACAACTCCATCCACAGACAGCTGCCGCCCACCCACGGCGTGGAGCTCTGTTTATAATAAATGACCGATCAGCTCAGCCCAGCGGCCGAGACATGCTCCCCTCCTTTGTTTATTCAGTGGCCGTGTCCCTGGCCAGGTCTCTTTAAGATCCATGCCTTTGTTCCGAAACTGCAGAGGGGCTTAGTCCTTGCTGCCTAGAACATTTTTGCAGTTCTCTGCGTTGATTTGCTGGAGCAGCACAACCAGTATATCTTACATTATTCATTTTTTTTTGTCATTTAACTTTGAAATGCAGAGTTGGAAATCTGTAAAAGTAACAGATAACCCCTTCAAAAATAAATTATAAGCCCAGAAATCATTTCTGTAGTAAAATCCTAATTTACCTCGTGTGTTTTAGCAGGCAGCCTTGCTGAAGGGTGGAAGAGAACGAGAAAGCCAGCCACGCCTTGAGCACAGGCGTCTCCTTCACTGCTCCCAGAGCCAAAATTCCCTCCACTCCAGCAGAGAGAGCCAGGAAGGGTGGAAACCAGAAGGGCTCTCAGTTCGGTGCAACCCAGCTGTGTGTGTTGTTCAACCACAGACTGCAGAATCTGACCACCCTAACTAGCGAAGAAGACATGAGTCCCCTGCAATTTGCCGAGTTGAGGTGCTGACTAACCTCCGTCAGGACCCATGTGGGCACGCAGCTGGGGTGATTTATGAAAGCAGAGGAGGGTTCTCCTGGCGGAGGAGGTGGAGGCACGCTGTGTCCTGGTTGGGACTGGGCGTGGTTAGGGAGGGCTTAATTTACGCCACCTGGCATCTGAACCATGCTGTAAACTTTCCAGAAAAGGCCTCCAGCTGTGGCTTTATTGATGCAGACCAGACGAGAACAACACCACTGCTAGTGTCCTGAAACACTTTCATCCCTGTCATTGGTCCCAACATTTGCCTCAAGTGAGGTATAAACTAAGTTCAAATTGTTTGAGTTTTCATGCTTTTAAATTCAAACACCAGAAGGGATTCATTCAATAAGCGACGCTGCGTAGTGAGATCTGAAAGGAACTGTAACCCACAGGTCCTCCTGGGAGAGCTGGGGCCTTGTGCATAGAGAGGCCTGCAGCACAGTGTGGCTGCTGCAGAGATCAGTGGGGCAAGGCACCTGTCTGCTTCCAAAAAGTATTAAGAGAAACTGAATTCTGCTTGTGGACAATAAATTCAGGGCAACTGTGAGTAATTCTAATACAAAGGTGTATTAAGATCTCTAAGATACAGATACATCTTAATAAGATTTTATGTAAATGTTTTGATGTCTGCTGAAGAATGATTTAAATCATCAAGAGTCATGCCCTGGCTTTTCCCAGGATCACCGCTGCTTGATTTTGGAGCTGTTTCAAGGTCAGAATGCCCAGGAACCAGACTCCAGGATTGAGATTTGTGTGTAGCTATTTTACTGGGAAATGCCCTAGGAAGGACCCTGAAGGGATGGAAGACAGTAGGATCCCACAGCAGGACCCCGTGAACTTGATGGAGGTAGGAGAGCCCTTGGCTGGCGACCCTTCTGAGTTGTTCAGAACTGAGGCAGGGACCAGGCCTCCACCTACCCACAGACACCAAGACGCTACTTGCCAAGCATGGAGGAAGTGTGAGCTTGGGAGTGCAGTCTGGGTAGCTGAGGGCAGTTTGGGCTCTGGCTGGCATGTGACAGCATCTATAACGGAAACTCAACCTTTCTTTCCTCTTGGCAGTGCAGCAACGAACCTTGTACCTGCTAAGCAAGTGCCCTCCCACTGAGCGCACAGCCCCGATGTCCACTCTTCTTTTTATTTTTTCTAATATAGGATGATCTATCCCACAAGGGTATAATCCTGGAACTAAAATGACTTCATTAATTATTTACCTTTTCAATTAGGAAAAGGATTTAAAAGAGGAAATAACATTTTTGGCAGGTTCACAATTACTCCCTGGCTAATCAAAAGTCCAGTTTTTTGACACGGTTGTATACAGTTTCCACCGTGCTGCTTTTCAGTGATTTGGGTCCAGAAGCAAACGCTGATGGAGATAGGAATCTGTTAGGTCCAGAGCATGCAGTAGACAGGTCCACAGAGGTGTTCATCTAAGAATATTCTTTGGTGCGCTCTTAACGGCATTACATACTCTCTACCTCTTGGTTCAGCAAATATTCGGAGTGCACTATGTGCCAGGCTTTGTACTAGGCATTTGACTACCTTCTGGGGTGTTCAACATACAATAAGTGGTTTCTAACCTTTCTATCCCGAAGGAGCTCTTTTCTTGATCTTTCCCTCAATGGATCCCATGTTTTGGGTATATGAGAGCTCTGATAGCTCTGAAATTACTTAGTCATGACTTCACTGACATTCACTCAAATGTTCCTAAATTTTTATCACTAAATATAAGATAAAGAACATCTTAAATGTACATAATAGATTATTTTCTTTAGATTTGGTCTCCAAAGTGGGATCAGTGGGTCCAAGAAAACAAGCACGTTGGAGGTATTTTGTTCGATGTGGCCACGTTTCTTTCCAGAAGGCCTGTTCTCACTCAAACACAAGTGCTGCTCAGTTCATCAGTCGGTGGTCACATGATGACTTGATACTTGTGTTACTGATTCACAGCAGTCATGAGCAGACACAACTCTTTTCTATATGTACTACAACTCTCCAGTAGGCTCAGCTTTCCAATTTTGATGATCATATGCTATACAAGTACAGCACTAGCTTAGTGCCAATGGCTTTCCTCTTTGGAGGTTTTGTCTATCATTAAAGTGCAGGAGAGCCATACTTCCTCTTAAAATTTCTGCACTGAAGGGAGGGTATGGGCAGCGTGGAGCTGGAGGGCTGCAGGCCAGTGTCCTAGCGGGTTCAGACGACATGTCATGGGTTGCTCATCCACAGCGGGCTGGTGAGACTCGGGGAGGCTGGGCAGGGTGCAGCTCAGAGGCTCTGTGGGAAGGAGGCTCAGTGAGTTCCCCGAGCTAAAAGGGAAGCAAGACCCCAGGGCTGTGGCAAGGGCCCCAGGCACCACCTTCTCAGAAACCTGATGGCACGTGCTTCAGGTTCTCATCACACCACGGTTTTTACTTTAAATCGCTGAGAGGTTGCCCATTGATTTAGCAAATACTTTTCTCACTGATTCCTAATACTTTTTAAAGCATAAACTAAATTCTTACGTATAATAATACATTAGATCTCTTCTGTTTGTGTCTTTTCTTGGCTTGATTGTGCATTATTTTGAGTATTAGTACTTTGTAACATATTTTACCATCTGACCTCTCATTTATCTTCTTAAATGATCTTAAATGACTTAAAATGATCTTAGTTTTCTTTTCATTCGGGTATCAGGCAACACTATATTCTATAAAATAGCAGTGTTTCCTTCATGACTTAATTATTGGAATTTTCTTTGATGTTTTTGCCTGTGTTACATCCTTCCAGATAAACCATTTTGTTTGGCTCCAGATAGGGCCATTTTGTTCATCTCAGAAACATAAAGAAGAAAAAAAGGAAAGGCCACAGAAACTGTGAAATGTGGCACTTGTATAGTGTCTATTTTCTTTTTCTTTTTTGGTACCAGGAATCAAACTGGGGTCCTTGCGCTTGCAGGGCAGGTGGCAGAACCACTGAGCTAAATCCCCGGCCCTTACAGTATTTATTTTCTAACCTAGGAATGAGGTATATTTTTGTGGTTAGGACATTGGTTAACATCTTCCTAAATGCTGGTTAGCTGTCTTTACATTCATCAAAATTATTTCTTAGCAATTCAGTATTAGTTAAAGGTATTGTATCAGTGGATGAGATCTTTCCCTACCTTCATTGGTATGTCTTCCTGGTTGCTACTGCTCTGTGGAGAAGCTGTGGTTTGTTTTCTTCATATGGAGTCAATTTATTTCCTCATTTTCCTGGTTTTGAGAGCCTTTTAACTTATTCATTTGGATTTTCCAGGTATAAAATTATATCATGTATAAGTAATGACAATTTAGTCTCTGCCATTCGAATAATAATTCTTTTTAAAAATTCATGCCTTACTGCATTGCCCAGATATTTCAGAAAATATTAAATGTGTTGCAACAAGTAATTTTTAGTCTCTTACTTTAACAGGAGTGCCTTTAGCATTTCACTACTGTCATTTATTTTTGGATTCATCCAACATTTACCAAGCACGTTCAAACTGCTAGATTCTGTACAAAGTGCTGGGGATACAAGGCCAAGAGGACATAACGTCTGACCCTCAAGAATTTAAATTAACAGGTTTGACTTTGAATTAGGCACGCTGTAAAATGTCAAGTAATTAGTCCAGCTATTTTGTTGCCAAAAGCAGAGAGTAGTCAGCCTTCCTACCAATTTATGTTTGCTACCAGGATTTGGTAACATCTTTTACCCAGTGCTTTTATGAGATAATCATGAAAGTCCCTCTATGTACCCATCAACAGACGAATGGATGAAGAAATGTGGTATATGTACACAGTGGAGCATGACTCAGCCGTAAAGAAGGACAAATTCGAGTCATCTGTAGGAAAATGGATGGCTTTTGAGACCATAATACTAAGTGAAATAAGTCAGACACAGAAGGCCTCTCTGAGACACCCTAATAAACATAATTTAAGGGGAAAATAAAAGCTAGAAGGAAGCAGGGAGGTAATCTGGGGAAGGCGGTAGGCCGGGGGGTAAAGGGGTGAAAGATGTGATCTGTGTCCCTGCTCCTCAAGAAGGACGCAATTACCATGCAGTACAGAAACAGACAATAAAGACAGATCATACTCATTTCCACATCAAAGTCAGCTGCTTGTGAAAGATTATTATTGTAAATTGTCTTTTCTTTTTTGCAATACTAGGGATTGGACCCAGGGCTGAAGGTCCTTTGCCCTCTCTGCCTCGAGGGCCTTGGTGACAAGAATGCACAGGAGCCAGCGTCCAGCAGAGCAGGGAGCACGCCCTGGCTCCTTGGTGTCCCCTGTGCTGAGCGGAGCAGGAGCCACACTCATGCCCATGTGACAGAGTGGGAGGGGCTGGAAAGGGATCCCTTTCCTTTTCGATTGTGAGGGGGACGTAAGTTACAGTTCATCAGACAAGGCTGGAAGAAGCTTCCTCGGACTATCTCCGGAGGGCAGGCTCTGTGGGTGCCCAGTGTAGGGAGCCGTGCTGAAGGGGCCATGCAGTGACTGCCTGCGCACCGCCCAGGTGTCTCTTCTGTGTCTGAACGATGGTAAGGAAGTGCTCAGTCTCCAGACCACCTTGCTAGGTCGCACACTAATAACGCTGTACCACAGCAGCACCCAGACACGCTCTGCAAAGTGAAGGTTATTTATTTCTCGTGATGATTTTAACAGGCAAATGCTATGCTGGGGTTGTCTATGAAATAAATGCCTGCGGGAATTGAGTGTTGCAACGAAATTCATGCCTCAGTTTGTCTTGAGGTCTCACTTCCCCTCTTCTGGGTGAAGAGGAGCTGGCTGACAGCCCCACCCCAGGTTGGTGGAGGGTCTGCCTTGGGGCCACGCCCCCCCTTCGCCCCTTGAAGCATCCGCGCTGCACCCCGGGCTCACTGCCCTCATCCACGCATTTCTCCTTGGAGAAAGCAAAGGTCATGCATGTTGAAGGGAGAAGTCATATCGCCTTTTTGTACAAAATGAGGTGAAAAAGTAAATTTAAACACACTGTTCAAGTGTCATTCTTCTTCAACCTTTATACATACATATACATTAAAGCTCTTACTTTTCTTCATCAATATACTCTATTTAGAACTTTGAAAAATAAACTTTCTCTTTTGGTACCTACCTCTCATTTCCTGTGCTAGCCTGAAAATATTTAAAAATACACCTCCCTAGAACTCTTCTGTGCAAATAATAAGCATAAATAATATCAACATCTATGTTTTACATATAGAAAAGGACATGTCCAGGCGTCCACTGTGGCTGCGGCCCACTGGCATCCCTTGGGTGGTCTAGAAGTTTGCAGCCGGTCTCTGCGAGCCACACAGGTCCTGCTCTGGCTGCGGGGGGCTGGGCAGGAACCCACTGTCCCGCTTGTCCACGTGTAAACTACTTCTAGAGAAACGGAGGACGCTTCCCAGCCCACTCACTGGCACCAGGGAGGACACCCAGCCAAGGGAGCTGAAGAGGGATAGCGGGGAGGCCTGGCCCGTGCTGAGGGGCGTCCTCTGGAGATGCCCAGGGCACTCTCCGGAAACAGCTTCCCCTGGTGTGGAAGACCCCGGGGACCCCAGCAAGCTGTTCTCTCTCCGTGGCACACTCGTGTCCACTGCACTGGGCTCCCCTCTGGCCTCCGGAGAGCAGGCCGGCAGCTGCTGAGTGTGCCGAGAAGCTTGGGAGGCACAGTCCGGGGCGAGGGACTCGTTCGAGGTGCTCCTGGGGGAGAGCTCAGTCTGCGGCTCTCCAGGGAGGTGTCCCTGAGCAAAGGTCTCTCGGGGGGTCTTGAGTGTCTCTCGGCATTTCTTGGCCAGCTGGTGTCCTAGCTGCAGCTGGGTGGGGAACAGGCTCCCCTGGAGGGCTCTGACAAACAATCTGGAAAGAGCACACGAGGAGAAGTCAGATGCTGCTGCTGCAGGAGGCGCCTCCGAGCTTCCTGTGACCCCAGGCAAAGCCCAGCCATGCACAGGTGCCTGGGCTCACCCAGGGCCTGGGGCGCAGTCTCTGACACCCACCTGGGCAGCAGCGCAGTGACAGGCGTTATGAGGCAGATCAAGTAGAACACGGGGTCTCCCAGTAACGTCTGCATGGTCCAGTACGGGTTAGACGGAGGGTAGCAGGTTGAACAGGCAGAATTGTAGATCAAAGCCACCGACAAGAATAAAAGGACACTGAAGCCACATGCCATCCAATTGAGCCAGGTCTGAAGCAGAAAGAGAAAAGGCTTTTATTGCAACTTAAAAGTGGCACCAGTGAGGGAGAGGAAAGGCATCATCATCAGCGCGGGGATGGGATATCCTCAGAGCTTAGTAAAATCGGGGGGGTCTTTGCCATGGGTGGCTGATGGGGCTTAGTGAAGCCTCAGGAACCAGCCTGGGACAGGGACGTGGAGGCGAGGCAGGAGGCAGGGACAGAGTGCCGGTCGGGGACTGGGGAGGGAGGAGCTGAGAGCTGCTCCGGGGAAGGCGGGCTGCGCCCCAGGCGGGGAGCTACAGCCAGCGTCTCTTCATTTTTGTTACAGGGAGGCAGCATTTGGGGCTCCTGTCTGCTCAGAGAAGAGGCCTCGAGGAGCCTGCCGGGAAGCGTGGGGCGCGGCGCCAGGCCCTCTGGGAAGTGGCCTTGCCGGCAGCGCATACCCAGGTCTTGGTTTCAACTCCCAGGTGCAGCAGGAAGGTGAGCAGTGCGGTGACCGTGATGGGGGTGCCCCAGGTGGAGATGTCCACGTCCGAGTCATAGTGGGCCTGAAAGACAGCAGCGCCCCTGTCTGTGGGTCCCCGCGTGGGCGGGGAGCCATGCCGGGCGCCAACTTACCAGGTAAGGAATGAAGAAGCAGATCAAGCTCTGGAAGGCAGCATCGACCATGTTTAACCAGAAGGCTCGGGGCCGATATTCCTGGGGCACAAGGAGAGAGATCACAGGGAGCCACTCATCTCCTCGAGCGATGCTTGCAGGGGTGCGAGGGCTGACGATCAAGTCACGGCCGGAGGAAAACTTGCTACTGAGGGCTTTGGGAGGCCGAGCCCCAGACGGTGGATGAGAAACCAAATGCCTGTGGAGCTATTCGCAGCTGAGCTGGAGCTTCTGTACCCCAAAACCAAGCTGTAGTAGCTGTAGGCCGCCAGCAGGAGGAAAGTACTCTCTAAATCTTACACGGGAAGTTTCCCCGAGGCAGGAAGGGCACCTGGAGTTCTGGGTGTTCACCCCTGACACGAGCCCTCCTATTCTTTCCACTTCCTACCCGCGAAGGTTTTGTGGTGAGTCCCTTGGAGGAACTCTTGAAAGTGATTCTTAAATTTTTAAATTCAGTGATGGATGTGTCTGGTGTTAAAACCAAAAAGCACTTGCTGTGATTTGGATGTGGTTTGCGTGTGGCCCCCAAAGGTCCGTAGGTTGAAATTTAATCTCCACTGTGAACCACTAAGGGCTGTGGAAACTTAATCTGAGGGATAAGATTATCTGAGTGGAGGCCCAGGATCCAGTATCTGTGGCTTTGTAAGGAGAGACTGGAGGAGGCAGCCACACGCAGCTTTCCTGCCTGCTTCTTGCCCCAAGACGCTATGCTCTGCTTCCAGATTCTGCAGCAACAAAGCCTTCACCAGAGGCAGTTTTGCTACCTGGAATCTCCAGAGCCAGGACCAAAACATACCTCTGATTAAGTGGCCTGCCTTGGGTCTTTCATTACAGTGAAGCCAAGCAGACTATGACAACTATATATCCATCTGCAAAAATAACCTTGACATAGGCTAATTGAAGTTTCATCACCTGGGTGGCCACATTTGCATTTAACCCCGCTAAGTCCCAACAGGTGGCAGAGACTTCACCCTGCAGGAAATGCAGAGGGTACAAAGGAGCATCCGCTGCACTTCAGGAAAGTGCTGGCTGTCTCCTCCTGCTGTCTTTTCCACAGGCCTGCCTTGGGTGTAAGTTTGGCTGGCTGAGGAGACAAAGGATGGGATTTTCCTAGATGACAGATGTCAAGCTGACACCTGGCTAATCCCATGCAGCCTGCTCCAGGGGGGACCAAATGTTTGCAAAAGTGGCCAAAGGACATTAACATACAAGGGAACGAATTTTGAGTTGGAGATTATTAGAGAAGCAGGGTGCCGCAGTCTTCCTGCATGCACAGAATTCAGACTTGCCAAAGAGAAGCACTCGGTGCTCTGCTTGAGTGGCTGGCTGGAGCCAGCTGGCCGTTAGTGTGTCAACCTGGTGTGGTGCAAACGTATATTTGCATCTGTTTGTTCTTTCAGTGGTTTGATGGTTTTCCCTTTGGGTCTGTCTTAATTCCCATTAGAAAGAAATGACATTTTGGGGCTTGCTTTAGAAGATCCCTACTGAGCCTCAGCTGTCACCTGTGACCCTGGGGTGGGCCCTCTTTGGGCTCCGCAGATGCCTGGGTGGAGACGGTTTTCACTCAGTGCATTTACTGCATGGCATGGTCGGGTCCCCAAAGGTCCAGGTGTTGAGAGGCTCAGCCCCCAGGGTGGCACTGCTGGGAGGTGGAGGAGCCTTCAGGGTGGGGTCCAGTGGGAGGTCCTTGTCCCTGGGGTGTGCCCTTGAAGGAAAGGCGGGTAGCGCCTCTTCCTGTTGGCTTCCTGGCTCCGGGTGTCCCTGCCACCCCCGACAGGGCTGGAGTGGTCTGGGGCCTCTAGAACCATGAGCTTTTCAAATAAACTTCCTCTCTCACAACTGAATGTTCACGGCAAGCCCAGGTAACGTAGAGCAGACAACATTCATTTTCCTCCTCCCAGGTCAGATTCTGGAATTTCCAGTGAGTCTGGGTGTCTGTTAGGGGAGTCCCAGAGATGCACGTTCTGCCAACACGGGGATGGAGGGCTGGGAAGTGGGTGCGGGGCAGACACTCTCGAGCCTACCTCCATTTCCTGGCCACTCTTGTAGAGCTGCGGCTCGGTGAGCAGCACATCTGCCGGCACATCCTTGTCTAGCACCCCAGTCACAAGTTGGGGAAGCGACGAGAAGAGCAGATTGAAGAAGATCAGATACCACTGATCAATCATGGCAGAAGCCGAGAAGCCACAGTAAAACTGGAACCAAAACAGGAGGCCCACGAACATCTGCAACCAAGAAAGGAGGAACAAGCCCAGGCTATTCTTCGCTGTCCTCACAATTGCCACCCAAAGGACCTGAGAGTCCTGCAGTTTTTCTACACAGATGAAAGTGACAAGCAGCAGAGTCCTCCAAAGACAGCTCTGCTGTTGGCCTCTGCCTCTCCCTGTGCACCTTCCCCAGCCCCCTTGGTCTCTTAAGCCCCTAGGACAGATGGTTTCATGCCAGAAGAGCTGAAGATGGTTAGTGAAAAGAAAATGAAGGTCTGACGGGGTCTGCTACGGCTGCTCACGTTTCAAGACAACCAGTTGAGGACCAGCTTGTGGCTTGGCTCCTCTCTAGGACCACTGTGTCTTTGGTGCCCCCAAGAAAACCTCCCCGGGGCTACGCCCCTGTCTCCCTTGCCCTTGAATCCCTCCCCTTTCCAACGAGGAGCAGTGGACAGTTACTGACTTCCACGGATGGAGGACACAGAGGTGCAGCAGCAGGACATCGAAGCCATCAACACTGGGCGATGGAGCCCTGGCTCTCTACTGGCAGGTGTGACGGGCATCATCCTTCACCCTTACAGACACCTGCCTGGCTGGGTGGGAACAGGAGTCTGAACATCTCCTCACACCCCGAGGGAGTGGAGCCCTCTTCCCGGGACTCCAACATCACTGAGAACTGGGCTTTCCTGAGTGCCATACCCGGGGCACAAGGCAACTTAGCAGTCACAGAATATGACTGCTTGAAATGGCCCATTGATGCCCATGTGTTGAACTTTGCTTCCTGGGCCCGTGATACTTCAGGAGGTGGAAGGAATCGGGTGACCATGGCTGTGCCTCAAAGGGGCTCGGTCCCCGGCCCCCTTCTCTCTCTCTGCCTCCTGGCAGCCTTGAGGTGAGCAGCGCCTCTGCCATGTGCTCCTGCCTCGCCCCACCACCAAAGGCCCCACGACTGACACCATGGACTGCGACTTCGGAAACTGTGACCCAAAAGAAGCCTGCTCCTTACAGGCTGGGCAGCTCAGGAGTTCTGTTACAGTGATTCAGAGCTGACACAGAGGGCTCCACACTTACTCCATGGAACAGCTCAGTCTCTGCATCTACGACCCAGGCACAGCGGGGACACCGGCCGTGGGGCCGCTGAGAGGACTGAAGGGCCCAGTGCACTTGAGGCTCCCCAGCTCCTGGCACCACGGGTCTCCCACAGCCTGCTGGGCGGCCAACAGGGCTTGGCTTCCGTTGTCGGAGGGCCAAGGCAGCCTCTGTTTTTACCGTCTAGCAGGAGGAGGCTGAGGATCCAAGGGGCAAATGGCCTCACCCTGCTGGTGCAGCCCCGGATGGCACAGCCTACAGGGAACACGCTGTGCCGTGCGGGAAGGAGCGCTCCCTGCTGGGCCCGCCAGCCTGGGCTCCGGCTCTGCCTCTGCGATGACCTAACACTTTGGACCTGGATTCGGTCCCTGAGCCTCCCCACGCTTTGGCCTCTGGACCTGAAGGTTTGTTGTGAAGGCTGGAAGGGACGCTGGGCTCTGCTGGAACCTACGACGACACATCGCCTCCGAGTCCTGTTTCAGTCCATGATCTAGGTAGGTCATCCCAATTCCCCCTTCACACCCCCAACCCGCAGACTCGGACTTTTCATTGACTTTCTTCCTTTTCTTCCTCCCACGCTGACTTTCTCCCCAACAGCCTCAGCCTAATGAGTCATCGTGAGCAAATGGAGTCAAGGGAAAGAGGACGAAAAGCACTTACATAATTGAGATTCTCTTTCCTGCGGTACCAAAGAGCTTTGTTCCCAAACCGCTGTTGCTATGGAAACCTTTCTTCCCTGCTCTTTATTGGGAAGGAAGGCCAACTTATTCTTAAAACTAATGAAGCCCTCGTGTTCAGAGGCAGTGTGATTATCCTTGAGCTCCTAGCTCAGATGGATGCTTGTTCACAAGGGTCCCGCGCCTCACATGGAACAAACACAGCACCCTCCACTTCCCGGGCCTCCAGTGAGGACGGGCTCATCTGGGGAGCAGGAGGCTGTGCCCACCCCCAGCAGGCACTCTGGGCTCTGCTCACACCCAAGATGCTGAATGGTTCGGCCTGCATTGTTCTTGCCAACCCTTTGGTCTGAGAAATTTTAATTGGGAGTTTCAGAAATCAGCTAGCTCAACTCCTGGGGTTGTTTTGTTTGTTTTGCTGATTAAAAAAGAAAAATCCAAAGAAGGCAAATACATATGGATATCCAACTTACAATATTGAATAGGAGTTTTTGACTTTACGAAGAAATATGCTTTCAGCAGAAACTTTACTTTGAATGTGGATCTTCGCTTAGGCTAGGAATATGTGGTCAAACCCTCTCTGAAAATGCTGGGCAGTGAGGCTGGGAAGGTAGTTTAGTGGTAGAGAGCATGCCTAGCAGGCATGAAACCCTGGAGCCCTGGATCTAATCCCCAGTAAACACACACACACACACACACACACACACACACACATACACACACACACACACGCACGCACAGAGGCTGGGCATTGGATTTGAGGTCCTAGTCAAGCACGAGGTCATGAGGAAAACAGCAGACTTCCAGTGTTTGGGTGCTAAGCTGTCACCCTAGGAGAGCTGGGTGTATTAGCCACAGTTTCAACTTCCAATATTTTCAGCTTGTGATGGTTCTTCAGGGCAAAGCCCCCTTCAGATATTGAGGAGGACCTGTAACTTGCTTAAGACCCCACTGCTTACAAGGGACAGAAACGAGGCTAGATTCCTCCACTCCTGGGGAAGTCAGAAGGTTTGCATCTGTATCTGAGGCCTCAAGTGCTGGGGATTCAATGCCAGGATAGCAAGGCAGAGGAGGAGGTCGAAAGGGCAGGACAGTGCCCTTCCTTGGATACAGTCCCAGCCTGAATTCACTTCCAGGACCAAACCTATCCAGGTAGACACACCCTGATCAGTTTTGAGCATTGTATCCATTTGCTAGAAGACATTTTGAAAACCAGGTGAGAGAGTGGGCGATGGGAACAGAAAAGGAGGCATCAGCCTCCAGAGCACAGTGTTAAGAACACGAACAAGAGGTGCACTACTGGCAGCTGGGTTAGCATGGGGATTTTCATATGGAATTAGAAAACACTACACCTTTTAATGTGTTCTTTTTCAGGAAGGTATGAGATAATGGTGACATGGGAGTTCTAGTGCCTAGAGGGCTAGACTGGGGAACTAGGCTGGAAGTCACTCATCCCAAGTTTACTTTGTATCCTTGTTGGTAGCTATCAGAGGCACAGCCATGAGCAACCTAGTGAGTGCTCAGCAGGGTATCTAGAAGCCTCTTCCAAGCGAGCAGGGTTCTGGGATGGCCTTGTGGTCCATCCTGCAGGGTTATGGAAAAGGGTGCGTTCTGAAAACTCAGAAACCAGGGAACTGAGAACAAACCTTAAGACTCATATGAAATGGACCAAGCAGGTCCTGTATTCAAAGCTCTTCACCCAGATTAGGTTCTCCAGGCAGAACTGTCCACAGCTAATCTGGTGTGGGGAAATGAGCTAAAATGGACCTGGCCAGCAGGGGGCGCACCTGGCCTGCAGGCCCACGAGGTGTAAAGGTCACTGCTCCTGCCGGGCTTGGGGACTTGCTGGTCAGAGCAGTGTTGGTGTGTCCCTGACGGACACCTTTCAGTACTGGAATCTGAGGATGACCAAGGAACCTAACAGCAAGGCCACCACATGCATTTCTGTTTATCCTTTGTTCTTCCCTGATGACTCTAGAAAAAAGCTGGTGTGGACACCCCAGCAGCAGGCTCCTGAAAACACATGGACAGCAGCGCGGAGCTTGGGGGCAGGAGCCAGGTGTCCACTGGTGACCGCAGCCTGGCCAGCCGACTAGCTCTGTGGCCCTACACACACCGCTGGTTTCCGGGCCATGCTTCTCCTCACTAGAGTCCTGTGGACTTTTGCATGGTTTCTGCTTGCGTCTCTGACCTTCCCTGCACAGAGCTGGCTGCTGTCTGAACCCAGAGGATGCACGGCCAGGACTAGGGGACTTTCACAGACACCAAGGAGGACAGAGTGGACGCTGGGCTTTGGAGGCCTGCTAGCCTCACTCGGGTGGTGACCCTGCAAGCCTCGGACCGAAGCCTGGAGTCTAATACCTACAGTATTTTTGTAGAAGAAGTAGAGCACCATGTTGGCGAGTCGAGAGTAGCACCAGTGCCCATGGACGATCAGGAGTCTCTCCAAGTACCGGAATTTCGGCACTGCGAAGTCGCTGGCCATTACTGCCTGGAAAGGGAGGGAGTTCCGGTCACTGGGGTGGCTCACCCAGTGCAGTTCTGTCTATCTCCCCCCAGGTCCAAGTCAAAGCACAGAAGGAAAAACCGGCTTCAAACACATGTGTGGCTCTACCATCCTCTCCCTTATCTCTTTCAATTGAAAATAATTCTCTCTCACAAACACTTTCGTTCAGGGACATCAAGTTACAGAATTAATTTAAGGCTTCTGACAATAGGTACATAACTGATAAGTTTTAAAAGGTTTTGCTTTTTTGCTTTTCCATGCTGTTTTTTTTTTTTCTTTCGGTACCAGGGACTGAACTCAGGACCTTGCACTTTCGAGGGAAGTGCGGAGCCACTGAGCTAAATCCCCGGGCCTCCATGCTGTTTTGTGATAGGCCACAAACTCAGAGCTGCATGAAGTCATCCTGCCTTTCTTCAGCCCTGGATGTCACATTCCTCTACATCACGTCATAATCCCACAATGAGCCAAAGGTCCCCATTTCAAGGGCATCAGAGGCAGAAGTTCTGGCCTCCTGGGAGGTCCACTCAGGGCTGTTTGCCCTGGGAGGATAAATAGCTCTTCTACTGTACTGTTTAGGGAAAAATGACAAGAAAAAAATTTGTTTATGTTCAGCACAGATGCATTCTGTGCCCATTTACTATGCACAGTTTGAATCCGTAGATGCAGTGCCCACAGACAGAGGGCAAATTAGGTCCAACCTTAGGGTTTCCCTGCCTCTGTCCTGCCTTCCTCTCACTTGAATCGCTGCTGTTATGCATTTTTCTTCCTTCACTGAGAAGGTGCAAATGGAATCCGCATTCCACTTGACATTCACCTCTGCCCAGTGCCTGCCCATGAGGAGTACAAGAAGCATGTGCTGAGTAAAGGAAGGAAATAATTCACTTTGGCTTTTTCAGCATTGTCTGTTTCCACAATTTTCTGGGTGGAAAGCTGACTGGGGCAGTGCCTGCTCACCTCACGGGCATGGAAACTCAAGTGAATACCTTCTCTATCAGAGGCCCTACTGTGGGCCCTAGTGTCGGGGCGGGGGCTGACTGCCACGCTGCCCCTCTTGGAAGGCAGGAGCACAGTCCCCGCCTTGGGACCTGTGACTTGAGCCCTGGAGTGGTGATGGGAGCAGCTGAGCCAGGGCACGGGCCCTGCATCTGGCTGGAGCGGGCATGACTTCTAGGTCGGATGCTGGTGGGCCGTCCACACGTACGCAGGCTGCTTTTGGAGGATGTATGATACACGACGCTGCTACTTCTTCTTACTGTCCTGTGCTCAGGCTATCCAGGTGACTACGACCCCGCGGCCTGCGTTTCAGTCTGATAACAAGGAATACTGCCGAGCCCCTGCTGTGGCAGCATGGCATCGGGGGCGGAGCCACTGAGGACCAGGAAGCAAGAGAAGGAGCTCGGGGCCCAGCCACACAGGGCCCCAGCCCGGACAGTGAGTGAGGCAGGACCGCAGACTCCGTGCCTCCTGGACCTCAGTCTCCATGGGCTCTCCAGGTCCACTGTGTTTGTGGAGGAGCCGGAGACCCAAGTCCTGAGGTGCAGGATGTCTACCCTCCCGGTTCCCCTGGAATTACCAGAACAGTGGGAGAGTTTGTAAGGGCTATGTTGACAGAGGGACGAGCATTGGGTCTGGGGCTGCATCTGGAGGTTTGGTCTGGGAGGCTCCTTAGTCTATTTTTGTTTTTTGTGGGGCTGGGGATTGAACCCAGGGCCTTGCACATTCTGAGCAATGCTCCACCGCTGAGCTAGCAACCACCCCTTAACAATCGTCCCTTTCAAGTGAGTTTTCAGACTGACTCCACCAAATACAGGCATTGTGTCTGACAGTCTGTGTCTCCGCTCTGTGCTTGGCAAGAGTGGGTTCCAAAATAATAGGATAAATGAACGAAGAATGAAAGAACACATAAAACCTTTCAAGCCCTTCCTGCATTGACAGGAAGAGGAACTGAGACATTGGCTTTGATATTCTTGACAGCTGGTTGAGAAAGTCTAAGGTTTTTGACTCTTCAGTCCTGATGGGTCCTCTTCCGGACCTGTAGGGCCTGTGCCTGCAAACAACTGGGGGTGGAAAATGTTTGGGGAAAACTGCATGTGTGCTGAGCACATCATTAATCCTCAATACAGCACACCGACTGTTCACAAGGCATTTATATGCTGCTGAGTACACACTAGGAGTCATCTGGTTATGCTTTAAGTAGACAGGAGGATGTGCCCCGGACATAGGCAAATAGGCATTGTTTTATGGCAAAGGCTTACACGTTCACAAGCTGTGGTGCCCGTGGGGAACCTGGAACCAATTCCCCTAGAAAGGGAGGGCTGATCATACCCTGCTTCCAGTCTGGACCTTCCACCTGGCTGTACTTTACCATCAAGCAATGCAATTGTAAGCCACAGGCCTGGCACATAATAAGTGCTTAATAAATACTGAATGAATGAATGATTCATTACTACCTCACAGTTCACAGTCTGATTTTTAGAAAGATGTTGTATAAATGGTTCCTAAAGTCTCCACCAAGTTAAAAAATGTTATGATTCAAACTTGATCCAGTGTTGGAAATTATTGCAATATGACATCCAAAAGAAGCACATTTTAAATGAACTCTGGTGTTCAACCTCTGGAACATCAAGTGCTGACGGTGACAGATGACAAGCACAGACGGAGCTTCACGTCACCCAAGTTCAAATGGCCATGTTCCATGTTCACAGTGACTCCAGTTCCAACAGAAGTGCAGCACTGCTGGGGCTCAGAACAGTAAAGAGAGCCTCTCAGGGATGAGCCACCGAGAGCCAGGGCAAAGGGAATGACTCACCTTGCCTCACTCCCGTCCACTGATTTCCCAAAAATATACTTGTGCAGATGCAGGCAGTCATAGTGCTGCTGCTCATCACTTCAAGCAGAGTGTGATTTTCCACCTTACCTTTTCCTCCTGGCTTAGCAGAATGGAAGCATTTGTTGTGCTGAAGGTAAAGCCCTGACTATGTGACCCAGAGCCACGGGAAGGCAGGGCGGCTTCACGGCACGGCGGGGCGGTGGCCACTCTGAGGGCCCTGGGCCTCCAGGACAGCCTGAAGGGTCTTTACCTGCATGCCTTCTTGGCCTGAGATCCCCACGCCCACATCCGCCACCTGGATCATGCTGACATCGTTGGCTCCATCACCTGGAAACAGCAAAGCGGGGAGAGGCCTGTCTGAACAGAGGTGTGGAGAATTAGCAAGTGATCAGATGGGGTGTTCTTGGGTCCCCAGGGGACTGAGCCCCGGTACAGCATCATAGGAAGACAGGAACGGCAGAACAGCAGCCTCGCTGGGGGAAATGGGGTCAGAATAAACTGTGGCGAGACATCGCAGAGGCTGGTGCCCAGCACCTCCCAGGCAGCGCTCTGAGACGGAGTCCCCAACACGGAGGGGGGCCCAGTCAGTGGTTGCTGTCACCCCCTCCCCTTATGATCACAGCGACATGCCTACTGCAGCCAGGCAGCCATGGTCATGCGACTCACACCCACTCGAGCCATTTTCTACACTAAAGGAGGTCAGCTTCTCCCCAGGACCCGCAGAGGCCATTTGCCCACTGACGACCAGTGGGTGCATTCACCACCCTGCGCACCCGAGGCCTTCTGAGCCTGAGAAAGGAGGACTCCGCCTGACCCTCGGGAGCTGGGACAGATGGTTACGAACACAGGGCCAGGGAAGGCTGGCAGAGGCACAGCGCTCCTTGAGTCTCAGTCACAGTGACATTCTGGGGTCTGGGCAGCAGGACAGCCCCACTCGCAGAGGGTGGAGGGGTGGACAAGCAAAGTCAGAGTGAGTCAGAGCACGGCGAACAGGGTGATGCTGCTCTCCTGGCATTTTCCTGTTCTCCATTGGGTTAAGCCCAACACAGGTGATCCGTCAATATTTGTCACCCTGAAACTCTCTGAGGCAATAAAAGTCCCTCCAGCTTTTCCAGAATGTCACATTCTAATGAGATGTGGCTCCTGGCGATGCTTTTTGCAGTGTAAACTGCTGGGTACTGAGGAATGAGCTGAAGCCCTCGCAGGGATCACCCTCCCTTTCCCTTCTGAGAGTCATTTTGCTTTTTATTTTTAAATAAAAAGCCAAGGTTTTACTTCCATTTCTTAAGAAATACCAGACATCCATGGCTACGCGGCAGAGCCGGCACTGACCAGGCCATGGAGACATGTTTTGCCTTCGCATCTCTCTGGCCTTCCAGGCAGGTGCTGTTCCTGTGTTCCTAGTGCAGACACAGGAGCGCAGTGTGTGTGTGTGTGTGTGTGTGTGTGTGTGTGTGTGTGTGCGTGCGTGGACACAAATGCAGACCCCTCAGTTCCCACCCTCACACTCCAGGTGTGAGAAAGCAAAGATGGCCCGGAAAGCCTCTCCCAGGAGGCGCCCATCCTGCAGGGCCAGGCCCACACCCACCTGCACACTTCTCCTGAATGCCACGCTAGTGGGGTGCGAGGGCCATGTCTCCATGACAACCATGCTCAGCAGGGATCTCTCCTCCCTCCTCCACGTGCTCAGGCTCGGTACTGGCCTGCTCCACTGCACAAGGCGCCCACAGTGACGAGGTGGGGACCCCCACCTCCATAAGAAGGGCTGCCACAGACCTCCCACAGTACATGCTGTGGTCATCAGTGACTGATGACCCGCTGGCGTGGATGCGCTATCTCAGGGCCGACTTTCAACCGGGGGAGAGCATGTCCACAGCTGGTCTCCCGGTGTCCACCTCCATCCAGGCCATCACTAGGAGGTGGCCCTGTGGCGTCCCTGAAGTCCCTGAACCTGCACTAGAAAGCCCACCTGACACAGAAGTGGGTGGAGACGCTGCCTTAGAAGACAAGTGACCGCCACTCCACGGCTGAGGAGCCTAGAAGGCTCTCCAGGCCAACAGAGCCTGCAAGCAGGAGCACCACCAGACACAGAGGTGCCAGGAAAACGATGCAAAGCCACGCATCTAATTCGACGCCTGTCTCAGAACAATCAGCAATGTTCAGCTGACAAGCGGCAGGGGGAATTCTTACAACACTAAGAAGCCTCCAACCCCATGGTCTTCTCCAAAGGGCCTTTTTTCTGAGATGGGCAGGGCTACTGCGGAGCATACTGGTCCTTCCCTGTGGCTGGGACCTCCTGAGTGGGGCAAGCCTCCACTGTCCTGTCTCCCAGGAAACAGTGTGAGTGCCACCTGGGGTCTTTAATCAGCACTGCATTGGCCTCAGAACATGACCTGTGCCTGGCTACTGTTTCCATGGGTTTCCAAAGGAGGTTTTCTCTTTGGAACACGCCGTCCACATTATCACACTGGGTGAGATTTAATACATGGCAAAAAGGTAAGCAAGGCTTTTCCCATTTTGTGCCACTGTATGGAAGAGTATCAGAAATCCAGGCTGCACTGGAAGCAGCAGCTAAAGGGGATGCTGCAGGGAGAGGCCCTGCCCGGCCAGCCTGGGTACTCGCCTATGGCCAGGGTCATGGCCTTGAGCTTGCTCCGGACCAGCTTCACTACCATGCTCTTCTGCAGAGGGGTCGAGCGACAGCAGAGCACGGAGCGGCACTGCTTGGCGAGGAAGAGGAACTTGTCCTCCAGGTTCTTCTCGAGCGCATAGGCCAGGCTTCTCCCATCAATCACGAGGCTCAGACTGGGGCCAGAGGCGGCAGGTTTGGAGGCTGAGCAGAGAGCGAAGGGCCCCATGCTGATGTCGCCCTGGGTCTTCTCGGGGGTGCTGCAGGGGCCCCTGGACTGTGCGTACTGTAGGCACTGTTCCAGCAGGGCTGCGCAGGCTTCCTGAAAGGGACACGAAGATGGTTCGCCGGGCTGCAGCTCAGACCCCAGGCACCTGCCTCAACACCTCGGGGCTGAGGTTCTTCTCAGGCACCAGGCAGCAGTCCAGCCTCTGCACTGAAGTTCAGCTGGAGAGGATGGCTCTCTACGCAGAGAGAAGACCGGGGTTTCTCTAAGATTCCCCTTGGTCACCGTGATGCAGGCCCAGGCTGCAGTGGGATGTGGTCACCTGGGGAGGCTGGCTGTGCTGTCACTGCTTAGACTGAAGGAGCCTTGCTACCTGTCTGTCTGCCTCCCTGAGGCCCTGACCCAGCCTTCTGTCTTTCCTATTTAGGTACCAGTGTGGAGCACAAAGCACTGTTAGTCTTTGTGGGATTTGCTCCTAGAGAGATGTGATTATGAGTGGTCTCCCTAAAATCTTCACTTCTACCAGAAAAAGGGGGAAAAAAGCATAATTACCAAGGCTTTTACTTGGCCATGTCCTTCCAAAACTGGATGTGCATTCCAGAGAGAGGAGGAGCTACAGGGGACCCTGCACTAGGATCAGGGGCAGGAGCCAGAGGCCCAGGAGGGACGACTGTCTGGGGACAAACACGCCCTGCAAGAGGATTGATGGCCTGGTCGGTCCTCAGAGGACAGGCAGCCCACGGGCTTGATGACCGCTTCCCTGCAGCACGCCACGGACAGTCAGAGGCAGTCAGTGAGGCTGACTGAGGACCTCTGAATCCAGAACACTCAGGGGGACTGGAGGAGAGAAGGCTGACAGGGCAGTGGCTGCCCTTGAGGTGGACGCAGGCAGCTGGGCCACACGCTCATCCACAGCGAGTCAAGGTGGGAGCGAGGTGACCGCGCTGGGGATGGGAAGTGTGCTTCACTCCAAGGTGGTCAGGGGTGCAGGGGAACTGGGGAGCCCAGGGCGGGCGCGTGGGGGTCACTGCGGGAACGTCACGGGTTCCCTGCTCCCAGCAGCCCGGGCTGGCCAGTGAGTTCCAGGTCAGATGGAGGAGACACCCCCCGTCTGTTTTTCCCTCTCTGTGAGATCGGGAGAAATGGCCGCATCCGGGCTGGAAGACTGACGTGGGGAGGGCGCTTACCTCGAGTTTCCCATCTTTACCTGGTAGCACTTGCTTCAGCCCTCAGTGTCCAGGAAACCCGAAAGAGCTTAGTGTAGAAGTAGTGCGTAATAATGTATTGCTATCAGCTCAAGAGTATAACAAATGTACTATGCTCATGGAGGATGTTAATCAGGGGAGAAATTGAGTATGGATATGGGAAAGCTTGTGTTACTCAATTTTTCAGTCAATCTATATATAAAGTTTACTTTTCAAGAATTTACTGAACAGGCTTAGAAGCAAAAGAGGAGATAAGGGAAAATTGTTGAACGCATAGATAGGTCAATAGAAATTATTCAACTTGGACAGAGGAAATCAAAACAAAAACAGCAAAACACAAAGAGAGCCTCCAGGGCCATGAGGCCACACTGAAAGATCTAATATTCATGTCAATAATCTACCAACAAAGGAGGAGTACATGCAGAGTGCTTCAAAAATGTTTGAGAAATCAAGGGCTGAAAACTCCCCCAATTTGGTAAAAGATAAAACCCCACAGCTTTAAGAAACTTAGCAGATCCTGGCTCATAGATCTAAAGAAAGCCATGCCCAGACACATCATAACTGAACTATTTAAAGTGAAAGACAAGGACAGAATTCCAACAGCAACCAGAGATGAACAATTCACAGCCAGGCGTGGTGTCAAGGGCCTGCAATTATGGCCGGAAGGTCACAAAACCTGGGCCTCTGCTGAGACCTTGTCTCAAATAAAAAGTACAAATGGCTGGCAAAGTAGCTCAATGTGAAGGCCCTGGGTTCAATCCTCAGCACTGAAACAAACAAACAGAAACAGAATGCATTAGTTGTAGGGTAACCATGATTCCTATGACTGTGTATCCTCACTAGACAGGATGGCATCCAAAAGGAAGTGGAATATTTTCCAGGTCTCAAAAGAGTGGCCACCTCAATCTTACAATCAAAATGGACTTACGGAATGAAAGTGACATCAAGACATTCTCTGATGAAAGAAAGTAACAGTTTCTTGCCAGTAAACTTGTTCTAAAGGAAATGCTAAGGAAATGCTTCAGACAAAAGGGAAATCAGGCCTCAAGAGGATATTTAAAGCCTCTGTACCAAAAACTGACCACCCCATTTACCAAATGGATGCCACACCATTTGTAGAAGACAACGATGTCTGGTTTAGACCAACACTCACCAAGGCACTCACCTTGTGTCTGTAACACACAAACCTGCAGTCACACATTTCAGAGGACAGAAATCATAAAATGCATTTCCTCCAACTAAACTGAATTAAAGCAGAAATCAGTAACAGAAAGACAACAGGAAAACCTCTGCACACTTTGAAATGGGACAAAACACTTTGAAACTTCAAACAGGAAGCCTTAAGGAAAAAAAATTTTTTTTAAACCATGAACATATGTAGCGGTGTGACTGGAAAATATGGTGACTATTTAAATTTCTGAACAACATTTATTACGGTAAAAGATGCATCACCACAAATCTGCCTCAGAATCCTCCCGCTCTGTTCAGGCACCGCTCTCCCATCATTCTTGCCACTTTCCTCTTTGATGAGTGACAAGGCTGCCTCAGGCCTGAAATGATTCAAAATGTTTCCCTTTCGTGTCATTCTGACTTCGGGGAAGAGTCGGAAGCCACATGGCGGCAGGTCCAGTGAATACAGTGGGTGAGGACGCACTGTCATTTTTTATGGGCTGCCTTTCCTTTGGGTGGCGTCTGGCAGCAGTATTCACTGTACTTTTGCTCACACCTGGTTAAGACACTCATAAAAGAGGACTCACACAACTGCTTCAGAAAGTGGTGGGGTACGGAACTTTTGAGGGGGATACACGGCAATGTGTCTTTTACTTTAAATTTTTAAAATTTAAAAGTTCATTGTATATTTTGGTCACCCCTTGTATATAAATGAAAACACAACACTTCAACATTGTATGATGAAGACAGAATAGCATATATTGTTTATATTAGAAAAGACAAGGCCAGGGGTTAGCTCAGTGGTTCCACTGCCTACCTCGCAAGCGCAAGTTCCTGAGTTCCACCCCCAGTACCAATAAAAAAAAAAAAAAAAAAGAAAAATGCTCTTGAGTCAGCAACCTAAGATTCCATTTTTAGAAACTAGAGGAGGAAAATAAAGCAGAACAAGAAATACAAGAAAACAAGGAAGGTAAGGGCAGATAGATACAAATAAAATAGAAAAACAATGAAGGAGAAAAGAAAACTCAATGAAAGCCAAACCTTGCTCCGTGAAAAGGTCAATGCAATTGAACTGACAGACTGCTGTCTAAGCTGATCCAAAGCAAGAATACACATAACCCAAATCCCAGCAAGTCAAGGTGGGTTACTACAGGTCCCACAGGCAGTAAAGACATCCAAGAACTGTGTAGGCCCGTGGCCTCCACGGGAGTGTCCTCAGGCCTGCAGCTGCTGTGGCACCAACGAGAGGTGGGCAGGGCCAAGGGTGAGCTGAGACGCCGGCTGCCCGGCTCCCCTCCCCATCCAGCAGCCTGAGGCCACGCAAGGAAACATCTCAAGGGAGCTATGCAAGGAAACAGAGCCTAAGTCAGGAACAGACATAGCCATAGACATCTACCCCGGGGGATCTCTGCAGACACACGTGAGCAGCCACGAACACACGTGGTGGCTGCAGAGCCTGAAATCCACTACCTGGGACTCAGCGTTCAGGGTGATGATTTCCTCGTCGTGGTCCAGCAGTTTGCAGGCATGGGCGATGTTAACGGCTGTTTCTTGTTTGTCACCAGTGAGAACCCAGATCTGCAGGCCCGCCTGTCGCAATTTAGAGATGGTTTCAGGGACTCCAGCCTGCAGGCGGTCTTCAATCCCGGTGGCACCTGTTCAAATGTAGGCCCAACATCGTGAGTCCCTTCTCACAGGTCCCCCAGCTCTGGATGGGGTGCCAGTGCCACACCCCTAGGACACCAGAGACGTGGTGGTGGCACGGCCCCTGCTGACTGGGACCCGTGTGGAGCTTGGGCAGCAGTCCCGTCTGCCCCCGCTGACAGGACGTCCCTTCGGAAGTACTTGCTGAGGAATCACCATTGTAGGACAGTGGTGGACACTTCTGCTCGCTCTCCGGAGTGGCTCAGGAGTGTGTGGGAGGGACAGGGTGAGCCACAGTGTGTCATAGGGGCACCGTGTCTCGATTCTCCCTAACACGAGTTAACTCAGAACTTTACAGAAAGGCACACGAGGGTCATCGACATGTGGCAAAGGAGAGATCTTGTCCACGCTGTTCCAGGGAGGGGAACAGTGCCCGCTGGGAGAAGAGCCCGAGAGAGATTTTCCCCTGAGAAATAAGGAAAGCCGTCCTCCCGCAAGAGCGTCATCCAGCATACCCAGCAGGACCCTTCCATCCATCTCAGGCCAGTACCAAAGGGTGCTTGATCTTTGGAGCTGGTCTGCTATAGTCCTCGGCTGGCCAGAAATTCCTGGGCTCCAGCCGCCCTGCTGTCAGGTGTGTACTATGTCCACTGCCCAGCTAGGGGTGCATTCTGGGTGAGCACGGAGCTGGCCAGGAAGTCACCGCCTGGGCCCTAAAGCCAGGCACAGCACTAGGGGATGTGATTTAGCTCACACTCTGGCACGCTGCTTGCTAAGCTGCTGGGCCTCTGGGTTCTGGGCCTGCCACCAGCGGCAGCATGGTGGAATGTCAACCGAAGCATGCACGGTGTTCACCCTCTAGTGCACATCATGCTACAAACATTAGTTACTACAGCCACAGGTTATGTTAGATACATAGACTTCCCGCTCCTCCGTCCAGAGAATGAGCCTCCGTGAATACATCTGTCTTTGTTAAGTGAAGGAAGACAAACTCCCAGAAGGATGCGATGCACACTGCCAGGATGAAAGGCGATGCACAGCTGGGCATGGTGGTACGCGCCCGTAATGCTGTAATGCCAGAACTCTGGAGGCTGAGGCAGGAGGACTGCAAGCTCAAGCACAGCCTGAACAACTTAGTGAGACCTGGTCTCAAAATTTAAAAAAAAAAAAAGGTTTTGGGATGTAGCTCGGCGCAAAGTCCCTAGGTTCAGTCCCCGATATGGTGGGGGAAAAGTATAAATGCCTTAATTTATTACTGAAATTAATTCGTAACTGTTAAATGTAAATGGGGCGCGGTAGGAAATACGAACGCATCTGAACCAAGGTGAGCCAGTTCTCTCTCATGTCAGGTGAATCTGTGGCACGTTCGTGGGCTTCGAAGTGCAGCGGGCTCTACAGCACAAGCCGTGCTCCCGATTTGCCGCTGAGGGGGAGAAATCCTCGCGGCTGGCGCAGACCCGCCCCTCCTGTCTGTCTCTGGTGGAGAGCGGGCTTCCGGGAGGCGGCAGGGTGCCATCCTTTCGCCTGGCGCACAAGCACCCGTGGAGGTGGCTGGAGAGAAGGTTCAGCCGAGGACCTTCCCGCCTGGGGGCCTGGAGCTTTAGGCCAGGCTGCCCCTTCACTGCACCCAGCCAAGCGCACGGCCACCAAGGACCCACACGTGGAGCCACGTCCCAACCCGCTCCCGAGCCTTCTGCGCGAGTGGCAGCCCGAGGGATGGTACCCAGCAAGTGCAGGTTCGTCTCCAGGCGAAGGGCGGACTGGAAGAGCAGCTCCTCGCGGTTGTCCAGGGACGACTCGGCTTCCAAATGGCCTTGCAGCCAGCAGGCGTACTCTTCTTTGCTGAGCACCTGTGTGGGACACCTGGTGAGGTCGCGCCTGGAGGGAAGCCGCGCGCGCGCCCTGGCGCTGCCCCCACTCACCCTCTTGGCGATGCAGAGCGTGCGCAGGCCCTCCACCGCGTACAGGTTGAGGAAGCTCTGCGTCTTGCTGCGGATCCTCTTCTGGTGCCTCCCTCTGGCGTCCTCTGGGGTGGAGGAGAAGCAGAAACCAGGACGGGTGAGAACGGGCCGGGCGATTCATTTTTTTAAGAGCCTCATCCAAACGTGTATTTTGGCTGTTTCTAAGATCCTTGGTTGAAATGAGAAGCTCAGAGGATAAAAACTTCATCACAAGTGATACGGCCTTCTTGGGTCTGGCCTATTAAACAGAGGTGCACACTCCTGTTTATGAAAAATCATGCTTACCAGAAAGCACGGTTTCAGAACACGCTCATCGATAGCACCACCAGATAAAATATATCCAAATATTGTATCGGACATACTTAAGTTTTAAAAAAGTTTGTTTGAAATTCAAACTTAACTGAGTAGTCTGTTTTGTTTTGCTAAATCTGGCGATCGCAAGCCCTGAACCCCTGGCTTCTGTGGGCTTGGGAGAGGCCCGGCTCCTGTCCCAAGGTCACCCACGCCAAGCTGGAGGGGGATGGACACCCACTCTCCTAGACCCTGCACCCCAGGCAGCCGGCCTTCCACCCTGGAGCATTATGACAGGAGCAGGCACAGCAGCAGGCATTCGTGACGCTGGGTTTATGCACTTTAAAGACCTATGTTTCTGGGCTACTCTGGGGTTCTGAGAGTAGGAAGTGCTGCCCTACCCGCTTCTGGAACCAACGTGTCACCGCTGTCTGGTCTCCAGTGCTCCCCAGAGGGCATGCATTAAAGGCTCGGCTCCAAGCGCTGCACGGCTGGAAGGGTAGGTGAGGGGCCTGGCAGAAGGTCTGGGTCACTGAGGATGTGCGAGCCCCTGAAGGGCACAGGGGGACCCTGGCCCTCCTCATTCCCCTTTTGCTCCTGCGCATGAGTGATTTGTTTCACCATGCGCTTCCCTCAGGAGAGGCAGCCTTGTTTCCAGCCCAAAGCAACAGGGCCAATAGAAGCCTACAAACCATGAGCCAAAAATAAAACTTCACTTTACAAGTGTACAGCAGCGTTCGGTTACCATACTGAAAACCTAATACAAGTGGCAGTGTCTAGAGTTATTGCTAAGAGTCTCCATGTGTTTTCTATTTGCGGTTTTCTACTCATTTAAAAATGCACTGCCAGCAGCCATGGGGCTAAAATCGTTTGTGACATTATCCTGTGTAGAGCTTGGGGATGCACAAGGGACACAGGAACAAATAACACTGGCACATGGCTGTTGCACCAGTTATATTAGGCTTTGCAAGCTTGCATCTACTATATAACATTTGCTTAGTTGATGGCCATGCATCTTCAGTCAGAATTTTATAAACAGATATGTGCACATACTCCTTAGTGCATATAATTTAGACCTAAAAAAAAATCTTTTTTTTTTTTTTTTTTTGGTACTGGGGATTGAACTTGGGTCCTTGTGCTTGCGCAGCAGGCGACAAAACTACTGAGCTAAATCCCTGGTCCTAGACCTAAAAATCTTCATGGTTAGATGAAACACCAGAAGTAGGAGGAAAATAGCACCACACAGGAATAGCTCAGCCTGAACAATGTAGTGGTCCCAGCTAATACATCAGATAGGGTTTCTTTGCTCCCTTATGTTCTTTGGGTGTGGTTATAGTGTTTATAGGCCTGTTGGTGAGGAACTGCAGAACAGTGGTGCTGGATAGAGGAGCCTTATCTTTTTCTATGGCAGCTTGCTATTTTTGTAACATGGTGATTGGGCTGAACAAAATCAAGTACAGTAGTAACTGATCTCCCCTTCTTCCTGGATGAGCTAGCAGATGATTAAATATTGATGTTGGCATCCTTGAACACACCCAAATCAGTGATGTTTGCCTACTACTTCTCTTTGAAAGGATGCAGTGTTTTGGTTGTGGTCCGAAGCTTTGAAGCTCTACCACTTGGTATCTCCTTTCTTCAGTGGAGCTCTTACCTTTCAAACATGACAGATTTGATAAAATACTAGCTCGGTTGAGTCTTGCTTGCCTTCACTCAATCATCTTCGTATGAATTATTTTTTCTGTTGTTTTGTGTTTACCCCAGGTTTTTAAAAAATGGTTTTTAGCTGATGTTCATGAAGAGAATGAGTAATTAAATTTGTGCCATTAATGAAAGGAAATCCTATCTAAGACAGTACATTTCTTTACAGAGCTGGGTCATACCATCCTTTGGGCCCTCTGTTGGAAAAGTAGAATCAAGTCTGAAATAATCCCTTTTAAATTATAACCTCTAGTATTATAGATGTAGAACAGTACTGTATCATACCTCTGCAAATGTAAAATATCTTCTACCTGCTTTAAGATACATAATAGTGACCATGCTTTATCAGAGGTTTTTTTTGTTTTTTGTTGTTTTTTTTGGTACTAGGGATCGAACTCGGGTCCTTGCTCTTGCACAGCAGGTGGCAAAACCACTGAGCTAAATCCCCGGCCCCTATCAGAGCTGTTTTTAATGATGTTACTCTAGAATGTTTTCTTTCCAGATGATGATTAAGAAGCTAATAAAAAAAAAAATGGTGCCAGGCCCCACAACAGTAACAGAACTTTGCTGGTTTCTGGGTATTTTTCTTTTCTTTCTTTCTTTTTTTAAATGGAGTGTGCTGGATGTTTCTATAATTTTGTTCAGATGACTGCAGAACCTGGAAAAGCTGTTGCTGCTATTGATGCATAACATACTGCTATTATTGGCCTTTTTATATAAATATAAATGTATATATATACATATATATAATTTGAATTTTTAGAAACTTTGACTGTGCTGTCAACTTTGGAAAAAGTTATCCCAGTTTACTGTGTTGAGTTAGCATTGTACAGAAATTAACAGCCATATTGGACTAGAAATGTTAAACTTAATTTTTTTTCCATTTGTACAGGGGTAACGCACTGTATTAAATATGTAAGGTCTTATCTACGTGGGTTTGATTACAGAAACTAATAAAGTATTCTCTAAATAATGAAAAAACAAAAAAAAAGCACTGGCAGAGGGCACAGGCATGGCGCCTATTATGGCCTCCTTAGGGGATGGAGCCAGGCTTTGGGGGCCCAGGTCCCGGCCCGTGAGACTGAGGTTATGGCTGAGGGGCTGGAGAGGGGTAAAGCTCCCCGCACCCACCCTTGAGTCCCACGGGCATGCACAGTGCAGTTTACAGCAGATGGTGCCCAGGGCTGCTTCCTTCCAGGAGACAGCAAAGAGCACAGCTGCAGGGCCGGGCAGCGGGGCCCCAAAAGCCCCTCCAGCTGCCCGCGGCACCCTCGCCTGCACCCTGCCCCTGACCCCAGAGCTGAGACTCACGCCTGGGTCCCCCGAGGACTGAAAAGGAATGACCAGACTCATGTCACACGTGTGACTCTACTCCTCCCTCCCAGTTCAGCAGCATCTCCAGCTCTCTTGCCGCCTGAAGTTCCACCTCGCACACCAGTGTTTCTCAGCCAGTCTTGGTTCAAAGGTAACAAAACAGCCCAGCATGGAGCTGCCCGGCATAGTCAGGCATGAGGCCAGCAGCCCCTTCTAGGCCCCACCAACAGCTGAAAACTGCAGCCTGGACCTCAAAGCTGCCCCAGGGCCACAAGACTGGAAGGAGCTTCCAGAGCTTCTGGTCTAAGGTCCCCAACCTTCATCGCTGGGGTGGAAAGCCGAGCTCCCCAAGCAGTTCTGGCCCGGGGTTTGGGGGGAGGGGTGGGGTGCAAAGGCCAGGCCGAGGGCGCTGTGGCCGAACCCTTCCCACTCTGACCCGAGGCGCACTCCACCTTGCAGCAGGCTTAAACGCACATCCCGCGTCTGCAGGCTGGGCGGGGAGACTGCCGCCAGCGCAGCTGGGCAGAGGGGAGGGGCACCTGAGGAGCAGGGCAGCAGCAGATCCATGACCGAGGAGTCGGCGCCCTTGGTGTAGACGTTGATCTCATCGGTGAGCGGGTGCCGGATCACCACGGACATCCTCTTGCGGGTGGAGTCGAAGCCCAGCGTGTGCAGGAGCTGGAAGGTGAGCCTGCCCAGGTGGGGCAGCTCCACGGAGACCTGGTCGGGAAGCCGGTCCACCAGCGCGCAGCGGTAGGCCCTGGCTGCGTACACCAGCGCCGCCTCATCCGGGCTCTCTGCCTCGTAGTGCAGCTCCCCCTCGTGGCCCGCCTCGGGCTTCTGCTCCAGGGCCCAGCTCTCGGCCGGGCTGCTGTAGCCGTTGCTGGCGATGGACGGGGCCGACTGGCCCCGCCTCTCCTCCAGCTTGAGGAACATGCTGTCGCTGGAGAGGCTGGACAGGAAGCCGGACCCCGACTTGGGGCTGGTCTTGGCGGTGGCCAGGCTGCCGGTGCTGCTGCAGGTGGAGGCCAGGCGACTGGGCGTGAGCCGCCTGAGGAAGTCCTCTAGAGTCTTCACCGGGGACTTCAGCTCGAACCTCACCCTCACCTGCTGGAGAAGCAGCAGAGGGAGGGGAGGGCTCACGGGGCGCTCACTGCAGGAAGGACTCCGGGAAGCGCGCTCACCGCGGCCTTGCAGAAAACTGGGTGCCTCTGTACCCCCGCCTGGCAGACTGGCTTATTTATCCCCAGGGCCGGCGGTGTAGGATCCCGACGGCCAGGCGTTGGCCCGGGGGCCCAGCTCGCCCGCCGGCCGCACAGGGTCCGCGGTGGAGCAGCAGTGGATTTGGAGGAGGTCGGAGAGGGCAGCACTCAGCCCCTGACCATCTCATCCCCCCGTGTCTGGGACCTGGAGGCTCGGGGGACTCCTGTCCGCCCAGCGCCAAGCAGGGGAGGAGCTACGAAGGCAACAGGGCCTCCCGAACTCCCTGCGGGCCGCTCCCCGGCCCTGCTGTCCCGAAGCCTGTCCTGCCCCGAGGCCTGCTGTGGGAGGCGGTGCCTGCACTCTCTCAGAAGGACAAAGGGGCTCGGGCTCCGGGGCTCACTTTCTGCCTCGGCTGGTCAGCGGACGTGACGACCACTGTGTTGCAGATGGTGAGCGCCAGGAAGAAGTCGAAAACATCGGCCAGCTCCGCTGAGAGGCGGGCCAGGGGCTGCTCCTGGTGCCTCGCGACGGCCAGGCACTTGGCACACTCACTGACCTTCTCCAGCAACTTCGGGTCGGGCGTGATGTCCTTCTCCTGGGAAGAAGCCACACTGACGTGAGGCGCCCAGCGACTTGCCAGCGCCCCGGGCCGAACTGCCTCAGGAGCCTTGATCTCATCACGGCACAAACAGAGCGCCACCTCACACGAGCACGTATCACTACTAGTGTGCACTGCAAGAGCCGGGACTCAGCTCATTGGTTCCACCACCTGCCTTGCAAGTCCAAGGTCCCGAGTTCCATGCCCGGTACCAAAAAAAACAAAAACAAGTGTGCATTGCAGAAAATATTATCACATGTGGAAAGAAATGCATCTATTCTGATACATAAGGAACATTTCTTGTAAGATGTCTAAGATACACTATTATAAAATGATAGGTATCAATCTCGAAAAATTCAACAATTCTGTATCACACTATTCCACAAAATATCTACTTTTGAAAATCATAGTCTGCATTTCCTTGCAGCTCTTTGGTCTGTAAATATAAAAAAAAAATTTATATGCACATTGGCAGTTTCCATTTCCCCCCAACACACTGTATTTCTGAACTTTTGCATGGATTTAAGAATTTGGATGGACATATCATAATTCTTCTGATCATCTCTTTATCCCCGGATACCAAAACCCGCCTTACCACTTCAGTGATGTAAATAATACACTGGTGACCTTGGCAGAGCAGTGGCTGACTGAGTCACTAAATCACCAGGTCAGAGAGCGAGACCCTTCAGACACCCTTGACACCACTGCAGGATGCTGTGAGAACTCCGGTGCGTCTCCCTCGACCTCCCTGGCATCCTCTCCCACCTGCCCTGTGGACCCACCGACTGGCACCCACGATCTGTGATCCCCTCCATCTAAACACTTCCACGAAGGACCTGAAAGAACCAGGAGGCTGCCCAGACTGGGCACAATGGATTTTCTCTTGTCCCTAAAAGATTTCAGATGGGAAAACATCTTTCAGGGTCTGCCCCGCACCACGGGACATTTTCCTGCTTAAAGACAGTGGTCCATACACGGCAGGCAGGGCAGGGAAGAATGCAGCTTTACTGGATTCGGGCTCATCTAATTAAAACTTTCTGCGAGGGCAGGGGAATTGGCTTCGAATTTTCACAGTTGTCACCTTGATTTATTCGTGTCACTTGGCAGGACACATCCTGTCGGTCACCCTTTCCAGGTGGCTCACCTGGCAACCGCCCAGCCAGCACTGTGGCAAAGAGGCTGTGTCACTGTGTTGGAAAGGACACTACCGTGGCGGGGTGTTGGCCAAAAGCTTCTAACACAACAGTCCAGCTCTCCAGCAAGAGCATATTTGTTCGGCTGAATAGAGACACTTGCGACCATCAAGGAAACCAAAGTGGGTTGGGGGGGTAGCATGGGGTGGCGTGGCCGGCCCCCTGGGGCTCACCATGGGGCTGCTGAAGGCCGTGTGCCTGGACAGCTCGCTGGCCCTCTTGGCCTCGGCCCGGCCACCCGAGCGCCAGTGGGACTTGGTGCTCTGCGTCCTGTGCACGATGCGAACGCTCTGGCAGCTCCCGATGCTGCTGTGCTGAGGCCATGATGCCCTCTTGGGCAGCATCTCCTCCTCCTCGGAGTCTGCTTCCTGGTACCTAGCCAGACGCTGGGCTGCAGGGGTGGGGACAGAGTTAGACATCGTGGGCTGGGCTGGGCAGGCTGGGCAGATGGGGGGCATTTTTTTGTTTTGTGGACTAGGATTGAACCCAGAGCCTTTGTGCTGAGCTACATTCCCATCTCCCTTTAAAACTGTTTAGATTGTGACAGGGTCTTGCTAAGTTGCTAAGGCTGAGCTCTGACTGGTGATTGTCCTGCCTCAGCCACCCAGAGTGCTGGGATTACAAGTGTGCACCAGCACGCCTGGCTCGCAGGGCATTTTTTATTCCACAAGACTGCTGGGGGGAGGTCCTTCAGAGGCCTTGTGGACTACAAAATAGCAAGGGTGCATTTAATGAGAATGTCCTCAGTCAACCTGAGGAGGTGGATGGGCTCAGCTCCACTTCCCAGAGAAGGCTGAATCTCACCTCAGAGAACTCAGTGTCTGGTGAGGTCACAGATACAGGGACAGCAGGGACCCAGGGACCCTGGGCCACACAGCGGGGCTCGGGGGTCTACCCATCCCGCAGGGCTCATGGGGCAGCCTGCCTGCCCGAACACTCCAGGCAGAAGAGGCATCATGAGTCTGCGTGGCAAAGGGAAGCAAGCCCACGGGACTCAGGCTGGAGCAAGGCTGCTGGTGGGCGGCCCCCTGCTGGGCCACGGGCAGGGCAGCGTCTGCACGCGCCTGTCCTGCTCAGCGCTGTGGTACAGGAGGCCCACACCCCTGCCTCTAAAACTGCAGAACAGCTCCTGCAGCCAGGGCGTGGCCCCCCGCCAGTGAATTTCACTAGGATCCCGGCTTCCATCCCGCAACTGAGCCCTAGGGGGCGCTGCCAGTCACAGTTCCCGCAGCCTCTGGAGCTGGTGGAAGGAAATGGCCTGAAAAGGAGCCTGTGTCTTGCTAATTGATGGCTTTTAAATTTTCCTTGGGTCCCAGGTAGGACAAGTCCTGAGGACGACTCAGGCACAGCAAGCTTTTAACCAGAATCTCAAGTGCAGCTGCAGGGCCAGGTGGGAGCACAAGGTCTCCTAGCATCCTGACAGCCCATTGTTCGGCGCTGAGAAAACAGGGATAAGGAGGGACTTCACCTGCCCACTGCTGTAAGGCTGAGCACTCTCAACATCAGATTGCAGGGAGCAAGGCCTCTCCTGAGCATCCGGGTGACAGGCGTGCCGGGAGGAAGACAGGGCAGCAGGAAGGATGAGGCTGGGATGTGTGGTTGTGTCCACTCTGAGGCTGTGGGCCCAGCCTGTGGCCACTGCTGAGGTGCTGGTAGCAGGCGGCCTCCGGCCCAAGTGGATTTGGGTCCACAGGAGGGTGAGGCTGAGGTTTAGGGGTGCCTAGCCCTGGGCACACAGTGGCTGGCTCAGGCTGTCAGGTCCCAAGGTCAGAGAAGGGCACCCTACAGTCTCTGGGGCCTGTTGTGCTCTGAACAGTGAGGGGCCACCCTACATGGACTGGCTCACTGAGAGCAGACGGTCACAGGATAAGCTGGCCAGGACCTCTCTGCCCGGGCCTGTGCCCGTTGAGGCACCAGGAGTCCTCTCCTACGTCTGCTGCAGGTGACAGAACCCTCTGGTATCACAACAGGCATCTGGCAACTATCAAAGACTTTCTGTGATTCCTCCCCATGGAGCTCAGGTCCCGACTTTAAAACATCCTTGCTAATATTATGTTTGACTGACAAATCATGGCTCGACACCTTTCCAGGACAGGAGGTGACATTTTGATGCATGTATATAATGTGGCGTGATTAAATCAGACCAGTGAACACATCCATCGCCTGGCCTATTTATCACTTTTCATGATGAGGCCGCTGAAGTTTCCTCAGTTACTCTGAAAGTACATTATTATTGAGCATGTAGTGCTCTGCTGTGCAGGAGACTTCGAAAGCTACGCTTCCTACTGGAAACTGGGTGGAAGGCACAGGGTGGCAGGGAGAGGGTAGGGAGCCGGGAAGAGCTCTACTGCTGCTATTACTGGAAGAGGAGCCCTGGCTGCAGAACAGAGGAGCCCTGTCTGCAGAACAGAGCAGCCCATTCGGAGGCCACAGGACCCCAGAACAAGAGGGCCGTGCAGGTTCCCTTCCCACTGCGGCTCCCTGAGCTGCCTTCAGAGAAGACCGAGGCCGCAGAAGGTGGGGAAAGGCGGGGGGTGGGCAGGGCCGCCTACAGTCAGAGGTTGGGGTGCATCTCTGCATGACCCAGACACGGTGTTCCTGGGGATGGACTTCTGCGTGCCTCCCGCTGACCATGGAGACTGATGGGGACAGCAGGACGCTCTGCGGCCCTCGGTGTGGCAGAACGGGCGGGCAACTGTGCCTCAGCAATGAGGCCCTCCAGCTGCTGCACTTGGCAGAATGTGAGTGCAGAACCCAATGTCCGGTGATGCCAGCCTGGTCTACAGACAGCGCCAGCTCCAGGCTCCTGAGGTGCTCTGACACCCACATCGTTATGCTGCCTTGAAAAGCAGCAATCTGAAGTGCCTGAGGCATGTGTGTGTGTGTGTGTGTGTGTGTGTGTGTGTGTTTTCTGGCCCAGCCCAGACCGCAAGCCCCACCCCCAGACTCACCATTTGCATCGTGAGAATATTCCACCCCAGACACGGTGCACCTTCGGAAAACCATCTTGTTCTCAGTTAAAGTGCCGGTTTTATCTGAGAAGATGTATTGAATCTGCCCGAGGTCTTCCGTGATGTTCAGAGCTCGACACTGCAGCCGGGAGTCCATTTCCTCATCGTACAAGTCTATGTCCTGGTTGATGAAGTACACTTGGCAGACTTTGACGATCTCAATGGAGACGTACAAGGAGATCGGGATCAGAACCTACAAGATGAAAAGCACAGCTAATGAATGGCAGTGGAGACAAGGAGCAGCAGAGTCAGTCCAGTCTACTGAAATGGCAAATGACTACAACCAGAAGGACGCAGGGGCTGTACTGTACCTTAAGAGTTTGGACAGGTTGGTTTAGAGTCACTATTGGAAAAGGACTAGAGTATTGCAAAGAGTTTAAACTAGTTCAGCCTACGGCGCAACTGCGGAGCAGATGTCCACTGTCGTGTCTGGAAGTGACCATGGCGTGGACAGAGGCAAGCATTTTCATATTACTAACTTTTGCTCGCTCAAGAGAGGCTAGGAAGGGAGAGAGAGAAAAGAGAAAAAGATGGCACAGTCAGAGCTCTTGCAAGCAACACCACCTCCAATCCCAGGAGCCCTCGACCCCAGCGTCCCCTGGGCCCAGGGCCATGGCTGCCCTTCCCCTGTGGACGCAGCCCCATGGCTTGGACAGCCATGAGTGGAGGAGGCAGTCCGGTGTGTTCCTCTGATCTCGTATGGTACAAGGCAAAGGGAAGAAGGCTTCGAGCAAAACATTCACCGTGACCTCTTGAGAACTGAACACCAACTTCCTTGAAATTGGTGTTTGTTTATATTGTAGAGTCACAGTATTGAATTAATGTTTATGAGCCTAGAATATCCTATTCAGACCAACTGGGTTCTCCTGGTATCTTAATTATGTTAATGAACACCAACCATTATCCTAACTCAAGGCTAGAACAAAATTTGCATGTATGAAAAAGACTAATTTGGAAAGCTAAATAAGGCTGCTTCCTGTTGAAGAAGCACAGATGTCGAGAGACTGTGGAGCCTCCCACCCAGGCGAGCACAAGCACAGGTCCTCTGGACACTCTGTGTTCTCAAAAAGGTTGGTGGTGACACCCCAGGCCCTCTTTGCTCTTTGGAGCTCTGGGACCAACTGACTCTTTCACAGATCTTTCTGGCCATGGGTCATCAGCTAATGACTGGGCGTTACAAGGGAGGCAAACATATAGCAACAACACTAATAGTAATAACCAATACTAATGGCTACAGTGTGATACTGATATTGAAGTCCAGAACAGAAAAGACAACTGGGCTCTGAGTGCAGCCGTCTGGAGATAAGTTGACAGCAAGTTACCCAACTTGGTTTCTTAGTTCTCACAACAGACCACAGCAGTGTGACATGTTCACCTTAGGGAAAACGGGGAAAGATGTACTCTTTGTATCAGTCTTTGAAACTTTTCTGTAAATCTTAAAATTATGTTGAAACAGCACTGTATTTAAGTAACTGGGGCTAGGAATGTAGCTCTGTGCTGGAACACTAGCCTAGCATGAGTGAGGCTCCTGGTTTGATCCCCAGCATTGCATACACATAAAGAGAAGTACAATGGAAAACAGCAGGATGAAATGATAACCAAAACTAAACCTAGAGACATTAAGAACCTTAGGAAAAGCAAAGGAGACTTTCAGTTTGAAAATCACCCAAGGAAAAACCCTGTAGATAAATGAAGGTGGAGGAGTAAAAAGCCAGCACATCAAATGGATGGATGCATCTGTGGTCCTCCCAGAGGCAGGAATTCTCAGTAGAGCATGGCGAGTTTTAAGTCCTCCTGAGAAAAGTCAGCGCTGATCTCATGGCAGTTAGTACTGTTACCTGCAGAACTATTATCATTGTCAGAAAGGAGTACACCGCTGCTGTGACTGGGGACAAGGAGCTACCATCAGACTCAGGGACATCAAACAATGCTTTCTTTTCTTGGTATCGCCGTACCCACAGTCCGTGTCCTGTAGCAACATTCAAAGAGAGACGTCATTCGTTGGGTAGGAGAATAAGAATGCTGCTAGTGTAAATGAAGACAATCTTGAGATTATGACTAGCCACAGTAACTTGGTTTTCACCTGCCTTGCCACGTAACAAAGCCAAAGCACACAGGACTCTTGACACCTGTGCCCAGACCCCTGGGAGGAGCCCAAAGTTGGACTTTCCCGCACACCAAGAGTTTCTGACCGTTGGTGTGAAATGGCACACGGGTCACATGGAGGACTTGTCACAGCTGAGTGTTAAGCCCTGGGGAGAATTCCCAACTTGTGCCTCACAAATGCCCGGTCTCATGGCTGCTTACTGAAGACAAGCTGAGCTTTGGATACTGCCCACTAGGGTCCCTTCCCGGAGAAGCCAGCTACTGTGCATAATTGAATGAAATCAGGCCCACATCCATCTGAAAACAGAAGCCCTGTCATGCTCTGTGCACTATGTCTTTTACCACGGAGCCCTGAGCCCACGTGAGCTGCCTGGTGCAGGATGACAGCCAGAGCAGGGACAAAGTGAAGGTCGGGTCCTGGGGCCTTACCAGGGCCCCCACCACGCCCGTTCATCAGGGCCTCGAAACACAGCCTGTCCTGTGCTGACAGCCCTCAGTCCACGTCAGTGAAAAAGGTGGGCTTTGACTTTGGGTAGTGGGTGGGTTCCCCGAGTTGGGACAGCCCACCGCGCTCGCCTGGAGACTGCTCGGCAGTGTCCACTCATTGCTGATCCTCCCAGGAGACTTACCGACTGCTGAAAACAGAGACATACAAATGAGGAGAAGGACACACCAGAGCACGTCGGAGTTCATCTGCCTCTCAAGCTGGCTGCGCTTGTAGCGGGGCCCGCTGTTGTTCAGCAGAGCCTTGGTCTCATGTCCTGCAGGGGAGGGCAGGAGGATGTGGTGAGTCAGTGCCCAGCGGTTAAGGGACCGTGATGAGGATCCGCGGAGTGAGCCACCATGCTGCCACCAGTCTGCTACACCACACACTCAGCCAGCACGGCAGGGTATAAAATTAACCTTGCATATGTTTTCATTTTTCGTACCGAAGATCGAACTCGGGTCCTTCCTCTTGGGAGGCAGGTGGTGGAACCACTGAGCTACATCCCCGGCCCTCACCTTGCATATGTAACAGCCTCAGAGAAATGAATGGAAAAGGTCAGAGATTTAGCTCAGTGGCACCACGCCTGCCCCGCAAGCAAAATGTCCTGAGTTTGATCCCGGGTACCAAGGAAAAGAAAAAAAAAGGAAAAATTGCCGGGGATTTAGTTCAGTGGTGCCATTGCCTGCCTTGCAAGCGCAAGGTCCCAAGTTCAATCCCTGGCACCAAAAGAAAAAAAAAAGAAAAGAAAAAGTGAATGGAAAGAAATATGCTAATATGACAAGAGAAAATGTTTAGTTAGGGCGTTGTGGGAAGAATTCTTGCCCTCCTTTTCTCTCTTCCTAATCTCCTACAGTGGGTACAAGCTAATCTCCTATCAGATTCAAATCAGGAGGCAGGGAGCGTGGAGCACCCCCGCGAGCGCATGGGGGAGGGCCGAGCCTACCTGCATAGATGACGATGCCGACCACCGCCTCCGTGTTCCTGATGGTGCAGCCGCGCAGCAGCAGGTTCTCCTTGCGCAGGCCGGCCTTCTCTCCGCCGCCGTGCATGCTGTCGGAGAAGGCGGCGCACACTGCGGGGCGGCACAGGCGCCGCCTGGCCTGTCTCAATCCCCGCCGCCCGGGGAAGGAAGGCCGGGAGCAACGGAAGCCTGGGAACACACGAGGAAGGGGGCTCCAGGGTCCCCGCACGTGGGTCTCTGCCATGGCTGCTCCCTGCCAATGGGGCACCGGGAAGCAGCGCTAGACCATGACGTTATTTACTTCGCACACAGGCCTGCTTTACCCCAGGAATTGGCCACAGCTGGTGAAGGACAAACTGCAGAACTGCAGGGCACAGCTAGGAGGCCTTGCTGGGGTCCCTGGTCCATCTGACGTGCTGCATAGGTAACTCACTCCACACTGGTATCTCTCACTGTCACAGAAATAAAAATAGGCCTCCACAAAAAGGAATGCTAATTGCTCTGGCTACATTGCTTTACATCTTTTTTCTTATTAAAAGTCATAAAGTTGACCAGGCATGATGGTGCACACCTGCAATCTCAACATTCTGGGAGGCTGAGGCAGGACGATCACAAATCTAGGCAACTTAGCAATTAGCGAGGCACCATCTCAAAACTAAAGCTAAAAAAAAAAAAGCTAAAAGCAAGGATGAGGACGCAGCGCGAGGCAAAGGCCCTGGGTTCAGTGCCCAGTACAATCCAAAACAAAACATAAAAGAGGTCATGAAATTGCTAAAATCATTAATATATTTCATTTGAAATGTGACAAACCTATGCGAGGAGGTTACACATGGTTTCTCCACTTTGTGGATTCGGAAGGACAGCCCAAGTTTAAGCCACTAATCCTCCAGCTTGTCCTCTTGGTCCACCAAGGACCAGTGCTGCTGGGACAGCCCCTGTTGGGGCCACGCTGGGACAACACGGCCCTAGGAGGCTGAGGCAGGACACAAGAGGAGGCCTCGCAGGCTTGGCTTCCAGAACAGGGCAGGCCCAAGCCTGACCCCCCGGCAGTGCCACCAAGAGGGGGCCTCTCACAGAGCTGGCTTTCCTTACCCCCAAAGGGCAGCCCTCTGCACGCCCACTGCCCAAGGACTCCCCGTGGCTCTCGACAGCTCACAGAGGTGCTGGGAGGCCTTTCCCTCCTGCTAACCCTGCATGATGCTCACTGACCATGGAACACATTTATTTTCTACTTTACAAGAAAGGCTAAACAACAAAGCCAAGGCTGAAATGCATGCTGGGATGATGCATTTCCCGAAAGTCTTGTGCAAGCGCAAGGTGTTTGATCAACACAGAGGTCCCTTAGGCAATTCCAAGACAGAAGGAGGCTTTCCTTCAAGAGTGATCCCAGACCGAGATCTCTGAGCTGCAGCATCAGGAGCCCAGCCTGCAGAAGGTGCGGGGACACCTTCCAAGGAGAGGCCCCTGGGGCACTGCTTCCCCTCTGCTGTCCCTCCAGGAGCAGCTGGATGGCCGAATGGTTTCTCTGGGACAGCAGTAACAGCTGAATCATCAACGATCCAGTCACACTCACCAGGAACAGGAGACCCAGTGGAAAGAAGAACAGTGTCTAGATTAAGCTTTCTTGGGGACAATAGGCACCTGTTTTTTTAGCAACTATAGTATCCACAGGCTCTGCCTCCACAAATTCAACCAAAAATTCCCTATGATGAGTGTTGTTGTGTATATGTAAAATGCACCAGTAAATGTTTTGCTTCAAAAAAAAAAAAAAGAAGCCATCTAGAGACGAGGGACCGTGTGCAGTGCAGGTGCACAGGTTACATTCAAACATGGCGCCGTTTCATTTCCGGTACTGGCGGGAGGAAGTCCTGGAACTGGTCCCCTGGATACCAAAGGGCGACAGTGCCGCACTTTGTAACCAGGCCACACCTGACGGGAGCTCAGCATCAGCAGGTGCACTGGCCTAGGAGACCACAGCAGCCAGAGCAGGCTGCAGTCCAGGGTGGGCCCCCAGTGCCCAGCAGCTGCAGCTCAACGAAGCTGCACCCAGCATAGCCGCCCCTGCTGCAGGCTGAACCGAGACCCCCACAGGGTCCACATGTTACAGTCCAATCCCAGGGCCGCAGGCTGTGACTGCATTTAGGGTCAGCATCTTTAACAAAGAAATTCGTCAGAATGAGGTCACTAGCATGGACACTATGCCGATGTGACCAGGACCTTAGGAAAGGAGACTGGGACCTAAACATACAGAGGACCACGAAAGACATGGGGAAGACGACACCCACAAGCCAAGCACAGAGCCCTGGGAGAAACCAGCCCTGCCAACACCTGATCTCAGACTGCCAGGCTCCAGACTACGCAAAAATGAACTTGTCAAAGCTGCCGGGTCTGCGGCAGCCTTGACACTGAACATATCCTTCAATGTTGAATCTAAGCTACTTGGAAGAGCTCATCTAGTTCAAGTCTCCAAGCTGCTGGATTCATCAACCAATCTCTTCTAAACCAAAACTGTCCAGAAGCAAGATTTCATGAGAGGACTGTCTGGTGATAACGAGTTTCCACTGAAAAGGGCCACATGCAGGATCCTTGGCCAGTGGAGGGGTGCAACTAACAAACATCCGACCAGCTTCTCTCTCTGGAAAGATGGCACATCTCCAGGACCACACTCGCTGCTGAGAAAGGCCTCCTCTGTCTTTGTCCCACCACGGGACAAAGACAAGCTCCAGCTACCACCAGAATGCTGACAGGTGCCCCGTGGGATAGAAAGCCATCGTTCAAGCACAGGGCTGCAAGTCCACAGCACTCAGGTGGATCCCCAAGGCCAGCTCGGTGCCCTGCACACTCTTCAAGCTGACTCCCTCCCTGGGCCACACCTGCTCCCCCCAGAGACCCCCGTCCTCCCTCCCACTCCCTGCTGGGTAGTGGCTCCTGTCAGCCTGGGCAGCAACCTCGGGGTTCCTGAGCCCTCTTCCCTCTTCATTTGTGCACCCACTCCACCAAGCCTCCTTCTCAGCCTCTGCAGCTTGCCCTAATCCAGGGGGTGCTGGAGCTCATCGCACACTTTTGGTATCTCGTACCACCAGCCTGGGTCTCTCATAGGCACCAGAGGACTCCTCTCAGGGGCACTTGTGAATGCTACATTCTCCCCAGCTCCCACTGTAGCTCCTCACTTCTTCCAGCTTGGCACATGCAGCTCCTTCTCAGGCCTCCTTGTGCCTGCCTTCTGCAGCTACACCGCAAGGCCATGTCCTGTCTGTCTCATGCAGGCCTCCCCTTGGAGGAGCTGGGTCCCCTGGCCTGGCCTCAGGCTTCACAGTTCATAAACATTTCTGTGCTAAGTGCCCAGGTCCTCCAGCTGACAATCCTCATGTTACTCTGTCTCGCACTCCAATGTCTCCCTCTCCGCCAAGCAAATACTGAGAGCATTTGGGTCTATCCAACAGGGAGCAAGAGAACACGAGGACTTAATTCCTGTTCCCCTTGAGGCTGAACATGGCTGTCTCCAGGGACCTCTGACCAGGGCGCTGGGTCTCTGCACATCTCCTTCTTGACCTGAGTCCCCACTGGCCACTCCTTCCCTCCAACTGCTGGGCCTCATGGTGGTCACAGCAAAGGGGCAACTTACCCAGGATCCACACATCCCTTGTGGGCCCCCTAAGCTCCACTCACTCTGTGGAGATGGATCCTCAGCAAATCACTGCCCTCTACTCACATGAGCCTGATGCTCCATGTGACCCCAGGGTCCCTTGGCTGAGGGAGGAAGAGGATGGAATGATGGGTAACAGGTGATGGCTGGCACTGCCAGATCCCGCCCAGACTTTTCTTTAAAATAATAAGTTGCTCTGGCTTTATTTAAGTATGAAAATTACAAAATTGTATTTTGTGTTGATGTTCAATTTTCTCTAGATGCAATTATGTCAGCGCCAATTTTAAAGAGTCACATTGCCATAGTTACAGTTCACTGAGAGTGAGGATACTTTGGAGACATCCCACACCAGGCTCCACCTGAACACTGGGGAGGTGACGGGAAAGGAACCGAGACAGCTCTGCTGTTGGCAATGATCCTGCTGCTGCCTCCTATGGAGCAACAACCCTCTCCAGAGGGGGGTTTCTACCGGGACGAGGAGGCCACCCCACGCCAGGCTCTGGACTGGGACAAACAGGAAGGAAAGCTCAGAAGCCTACTCTACAGATTCTTACTTTGAATTATGAAAAGAAAGCAGGAGTGGTTATACTTGCATCAGCCAAATAGACTTGAGGTCAAAAATGGTCCCAGGAGGAAAAGAAGATCATTATATAAAGAAAAAGGGCCAACTCCTTGTCAGCTGTAACAATTATACATGCACAGGCACCCAACATTAAGCACCTAAACATAAAACATTGACAGATCCAGAAACGTGCAACTGGCTTTGCAATGTGAAGTGGAATTCAGCCTCGGAGGACCAACCAGCCACCAGCTTCTTTGCTTTAGTCCTGAGGAAAAGACCAAATGTTCCGATGAGTTTTGATTTCCAAGATCCTCATGCACCATGAAGATGACTGAACACAATCAAGCAGCCTCAGCCAGGTCTCCATGCACGGGGGCCTCAGAGCTAGCCGGCCTTGGGCCAGTGCTGAAGACAGAGCGCTGGGAAATATAGCTGAAAGGGGTGGAGAGTGCTGCTATTTCCAGTTCCTAACTGATCATTTCATTAGCGTTTAATCGTGGGGATTGTCTTAAAGAGCACTGTCTTAGTTACTTTTCTCATCATTGAGACAAATTACCAGACACCCAAAGTTAAAGGAGGAAAGGTTTATTTAGCTCATGGTTTGTAGAGGTTTCAGTACAGAGACGGCTGCTCCAGGGCAGGGTGGCCTGGTAGAGGGCATCGAAGAGAAGATAAGCAGCAGCAGCTGCAGCAACAAGCAACAAGCAAGGACCCTCTTTGAGCCCTTTATATCCTATCTAGCTCTCTGCCCTTAGGGCACACCCAGGGTGGAGCAGCCTCAATTCTACCCAAGTTAATCAGTAATCACACACCCTTCATCCCAGCATCACAAACTCTAGATCCAGCCACTTCTGAAAAAGCCCTACCTATGACTGCATGAGGCTTTGGGAGGACACCTAGACACAAGCCATAACATTTCACCTCTGGTCCTCCAAAGACTCATGTACTTCTCTTCATGAGAAAGCCATTTAGTCCATCTCTAAGAGTTGCCAAAGTCCTAACAGTTTCAGCATTGCTGAAAAGTCCAAGTCTAAAGTCTCCTCTGAGATGTAAGGCAAACTCTTAGCTGTAAGCCTCTGTACAAATGAAAAGAAAGTTGAACACTTCCAACACACAATGGCATAAGATAAATATTTCTATTCCAAAAGATACAAATGGGGTTACAAAGGAATGGAACCAAAGCAAGTCCAAAGTCCAGCAGGACAAACATTAAGCCCTATAGTTCCACTTCCAACATCCTCAGCAATCTATGGCAAGTTTGTGAACTCCAAAGGGTTTGGGTGGCTCTGCTCCTATGGCACTTCTGGTGGTTGTAGCTCCCATGGCTTCTCTCTTGGCCAGCTCTGCTCCCTCTTTGCAGTTTTCCTCAGATGATTCACATTCCTGGCTTCTCCAAACCTCCCCACTGAACCTTCAGCTTTACACTCAGAGCTTCACACATTGCCTTCTCAGGGGCATACTGCCTGGCCTCCCAGGTATTCTTTTGAAATCTGGGTGGAAGTCTTCCTGACTCCACAACTTTTGCATTCTGCATGCACCTAAAACCAGTGCCATGTGGATGATGCCAAGGTCTGCTGCCAGCTGGAGCAGTAACCAGGCTGCCTTCTCTCTTGGCTGTAGAGGTTCAATGCCTATGAACCAAATCCCAAGGAACAACTTCCCTAGGCCACCACTATTCTTGAACATGGTGCTCTGGGGCTCTCCTCTCAAAGCAAAGTCCTTCACTTTTGCAACTCTGAGGCTGCAAAGGGTGGAGTCCTGCTGCTTCCTGTGATGTCCTCAGGCCATCCTTTCTATTCTTCTCTTCCTTCCCGCAATCAAGATCTCCTCTGCTTTATCTTTGCAGTCCACAGATTTACTGGAGCTTCCTTTCTTGCCAAACTGAAAATGGTTTAAATCATTCTGCTGGGCTCTTTGCTCTTGATTCTCAACACAGATCTGGTTAAAAGCCCCCAACTGTAGCCATACCACTGCCCCAACATTACACTGCCTTGAAATTTCTTCTTCAAGATTAATTAGTCCACCACCCTTAATCTCAGGCTCTAGACATGAGCACAATGCAGACAAACTTTCTGCCAAGGCATAACACACATATTCTGGAGTCCAACAGCCAATGCAGTCCTTCTTTCCAACAGAAACTTCCTGAGCCTCATCTTTACCAGCAGCATTTCTAGCAGTGTTCTGGTCTTCCAAGCTCTGACCAGAATCTCCTGTTAAGCACAGCCTCAGGTGTTCCAGGGCTGCTTTTTCAGCCTAACTTTTTCTAACTCTTCCCACAAACCATTCCCAAAGGCTCCTTAACCATGTGGTCAGGGCAGAAGGCCAATGTCACAAGCAGCAAGTCCAAGCGATCTTAGCAGCTTCTTTCTATCCCTTTTGTATTCTATCTAGGCTACCAGGCTTAGCCAACCAGGGTGCCAGTGGGCTGATTTAGTAATCACCTACCCTTAATCCTAGCATTGCACCATGAATCAATCACATGCTCTAGATTCGGCCACCTCCAAAAAAGTCCCACCTAAGACTGCATGAAGCTTTGGAGGGACAGCAGCTAGACACAGCTGAAACAGTAGGGACTGTCTTAAGGAACCCTGTGCTTTACAGTGCACTTGCACAGTGGAGTCTTCTAACATTTTCTAACAGTAGCTTGGGAGAGATTTCCCATACTATAATATCTACTCATTGAAAGCACACAGTGCAGTGCTCTTGGTTTTTGTATATTCAAGTTGTGCAACTGACACCATCAGCTAGTTTGAGGACACTCCCCGAAGAAGCCTTGTACCCACTGGCACTGGCTCCGCATTCCTGTCCCACTCTGCTCTCCAGAGCCTGGCAGCCCAATCCCTCCGTCTGTGCAAATATTCCTGGCTCGATGCGTCCTGCCCGCCATGTCCTCAGCCCTGTGGTTCCTCCCTTGTGTTCTTCACTGGATTCTCTGGTCAGCCCATGGGTTGTGGGGCACAGTCATCTCCAGAGTCAGAAGGCTGGACAGCTCTCCTAGGGCCATGGCGTCTGGCCAGGGGACGATGTAATCCAGAACGCAAGCTTAGTTCTGTTCTCCAGGTGCAAATGTCACAGGCTTGAGTCTGGACTGCCTGCTCCGAAAAAGAGGGACACCTGGCAGCAGGCCCGGGCCTGAGCACAGGCTCCTCGGTGGGGTATGAGTGAGGCTGTTGTCCCCTGCAGGCTGAGGGAGGCTGGCCTGGGGAGGTCACGAGATCGGAGCCAACAGCTCCGGGACTGGCCCTGCAGCTGACTCGGTCCTGAGACTGCGCCTGAGCTGCCTTCTGGGTAGCTCCTACCCTGCTCTGCCTGGTGCAGCCTGACGGGAGTGCTCCCCAGCCAGGGGCTGCCTGGCTCTTCTCCCTGTGCACTGCCCTCACCTGCACAGGTGGAGTGGGGAGCAAGGCACTCGCTCCAGGGGGACCCAGAGTCCCAGGAAATCTTTCACGACAGTGCCACCCACAGCCACCTCCAGAGCCCTCCGGGCTAGTCTGGCTGGGACAGGGCTTCCTGCTCCCGGATGGTGCTGTGCGAGAACCAGATGCCTCGTCTGTGACCATGGTGCATCAGGTACACAGGCAGAGGCCTGAGCTCCGCACCCCTCGCCCACACACCTGAGGCCTGCAGCTTGCAGCCTCCCTGACAAATGTCCCTCCATTTCTCAGGCCTTTGCCTCTCTGGCCTTGCTCTCCTTCTCCCCTTCAGGTCACCCTTTTAGAAAGTATGGCTGAGCAATCTGCTCCTCCATCTCCTGCACCTTGGCCTGCCCTCTTGTGTCTACAGCTGCTTGGCTGTCACCTTGCTCAGGCTCCTGAGGAATCCAGCACACTGCCGACCTCCCTCCCACGTAACTGCTTTGCCTCCTGCTTTGTCCCCTGCTTCGCCCGAGAAGAGTATCCCTGTCACACCGAGTACAGCTGCTCAGGTCTTTGGGGATTACTGCCTTCACTTCTTTCCTTTCTCTCCTTGCCCTCTGCCCCATGTGACCTGGTTCTTCCCTGACCTTGAGCATGACCTCTAGGCAGTTTCTGGAGCCCTCACCTGCCCCCAACTCAATGGTTTGGAAGTGATATGCGTCATCCCCTGTGGGTTTGTGCACTGGAAGGTTGGTTCCCTGGAGGTTGTTACTGCACCTCTGGCCCAGTCTGGCTTCTTGTCTGGCAGTGTACTCTCCCCACTGTCACCATGATGCTGCCCACCGCAAGGGACACAGCCAGATGACCCTCATCAGAGTCTGCACTGTGCTGCATGTTCAGGCTCCAAAACCATGAGCTAAAAACTGCTCTATTAAGTACCCGTCCTCAGACATTTCATTATAGTAAGGGCAAGGGACTAACAAGTCCTGGCTCAGGTTCTCTTGCTGTGAGCTGAATCACTTCGCTTTACATATCTGCCTCCTCCTCACACTCAGGAATCCTCAGTACCCTCTTTTTTCCTGAGCCCTTTCTGATATACACATTGAAGACCCAGCTCTCTCCTGAGCCTTCTCTCCCCTTGCTTTATATTATTTTCTGTAATAATAATTAACAGCAGCAGTCACAATGATAAACCCAATATGCATGAAGTACCTACTATTCTGTGTATTACATTAACTAAACTTCCAATAACGACATGAGGCATATCCTAAGATTATCCCATTATATACCTGGGTCAAGTTAAGTGACTTAGCCAGGTTATCAGACTAGAAACTGGGCCGCAGATCCTGCCAGCCTCAGTGCTATGAGGTCCACTAAACGGTGGTGCCCTAAAGTCCCGTGAAGGCAGGATTGAGGGCTGCTGCTGAGGGAATCCGTCCTTCCCGGGGTCCATCCAACCCACACAGGCAATGCACATACGGGAGTCCTGGGAGCTTTCGGACACTGTGTCTGTCAGGACCTCATGGGGGACTCATGGGAGAGAAGGGAAGAAATTCCATGAGCCAGGCATGGTGTGGACAGGGAGGTCTGTGTCTCCATCCTTTTTTGATAGAGCTGGCCCCATAAGATACTCCATGGGCACCTCCGAGAACACTCTCTGCAGAGGTTAGTTCACCATCACAATCATTACTCAGGGCCAGGTGTCTGTGGAAACCCACCACCTGGCCTGGGCCTCACAGCGGTGCTGGGGATGGGACTGTGTGCATGAATTCCTCAGGTAACGGCCAACAGGACCTGGAGGAAACAGTCGGGAGCGGACAGAAAGAAAATCCACGCGGACAGGTTACGTGCAGGTAGGTGAGTGTTCTATGCTCTGCCAGCGTCCCTGGGAGCTCCGCACAGGCAGCAGTGCTGGGTGCATCAGCAAATCGGGAGATGCAGACGGACCCTAACACTCTCAGAAATGGGGTCCACTTGCAGAGTGCCTGACCCCCTGCTGTGCAGGGACGAGGCCCCGCTACACCTGGCCTCTAGGCAGTCGCCCGTGTCACCTGTGAGCTCACACTGGGAGCCGGACGCCCTAGGGAGAAAGCGCCTCATCCTCCAGGCCACACACTGAGTCTGCAGAGCTGGCTGACGTGGCCCAGCAGGGTGTGTCAGGCCTGTGTCCCTCGGGTCCTCATCACCTGCCACATCCCCCGGAATCCACTCTACACAGCTGCCACCTGCAACTCAGCAAGCCCTCCCAGACACATTTGTCTCTTCCATGCACCTCCCCACACCAGCTGACTACACGTACAAGCATTATCACGGTTATTCAGGAACTTTCCAAGCAGACAAGAAAGCACAAGGAATAGCTAAGGACCCCCGGGTCCTCACCAACCAGCTCTGATCAGGAGCACGGAACCCACAGATGGCTGGTCCGGCCCGCTTGTCCGGCTCCGCGGTGCTGCCAGTTTGGAGAAAGGACAAGGACTGGACCATGAAACATGACACACTCACAGGACTTGTTCTCAGGCTGTGGGGGGCTGCCTCTTTTCCCCTAAGTAGAATGAAACAAACATGAAAACGAGACGTTCTGTCTGTTTCATTGCTGTACTACATCCAGGGCCCTGAGCAGAGCCCGACAGTAAGCGCTCAGGGACCACTTGCTTGACGATGGAGCGAAGGAAGGAGAGGGTGAACTTCTGCCCCGGCCCCCGCCTGGCCCTGTGTGAACGGCCGCCCTTCCCGCGCCACAGCCTCTCCTTCTCTGCTCGGGCTTGCCAGAGGGAAACACAGCCACTCCTCAACGGGGCGCCACTGCGGGGGTCTACAGCGACAGGGTCTTAGGAACTACCCCACAAGCACCACGAGGGTGTAGAGGCAGGCAACATTTCCTGAGGCCACCCCGTGTGGCAAAGAATACACAATACGTGCGTGCATGAGTGCGCACATGTGTTTGTGTGAGAGAGAGAAGAGACAAGTACAGGTCACATGGTACTCACATGCAACCACGAAATCGACTCAGGTCATTGTTTGGCTTCTCACACTCGATTACACTGGTGAATGTCAGAGGGTTGAATTCAGAGACCTGAAATAATAACATGCATGCATTAGAGAAATGGAGACTCAGGCTCTTCCATTGTAATGGGCATTTGTTTCTTGGTCTCTCATCTACTGCAGGGACATTTCAGGGATGAATTCTGCATATGAATGTCTGCAGAATGTGAATACACACAGAACTCAGCCCAGGCTTTCTCATCTTTATAACGAATAATAGCTAATCCCTTTATAATGAATAGCAATTATTAAACGAGTATGAGTTAGTAAGTGAGCTGAAATGATGATAGCTTGAATGCAAAATAAGAAAATATGAGATAACAGCAAAGGAAGCAACCAGTGATAGAAAGGGATGAAGGAGTTTATTTATTTATTTTTGATAGATCCACTCCTTCTAATTTTCTACATAGATTTAGAGAAGCAAATTCCATCTGAATAGCAGGAATCTGCACACTAAAAATTCTTCATAGATCTTTGCTGACAAACATTTAAATGGCCAATGTGTGACCCGGCACCTTCCTGTTATCTGGCTCCACTGATGGGACAATGGCTCCCTGCAGAGGATCTTTAATGTGGAGCTGGGCCACTGGTAGGTACAACAGGGCCTGGCTCAGGTGGGGAGAGCAGGCGTGGAGGAGGAGGAGGAGCAGAGAGGGCACAGGGAGCCAGCCTTCGTACAGACAACTGAGTGCAGTTAGTGGAGTCCTCCTTTATCGGCCTCTCAGGCTGCCATTGCTTCTTCTCCCCAAAGTGCCCCACACCCTTCATACTGAACTGAGCTGTCTGCAGGTGCATACCATCAGGTGGCTACAACACAGCAGAATGGGCATGAGCACCTCTGACACCACCACGGGTGTCTGTTCTCCTGCCTCAACAACACAGTTCCCTGCACAGAACGCAGCCACTGGGTGACACGCGAAGCTCCATTCCACTGGTTTTCTAGTATATCCTGCACACTAATAGAAGGATGCGCTAGGCGACAGCAGCTCAGTGCAGTAAGGGAAACTGCAATGCTACCTTGTAGTTCTGGAGGCTGAACTCAAGGCCCCAGCCTCACCTATGCTAGGCAAGCGCTCTGCCAATGGGCCACAAAGTGCTACTCCAAAGCACTGTCCTGCAAGTTCCTTAGCCGTGAGTCCCTCACCTCGGACTCTTGGAAGAATGAGGATCTGTTTCAGATGTGTTTATTTAAAGCTGCATGGATGATCCAGAAGCCAGCACTGCTCTTTCCAGGGCAAATACATGGGACAAGACGGCCACGAAGGGCATGAGTTCTGGGGAACACAGAGATCGTTCTTGGCAGAAAGGAGGGGAGGACTTAAAATAGTCTGCCTCTGTTTGTTATTCTGTCTAAGAAAAATGTACACGGCTCAGCACCAGTAGGACATTCTGTCTCGGGGGCTGCCAGCTGCACTTGTAAAGTCCCCCCACGATCGTGTGCACTGGAAGCTCTCAGGCCCGGGGTACAGGGTGCCTAGCTTCACTCGCTTTGTCTGGAATTGGGGAGGACTTGGAACACCTCTGGTTCTGGAGGGATCACCAGGGCTTTTATGGGCTGAACTGCGCTCACCTCACCCCCAGAATCCACAAGTTGAAGTTCTAACCTCCAGCACCTCACGATGTGTCCATATTTAGAGACAGGGCCTTCAGAGTACTTAAGCCACGATGAGGTCATGACTGTGGCCTTGGCCCAAGAAGACTGGACTCCTCGTAAGCAGAGACTAGTGCAGAAACACACACAGAGGGCACCACTGGGGACACAGTGGGAGACGCCATCCTCAAGCCAGGAGGGAAAGAAAGAAACCTGCAGACACTGAGACTTTAGACTTCAGCTTCTGGAGCTATGAGAAAACCACTTCTGTTGTCTAAGTTTCCCATGTCTGTTCAGCCCCGACACTAACACAGAAACTATTTCTGAGTTTCCTATTTTAGAAGCTTTTCCATCCGGAGCACTTTCAGATGGAGAAAATTCTATTTCTGTCAGTGGTTTCTCACAGCAGGTGATGTGGTAACACTCCCCCACTTAGGAAACATACTAATTTACCCCTCCATCCACCAGGTATCCACTGCTGCACTCCAGCTAGCCACGAGGCCACTCCCTGGGATGGACCAGCCAGACTGGTCGATGCACCTCCCTCCCCCAGAACCCAGATCCCAAGCCACTCCTCTGTCCTGCACACACTAACTTCATTTTTACAAAAGCACGTGTATCGTTGGATGGTGATGTATGTGGACTTAATATTACTGAACCACACACTTAAAAAGGGATTATGGTAAATGTATGGCCACAGTGAAAGAATTTAAAAAGGAGATATAATGAAGCATTGAAAACTGGTTGTGATAAATGAATCGATAGATCATCAAGTAGAACATAGATCAGGTATCTGGGATCTTCCGGTACAAGTACAAAAAAACCCCACCCTTGGTTTTCCTATTGCTGCTGCTGCTGTGGAGGTCTGAAACCAGGGCTTCACACATGCTAAGCACCAGCTCTACCACTAAGCTCCACCCCCAGCCCACAGGAGTCATTCTCAGCGGCATAGCCAGCATCATCACCAACACAGTTAGGAGTCTTCCACTAAGTGCTGGGCATTGTGCAATGTGTGTCACTACCACCTGACAGCAGCGATGAGGTCGATGCTGCATTACTTGCAATTTGGATCCCTAAGGGCCATGACCAAGGGCACAGGGGCCTTGCAGTGACTGATGGAAGCTTCTTTGACCTCTCAGACCTCTTGCTCGACCCTGGACACTCACTGCGGTGACGCTTCCTTCACAGGGAAAGACCTATGCACGTCCAGTAAGCCAGAGAGAGTGCAACAGACTCCAGAGAGATTTTCAACAAGGCTTAAAATGCATTTCAGAAAGGGCATTTCAGTTTAATCCGGGTTTGACTGTCAATGCCTTCCTCACAGAGTCAGCAAAACCTGGAGGCGTGGACCTAACAAAGCTCCACCCAAACGTAGAACAAATGTCAAGAGGGCAAGGATTTCGTTCCAGTTCCGATCACTAAATATGAGGCCTCAAGCAAGCAAAGGGAGGACATCTGGGCCAGGTCCATGGGCCCGCAGACCCTAGAGAGCCACTACTCTGCAGCGCCCCATGGTGAGTGAGTGGCAGAGGCGCAGGCAGGACTCCCCTGACAGCTGCTCCCACGCCAGGCTTCAGCCCACACGTGGCTCAGTCATGGCTCACAGGCGAGAGGGGCTGCCCACCCACTGCTGTGTGTGCATTCAGGTACGCCCACCCCCCCACCCCCCCACCCCCCGGCCAAAAGCGCTGTTTTTGCTGTTTTCCTTCAAATACTCCAGAAGCGTCTCTGGGTGGAATGAGGTCAGTCGACCTTGTTAGGTGGAGAAGGAAAGGTGAGGTGGCTACGCAGATCCCTCGGCCCTGCCCTTGACTCTGTGACTCTGCCAGAATCTGTAGCAGTCCAGTGAGCTTTGTCACCAAATGAGGTGATGCCACAGAGTGTCAGAGCCCCAGGCAAGCTTCCTCCTGAGATCTAAGCCGCTCGCTGCCAAGTTACCGGTATCTGTGTGATTGCTGCACGTCCTAGTAGACCACCCGAGGAGTCACATGTCTAAGTCAGCAGTACCCGGATTGTTAGTTGAATAACTGCTAGATTCACAGCGAAGATTCTGTTACTCACCTTGGAGAGTGGGATTCTCTCCATGGGCTCAGAATCCACATGTTGAGCCAACCTCAGTCAACCAAATAGAAATAACAGTTGTGTCCGTACTGAAGACACACAGACTTTTTCTTGTCATTATTTTCAAAATGAAACAGTGTAGCTAAAATAAAGTGTGGCCAGTGTGGGTTGGTCACTGCTGCAGCCTTGCTGGAGGAATCCCAGGCACATCCCACTCCGCTGCCCTCCTGGGCTGCCACCACTCCGGTCCCTCCTCACCTGGTATGGAGCTCCCCCTTTCCCCTTGCCCCTGCACCTGGCCTCTGCGTGCCCGGGCATCATCTGTACTAAGAAGCCGACCCGACTGTGCCCCAGGTCCGGCAGGCAGGGGCTGCTGCTCAGCGTTTGCGAGGCCCGGCTTGACCCCAGCCCTTCTTTAGCAGCACAGATCCCCTGAGGAAGGTTCCTGTGTCCTAGCACGGCGCCCTGGGGTGATGGACGCTTACTGCAGGAGCATCTCGGGCACCACAGGGCCCCACGGGTCCCGGGCTCTGCCGGTTTGTGGGGCTGGGACCGCTTCTGGCCATGCACGTCCAGCCAGGGGCCCTCCCTCGCCAACCCAGGCGCAGGCAGGGCTCCTCTGGTGTCCTGGGAAGCACGGTCCTCTCACGCGCGAGCTTACCTCACTCGATGGCAGTGCGGAATGGCTCCTGACAGCCTCACATCTAGCTGCTTGTTTGCTGACCAGGGGTGAGGAACTGCTGAGCTAATTTAGGCAAAACATTTGAACCCACATTGATGCATAATTATTTCAACTCTTTTGTTTTGCACTTTAAATCCAATTTGTATTTATGTAAGCTGTGGATATTCAAAAGAGCAGACAGCCCAACACGGAATGAGTGAGAGTAAGTGAATGGATTTACAGTACTTATTCACTGCACAGAAGAATTACTGTTAAATCAACGTCTCCAATCTGTTAACCGGAAGAAAGCAGAGTCTTGTCCATTGCGGTCTCTCTGCTGTGTGACTGGGCCTCAACCCTGTGTACTGAATAAATAAATACGTGCCCTTCCAGAGCCATGGCAGGTACTCTTGTGCTGGTAGGAGAGGATATCGCGCACATACAGAGTCTCAGACGGTTTCCGGTCACTCTCCTAGACTTGGTGTTTGCACTCACGGTTTGTGCCCCAATCAATATTGAGTAGAAATGATCCACAAACCCATTTAGCCAAGTTTATTCTACAACATCAGTAGTTGGGATCCCATTCTGTAAGGTGTCCCGAACACAGTCACGCACACGTGGATCGCCACAACAGACCACGACAGCGCCGGGCTGTACGCACGCAACGACGCACGCACAGTTGCTGTGTGCGTCACACCCTTCCGACAGCTCACAGGGCGACCCGTGAAAGACTTCACACAGGTCCACACCACAGGGAGCGTCCGAAGGGCTCAACACTCTGGGAGGTGCAGACCGAGGGCTGTCTGCACTGCTGCCTGCTTTTCCTAACTGCAAATTTTCCAGTCATAAGCGCAAGCGTCAAGTGGCCTTTTCTTGTCTGTGAGCACAAAGCAGCTCTTCCCTCCTTCCGTCTGACTTGGAACCTGGGAGCCTCCTCCCTTTCCATCCTTTATTCTCTGCCTCTGCTCTGCTTCCCAGCCAAAAAGCCTCAGAGCTTTGCATTTAGATGGTGGCGAAATTCAAAGGCTCAGAGAGGCACTGGGTTTGATCCTGAATTCTCAAAATCAAAAGGCTTTCTTTCCCTCCCGGCTACGACACTTCCCGCCACCTCAGCGGGCTGTGGCTGCCAGTGGAGCCTGTTTTCTTTTATCAAACGTGTGTGAGCGTATCCAGCCCGGCGGTGCTCGCAGTCCGCAGGTGGAGAGGTTCTATCCAGAACGCCTGCTGGAGGGCTGTTCCTTCCAACGGCCCTCTTCACCACGCTGGTTCCTGCACGGTGCCACCACGTGGAGCTTGGCACAGCCAGCCGACCTGCTTCACAGCCACGGCCACTCGGGGCCTCCCCACAGGTGGCAGCCAGGGTGTTAGCAGCCACAGGGCTGGGCGGCTCAGCCTGGCTCAGCGCTCTCTCCCACAGCCAGGGCAAGGGCAGCGTATTTTGTTTGTTTTCAGCCTGTGGAATAAGCCCACCCCTTGTCACGAAACCTTGGCTAGTAGCAGAAGTCTTGACTTGGAATTTCAAAATCACTTCCCTACTGAAGACGCTTTTCCCATCGGTATTGAACTTATTTTTCAAGTCACTCAGTTACAGTTGCCTGAACTTTCCCTCTAAGATCAACAAACAGAAATCACTTGTGTTTCTTTGCAGCAGAAACAAACAATCCAAAAGGAAATAAGCTAAGAAAGCTATTCAATTTAAGAGGTCATCAAAAAGAATGAAATACCTAGGAATAAATTTAACCGATACAACGAAATACTTTAATACTGAAAACTATGAGTGCTGGTGAAAACAAAAACCAAAGACCTATTTAAGTGAAGAGACACCCTGTGCTCCAGGAGAGGAAGGTAAAGCTGCGGCTCAGAGCAATCCGTAGGTGCAATGCAGTCTCCGCCAACATCCCAGTGGTGGCTCTTGCCAGATGGAAGGGCTGACCCTCAAATCTATGTAGAACTGTAAGGGACCCCCAACAGCCAAAACAATCCTGGAAAAGAAGAAGGAAGCTGATTTCAATTTTACTACAAAGATCCACGGTAGTGAGAAAGTTGTAGTGACATAAGGATAGACATATACACAAGTGGAATCATATAGAGACCCCAGAAATAATAAACCCTTGGTACAATAGTTTTTCAAAATGTACCAAGACTACTAAATGGAGGGAAAACCAGTCTCTTTGACAAACAGTGCTGGGGCAACTGAATTTCTACATGTAGAATGTGTTCAGACCCCTGTCTCACACCAAATGTAAAAGGGATAAATCTATATGTAAGAGCTAACACCAAACACTTGTACTCCCCGCAGTCTGGGAGGCTGAGGCAGGAGGATCCCAAATTTAACTCAGTCTGGACAACTTACTCAGACCCTGTCTCAAAATAAAAAAACAAAAAAGGGCTGGGGGTGTAACTCAATGCTAGGGCACAGGGTTCAATCCCCAGTGCCATGAAAATAAATAAATACATAAATAAATAAGCTAACACAATGAAACTGTTAGAAGAAATCTAAGATTTAGCAGCAGATCCTTGGACACGGCAGCAGAAGTATAAACAACAACAATAAAGCACATAAACAAGACTTTTTCAATCTTAAGAACATGTATATGAAAGGACATTGACATTGGAGTAAAAAGACAACCTACGGAATGAAAAAGAACCTGCTATCACATACCCAATTGAGTTTAATGTCCAGAATATGTAAAAAACGTTGAAGCTCAAAAATAAAAGACAAGCAACTGAATGAAAACATGAGCAAAACTATGAACACTTACTCAAAGAAAATACAAAAGGCCAAAAGCACATAAAAATGTTTAATATTATCCAGCCATGAAAATGAGAATCAAGGACACAGTGAGATACTACCCCCACCTATCAGAATGGCCATAGTTTAAAAAAAAAGGAAGTAAGTGTTGACAAGGATATGGGAAATGGGAAGCCTTGTGCATTGCTGGGAATGTAAACTGGCAGTCCTCAAAAACCTACAATGGGATTGACATAACACCTAGTAATTCCACTCCTAATAAACCCAAGAGAGTTGAAAATAGAGCCTCAAAAGGACATCTGTTCATCAATATCCATTGCAGTATCATTTGCAGTAGCAAAAGGTGAACAGAGCCTAAGTCTCCACCAACAGATAAACAACATATGGTATATCCATGTCATGGAATATTATTCAGCCCTCAACAGGAATGAAATGCTGACATGAGCCACATGATGGATGCAACTTAATAGCCTTGTGTGAAGCAAAATATTGAAGACAGAAAGGAAAATAATTGCATTCTGCCACTGACATGAAATATCTAGAATAGACGAATGGAGAGAGAGAGAAATAGGTAAGTGACCAGGACCTGGGGATGAGAAAACAGTTACTACTTACTGTTTACAGAGCCTCTGTGCTGGGAAAAGGTAGTGATATCTGCAGAAGCCAATGGATGGAATTTAACACCACCAGTCATCCATTTGAAATCAGTGGAGTGGCAGAGCAGGCGCAGTGCATTTTACCATAGTTACAACAGAAGCACTGCCCACTGCTCCCATACCAACTGCCGAGGACCCGGGGAACCAGGGCGCTCACATGCAGGCATGAGGGTGCAAATCTGTGCTGCCCATGCAAAAACAAGTGGGCAGGTTCTCAAAGAGCTAATCCCAAACCCACACATGTCCCAGCCTCCACCCCTGGGAGTTGTATCTGTGCAAGGGTCATGGACTCCATGTCCCTGCAAAGTTGGCTGTGTGAATTTTCATGGCATCTTCATTTTCATAATCCCAAACTGTAAAGAACTCAAATATCTATCGACAGATGAATGGATCAAAGACACAGCTAAGAGGTCCGGGGATGTAGCTCAGTGGTGCCTGCGCCTGCCTGGCAAGCACAAGGTCCTGAGTTCGATCCCTGGTATGGAAAACAAAACAAAACAAAACCAAAAACACAGTTAAGATGGATCTACACGACCGAATCCTACTAGCAATAAGAAGAAACAAACTATTTAAATAGACACTTTAGATGGATCTTAAAGTATTTGTATGAAGAGGAAAAAACCAAACCAAAAATTTACGTACAATATGATTCCATTCATAGAAATCTCCAGAAAACCCAAAATACTCTACAGTTACTGAGAGGTGATCAATGCTACTGGGGGACTCAGGTTAGAAACTCAAGGGGGCGGAGAAGGAAGATCTTGGGGGTGCACGCCTCTGGCCGGCCTGGCGGAAGCACACACTTCACGTGCACGAAGTTCATTACCTGCCAGCCACACCACAACAAAGCTGCTTTATTAGTGAAGGGCAGTGGAAGTTTGCAACTGATAATGAACCACATTTTTTTCCCTAGTAGCACACTAGTTTTCTATAACTTTTCAGTTTTTGAGCAATTTTCAATTGAACAGCTCAAAAAATTGCTTAAAGAATTGCCTCTCCTTTAGAAATCACACTCTCATCTGACTGATCAGAGGCTATTTTTATCTTAGGGAGAGATAAATTTATTTTTGTAAGAAAATAATTGCTCCTCCGCTTGCATTTAGTTCATTCTGGAGCAAAATTAACCTTCCAGGAGTAAGGGTTTGACTTTTCACAAAGCCTAAGTTGCCTGTATATGGAATTCTTGAAATAAATTATTTTTGGTGGGACTGGGTGTCCTTCTTTTCTCCATCAGTAATGTAACATCTGCGGGCTTGTTGGCATCTGGAGAATTAGTGAGCACTGAGCCTGACCCTCTGGGGGTCAGCAGCGGGCCAGGCTCCGGTCCGGTGCGTGTGCAAAGTCCCCCGCCTGGCTTCCACCTGCTCTCGTGCCCGCACCCCAGGGCTCCCAGCTCGGAGACTCGGTGGGCAGGCTCTCTCTCCCTGCCACCCCTGTCTCTGCCACGGGCCACCACGCAGCCGACCTGGTCACAGCACTATGGGCGCCACCTCTGCCCAAGCCTTTGCCGTGGGTAGCAAAGTATCGGACAGCGGCACTGTGGAAACAGCAGAAGTTTACCTTGCCCCTGGCTCTGGAGGCTGAGCGTGCAGCAGCTCGGGCCGATCTGCCAGGTGTCTGGTGAAAGCCTTCGTCCCCTGGGGGTCACGGCAGGGGGAGGGTGGCGCTGGGGCCTTCACTCCAGGCCCGACCCCAGCCCTTCTTTCCTCTTCCACTTTGAGACGGGGTCTGGCTCGGCCCTTGGGGATCTGCTCGCGTCCTGTGTGCCTTCCTCATGACCTCCACAGACCAATAGGGTCTGAGGATTGGATTCAGGACACTGCCACACAGAGTGCTTCGTGCCTGCCCCAGAGGCCTACGGAGCCGGGCTCACAGTGCACACAGCTGGGCCCTCCCAGGCACAAACAGGTTGCCAGCCTCCCTCCTGTCATCTTCCCACACCTGAGTTTGCTCGTGCCCTTCTAACCCTCACACCAGGAAATGAGCCTGTGTACGCTGCCATGGGGACACATGCTCAGGCCCTGCTCACTGAGCAGGATGGGAGCCAAGAGTTTGGGACCTCGGACTCGGCTGGCAGGACAGTCACAGTAACCCGAATGCGAGTTTCGGGTCTCCGTGCATGGCCCATGACTCTGCTCCTCCAGTTCAGACAGCTATGAAGGAGTGGAGAGGCTGGGTCCTGCCCGGGGCCCAGCAGGGAGACAGACAGGGCGCAGCTGCCCAGCGGAGGTGTCCTGGACACCAGAGTCCTTGTGGGGGCCCTGCGGGGCGGAGCTCAGAGCGGGGTGGGGCAGGGACAGGTAAGCGAGGTCCTAGGGGAGCCACAGACGGAAGTGGACACACCGACTGTCCACGCCGAGGCCCTGCACACCCAGGCCCCGGGGTAGCCAGACCCTGCTAGAGGAGCACGTTTGCCCTCACGGGGACTCAGTGCACGCTGCCCCACGCCCCACCCAGTCCCCAGCGCACATCCGCATCTGCTCCAACAGAGCAGGCGCACCACGGCAAGGCTGGACCTGTCTCCTACCAAGGGGCCTCTCCTGCTCTGCCGGAGGACACTGACCTGCGCGTGCCGGGCAAGCAGCCAGGTGCACATGAGCCTCCGCCCCAGCACTTCTGGCCGCAGGCTGTGCAGAAGCAGGCTGCACCTCCTGTGTCCTCGCTGAATGTGCACAGCACCAAGTCATGAGCCCAGGCCTGCCGTGTGTGAGGAGGAGCTGAGCTCCCAGTCTTAGCTCCATGCCCACAGCGAGGGCACAGGAGGGCAGGGTCGTTGGGCTGAGGCCACTGGTCCTGCAGTGTCTCCCGGTGCAGAGGCCCAGGTCTGGGAAAGGACAGGTGCAGACAGTGTCTCAGGGCCAGGCCGTGGCCAACCCACCCGTGCCGGCCTCCTATCTCTCTGCCCAGGCTGCGCCATCTGAGCCAGCTCACCACAATGCTGCCCTTTCTGGCCACTGCTTGCTGGGGAGAGAAAGCCTGGTACCACGCTGTCCCTCCCAGGACCCGGTGTGAACAGAGGAGCGAATGGAGCTGACCCAGGACAGCCAAGGCCCCAGCTGGCCCTGGAGCCTTGTTCCCTTCGCACTTGGCACATCCTGCCCAAGGGACACCCATGAGGCACCAAGTAGACGGCTTGATGGAAGTCGGCCATGGGAGTCACCTCGAGTGGGTGCCAGGGCCACTGCAGGCTTGGAGCCAGCGTGCTGCAGTCAGAGCTGTGCTGGGCCTCATCATTCTGGCAGCAGAGGGCTGACAGGACAGGCTCGGGGAGAGGCAGGGCCAAGGGCGTCCACAGATGCACCCGGATCCCACAGCCCCCTGAATTCAGTGCTGGCTCTTTCTTTCCAAATCCAGGACTTGGAAGCTGGGGTCTGGACCCATGAGGAAGAGGTCAAGGGAGCTCCAGGAGCGGGGGGGTGGGGGAGGCAGACCACCCGCCCTGCCACGTAGCACACGGCTGTTAACTGTGGGCTCTGTGGATGGGCAACAGGGGAGTGGCCCCATGCTTAGAGTGAAACCAAATGTTTCCTAACCTCACATCACAGGCGCAGACCCCGAGCTTCAGGTGCCCAGCTGGGTGGCACGTCCAGCCAGGCCACGAGCAGGTGGCCACAGGAACGGGACTCCTGTCCCAGCCAACCCCAGGAGACCCTGCCGCCCCAGGTCCACATCAGGGCCTTGTGACTCTCAGAAGACCTCTTTTAATATGACTCAAGTCCTGATTGCTTTCATAACGTAAAACAAACAACAGGAAAACAACATAACGTTTCCAGTGCAATTACATCATCCTTGAAGGAAACTCTAAGATTAAAAGGAGCTTCTAGCCAAGTGTTGAAAGGTTTTCCTTCATCACCTCTATGGGAAATCCTTAGTAAAAAGAGTTTTGGAGCTGGGCTTTGTGGTATCTATCTGTAACGCCAGAAGTGAGGGAGCTGAGGTAGGGGGATCCCCAGTTCCAGCCCACCCTGGACAATGTAGTGACTTAACCAGACCCTGTCTCAAAATTCAAAAAACAAAATAGAAAGTGCCGGGGTGTAGCTCAGCGCCAAAGCCCGGATTCAATCTCCAGCACCGCAGAGCTAGAGCGCAGACAGGCGTGAGTCCTGAAGTGGCAGAGGTGACCGCGCAGTGCACTGCCTGGGGCTTGGGCCCTGGTGGCCGAGAGAGCTGCGGCGAGACTGGCCCGGCCACCTCTCCTGCCTGACCCGGTGCAGTTTTCTCCTCCGCTTCTGCAGGCCGCTTCCCGACCGAGTGGGCGAGTGAGCTCCAGAGCACCTCCTCCAGGTGGAGCGGCTGCTGCTGCTCGGGTCCCCAAGGACACCGGGGCTCAAAGGCAGCAGCGGCACAGGGGCGCCTCCTGGTGCCATCACGGTGGCCGGTGCCCGGGCTGGTGGGTGACCGCTCCCCCTCCGGCCCTCAGCCTGACCCACACGCATCACTGCGGGCTTGGGCCTGCCCGAGTCCAGTGACTGGGCCGTCCACAAAGACAGAGCGATGTCCATCGCATGAGCTGCTCCTGCTCCCTCCTGACGTCCCCTTAGCTGTGTTGGTCCACCCTGCCCACCAGCCCGAACCTCCCCGGTGCGGTGCCAGGGCTCCCGGGTAGCCTGAGTGGTCCTTGCTGTCTGCCTCAGATGGGGTCCACCACTCGCTCTGCCCTAAGCCGGCCAAGGGAGCGGCTCTCTCCACCTCCCTGGTTCATCTGCTAAATGGAAAGAACAGGAGTGCCAGCCTCAGAGCTGTGGGGAGAATGAGGTGAGCGATGGTGAGAGCAGGCACAGCGGGGGCCCGGCACACAGCGGGGGCCCAACGAGCTCCAGGGCGCTGCTACTGGGTAGAGGCGCACAAAGGGTCTCATCACCCTCAGCAGATGATGCTGGGTCTTGGGTCTGAAGTGTCCCCAAAGGCAGGTCAGCAAGGCAAAGGCTTGGTGTCCAGAGCGGCACTTTAAGAGGAGGGCCCTGGCAGCCCCGGAGCGCGCCCTTGAGGGACACAGTGGACTCCTGCTTCTCCCCGTCCTCTGTTCTGCCTCCCAGGCCAAGGCCAGAGGTTCCGCTCAGCCTGGGCTCTTGCCACGAGAGCCACCTCACCGTGGCCCCAAGCAACAGGGCCCAGAGACCGTGGTCCAGACTCCCAAACCATGAGGCGGAACGAATGACCTCTCTTATGAGCTGATTATCCGGGGACGAAAGCTGACAGATGAAGACAGAAGTCTCACGGGCTCTCTTCGTGCACGGACACTCAGAGACGCAGGGGCGCCATCCCTGTCTCGGCCACCTGTCTCCGATGCTTGAGACAAACAGTCTGACCCCAGCTTCACAACCCCACCCTTGGTGAGCACCCTTCCAGGCCCGCTTTTATCCACCAAATACCCAGAAGGGTTTCCGCGCCCACACAGGTCTCCCTGGACCAAGCCACCAGAGTCTGGCCTCAAAGAACTTCCTGGCTGTTGGTCAAGACTCTGAATACTTAGAAGCCAGATAAGCAAAGCAACTATTTGAAGTTTTGTCCAAAACCAACCTAGATCTTCATGCTTTGAAGCTGGCTTTCGTTTCCACACAAATAAAAGGGCTCCTTTGTAGCCAAAAGAGAGTAGCACTGCTAAAAATCAATCATTCCAGGTGAAGAAGCAGCTCTTGAGGGCTGTGGTGGTAGAGATCTCTAATCCCCACACTTGGGAGGCTGAGGCAGGAGGATCACCAAGAGTTTATCACCAACCTGGACTACATATTAAGTTCAAGACCAGCCTGGACTACAGAGAAAGATCTTGTCAATGATGCCCACATTTTTCATCCTTTTATGGCTGATAGGGAGGAGGGAGGAAGATGATCTGATAGTTATGCTCCACTGCTGCAAATGGCTGTTCTGAAAACTGACAAACCCAAGAAGTTTGCTTCCAACCTGGTCTCAGTTCGGTGAAAGCTCTCTTTGGGGCCCTTACCCAGTTTTCAGCACATGGCTTATTCATGAATACGAATAAAGAGAAAAGGCCTTGATCTACTTCATATCAAGCTCCTCAGAGATGTCAGGAAGAGGCTCCATCCACACCCAAGTGGTCACTGTGTCCTGACATCATGCTCCAGCCTTAGAGGTCCCATCTGCATTGCCGCCATCATGAATCCTCCAGTATCCCCACTCCTCTAGCTGAGGGCCAAGGACTCTGTGGAGCACTCTCACCAAAACCAGATCCAAAGCTCTCTTCCCGCTGAGGACCCCACAGGAACCGAGCATCCTATAACCTCCTGGGCTGTCAGTGGATCGCGGAGCAGGCCTTACTGACCGGGCAGCAGAAGGAGGACAACTCCAAGAGTCTGAAGGGCACCAGAGAGCCGGTGTGGGACCGGTCTCAGGCTGCATCTCGAGCACACAGATTTCCCATTTTGCTGCCACAAAACATGTGGGAGAGAAGCAGCACCAGGCCCACCCCTCACCGAGGGACAGAGTGTTCCTACATCTGCCAAGCTGATGGCGAACTTCTGGGCCACCCTGGCCTAAGGTGTAGCGCACAGTAGAGGCCAATGAGGACTCCGGGTCCCCCCAAACCACCCTGGTTGACCAACTCACTTCCAGAACCCTGGCTCTGAGGCCACGGGGATGAGCCATCTGCTCCGAAATTTAAAGACAATGCAAAGCGATGAACTGCTAAAGCAGCAGTACTTCAGCTTGCTTTCGCTTTTGGAACACACTCACTTGCACACATATGCACGTGTTTACTTGCACACACACCTGTGCATCCACACAGCTCCCCACACACATGGACACAAACTCATAGTCACCTTAAGGAGCAGCTCAGTGTCAACACGACAGGCCACACTGTCAGCGCTTCCTACTGGTAAAGATCCCCCTGCAGAAACACATACACACTCATGCACACACACACACACACACACACAAAGTTAATGTGCACAGACATTTTCACGTTTCTATATAAGATAAGATCTGAATGGGTAAATATTTCAGGTCGGCCCAATATTACCAATTTTGTGGCATTTAATTTTTTTCATTAGAATCAGAGTGCTTTGCTCTAGAGGTGATGATTTGATAGATCATAAATTTAAGGCAAAGAATGCATGGTAAAATCACCAGAATAAAAAAGCAGACCAAAAACCCTTTATACAACCAAATGGTGTGGTATATCTCAAATAATCACATTACCTACATAAATGTCCTGGAATAGCCACGCTCCCTGAAATTAATTTTTTAATCAAATGAAATTGTTTCCAGTTGGTCACAGTGGTGCACATCTGTCATCCCAGCTACTTGGGACTCTGAGGCAGGACAGTTGCAAGTTTGAGGCCAGGCTAAGCAGTTTAACAAAACTCTGCCTCAAAATAAAATTTTTAAAAAGGGGGTGTAGGACAGAGTGAGAAATGTAGCTCAGCACTCTGTGGATTTAACCTTGAACAACACACACAGAGCACTCTCTCAAAATAATTCCTATCTTTCCTGTTACTTATTTGATATCTTTCAAAAATATTATGCAATGGTTATATTTGAGAATAAAAGTGTATCACAGTGTAATTGATGGGCTTGTTGACTATACTTCAATACATACAAAAGAACCATGCATCTTTTCATAAAGTCTTGCTGCTGACCGATCTAATTAACCCTCAAGCCAAGAGTTTTCCACACAGGTGACAGACGCTGTGACTTCACAGCCCCCCGGAGAGCACGGAGCTACATTTAATTAAGGACTAACAACCTGAAAAGCTGCCTGACACAAACTCTGGAGTGAGGGAGAGCTACCCTGGAAGCTGCTGTTCTCCACCTCTGGTTTTCTGCAGCATAGGTAATTTTGGGAGCATGTGTAGATAAAAGTTTGTTTTTTAAAAAAACCTGTTTCTTACATATGTGAAATGTTAAAGGTATTTTTCTAAGCTCCCAGAATTCTCTCCAGTAATTGAGGCAGGCCTGGCTGTCCGCCACAGAGGAAGCCGCTCTGCAGCAGCCTGCACGTTGCCAGGAATTCAGTACCAATGTGTACACAATCGCAAGGAAAGCCTCCTCGCTGTCTAGAATCCATGCGGATCCGGTGCTAGGTAAATCTTTTCGAGTTAGTGCTTCTGAAACCTTTCCAGCTGAGGAAAGTTTCCATTCCTGTTTATCTCTTTCCCATACTTGGCAAAGACACCAATACACACACACGCACACACTCCTGGGAAGAGTGAGCAACAGCTCTCCCTAGAAGCCTAGCGGTGCCTGCTCCAGGCAGTGTGCGGGTGTAGCTCGGATTGCAGGCAGCAATCCAGCCGTCTGCCCTGGAGACAAGTAGTGGAACACTTTCCCCAGGGAAAAACCGACAGAGAAGTCACCTCCTGGGCAGCGGACCGCACAGAGCTGTAGCCTTGGGGCTCAGACTCTCCTGGGGCAGCCCTGCCCTGCACTTCTCCTGGCCTTGCCTCGTGGCCTGCTTCTGCCTACCCCTTAGTCCTGGGCTCATGGTGTGCACCTTCCCCAGTGGTCGCATCTACACCAGGAGGTACTTCTGATCAGTCCGCCTGACAGACCCTTAGTACATTCGTGTCTGATGAGTAACAGTGTGCAAAAATGTGTTTCTGCAGAACACTGATGAGTACACAAATGGATCAGCTCAGGGAACCAGCGAGCCCGCAGAATGGCTGCGTATGTCACACGTCGGGGGTGGACACAGCTCTCGGGCAGGACTGCGGGCTGAGCCAGTGGCGCGTGAAGGCAGCAGATGTGCAGTGCAGGAGGGAGCCCCGGGTGCTGCAGACCCCACAGTGACAACGCCGGAGGTGACAAACCTCGCTCGCCGGCTCAGGCGCCACTGGCTTGGGGGTGAGGGCTCGGGAGGTGCCCTGGGAGAGGCTCCGGGCTTGGCCTTCTCCCTCCCACATGGTGGGCAATAACCAGTGTTCCCCAACGTCACTTTTGTACAGATCCTCAATTCACGCACATATTACATGGTTACATGCACACACTACAGCTTCTTTCTTTCTTTTTAAATCCCCTTTCCTCACCCCCTCCTTCTCCGGGTCCTCCATCCCATTTTCCATTCTTGTGGATATTATTAATCTTAGCTCATGTTGTGGTATTGGGTTCCTGTACGTCGTATCTTTACCTAGTCCCCCTTCCCCACTTCTGCTTGCCCTCTGCCGCTGGTCCCTCGCACCACTTCCCCATTGCAAAAGATCCATCCCTCTGTCCCCTTCTATCCAGCCTTTATCATTCTCTTAGTTTGCACTTTCACTCTAATGAGGGATACCATATGGTATTTAAGTTTGTGTGTCTAGTTTATTTCATTCAATGTTATATTTTCCAGGTGCATCAATTTTCCTACAAATGCCTCAAATTTGTCATTCTTTATAGCTGAGTAGTGTTCCAGTATGCATCGAAACCACATTTTTTTATTGAATCATCTGTTGGTGGGTACAAAGGCTGCTTCCAGGATTCAGCTATTACGGGTTGTGTTGCTATAAACATTGGTATGCAAGGTTCGCTGTAGTGGGATGCCTTAAGCCCTGTGGGGAAGATACCCAGCAGAGGGACCACTGGATCATATGAAATTTCTAATTTCAGTTCTTTGAGAAATCTTCACACTGCCTTCCATTATGGTTGTGCTAGTTTGCATTCCCACCAACAATGAAAGATGGTTCCTTTTTTACCACAGCCGCGACAGTTTCTGAACAACTTCCATTCTTTCTGGAGTGAGATGGAATCAGCATTGCTTTAATTTACATTTCTCAGATGGCCAGAGATGTTGAGCATGTTTTCATATATCTGTTGACCATTTGTATTTCTTCCTCTGTGAAGTGTCTGTTCATTTCTCTTGGCCAATTCTTCACTGGATCTTTAATTTTAGGTGGTTTAATTTTTTTCAGTTCTTTGTATATTCTAGATATTACTCCTCTGTCTGAGGAGTAGCTGGCAAAATTTTTACCCATTCTGTAGGCTGTCTGTTCACGCCACGGATGGATTCTTATGCTGTACAGGAGCTCTTTAGTCTGATATAATCCCATTTCCTGATGCTTGTTGTTACTTCTTGTATGACTGAGGTTCTGTTTAGAAAATCTTTTCCTACACCTGTGTCTTCAAGTGTTTCACCTATTTTATCTTCCAAGAGGTTTAGCGTTTAGATCTCTGATCCATTTTGATTCTAATTCGGTACATGGTGAGAGACAAGGGTCCAGTTTCTGTCTTCTGCACACAGATGACCAGTTTTCCCAGCACCACTTGTTGAATAAGCTGCCTTTCCTCAACATATGCTTTTGGCCTCTTTGTCAGAGATCAAACAGCCGACTTTGTCTGGGGATGTTTCCACATCCCCAGTTCTGTCCCATTTTGTCCCAGTACCATGCCATTTTTATCACTATGGCTTTGTAGCATAGCTTGAAGTCGGACATTGCTGCACCACCTGTTTTCCTCTTGTTGTTCAAAAGTGCTTTTGCTATCTGGGTGTCTTCTGGATCCATATGAATTTTAGGATTGTTTTCTCTAGAGATTCTTGGACAAGGTCATTGACTCAACTTTTAAATCTTTGTTTTTAAGTCCCTAAACCTGAGTTTCCTTTGCCAGAGGCTCAAAGGCTGGGTGATTTCAGGTGCTGGAACCACCACCCAGGGTGGAGTCCTTGTCCTTCAGCATCGAGTCCTGAGTCCTGCTGGCATCGCCCGTCACCCCGGCCCTTGGTGCTGTGCACTTTAACCAGTGCTCTCCTTAAACCCCACCCATTCCCCCCGCTCTGCAGCTCCTCCCCTGTGTCACTGCCTAAAACCCCAGGCCTCTCCATGCCAGCCTTCAGCTGGGCTCCAAGCTCCTCTTTCCAGAACTTCCCTAGAGCCCTAGCATCTTCCAGCCCCAGCCCTTGGGAGCCTCCAGGGCTCTTCCCACTGCTCAGCACTGAGCATCAGCTGGTGAGGAGGTATTGTGCCTACAGCCTTAAAATGCCAGATCGCAAAGTGCATGGCCACACCCCTGTTCCTTGGCTGCTTCCCTAACATGGTGTCCTCCGTGATTTCTGAAAAGCTGAGTTGGGATCTGTCAGTCGTGGGCAGGAGAGGGCACTGGGGAGAGGTGGGATAGGTGGCAGAGCTTGTGTGTACTTATTTTCTACTGCCTGGCCCTCCTTGTTTCTCCAGGACTTGGCCTGGTGCACACCCAGCAGCTTCTCGGCCACCGCAGGCACCACAGCTGGGCCCTCGAGCGGGGAGGCACACTGTACAGACCTGGGCAGTGGCTGGTGGCCTTGCGTCAGCTATTCCTGTGCTCTTCAGTGTCCTCTTTACATCCTGCTTTCCAATACCCCCTCAAGAATGTTTATTTGCTCATTTTTAAAGGCAAGATCTCCCTGTGTACCCAGGCTGGCCTCATGACTGCTAGGGTTGTAGACGTGTGCCACCACACCCAGCCCCACTGATAATCCTTTGTGCCAGGGGCTGGTGACCTGGTGCACTTGCTGCCATGTGGTAGGCTGTGGGTTCAAGCCTGAGCACCACAAAGGAAAAAGGGAGAGATCTTGATATCAAACTTTGCCCGGCAGAATCACGTGTGGTTTCTGTCTCCCAACCAGTCCCTGCTGCACACATGGGTTCCTGCCCAACTTCATCTTTTATTCCGGAAGAGATGCAGTTCCTTCTAGTTTAAGTTTTCCTGAGGTCCAGACACTTCCAAGGGTGCTTCACCCTTCACCAACCTGGTAAAATATTACTTTGTATCTGACACAGATCATTATCTGTCCATTGTGTCAGATGTAGATTGCTGTCTGCTCTTGACTGGGTTGGGACTAGCAAACCCTATTTTATGAAAGAGTCGCTTAAGTAGAGAGTACTGGAATGTTTGTGGCATTATTGTGTTGCAGCTAAAAACCTGGTTTTTTAAGTGCTGGGCTTTTAAAACCCAGAGATGCACTACTTTTAATTTTCCATGAAGTGGTGCATAAATTTCACAATAATAATATATAAAGAGGAATTTGGTTCAAAAAAAATGTCTCTGGACATTTAGGAAAAGAGAAAGGGAGAAAAAAATAAAAGCAGTGAGAATGTTCATGCATGCTGAAGAATTTTGGTGCTATTAAGGAATCTTATTGAATCAGAATCATTTCAGTTCTTAATTCTGACCCATTTGACCGAGTTACAGCTCACCTGTATTCCCTGGCTCCAGCCTTCAAGGCCCTTGGAAGGATGTCAGAGGGTACACTGGTCTGCAGCCACCCTTTCAGTTTAAATGCAAGCTACGGGTTACCTAGCACCCTGAGCTGCTGAGAGCTGCAGTCATTGCTTGGGGGACTTGAGATATGACTGGGTTCAGATGGTGATGATTGGGAGGCATGGAACAAGGGAGTTACTCATGCAAGCTGACCAAGGAGAGAGCGTGTGGCTTTTCCTTGCCACCACCACGGACCTGGAAGCCCTGCTCTGCACCTCTTAGGTTTCACCCTCTTTCCCTCACTGTCGGCAGCCTCACCCATGAGGTACCCGGATGCACTGGTCTAGGGTGAAATCATCCTTTTCACATGGGCAGCTCCTCTAGGAAGCAGCTGTGGGAGGCTGTGACCCCACCTCCCCTCACTTCCTGTGAGATCACGGGATCAAGAGGGGGCCTGTTCCCTTGCAAGGAACCCACAGAGGTGTCACCTGCAGGGAAGGTGGGGACTGCAGTTCTAGGACAGCGAGGCAGGCCTGGTGGAGCAGCCTGAATGTGGACGACTGCTCTCATGACTTACCTGAGACGGAGGTGAGCACGTGGGGTGGCAGGGATGGGTCCACACTTATTACCAAGCCCGGGGAGAGGAAGCCACACAGAGGTGGCAACGGCCTGGACAGGTCCCTAATAAACACCCTCGCCAGCTGGCTCCCTGGCCAGGGCTTCGGGTGCTCCAATTAAGACAAGATATTTCGGGATATCCCTGTGCTGCTTAGCCGGGGCTCGATTTTCAATCGTCCTGCCTCAGTCCACTGAGTAGCTGGGATTATGAGTCTGTGGCACCATGCCTGGCTAATTTTTAATTTTTGTGTCTGCTCTTCCTTATTACAAAATATTTGCAGCAGCCACCCCAAAATATACTTAGCACAAAAGAAGGTTTTTTTCTTTTTTTAGGTGAATAAGGAAACTGGTAGAAATAAACCAGGGTACGATAATACGCCAAAGGCTTGTCAGGAAGGGACACACCTGGGCCCGGCTGCAGATCCGCAGTGAGGTGGGCACCCCAGGGTGCAGAGCCACTTCTGCCCTTGTGAGGTATGTGGGCCGGCTTTGCCTGTGACAGTGACTGAGGGCACACTGCACAGATGTTTCTAGGAGATAGAAATGCTGACCCAAACTATGCTGCACGACATCACTCCACCCAAGATGTCAATGATGCCCTTGAGATCCATAAATATGGAATGAAGCCAGCTACTACAGACAAGCCCAGTGGATCCTGGATCTGAGGCTGGGGAGAGCCCTGTCCTCTGCTGGAGGCGCTCAGAGAAGGGCCCTCCGGGGTGCAGAGGAAGGAAGTCCCTGAAGACAGTCTCCCTGCAGGCACAGCGTCGAATTTCCCGGGACCACCCCCTAAGGACCCTCCAATATCCGCCAATGGCCAGACTGAGTGCGAGCCTGGGACTGGCAGTGTGCAGAGGGTGGATGGGTCCGATTTACCATGAACCCCCCCACCCACCCCCCGCACACTGACATGGAGACCCCGCCTGACTCAGACTCTTTCGGTTTAATTTCACCAGGTCTCAGGGCAGCTCTTTCCCACCAGGGTGCCAGCAGAGGCAGGAAGCCCCGGGACCCTGCATTTCTGGCCGCAAGGCTTGCTGCTGAGCGCGGTGGTCAGAGCCGCTCTCCTCCCGCTCCTCACCGCCCCCCCGCCCCCGGCGATGCACGCAGTCGGTACGCATGGGAGGCAGAAGGCAGCCACGGAACAACTGCTGCGAACAAAATCCCTGGAGGAGAAAATGCTCCCTCGCTACCTGCTGGGAACAGGCCACTGCCTCTGCTACGCTGCCACGTGGCGAGCTCCACAATGGCTGGGTGAATGTCGATCCTCACAAATGCTCCGCGTAGCAGGAACCCTAAGCAGTGTCCTGAGTCAGAAAGAGCGAGTCCTGACCCCACGGGTACGGGCTGGTCACGGGTTCAGACGGAACAGGGTCGTCTATGGCCCAGCCTCGGATGTGGGGCGGGGCGGGGGCGGGAGACACCACTTACGAGCTCCGAGAACCCATGGACCACCTGCCGCCGCTTCAGGTTGGTCTCCCCGTCCAGGTTGGCGGTCTCGATGTGGCACAGCCCGTCGGGGTCGCTGGAGGAGAGTAGCAGAATGTCCGCAGGGATGATCTCGTTACAGCGGAGCCGCACGAAGTCTCCTACGCAGATTTCCTTCCAGAATCGGCTCACGTACGTCTTTTCCTCCCTGGTGAGAGAAAAGGTGCTGTGTAACTTCTTGAGTCTGGCTTACTTCGCACAGCACGGCGGCCTCCGTTCCATTTTCCTGTAAGTGGCCTGGCTTCAGTTCTGCCCCACTTTATGGAAGGGAGGAGCAGGAATCTACCCCGACACGTTTGTAGCATGAGCAAATCTCACCAAGGATACCTGGATGCTGTTCTTGGCAGGAGCACTAATCCATGCTGCCTTTGAACCGTGGCCTTCTCTCTGGTGCTGCCTTCCTGCTCTCGTCACCCAGTTTCCAGAGAGAGAGAGAGCTCAGGCAGCGAGTTTGGGTCCTGGCGAGGACCATGTTGGCCACAGCTACCTGAGCCCAGCTTTGGGAAACCCGGAAGCACCGCCATTGCTTCCGTGTCGGTTCACTCCACAGGCCCTGAGCCACCAGACACCCCAGCCACTGAAGTGTAGTATCCCCTGACTTTTCTTTTCCATATACTCATAGCAAACAGATGCAAGGCAAGACACAGCCACCAGTCAGCTCCGCTGCCGCCTGCCGCCTCCAACCCATGTCCCTACGAGCAAGCGGCTTCTGTCACAGTGGCCAAAAGGCCCATAGGTGGCCCTGAGGTCAGCCGGCTCTGGATAAAGTGTAGCAGGGGCACTCCATTGCCTGACCTTCCTGCTTGCCCACTACCAATCTGACTGCTTCCAAGAATAGAGATCAGCAGCCTTGAGGTTGGGCAGATGAAAGCATTCTAATGCATTCACAGTCCTTTCTCCAAAGGTCAAACCTTGACCTTAAATCATTATAAGCATTAGCTTTTTAGTCTTTCTTCCTTATCGGGACCGCTTGCTGCCCCTGTGGAAGGTACAAAGCAATCGGAAAGTGGCTGTCCTTTCAGAAGAATGCTGAGTAAACGTAAGTCACTATTCCATCACAGAAAAGGGCAATGTTCGTCCTTGAATGAATGGGGCAGGCTTTGTTCCCAAGGGGTCCCCAGACAGGAGACTGGGACTCACCAGGGCCATGACAATCTGGGCACCATCTCTGCTCAGCTTATGTTAACTTTGTCCCATGTACAGAGCTCAGCCTGCCCACTCTGCTGAGCCCATGTTGAGAACAGTAACTTGGAGGGAAGCATTTGAGCCCTGTACAAGAGTCCCCTGTGGCCTCCATAAGGCTAAGCATTTGGAGAAAGGTTTTGGTTATTTTTTCTTTTTTTTTTTTTGTAGTGGGGCTCAAGTTCAGGGGTGCTCTACCACTGAGCTATATCCCTAGCCCTTTTTACTTTGAGACAGGTTCTGTTAAGTTGTCTGGGCTGGCCTAGAACTTCCCATCCTCCTGCCTCATCCTCCTGAGCATCTGGGATTATAACCATGCTTCATGACCAGCCTGAACTACATAGTAAGACCTGTCTCAAAAAAAAAAAAAGAAAGATTGAACCTAGGGCCTTGTGCATGCTAGGCAAGTATTCTACCACTGAGCTACATCACAAGGCCCTATTTTATTTTTATATATATATATATATATATATATAGTTTTTTCCAGTACTAGAATTGAACCCAGGGTTGTTGCACTGAGCTACATCCCAGCATTTTTATTAACTTTTTTGCAGGGGACCACAATATTGATTATGCCTAAAGCAGGCTGTAAGCAGTGCAGACTGTAAAGAGTTAACCCCTCAATTGCCTTGTTTTGAGAAGCAAGTCCAGCCGAAGCCTACGTGCCAAGGTCAGTGTAACTCACACCCAAATTCCGTTCCCACAACTAAAACCTTACTAGAAGAACAATATTCTAATTACAACCATGTATTTTGTCTATTCTGTTCCTAATTCAAGAATGCTTTGTCTTGTCCTTTATGAGCTTTGCTTGCATTAATTTCCATAGAAACCACACAACTGCACATCCTTGCATGTAATCCCACCCTTGTATGTACCTTACCTTTACTCCAGTTGATTACCAATAAAAACCAGTGGCTTGGATGGACCAGTACCTTTGCTAATTAAGCAGCAATGGCCGTCCTGGTTCCCCAGTACTCTGTCTCTTTTAGTTCTTTTAGTTTTTTTTCCTCAGGCTTGTACTGTAGCACTAAGCTGCAGAGGTCTCTGATACTTTTTATTTTGAGACAGAGTTTCTCTAAGCCACGGAGTCACCCAGGCTGAACGTGAACTTGCAGTCCTTCTGCTTCAGCCTCCAGGAATGCTGGGATTACAGGGTGCACCACCTTGCTGGCTTACTATGCTGCTATCTGTTCTGTTAGAGTGTGCTCCCACCCTTATAGGGCAGTCCACTGGAAAGCAGCCTGCTGTGCTCCAGTGGCAGCAGATTCACACAGCTCAAACCACAGTGCTGCCAGAGTGGATGACCCTGAGCACCCAGGTTCCTGTGAGCACATGAGGCCACGGCACCATCTCCTCGAGGACCGCCTGTGTGCCCCAATGATGCACTTCTCAGAATGCGTCCATAGTGCCGAGCAGCACTCGACCATTCCCACAAAGGTTTGGGGGACAGACGACATGAGGGCCTCCCCACCAGTGCTCCTGCCCTGGCTCTAACCCCCCCACCCCGGGCCAATGCTGCACTGCTCCCAGAACCCGGCCGTTGTGAAACAGATGGGTTACACTTTCTGCAGAGGAGGTTGGGCTGGGAATGTAGCTCAGAGGTAGGGCACCTGCCTTGCATATTTTACCTGCATGTGAGAGACCTTGGTTAGATCCCCAACCATGCAAAAACTAAAACTAAAATAAATAGACAGGGAATAAAACAGCTATAGCCCTCAACACAATAGGTGAATTTCCAGCAATTTTAGGAAGTGACACTGTTTAGTTTGCATGAGTGGCATTCCTCCAAGGACGCATCTGCCTCACCTGGCAGCAGGAGGCCCTGCTCACTGTGAACAGGCTGTGTGAGGCTCCCGGAAGAGGGGCCTATGACGGAGGGAGTATTCGACCTGGAGCCTTCAGTGACTACGAGCTGCTCCACAGGGAGAACGTCCACATGTGCCTGGCCCTGTCACATGAGTCCTGTCTATCTTGGCCTGATGTCAGAGGCAGGGAAGTGCAGGAAGGCAAGGGCCTGAGGGTACAGTCCCCAGCCAGCAGCAGCAAGGGAATGGGGTGTCTGTTGTGGTCTTACTCCCTCTCCCCCTGCCGAGGACCACAGACTGAGCACCCAATAAACAAAAACATTTATTCAGCTTCCAGTCCTGGAGGCCTGGAGGTCCAAAGTCATGGGCAGTGCCTGGAAAGTCCTCCTTCCAGGTCAGGACCCCCAACAGAGACCAGAGGCAGCACAGAGCACAGCGTGGTGGGGAAGGCTGGGAACTAGAGCCACAATCTACTCGACACAATCTGCTCAACGCACTCTACTGGCCCTTAACCCAAGGGCATAACCCACCAAGCCCCCACAAGGGCACCGAGACTTCTGCCTGGAGAGCTTTGAGCAGAGGACCTGCAAGTTCTGGCTGAGCCAGAAACTGAGATGGAACATTTGTGTGGTGTTTAGCTGCTAAAGGGTGGCAGTCTACAGCCTTAGAAAACCAGACACACCATCTCCGATCCAATGCGGAGGCCAGGGCTCCTCTGGCCCCAGCAGCTCGGTTCTGGATGGAGCAGCACAGCAGAAAAAGGTCTTACAAGAGTACTCCATGGGATGCGCGCAGAGCAGGGATGCTCAAGTCCACAAAGCGACAGACATGGGGTGCTGACAATGTGCTGTGGGGGATGTAGCTGTTTCGTGACCACCCCAAATAGGACACATAGGTTCTCCGAGGGAATGGCCAGCAGCTGCCACCTTTCCCCTCTCAGGATTCCCAAGGGCCTCGGTGCAACGATGACCCATGGTTCAGAAGTGAGTGGTGTGCGTTTCTGGCTTCTTTGGGAAGAGCCCTGGGGGAGAGCAAAGAGATGGACGGAGTCGTGAACAAATGTCCCCTGTTCCAAAGAAGCAAGCAGAAGGCCACAGGGAAAGCCAGCTTTGGTCACTACTTTAACCTGGGTTAAGTGATGTACTTATAAGGAGTTACTTTTGCGGGTTTTTAATAATTTTGTAAGAGGATGACTTGGGAATTTAAAGGACTTAGTTTAGGCGGCTGACAGGCATGCAGGGGGCAGGAGACTGCTACTCCCTCCTTCCCTGAAAATAAGACCTAGCCAGAAAGCAATCAGCCCTGGGAACTAGAGCTCAAAATCCCCGCCCCATTCCGCCTGCCTGGGCTGTCTCTACCTCCACTTTTCTCTCCCTTGGGAGCTGCTCTGCAAGGCCCACGAGGCAAGGACAGGCAGGTTGGGGCTGGAGTTTTCGATCTCTAATTTCCAAAGCTGCTTATTATCCAGCGAGGTCTTATTTTTGAGGAAATAGGATATGTATTTGTAGGCCTTCATTCATGCAGAATTTGAGTTCTACTGACCAGAAACATTGCTAATGTATTTCTCCAAATACAGTGATCCTCACTAAGTCTCATTGTCTCCAGAGATTAGACAGAGGCTGGAGGGGCTCACAACATATTTATAATTTTTTATAAAAATTATATAAGTAGGAAAAACTGAAAGAAAATGAAAGAGCTTACACAGGAAATGAGAGAATTGTGCTTTCATCTTCAAGGCACTGTTTTCAAGTAGATTTGCCTTTGGTGACATTATTTGGTTAGTTTTCCTTAAGAGTAAGGAAGAAAGGTTTTTGTTTTTTAAAAAGTGATGACAGATTCCAACATTACTCGCAGTTGGTTAAGCCTGGTGACCCCTGCACCTCATACACAAGAAGAGTCACAGCAAGCAGGTGTGGCAGCACCGACTGCAGTCCCAGCACTCTGGACACTGAGGCAGAAGGACTGAAAGTTGGAGCCCAACCTGGGCAACTTAGCAACACTCTTTCAAAATAAAAAGGGCTGGAAGTGCAGCTCAGTGGGAAGGCAGTGGGATTAATCCCCAGTATCACACACACACACACACACACACACACACACACACACACACACCACAACAGTCACAATAATCCCTTGAATTTACTGTCTGTGATCTCCAGCCTGTCTATACATCCATGAGTGAGTTGCTTCACTGGTGAGTGTTTCCGGCCTGGACAGAAAGATGTCAGAGGATGCACTCCCTACAGCAAGTCACCTGCCTCTGTTCTGTGATGTCATTGTGTGAGTCCAGTGACGCTGCTCAGCGCTGAGCTGCAGCAGCATCTGGCTGTCGGCTGCCACACAGATGCCCAGGAAGCAGGCACACACACCCAGGCCGCCGTGTACCCAGAGCTCTGCCTGGGGAGACTCGCTTCACCTACTGCTGGACACTCCATGGATGAACGGGAAATGTAATTTTTTTTTGGTACCGGGGATCGAACTTGAGACCTTTCGCTTTTGAGGCAGGTGGCAGAACCACTGAGCTAAATCCCTGGCCTGAGAAATGTAAATGTTTATAACATCCATGTGCTTTTGAATTCTTACCCTGCTTTACCTAACTTCTTGTGCTCCAAAAGGGCCAGCTCTAATGTAACTCTGCATTATTCTCATGACAACACACGAGGCCTCTACTACACCCTCGCGGGGCGGCGACCCGCCACATAACACGCTGGGCTCAGGTGCTGGAGGGGACAGGGTAATGGGGCGAGAACAGGACCCCCACCCTCAATTTCTGCCCTTTAAATGCCAACCCCCCAGCAAAAGCAAGGAAGGAAAGAAGAGTCTTGGGTTTAGGGTGGGTGGGAAAGCGAGCAAGAAAGGAGCGGAGATTTTTCAGGTTTGAGCATGAAACAATTTTAAGGACAACTAAGAGGCTTGAGAGAAGAGTTCCTGTTTAGATTCAGCATGCAGGAAATGAGGGAGAGGGGTCTGAATAAGATCCTGAGAGCAGCGAAGAATCTTAGCCTAACCTCAACCCACCCCTCCCACAGGGGCTGCTGAAACTAGAGAGCTTGGTCTGGGGAGAGGCTGGCAGGGTGGTTCCGAATCAGAGACAGGAAGGGGTGCCATCAAAGCACTCTGGGGCGCTGAGGCAGGAGGACCCCACATTGGAGCCCACCTGAGCAACCGAGTGGCCCTAGTGAGAAACTATCTCAAAGCAAACAAACAAACCAACAAACGGGTCCAGGGATGTAGCACAGGCAAAGGCCCTAATTCAATCCCCAAGACCACAAAACAAAATAAAATAACAAAATGCTGTCCTCTGCTGGTTCGAAGTCAGATCGTGGGCCTGTGAAACAGACAGCAGAGGAGGTGGGCAGAGGAGCGGGCCCGTGACATCTGCACGCAGGTGACGGGAGGGCTCGGATAGGCTAGGAGGCGGGGTGGGTGGGTGTAGAGTGCAGGGCGCCACCGGCTGCACCTCCCAGGCGTGGGGTCTATGTGGGGCTGGGGAGAGGCAGCCTCCACAGCTCTGCAGACATCGCGGTGCTGGGAGGGGGAGGGCACTGCAGACCCCCTGGGGCCGCCGAGGTGCCCAGGAGGAAGGACTGAGAAGCAGCAGCCGAGGGGTCTCGGGGGTGAGGCCACAGGTGCCAGAGCCCTGCTGGGTGGGCAGCCTCACTTTGGGAGGAGGTGAGGGCTCCTGGGTGTCCAGCACAGCCACAGGTGGCCTCAGGCACAGCCCCAGGCATGGAGCTTCCACCCTGCGATCCCACGGCCTGCTGGGCTCACAGCTGGACAAGCAGCCAGGGAGTGTGAGTGCATAATCACCTCCTTTGATTTCACTTTGGGAAACCACCTCAGCGACATAGCGCCCCCTCCATGGGGGCAGAGGGCCGTCTTTCTAAACATCCCGGCTAGGTGCGGGCGCTCAGCATCAGCTCCTGCTGCGCTGCGCGCCTCGAGGCCCTGGGATGAGGGCACTGGTGTGCACCTGGGCTCTTCCAGCCTCTGCTGAGCCCGGTGACGCGCCCCTCCCGCCCCTCGCACCCCTCATGCTCCTTTCGGCGCTGCCCTCCGCCGGCCCCATCTTACCGACCCCAGCGGGAAAACACGCAGGACCCCAGGGGCAGGCAGTCTGCACCCACTCGGGGAGTGCTCCTGCAGCCCTGACACACGTCCCGCACACGGACCCCAAAACTGGCCCCGAGAGACTGGACCTCCAGGCTGACACTCACCTGGACTGTGGGCCGTGACACCAGTGAGCTTTGCTTTGAAAGCACAGCTGAGCCGGCGGCCTAATGGGATGCCCAGTGGAGGGCTCTCCTCTTCCCGCTCCCCTTCCACATGTGCAGTGAGCCCGATGTGGTCTGGGAACAAACACCAGTGTGCTTGAGAAAAGATGGCGAGGCAGCCGGCTGCAGACCTGTGCCAGTGTGTGAGGCAGAGCAACAAAGTTCAGTCCATTTGCCAAACCCCAGGCCGATTTGCAGGCAGACCTAGGGCCTCTGTCCAAGGTTGGAAGACACCAAACTGCAGCTTTGGTGAGGAGGAGCTGGGAAGTGGTCCTGAGGGGCTTAGCAGACAGAGGGAGAGCTCCTCGTCCATGTCCACGATGCACTCTGCCCATTCATCAGGAAACTTCTGCATTGGAAGGGCACCTGCTGCTTCTCGGGCATTGGGCTGCCTCCGGGTCTGAGCCAGGGGGCCCGCCCCCAGCATGGCAGCTGGACAGTCTTACAGGCCGCTCCCACGCAACGCTGCTGCTCTCTCACAGAGCCCTTCCCGCAGGAAACGCTCAGAAGCAGCGCTAAGCCCCTGGTCTGCAGTGACCCAGAGCCAATGGTGAAGCCTCACACCTGGCTGGTGCCTCCTCCAGGTCCCAGGGGCTCTGCCAGGCAGTCTCACCCCCACCACCGAGGACTCGGGCTTGGGCTGGAGCCTGGACTCTCAGCACCTCAGGCTCCTGATCTGCAAAATGTGGGTCCGAACTCTCTCCACGCCTCCCCAGCAGAACCTGCTGCACTTCCCACCCTTGCCTGCAACCCTCTGCTCCGCTCCACGGGGGACTGAATTCTCCTGGCCACCAGCAGGTGTAACTGCAGTCGCTCCCCCCCGGCCAGGGCACCCCGGCCACATGTGCCTTCTCTGGGCTTGTTGTGAAAGAGCTTTTCCCCCAAACTATCACGTTTCAAGCAACTGGTTTTTTGTTTGCTTTTTGATTTGTTTGCAGCAAAGCTCAAGTCCCAGCTGGGCAGGTCCTCTACCCCTGAACTATACCCTTAGCCCCATGTGTTTGAGTCTGACTAATGAAATCATAAATCCTACAAGTGAGCAGCGAGTTACATGTTCCATTGAATTATGGTTTGGAATTAACAAGAGCTGGGATTCTAGCCTTCTAAATTAGAAAGATAGTATAATCGTTCACAGGATTTCAATGAAATGGAGGATGCAGATAAATGTAATCATATAAAATACAACTACACAATTAGCATCAATCTATATTATATTATTTCACTGACAGAACAATTACTCCCTGCAAAGGCAAAGGTCTTTTTCAAACATCAAATTGCTTCTGGCCTCCTTATCCGTTTATCACATTTCCTGTTGATAAGATGTCCTGGAGTTCAGGTGGGGATATTCCAACTACAGCTGTGCTACACTTTCTAATCCAATGGAAATAAAGTTGGCTTACAAAGTAGTCGAATGCATCACGGTTCCCCTGAACGCTCCAAGGTCAGGCAGGTTCACATGTGAAGTTTCCAGAAAGCTCCAGAGGAGAAAGAGCTAAAGGAAAGACAGTCCTGTGCACTGATGTGTCATGAAGCCGCCTGCCTGCAGCCAGACTGGAGGGTCCCTGGGGCCTGGGACGGGGAGAGCTGCAGAACAGTCCCCTGAGACAAGGGAAGAGACTGGAAACCAGGCTTCGGGAGGATGGAAGGGCAGAGCAGGAGATCCTGGAACTGATCTAATGGATGTCAAATGGTGGTGAGGGGTCCTTTCTCTCATCCCAGGAAGAACGGCCTTCACCAGGAAATCAACGGATAACAAATGCTGGAGGGGCTCTGGGGAGAAAGGAACCCTGCTCCCCTGCTGGTGGGAGCGCAGAGTGGTGCAACCACTGTGGAAATCAGTATGGAGAGTCCTTAAAACCTAAAGCTAGAAAATCCCTTTCTGGACCCAGCTATTCCCCTTTTGGGTGTCTTCCCAAAGAGTTAAAGACATTGCATTGCAGTGATACGTGCACACCATGTGCGTGGCCGCACGGTCGGTAACAGTTCAGTCCTGGCAGCAGCCCATATGCTCAACAGATGAAGGGACAAGGGGAAGGTGGTGTCCACACGCAACGGAGCACCACTCTGCCAGGAAGGACACACCTGAGTCGTCCGTAGGAAACAGGGGGCATCACGGGGCCTTTCAAATACATCAGATGCACAATTAAATAGTGCACGGTTTCTCTCATCTGAGAAACCCAGGTTATAAATAAAGAGCAAAATAGAAGTTATATAATAGGAAGTAGGGAGATGGATCTTTCTCAGGTAGGAAGAGGACTCAGCTGTGAGGAACTGAAAGTGTAAAGAAGGACCAAAGTGTCTAATAGATGCTGGGAAATAGGAAGAAACTGTTCAAAAGGAAAGAGGAACTAGGGAGGGGGAAAGGGGAAAGGAAGGAAGGGAAAAGAAAAAAGTGAGAAAAGAAGGAAAAAAACGAAACAAAGCTTTGTGAATAAGGAGGGGAACGGGTTGAAGGAGGGGAGGGGAATGGGGAACAGAAGAATCAAGACAGATCAGGTGCAGGTGTAAGTTCCCGGGGGTGAAAGTGATCATTCATAACTAAATTATACCAAGAAACTTAATGAAACATTTTTTAAATGGGAAGAGGTTCAAGAGATGGAGGGAGTGGGGAGCGAGGGGAAGGACAGGGATGAGACGGGAAACTAAGACGCGTTGTACACACAGGCTATGAATCACGGCCGCACAACATGTGTGCAGTGGGCATCAGGGCCACCCTGGAGGGCAGGCCAGGGCCCACCCGTCACCCCGGTCCTGCTTTGTGCCTTTGCCTTTGCGAGTGACACACAGTGTCAGCCCACAGCCAGGAGGTACAATGTGATGTTTTGCTTTACGTGCACACTGGGGATGGTCAGATCAAGGTAACTAGCATCCCCTTCACCCCAGAGTCACCGCTCAGGCCCCCTTCGGGCTGTCTTTGCATCTCTAATCTGTTCCTGTTACCTGCAGCCAATGGGGCGGTCAGTGCCCTCTGCTTTGGAGACAGGCACACAGCGGTGCCCAGTGCGGGAGGGCCCAGGGGAGGACCAGGCTGGGGAGATTGTTTGGGCACATGCACTGTGCCCGGGCATCATCAGGGAGTGGCGACCCCACTTTGTACGTGGGCTTCCCATGGGCACTGGGGGACCTGGCCCAGACTGATGGCTCTGTCCACAGGGACCCTCGAGGTCAGGTGGGCATGCGGGGGAGGCAGGAGCCACGGGTGTGCTCTGTGGGGACAGTGTGCCATCGCAGGGTACAAGAGGAGGCAGCCAGGATCCGAGCTCCTGCAGGAGTGTCGCTCTTTCTGCAGCTCTGGAAGCTTCTTTCTTTTTCTTTTTCTTATCTTTTTTACAATCGACCAATAATAATTGCATGGTATTAATGCCACTGTGACATTTTGATACACACATGGATCGTGGAAAGACTACGAAGATTTAAATCTCTTGGCAGTTTTGAAATACACCTACATTGCCATCAGCCACAGTTATCAGGCGGTGCGAGAGGTCACTGACACCTACTCCCCTGGTCCGCTCGAAACCTCGCCTCTTGGGATGAACACCTAATCACTGCTTCCTCCCATGCTCCTCCGGGCCCCACCATTCCACTGTTTCTATGGACAGCTTTCTTACACTCCACATACATCTTGAGAACCCTTTATCCAAAAATCCAAAACTGAAATGTTCCAAAACCAGAACCCTTTGAGTGTGCACGCGATGCTACACACCAGATTCCATACCAGATCCACTCACAGCACAGGCACACTCAAAATACTGCATAAAATTACCTTGTGGCAATGTGTATAAGGTGTACATGAAACACACATAAACTCTGCGACTAGATTGGGTACTAGCCCCAAGACACCTAGCTGTGCATGTGCAAACATTCTAAAATCTGAAAAAATCCAAAATGCTGTGGTCCCAAGAATTTTGGACAATGAATACTGAAACCTGTGTAAATGAGATATTTCACTTAACGTAATGTCCTCTAGGTTCATCATACTGCAGCTTTTTGGGAGGGTTGGTGGTACTGGGGATTAAAGTCAGGGTCTTTTCACTGAGCCACATCCCCATCCCTTTTCCCTTGTTAATTTTAGACAGGGTTTTGCTAAGTTGCCCAAGCTTAGTTGTAGCTTACAATCCTCCTGCCTCAGCTTCCCGGAGTGCTGGGCTCACAGGTGTGCAGAATCATGTCCAGCTTCACTCTTATGGGACACAATGTAATGTTTTGATAAACACATCACAAGATGATTAAATCAAGCCAGCTAACAAATTCATCACATCAATAGTTATCATAATTTAAAAAATAATTTTGTTAAGACATTGAACCCATGAAGGCGGAGTAGATGACGCATCCATATCAGGTAAAAAGTGCAAGGGCCCCAACTGCTAGGTGATCATGATGAATAATGCACTAATGCAGCAGGAGAAACAAAATCCAGGGCTGGGGAGGCAGCTCATTAGCGTGTGCAAGGCCTGGGTTCAAAACCTAACACAAAAAGGAAAAAAAGCGCACAACATCCTGAGGAAAACACTGAAACTTTACACAAAGAATGGATCACCAGGAATAAATGTCCATTGGCGCGGCTCCCGCAAGCTTCAGTCAGCTTTTGAGATCTGGCCCTGAGCTCGCTCCCACCTCACTCTGCCTCCCACGCTGACTCAACTGACGCCCCAAACTGTTCCTTCTTTCACGAGGCTCTACCTGCCCCAGCCCCAACACGCTGCTGATTTCTCCCTTCCTTCCTTCCTTTCTTCTGATAAGTCACAGTCATGTGATCATGGGGCAGGTGACTTAGCCAGGTGCACACTGGGAAGTGACTGAAGCTAATTAACACGTCTGAAGCTCTCAGTGCTGGCCAAATGCCCCTGCGGTTTAGCTGAAATTCTGTGCCCCTGTCCACCCAACCCCTTACCCTCTGCTGACCTCCTTCGCTGTGCTGCTGTGAATCTGACTGTTTTGGATTCCACTTACGGGTACGACTGTCTAGGTGTCCTTCTGGGCCTGGCTCATGTCACTGGGCAGTGCCCAGGCCCATCTGTGCTGTCTCAGTGACATGCCCGTCCTCTTCCTCAGGCTGACGGTGTCCCGCCATGTGTGTGCCCACCCTATTTCCTTTTCCATTCTCCACTGGTGGACAATCTTGTCGTGGCCACCGTGAACCCTACCATGTGGACAGTAGCGCGGCTGTCTCTTCCACACACTGACCCCCTTCCTGTGGGTGTGCGCCTAGACTAGACGGGACTGCTGGATCACGTGGGAATCCTATTTTCAAGTTTTTTTCTTATTTGAGTTGTAATGGAGATGCAGTATTTGTACTCTTGAACAAACACGATGCTCCAGGTGCGTGCAAGTCACTGTCGACCTGGCACAGGGCCACGCTAATCCTCCTGTGATGGGTCCCGTGATGGGTCCACACGCTGCCCAAGCCAGCTTTAGTTCTGGGTTGTGGAGGAATTTCCGGCTGTTTCCACAACAGTGTGAGGACCTGCACTCCCAGTGGAAGGGGACCGGGCTCCACAAATCCACAGGGAAAGAAGTCGGCTTTGACTGGCAGCCGTATCCAGGCACAGGGAGGGTGACAGCGACAGAAGGAGTGGGCAGGGAGCAGGAACTCATGCTGCCTGCTCAGGAGGAAGGGGGCAGGGCAGAACTGGCACAGGGAACCCTTGGGTTTGCTAAGTTCACTCAGCATGAATGGGATGCTTGCTTCATTTTAAAGATGTCTAACCTTTGTAGTGACAGAGCAAGGAGAGAAGAGCAGTTAGTTGCGTGCAGGGTGCCCTTGGGAGATGGGGCTGGTCGGGCATCTTCACGCCCATGTGAATTAACCCGCATAGTCCCAGACCAGCGGAATTCGGGGTGCACTCTGAATGAATAGGTTGCTTGGGCTGCACCTCCTCCAGCCCAGGAGCCGCTGTGCCCTTAGGAAAGAGCCAGGGCACAGCATGCAGGGTGTCCCCCAGGATAACCCACACCCACAGCCTGTCTGGCCTGAGTCTCGGTGTCCCTGTCTGCAGGGTGGAGGCCTTGGGGCTGGGGCCGTGTCGGGTGTGTGCAGTGCTGCCTTGGTAGAGGCACTGTGCAGGGCTGGTGGCTTGTGTCACGCACAGGGCGTGGCACCGACTCTGCCCACGCTCCTCCTCCTCAGCTCCCGGCAGCCAGCACCATCCCCGGTTCTCGGGCAGGGTGCTCTCTGTGGAACCCAGGCACGTTTTCCAGCCAGGTGTGAACAGCCTGCTCTCGGGGAAATGCACCTTCCAGCTCTCCAGCGCATGGCATGCCACAGCATCTGTGACTCGGTGGCCCGCTCTGGCTCACTCTGTGCCATCAGACCCACCCCAGCACCAGTAGCTGAGCCTTACGGATGCGTGTGACAGCAAACAAAAGCCACCCGGCACCCGTCATCCCAGCTGCTGGAGAGTCTGGGACAGAGGGGTCACACGTGTCTCTGAGTCCCAGGCCAGCCTGGCTGCAGTGCAACCTCAAAACAGACAGACAGACAAAGCAAACAACGAAAAACCAGCGCAAGGCCAACCAGGTACTGGCTCCCCTCACTGGCAGCTGATCCAGGTGGGCGAGCAGCCAGGCCCCTGCAGCGGCACAGGGAGGACGCCGCCCTGTGCTCCAGGGCTCTCTGTTCACAGCCGGAGCACGGGCTCCACACGAGAGGGCACAGCCTGTGGTCAGCACAGGTCACAGCATCACCCTGTCCACCAGAGACTCCCAATGTCCCTCTTCTGTACTGTCAGAAAACGCCAGACTGTCTGGCATTCGGGCCAGACGGCTCGGAGACCCCCACTGGACCCTTCCCTCTTGGGCCTGATCATGCAGGGATGGTGAAGATGCCCGCTCTGGAGCCCCAGGTGCCCGCCCAGAACTCAGAGCAGGGCTGGGTGCCCCAAGGCGACCTTGCTCCATTCACACCCATCCCTGGGCTTCTGCTGGTCAGGGCGGAGGCAGAGTCCCTGGGGCCTGCAGGCTCCCAAGTTATGGGCTCATACACTCAGACCTCTAGCATCCTGAGTTCAAGTCCTGTGACTGCTCTAACAGTTACTACCACTCCGGGGTTAAAGCCACCCAGGCTGATTCTGCAGGCTCTGTAGGTGAGACCTGACACAGGTCTTGCGGAGCGGGCTCAGGGTCTCGCCAGAGCTGAACTCCCCTCTGGATGCCATTGTTAAGTCTAAACGGGTTGCAAGCAGAGCTCAGGTAGCACTGCACCTTACACAGGAAGACAGCGTGGGGTGCCCTCAGGCTGTGTGGGTTCCGCAGGTTTGCCCACAGCCCGTCTCCGCCTGGCAGCCGGATACAGCATTCCCACTGTGTCAGATATCGAGTCACTTGGAGGTGGTTAAAAGCACAGGTGGGTGCATGCCCCCTGAGATGCTACTCCACGTCACACAAGGGACTTGAGCATCCGTGGGCATGGGTATTTGTGGGTGTCCTGGAACCAATCCCTCACAAATACAACCCCATTTCTCCTCCCACACACAACACAAGGGAATGCTGGAGCCGTGTGGTGAAAATGAAGGCTGAGCTATCTTCCTTCCTCAAACTTACTTCAACCTAACCAGTATTGAACAGGTCACAGTTGCTTTGTGAAAACAGGGCTCTGCCTTTACTTTAAAAGTAAAAGCAAAAAGAAAAGGAAACCTGTCATTCCCACCATTCACAGCCAGCCTGGAGACACGGGTATATCAGAATCAAAGGTGGCAGGCACGTCTGCTACTGACGTAGAATGGCTTCCCCAGCCACTCGCCGTAATTATTACAAACAGCGCCTTGTAGTGTGCGGAAGAGAAAGAAAGGTGCCAAACATGATTATTACCTAGCACCGGAGATTAAGGCCCTCAAAGGCACACGCTGAAGCAGTGATGTCCCGTTCCTGCTACGTACTACAAAACAACCACGCACGGGTTACTCTTCCTCCAGGGACCAAGGCCCAGCTTTCTCTCCAGGGCGTGGAAACCACAAGATCCTCCCTCAGCACAGCACCCACCCGGCCCACTCTGCTCCCACAGTGGGCTGGGCCTGGGCTCTGGCTCATAGTTCAACTTTTTATGAGCAACAGAGAGGACCTGGAGAGGGCTGAAACATTCTCGAGATTTTTAAAGCATGGCTCCAAGGGGTGTGAGCAGGAAAACGCCCTCCTATCCTGGGTTGGCTGGAGTTTTAAATAGTTCAGGATTGGTTCAAATGCCATCCTTTCTTCTCCACAGAGCAACACTGAATGCTTGAGGCTTCTGGGCTCCAGCCCCTGAGGAACCTCGCCCAGGCCGGTGCCATGTGCAGCAGGGGATGGGGTCCCGGCCGGCCCAAAGCCCACTGCTGTGGGCCACAGACTGGCTCTCAGAGGGCTCCCAGATTCACCCTCTTTCCCAGCAAGCTCCACCGGCTGAGTGAGTGAACCCTGAAAATCCTTGTGATGGTGGCCAAACACTCTCTGTGAGATGACTGTTTTAAACGAAGTCCTTCTCACCAAATACTTTAAAGAAAGAAATACACTTACTAATGTCAACATTCAGGGCTCTAAAATGACTACCTTGGGAGGTTTTTAGCTGTCAGCTGAAGATAGAATGTTGGGAGACAGAAAGGAAGCCCCAAGGGGAAAAGCCCAGATGGGTGGGCGAGGTGCAGATCCCAAAGGTGCCACAGGGGTAAGAGGCTGAGACATGGGGTGCAGGATGGGGCCTGGGCCTGGGCTGGGAAGTGGGTAAACCAAGGTCCTGCACCCCAGACCCCGGGGTGTGCACTCCCTAGGGGAGGAATGTGAACACGCACACCATTCTTACTCCTCTCAAGAATCATCTCCTTTCAGAGCCAAAGATAAAAAAAAATCGAATGATGTATCAAAGATTAGGAAATCCATCCACTTCATTAAAAACGTGCTAGTATGCAAGGACCCGAGTTCGATCCCCGGTACCAAAAAACAAACAAACAAAAATGTGCTGAGAGCTTTTAGGAATACACAGGGAATTTTTACCTTATACAAGAATGGCTTTCTTTGTTTGTTTCTGGCAGAGTCTACCTTTCTGCTCTGAATGTTTCATTTTCATTCATTTCCTTCTCTTCTTGGGAAAACCTCAAACTCATTCCTAGTTCCCTCCATGCAGTGTGTGCCTGAGAACAGTGCTTGTCACCAATGCGAACTGCATCACTGCATTTCTCTCTGGTCTGGGTCAGGAGGGACCAGGGAGGAGGGGTCAGGACTCTGTCACCCTCGTCTCGTAGCCTTTGTTTCAGTCACCGGGAGGCTAGATCGGACTGTCATCCACAAGCAAGTGGCCTGTTGGTTCTGGAGAGTGATAAGCATCTCCGGTGAATCTGGGACATAGACGACACTCTGAATAGAAGAAATAAAACTGCGAGAACATTTTTTAACCAAAAACTGTGACAAAACATTTTGGAGCCCCTTTTTAAAAGTCAGGGTCAGGGCCAGGGATTCAGCTCAGTGGTGTCACCAGCTGCCTCAAAAGCACAAGGTCCTGAGTTCAATCCCTATACCAAAAAGAAAAGTCAGGATCATCCGCTAAGCATGATGGCGCACACCTGTAATCCCAGCCCTTGGGAGGCTGAGCCAGGAACTCATGGCCAGTATGAGGCCAGCATGGGCTACACAGTGAGACCAATCAGTCAATCATCAATCAACCAATCAATCAGGGTCATCAGCTGAGGCTGTAGCGCAGTGATACTCTGTTTACATTCTCAAGGAAGGGCTGGATTCAATCTCCAGTACACACACACACACACACACACACACATACACAGTCAGGGCCACCAACCAGAAAGGAGGAAAGGCTGAGAGTGCCCTGTCCACTTGCTGGTCACTCCGCAGGGTCCATGGAAATGTGGCAGGTGGAGACAGCAAATGCTCAAGCAGGAAACCACCCTCCACTCCTCAGCTGCCCAAACCTTCTAATTCCATCCCATCAGAAAGCTGGGGGCCACATCAAGATTCCTGAACTTCTGGTGTCCTCATCTGCTGGGGTGAGGCCCACCAGGAGGGCAGGCGAGTTTCCTCCCACAACTGGAACCTGCAGTGCATGTGCTGCTGGTGTCCGCAAGACCCTACCTCAAGCCTGTACTCCCCGTAGTTCCTCTAATCTGAGGTTGTCCTAGGAAACAGGCGTCCGCACATTTTCAGAGCAGAGCTCTGCCTCAGGCTCCAGAACACGGGCTGCTTGCAAACCTGAAGCACGCATGTGGATGAAGTGAGTGAACTAAACGCAGTCGAGGTGTCCAGGGGGGCTGCTCCTCGTGCGGCCCTGCAGTGGGCACAGGATCAACAGGGCCCGCAGGCGGGGCCACAGCTGGAAAGGGCCACGAGGCAGGGACTGCCTGGGTTCTGAAGAGGAAACATGGCCCTGGGCTCCTGGGGGCCGTGGGTGGTGACTCCTCCGGGTGTCACAAAGACCCAAACCCGTCACCTCTGAGGGCCAAGCGGGGGCACCAGGGTCACCAGTGCCAAACATAGCCTCACAACCACACAGTGAGTTACAGTGACCGTCGGGGCCACAGAAGTCTCCCAGGTGGACTCAACTAAGCTGTGTATCTGTAAAACTGGTCTCATGTGTTTGTGTGGTGCTGGGGATCGACGTCAGGTGTTGTGTGTGAGGCGAGCGCTCTGCCACGAACTGCACCCCTGGCCCCGAAAACATCACTTATCAATGGGGTGGAGGACTCGCGCCACTGGGCCAGGCTCGCAGACAACCTTGATCTCTAAGGCTCACGGATACCTGAAAGGCATCTTAAAGACAACAGGATCCGGCCCCTAAAACAGACCCCAGAGAGCCCAGTGAGTGGGACTCGGAAGGAGTGGGAAATGGCATCGGCGGACCCGCCTGGGCCCGCGCCAGAGGGGCAGCAGGCTGGCCCAGCAGAGGGAACAGCCCAGGGCTCCCGCTGGCCCTCCACAAAGAGTAAGAGCATGGTCACGAAGAGAAAGAAGGATTCCTCAGAGAGGAAGAAACGAAAACAGGAACCTGAGGCAAAGACCCAGAGGAAAGGGAGAAGAAGGAAAAGCACAGGCCGCCTGACCTGGCGGGATGAGGCCTCCTGGGACGGGGTGAGTGCTCTCTCTAGGCCTTCTGCCGTGTCTGTCACACCAGAGCGAAGGTGGAGGGCGACATGGACACTTCCGAGACAGGAAGGGAGGCCTGGGGGGGCTGCCGTGAGCACCCCAGGTCTCCCTCACGTGCCCGAGCTCAGTCCGGTGCCCAGCACCCCCAGGGCCACGTGCCCTTGCTCAGGCCCGCTCCGTGTTACCCCGGGGGGCTCCTCGGAAAAGGACCAGAGTGCAGAGCCATGCGGAGGGAACTGAACGTCAGCGACAGCTGCGGTCTGGGCTTGGCACTTGAAGCCTGGGAGTAAAACCAAAACCACTTTTCATGTTAGTGTCTGCTTTGCTTTTCTAATGAGAAAAAAACAGCTTCCTTCATTTCTGCCCATTCTCGGGTGAAGAGCGTGGTATCAATCACACTTACAATAACAAGTCAGGAAACAGGAACGGCGCCGGACTCTCCACCTGAAGGAGAACACTTTTGTCGTTGGGAGATCATGCCCTGGGCCCAGCACAAAGCCTGTTTGTCTCTGCTTTGTAAGGGAGAGTGTTATGTTCTGCAGTAGCCACACAATCACTTTGAGGAAACATCACTACAAAAATAAATAGGTTTCCTTTTTCATTCAAAGCAGAGGGAAAATAACAAGGACGCCCTAAGCACACCCACAAGCCTCTTCCAAGAACACTCGCATTTGTTCCTGAGCTGTTAAGAATGCTTTGCTGATGATATCAAAGCCTAGAATTTATCTATGATCAACCTGACTTAAACACAGAGGAAAAAATACACGTTCTGTTCCACTTTAAATTAAAACAAGCTATTTTTTGTTTTGGGTACCGCCTCTATTTTCCTTTGAACACAGGGGAATGCATTACTCTGAAACACTGCATTATTATTCTCTCCCGTGTATGGAAAGGGGGCCAAATGCGTGATAAATCTCTAAGTTGGAGGTTTTGGGAAATACAAAGTGTAATTTCATTTTCAAAAATGATCACAAACCTCACCTTCTGACCAAGAGGGAATTAAAGCTGTGTGGTTTACCTTCCTACACCAAACAAATAAGAAATACAGTTTCAAACGGTGGTTTTCACCCAGGCATGGTGGAGAAGCCTGTGACCCTAGCACTCGGAAGTCCAAGGAGGATGGACGGTGAGTGCAGGGCCGGCCAGGACTCTGCAGCGGGACCCTGCCCGGGAAAGGGAAGAGAAAGGCTTCGGGCCCTGGGCAGCAGGGGCAGGCGGACAGTGAGCCCGAGGGAAGGCTACAAGCAGGGCGAGCCCTGCCAGCGCGGCCGGGAGAAAGGCGGGAGCGGGGCACAGGGAGCCGGCACAGCCCTGTCCACCTACGCGGCGGGGCCAGAGCGAAGCTCCGATGACACCAAGGCATCCGGAGCTGCAGGCTGAAGCCCGAGAGCTCCGCAGGGCGGCGGAGGCCCTGGAGCTCTTGGCTGTCGAGGGCTGCACGCAGGAAAGGAAAACCCGCGGCGGAGGAAGAGCCAGCGCCCGTGAGAAGAAGGAGGCAGGTCAGGCCCAGCAGGAGCCCCGGTTCTCGCAAGCCCGGCGACAGGCGGCGCAGGCCAGTGCTCATTACCTTGTTCGCTAAAGGCTGCTCCCGCCTCACCCAAGAAAGGCTGGACATAAGCCTCCCCGACTGACCAAGGGCCTCTGCACCCGGAAGCAAGGCTCAGAGACACAGAGGAGCGAGGCCAGAGCGCCTCACAGCAGCACTCAGCACATGCAGCCTCCAGGGAGAAGTTACAGGGAGGCAGGAAAGAAGCGGGAAAGCGCAGCCTGCCCGGGGGGTGAGGGGAGGGGGCAAGAACAGCTGAGGGTCAGAAAGGACAAGGAGACAAGGTGAGCACGAGGGAGCATGAAGATGGTTGTGCCACCACTGTATGTCCAAGGAGCCACAGGGAAGAGTAAATTAAGCAGAGGCCTAAAGTGCAATTTTTTTTTTGAGTTTGAAAGATCTGATTCAAACTGCTAGCGTCGCAAACTGTGATGGCCAAGGTAGAAAACACTGCATGAAGAAAGCACTCCTGAACTTGAAAATATAGCCGTACAAGCCATCCCATCTGAAACACAGATCTAAAAAGAAACCAAGGGTGAAAAATGAAAAGCACACCCATAAGTGGAGGGTCAACGCCCAGTGGCCTAACCCAGGGCCTGTGGGCAGAGTCAGAGCGCCAGCGGGCTGAAGGACATGGACCCTAGAGAGTTAGCCCGAACTTCCAAAAGTGCTGAAATTATTACAACCACAGATTCCAAATGTTTGATAAACTTCAAGCCCAAGAAACAAGAATACAAAGCCAGGTGCACGCCTGTAATCCCAGCACTCAGGACGCTGAGGCAGGAAGATTGCCATGAGTTTGAGACCAGCCTGGGCTACATAGCAAGACCCTGTCTCAAAAAATAAAAAAGAGGAGGAGGAAGAAGAGGAGGGAAGGAAGGAAGGAGAGAGGAAAGGAGGGAGAAAAGGAGAATGAAAGAAGGAAGGAAAACCACCTACTTTCATCAGATTTTAATTGGTTAAAACCAATTAAAGGGAAAATCATTTTAAAAAACCCAAAAAAACCAGAAAAAGCTAGGGATTTACCTCAGTGGTGCCACGGCCTGCCTCGAAAGCTCAAGGTCCTGAGTTCAACTCTGGGTACCAAAAATTAAAAAAATTAAAAATAAATAAATAAATAAAAATAAAATTAAAAAAACAGTAAAAGAAATACAGGATGTACAGAGAAGTAGAGATACAAACAATAACAACATCTCAAGGGAAATGAAGAAGCCCAAAGAACCAAAATAAAGCCGTAAAGAACTGAAAGGAGACTGCTTATGGGTGTACACCTAAGGAAGACATACTTGAAAAACAAGAAATAAAGACTTTCCTGGACTGAGACAAGGAGAGTTCATCCCGGGCGGGCTGGACGGTCACAAGTTTAAGGAAGAGAACTGAAGCCTGGGACGATACCCAGGTGGGGAGGGCACCCAAGGCATCACCACTGGGACAGACCTGCACCCATCTGCCCTTTTCTTAGCGCCGTCCATGGTAACCCACTTCATTTGTCCATGTTCCTGCATCACTGCTCTGGAAAACACCTACTTTTGTAACTGGGGCACAGGCAGAGTTTTAAGGCAGTTACTTCTAGAGCTGAGCAAAAAGCCTTCTTAATATTAAGCGAGGCTGTGGTGGATTTCCCTGGGACTTCTTCTTTCAAGTTTGGGAACTGATTTTGGATCTAAGACAAGGAAAATCATTTTTGTTTTCAAATTGAGAACAGGTGGAAGAACATAAAGGTGGAACAGCCCCATCACCTGGAACTGTGGAGTTTGTCAGAGTCTGGAACCAATGCTGAAAGAGTAAGTGGAAAATGCACCAATATATGGATTTTCTGAGTCAGTAAGTAGGAACTATCCTTCTGCCTTATGTTTCCTTTTTTTTTGAGACGGGGTCTCGCTATGCAGTTCAGGCTGGACTTGAACTCACTATGTAGTCCAGCCTGGTCTCGAACTTACAGCAATTCTCCTGTCTCAGCCTCCCAAGTGCTGGGATTACAGCCGTGCACCACCATGCCTGGCTTTTCCATTTGTCTCTTGAACCACACATTTCCAAGAAGGTTCTCTTGAAGGAAAAAGATGCTGTGGCCAAGGTCCTGATGCTGACTGGACTGAACACCTCTAGCATAGCCCCCAGCCCTGGGTGCCCTGAAGCACACTTCATAAAAGCCACGGCTGCTCTCCATCACAAATGAGCCACGCCAGGACAGACCCACACTCTCTCAAACAACCCTGCTATGTGCGGTTGCTGACAGCTGGGCTCAAAAGGATCACGGTGACTCCAAGTCCCGTCACAGACTTCGGTGGGGCAGGACAAACACAGATAAGTGGAAAGGAGATGAGGCTGCTTGGCTTTTCCCTCCTGTACCACTTCGGGCACTGGGTCAGGTGTCGCCTGGCCCTGCACGCGGGCGTGCTGATCAGTCACCTGAGGAGCATCCATGTGCATGGCTTCATTAGTCCTCGGTTTACTGTCTCGAACCCCTTATAGCCTGAGGACACCAGGACAGGAGTAATGGTGTGCTCCCCAGGATGAGCCAGCACATCCAGGTGCCGGGTATTGTCCACGCCCAGCACCAGCCTCCCGGAGCAGCGCCTGGCCATCTCCAAACCCAAGGGAGAGCGAAGGCCCAGGACAAGCCCAGGCTGCCCCTCTGGAGCAGTTAGACCCCCAGGGCCTGAGCCGCCTCTTCCCCTGCCAGGACCTCTGAGCTTCACGCCCAGAAGTGAGGCCACCTGGGGTCCCTGGGGAGCGGCTGCCCGGAAGCCCTGCATCAGTGCATCGTTCTCCAGGTGGATCTCCTCCTGTTTCCCCTTGCTTTCTGCCTCTGCCTAATGACTGACTGGGACTTGCACTGAATGTCCTGCAGGGGACTCCTCGGACCAGGCCTAGGGTCGCAGCCCCAGGCCAGCCACTCACCCACACTGGGCCATTTCCACCTCTGTGTGCGCTGTTTCCCTGGACACAGAGGGCAGTGCAGCTCCCTGTCCCCTGGGTTCTGTTTCCAACCCTCCCAAGACAGGACTTGTAGAGTGCGTAGAGGCGCTGCTCTGGGTCGGGTTGAGCCACCTGCAGGTGACCACATTCTGCAAGTTACAAGAAGGGCATTTATGAAGATCTCCATGTCTACTTTGCTGAGAAGCAGCTGGCCCTGCAACTCCCCAAGCTGCAGGGTCACCGTGAGGCTGGGCTGTCTACAGCCAGGTCTACCCCCTTCGATGGGGACAGCTCAGGGCCTCTGCCTGGCCTCCCAGGGGGCACACCTTGCCCACACCAGGAGGGACAGGCAGCACGAGGTGGGAAACGTGGGCTTGAGGGCGTAGCTCAGTGCAGGAGCACTTGGCTGGCTCACCCTGCTTCCTTATTATCAATATTTAAAATTTAGAATTTAAAATGTTTGAAGTTGGTAAGTAGAATTTACAGAGCAATGAAAGCTACAATGAATAAAGGCTCTTATGTTGCTTTTCTGACTTTACTTTAAAAACAAAAATGAAAATCAAAATAAACTCAATTTTTCCCCCTTCCTGACTGCCTAGAGAATAAAATTGATTTCCTATAGGGCAAAAATTCAGATTTCTAATTAATGGACATAGTAAAAACATAAAACTCAAAATTCTGTGCGATTTTTAAGAGTAGACATCTACCTAACCTTTTCAAAAATGCTGCTAGTCCTTTCATATCTCTTCAAAAGGTAACCAGCAACAGTACCCAAAGGTTTCGGCTACTTTTCTCTGTAACTCTCAATGCCTTCATTCATGCTGGTTTGAGATTGTATGATATTCCAAGAAATTAACAAGAAAAAAGTAGGTGATTTGCTTTCTCTTATCCAGATGATTTTTTTGTGCGTGTTTCTGTTCATTTTGGGGGTTTTCTTTGTTACTGCATGTGTTGTTTGTTTGCAGTGCTAGGAATTTAACCCAGAGCCTCAGCTTGGCGGGGACTCTGCCACTGAGGGACACACATTTCATCACCCTGCACTCATTTTGGAGGTGTCCTCTACGCACAGTGAAAAGATCTCTAGGTTTACAGTACCATTCTCTTCATGGAGACGCTAACCCCAAACGCCATGGGTGTTCGAAGTCACACCGTGGTTTATTTGTTTTTCTGGCTACACAAGATATGTGTCCCTGTCTTAGGATTTGGTGTGCAGGAAGAGCCTCTGTCCCAATTTTACGATTCAGCTCATGCAGGTAATCTACTACCAACAATGCAATGTTTCCTCCCCCGCTTCTAACAATGCACAACTGCCAACTAGAAAGTAAAACTCTTACTGAATGACATCAATTTAAGAAATCAACACTACACAGGGTATGCATGGACATGGTACCACAATAATGCATGCAAGATTTTGTGTTTCAGTTAGAAATAAATTTGAATAAACTGAAAAATTCAACTTCTAATAGTAGAAAAAGTGCTGATGTGAGAATACTACCATGTTGAATATATAAGAACAGGAAGGAATGAAAAAGGAAGGGCCACTGTCAGGAAAGGAATCACTCAGCTTCATCTCGTGAAAGTGTGCAGGTGATTGATAAAATAAGTGCACAGCACGAACATATGACCAAATGCATACAAGATTCTCACTCTCTCTTTTTTTAACTTTTTAACTCCAAACGCTCTACTCAGATTACAGCTGGCCGGGAGCACACTGCTCACCCCCCAAAGGCTCAACCATCAGTCAACTCTTTTTTAAGAGACTGATGTCCAGTTCTACATGTTCTTTAACCTCTCCTAGGGTCAGACTCTTGTCTCTAAAATAGGAATGATGCCAGACAGGGCTCTTGTGAAATTAAATGTGCCCAGATCAGAAGAACAAATAATAACCAGGCCCAAGCTATGGACTCCCTTGAGACACTGTGCAGCATGGGGTGAGAACGCTGGCATCCGCCCCTCTTCCTAGCAGAGCTGTTTTAGGGTGCACAAAAGGGGTGCTTCTGCCCTGGGCATTCCCACCAGCACCCTCAAGAGGAGCAGGGGTCTGGCCTGGGGGAGGAGCAGGTAGGCGGGGCTGTGCTCTTAGCTCCCTGCCCTGCCCAAACCCCTATGGGTCACCCATGCTGTGAGGAGCACCCTCCTGCCTCAGCCTCCTTGTAGCTCCATCCCAGGCGCCTGTGCACTTTGTCCTTGGGGCCCAGCTGCGCCTGCCCTTCTGACAGCCCCCTTCCTCCACACCTGGTTCTGGCCACCCCCTCCTGTGCTCTGTTTACCCCTGCAGCACAGGCCCTGGCCAGCCCTCCTGGGATCTGAGTGTTTGGCTGTTCCTCAAGCCCCTTCTCCACGAGAATGTAAACTTACAGGGTTTTGCGTGTGGCAGCGTGCCCAGCTGCTAGATAGAGCAACGCTTAAGACACAGATGTGCTAAGGAACAAGTGACGTCAACACCCACGACGTAGGAAATACTGTGATGATGTGACAGACCTGGGGACAGAGGTACAGATGCACCAGAATGCTGAGCGTACCTGTGCAGGAAGTGTTGCCCATGTTTATTTCTTTCTGCACTCACCTGTGTTCCCAATGAGCTAGACTGAACGTGTCTCCCTCTTCCAATCACAAAAGTATGTTGTTTACAAATGCATGTCATATGCTGCGCAAATACAACTACTGATAACCTTTCTTTCATTGTCACATGTGTAGCTGTGGAACAGTATGCGAATGTTATTTATCTGACCTATCCTTGCTGACCTGACCCATCTTTGCCTAACTTACATCAAGGCTCTAGGAAGTGTGTGATATTCCCACGTCGCAGAGAAACGCAGACTAAAGTGCCACACTCACAGTGACAAAAGGTAGTCTAAGTAGTGCTGAGAACAAAGCCAAAGCCCAGCTCTGTCTTACTCCAAAGAAAAACCAGAAACCAGATCAGAGCATTCTCTCCTCTCCTCTCCTCCCCTCCCCTTATCTCCCCTCCCCTCTCCTCCTCTTCCTCCCTCTCTCTCTGTGGCTCTCTCTGTGGCTGTCTGTCTTTCTCTCTCAACTACAGCTTACAAAATACACCATCAGGAAAACTACCTTATAGATGACTCTTTCCCCTCACTTTTTATATCTTACACAGAGAAGTATATCATCTGTTCACAGCTGAAGAAATCTTTCACTGTGGTTAATCAAAGCTTAAGCTAAACTAAATTGTTAATTCCTGCTAAAATAAAAACAAATTAGCTTCCTATGTAATGTTTTTCTTATACTACTTTCCATCTAAGATTATAAACTTGACTTCCACCAAGTTATGAGCCATTGAACCTACATAACAATTCTTGGTGTTTTTCCAATATGTAAACTTTCATTAAACAGTTGGTCAACTATTTAAAGAAACAATTCTTTTTTTAAAAAAAGTTCATATTCTAGTAGACTTTTAAATTTGGAAAACTTACAAGTTAAAAAGAAATTGAGGTTTGAGTTTAGAAATGCCTATAATATTTTTAAGTTAATGGAAGGGTTAATATATTTTTTAAAAAAATTTTGCTTCGAGATGGTTCTAACTGCAAGAGCACAAACTCTGAAACTACTAGAACACACACAGGGGAACACTTGAAGATATTGGTACAGGTAGCGCTCTCCTGAATACCATCCCCAAAGCACAGGAAACAAAAAGCAAAAATTCACAAATGTGATTACATCAAACAAAGTTTCTGCACAACAAAGAAAATAATCAGAGTGTAGAGACAATTTGCAGAATGGAAGAAAATGTTTGCCAACTATGTATATGGCAGAGATTACTATCTAGAATGTATAATAGACTCAAAAGCAACAACAAATAATCAAATAATTCAATTTAAAATTGGCAAATGATCCAGACACTTCTCAAAAGAAATACAAAAGGCCAAACAAATACATGAAAAATGTTCAATATCTTTAGCCATCAGAGAAGTGTAAATCAAAACCACATCCCAGTTAAAATGGCTATTATTAAAAAAAAAAAAAAAAAAGCCAGCCTGGTGGCACACGCCTGCAACCCCAGGATTCTGGGAAGCTGAGCCAGAAGCATCACAAATTTGAGCCTAGCCTGGGCAATTTAGTGGCTTAGCAACACCCTGCCTCAAACTTAAAAAAAAAATTTTTTTAAGGAGCTGATGTAGCTCAGTGGGAAGGCCTTGGGTTCAATCCCCAGTACCACAAAAAGGAAGAGAGGGAAGGGAAGGGAAAAGAAAACATGCTAATGAGGACATGGAACTCTTACCTACTGTGTGTAGAAATGTAAATTAGTTTAGCCATTTGAAGAGCAGTATGGAGGATCCTCAAAAGCTAAAATAGATCTACCATATGCTGCTGCCATCAAACTTCTGGGTGCAGCTGCAAAGAAAATGAATTCATCATACCTCAGAGATAACTACAGCCCCAGGTTTATTGTGGCATTTGTCACAATAGCTAAGATACGGAATCACCCTAGATGCCCACCACTGACTGAATGGTTGTGGGAAATGTGGCATATATACACAATGGAATAGTATTCAACCACCAAGGACAATGAAATTATGTCACTTGCAGAGAAGTGGACAAAACCTGAAATCATCATATTATGAAAAATAAATCAGAAATGAAAAGATATGTATGGATATGTTCTCTCTCCTATATGAAAGCTAAAAAATAGTCACCCTGAAGCCGGGCATGGTGTGCCACGCCTGTAATTCCAGCACCTGGGTGGGCAACTCAGTGAGACCCTGTCTCAAGAAAGAGAGGGCAGGTTGGAGATGAAGCTCAGCTCAATCCCCAGTGTGGGGCAAAGGTGGGGGTCAACCTGAAAGTAGAATACTGATTACTAGGAATTTGGGAGGGTGTGGGTAGGGGAATAAAGAAAAGAAGGAGCTGGAGTTTATCAGTGCCTGCTGTACAAGTGCATGGAATTATCACTTAACATATAATATATATAGAGAGAGATATGCACTGACCACAGGAAAAACCTCTTTTGCCTCACCATTACACACTGATAATATTAGTAACTAGCATAATGGTTAAGCTCTTGTCATTCTTGATTGTTAAGCTTTTTTTTTGCAGTACTGGGGATCGAACCCAGGACCTTGTGCTTGGAAGGCAGGCACAGTGCCACTGAGCTAAATACCCCCAGTTGTTAAGCTCTTGCAGTTCATGAATGATAGTCACACACATAACCTCACTGATTCAAACATTTTTAGAAGGGCTGTATTGCATCCACTTAACAGAGGACAAAACTGAGGCCCGAAGGAAAGCTGGCTGCCCCGGCGCACACAGTGGTGGCTGAAAGATGAGGCCTGATCCCTGGGTGGCTTTGATGGCATCTGGCTATGGGCTCAGAAACCCACCAGACTGGAGCTCAAATGTAACCTAGACAGCAAGGTTCAAAAGCTAAGACTTAAGTGGCTGAACCAAACTTTCCACCTGCAAGTTTCCCAAGGAAGTTACTGATTAGTTAATTCACAGCATGGAAAGAAAACATTACTTAAATTAATCCAACTGCTCTTGATCTTTAGCTTCTTTAAGGAAAGTAAGGCAAGCAGTAACTGGAATACACCTGTAGAAATAAAGAGCACCAGTAAATGTACCTATTAAACACAAATGTAACTTTTCCCTAATTGACTTAAAAGTCACCAACTAGATGTGGTGCAGGTTTATAATATTCCTTGTACTCAAAGGCCGAGGCAGGAGGATTTCAAGTTCAAGGCCAGCCTGGGCTTTGTCTCTAAATAAATAAATAAATAAATAAGGCAAGATCATAAAGCAGTGCTTACAAAACCATGTTGATGGGCATACATGGAATAAAGATGTAATTTGTATGACAAGAACAATGGAAAAGGAGACAAAGCTCTATAGAACTAATTTTTAACACTATAATTAAGGCAAAATTAATCTGAACTAGATTACTTTAAATTAAGTATTAATTAAAGTTCCAGGGTGCTTGGAAGACTATAAAAATTTAAGATGTGTTATGTACATGTCCAAATTCCCCAAAATGAATGTAATCATTAGGTACTGACTGACATGTACTAATAAAAATAAAATAAATAAATAAAATCCCCAAAGCCACCATTAAGAAAATGATTCCAAATATAATTTAAAAAATGACGAAGGAACAAATCTAGTACAATAGAAAATACTAAGAAAAAATAAGACAGTAATCGTGGAACAAAAAACACATATAACATAATGAAACCGAATTTTAAAATGGCAAAATTAAATTCTACCTTCTCAGTAAGCACTTTTATTGTACATGAATCAAACTCTACAATAATAAGACAAGAGACTGATAGAACAGATTTTTTTAAAAAAGATCATCTATCTATATGCTGTCTGTGAAAGACACACTCCACATAGGCTGAAAGTAAAGGAATGGAAAGAGATATACCATGCAAAAACTAACCAAATGAGAGCTAGCTGTATTGGTGTTTGAAAAAGTAGGCTTTAGAACAAAAAATAGATATAAAGATAAAGAACAATGAGAAAGGGATCAATTCATCAGAAGTTATAACAATTACATATATAAATGCACCAAACAACAGATCCCCAAAATACACAGAAAGTGACAGAATTGAAGGGTGAAAAGAGAATTCAAGAATAATAACTGAAATCTCCCATGCCCTACTTTCAACAATAAATAGAATGAGTAGAAGCTGGGTGTGGTGGCACATGCCTGTAATCCCAACACTCAGGAGGCTGAGGAAGGAGGATCTCCAAGAGTTCTAGACCAGTCTTGGCTAGATAGTGAGTTCAAGGCCCGCCTGAACTGCAGAGTGAGACCTTTTCTCAAAAATAGAATGATGAGTAGAAAAATCAAGAAGGAAATGGAAGAGTTGAGCAATATTATAAACAAAGTGGGCAAAGCAGACAGCTACAAAATTCTTTTCCCAGCAGCAGGAGAAGTAGGTTTCTCAAGCGTGTATGGAATGTTCTATAATGTAGATCACACACTAAGCCAGAATTGACCTCAATAAATGTAATGAGTCAATATCATCATCAGACTTCATCATATTTTCTAATAGAATGAATTCATAAAAGAAATCAATAACAGAAGCAACTTTGGGAAATACATAAAATGTGTACATTAAATATTACATCTTAAATAACCAGTGACTCAAAGAGGAAATCACAAAGGAAACTAGAAAATACTTAGAGATGAATGCAAACACAAAGTTAACACATCAAAACTTAGAGGATACAACTACAGCAGTGCCTAGAGGGAAGTTTAACATTCTATATTTATTATCATTTTGATTGTTTTATCCAATTACATATATTTCCATGTGATTAAAAAGTACTTTAACTATAACTCAGAACCTGGTGTAGTGGCACATGCCTGTGATCCCAGCCTTTGGGAGGCTGAGCCAGGAGGATCACTGTGAGTTCAAGGCCAGCCTGGGCTACATAGCAAGTTCAAAACCAGCTTGAACGACTGAAAGAGACCCTGTCTAAAAAAAAAAAAAAAAAAAAAAATCTCCATAAATGTGTAACATCTGAACAACTGGACTTAATCTCCAACTATTATATTGATTTAGCAGCATTTTTTATTGTGTTCTGATTTTGCTGTTGTAAAAACTGACAATCTTGTGACACTCTAATCTTTGACTGCAGGAAGGATTATTTCCTCAAGATCTACTAGCAATGAAACTGTTCACTCAGAAGGTGGGTCTTTCCATCTGGCAGCGGTATTTGCAAAGCTATGGCCAACACACAAGAAGCTGGAGACGTAGGGAGACAGGATAGAGTAGTAGGTATCATGGCTCCGATTCGATTAGGGGAATAAACATGGTAACAGTGGAGTTGCCCTTTTATGAAATATATAGATATAGATGATGCAGATATAGATATGATTGATAGACAGGCAGACATGGCTTGGTCAAATCCACCCGGAGAGGAAGAGTCAGCTCACAGCTCTTCACAGCCCAAGGGTGACACCAAGGATGCCGATGACTGTGGCCAGCATTCCTGATGAAGGATACGCAGGGCTCTTACTCGCTTTCTCCAAGCTACACTAAGGAGGTGGTACAAGTCCACCTTATTACAGCTTATTACGGGCCGTGCAGTACTTTGCTAGGACAATTTTTTTCTTAAATATGGGAAGGGTGCATACTGAATGTGCTCCTGTCACTTGTTCCTTAGCACATCTGTGTCTTGAGCATTGCTCTATCTAGCAGCTGGGCATGCTGCCACACGCAAAACCCTGTAAGTTTACATTCTCGTGGAGAAGGGGCTTGAGGAACAGCCAAGCACTCAGATCCCAGGAGGGCTGGCCAGGGCCTGTGCTGCAGGGGTAAACAGAGCACAGGAGGGGCGGCCAGGACCAGGTGTGGAGGAAGGGGGCTGTCAGAAGGGCAGGTGCAGCTGGGCCCCAAGGACAAAGTGCACAGGCGCCTGGGATGGAGCTACAAGGAGGCTGAGACAGGAGGGTGCTCCTCACAGCATGGGTGACCCATAGGGGTTTGGGCAGGGCAGGGAGCTGAGAGCACAGCCCTGCCTACCTGCTCCTCCCCCAGGCCAGACCCCTGCTCCTCTTGAGGGTGCTGGTGGGAATGCCCAGGGCAGAAGCACCCCTTTTGTGCACCCTAAAACAGCTCTGCTAGGAAGAGGGGTCGATGCCAGCGTTCTCACCCCATGCTGCACAGTGTCTCAAGGGAGTCCATAGCTTGGGCCTGGTTATTACTTTTCCTCCCTTGAAAAAGAAAACAAAAACAAAAAACCCCCAAATATCTACCACCTGTCCAGTGACTGAGATTCTGGAACTGCTCTCGGGAAGATTCAGCCTTGGGCCTCACCTTGGGGCGTGCTGCATCCCCGGGACCCCCCCCCCCCATGGGATCTTCCAAGAGTGCTCTACCAGGTGTCTCTTCTTTCTCACACTGCTGGTCCAGGCCTGCAGTCCCAAGGCCTGAGACAACTCTTCTCCCTACACCTGTGCTGGCCCAGAAGGCACCAGCCCAGGATGCTCTGTTTCTTTGCATTTTTGCTGTCAGATCCTTTTTAAAGAAATGGGCAGCTTGGGCCGGGGATTTAGCTCAGTGGTTCCAGCACCTGCCTCGAAAGCGCAAGGTCCCGAGTTCGATCCCTGATATGGGCAGCTTTAGTACAGGTGTCACCCGAGGCCTTCAGCTCATACCTGCTCATGGGAACTGATGTTTCCATTCGAAGGAGTTCCTGTCCTTGGGCTTTTCGAGGAAACCACTTAGCTGAGGCCTCAATACTTCCCCAGTTTCGTGCCTAAGATGCACCAGATTTTCCTTCCTCTGGCTGCCCATCCTCTCAAAACTGAAATTACATTTGGGGTGAGTGACAAATCCACAGTGAAATGAATGCAAACAAAGCTCCCAGCCACCCGCCCCCCCTCCTTGCCACCCACAGCCTGACACCCCACATGGGCTGGACCGGGGCCGATCCAGTTCTGTGCCTGTCTGTCTGGCCCTGCTGCCCACGCCCTGTCCTGAGGGAGCCCCACTCATTCCGAGCCCTGTGTGCTGGGGCCTCGAGCCATTTCACCACCTGCGACTACACATTGCTGAACCTGACTCTGGCTGGAATGGGCTCCGCCTGCTTATGCTCCCCCAGAAAAATGCTGAATTTATCCATGTGGACAGTTCATCTCCAGAGAACAATTTTCCAGGGAATGCTGTGGGCGGGGAGTTCCTAAAGGGGAAGGAGCACGCTGGGGCATTCTCTAAAAATACAGGATGCTGTGTAGAGAAGTGAGAGGACAGCTTTCCCGGATTCTAGTGAGGCTGCCGGGAAGCGTCTGGCCATCCCTAACAGTCCAGTTTTCCACAAACCATGAAGAGGAACTCGCCGAGTCCCTGAGCTGCTATCTATGCACAGATGCTAGCGGAGCACTAGGAAGTGCCAGCCAGCATGCCAGGCGTGCAACCTGCCTCTCCAGCTCCCATGTGGGCACAGCCTCCTGCCCGAGCCAGGTACAATGTCTAGGTGACGCCTCACCCTGCATTTCCAGGGGGCCCGCCAACCTTCCCTCATGAGCTGTGCATCAGCCCCTACTGATGTGGAAACTTTCCATAGAAGGGTCACAGCCCCCGACAGACACGCAGGTCAGGAAGAGGCTATGGCTCCCTTTCTGCTGTGTCCTACACCTCCCGTGAGAACTGCGCGTCCATGTGCAACCTCAGAACATGGCCATGCTTGGACACACAGGCTCTGCAGAGCACGTGTGTGAGGACGAGGCCACGCGGGGGGTCAGGGGGCTCTGAGACAGCAGCTGGGGAGACACAGAGACACCCGGCAGAAACAAGGGATGCCGGGAGAGGTGAGCAGGGGTCCAGGCAGTGCGCCCCCACCAGCAGGCTCCAGAACATGGTGAGAGCCCCCAGGGGCAACGCTTCTGCTGCAAGGCCTCAGCTGGCACCATTTACTGCAGACCCGGGCAGCCCACGGAGACTGGGAACCGGAATGCAACTCTGTCCTGCACACATGCAAGGCCTCTTGTCAGGAAAAGCCGCTGTCACCCTTGAGTGTCCAACTGCACACGCTCTGAACATGGGCCCATCCTCAGGGCAGGCTCAAACCCGCACCTTTACGTCCGAGGCTGCTGATGAGCAGTCCCTTCTCATCTTGTGACCGCAGCTCCTTAAAAACGGTCTGCATATGTGTTTGCCTGGGGGGTCCTTGGGGCTTTTGCACTGAGCTACACATCCCATCCTTTTTCACATTTTGAGACAGAGTCTGGCTAAGACACTAAGTTGCCCCAGCTGGGCTCGAACTGGTGATCCTCCTGCCTCAGACTCCCAGTAACATCTGCTTGTCCTGTAAGGTGGGCAAGGTAGTGCTCACCTGCACTCCCACCACTCAAAAGGTGGAAGCAGGAAGATCACGAGTTCAAGGCAAGTCTGGGCTACACAGCAACACCCCGTCTCAAAAACAAAACAAAACAAATCACTTGAAAATACATTTTAAATGCATCAGAATAAACATTGTTTTCATATACTTTAGTAAAATAGAAGAGTAAAACAGAAACAAGCAGCATCTAGCCATCTGCCTGAGGGAAGGAGTGACAGGAGTGAAGCCCACGTGCAGGTTGGCTGTGCTCACCACGAGCCTCAGGGAGAGGCAGCCTGGTGTCCCTGGTGGCCAGGCAGACGAGCCCAGGTCTACAGCAGTACAGCCTCGGGACAGAGGCCAGCTCCTGCTACATGTGCTACCACCCGTGTTTCAACTTTTCTTTAAAGAGCTATTTCCCCGTAGAGTGCCTCTGCCAAACATACCCCTTTGAGGTAAGAAAAAAATGTCTCTATCGTGGAGGGCAAAAACAAATAACACACGCAATACCTCATATACTCATCATTTTTGTGGGGCCAAAGCATGTAAAATCTGCTCTTGCCAGGTGCTGTGGAGCACACTCGTGATCTTAGCTACTCGGGAGGCTGAGGCACGAGAATGCCAAGCTCGAGACCAGCGTGGGGTAGTCAGGGAGGCCCTGTCTCAAAACAAAACCGGAAGGGGCTCGGTGACGGAGCTCAGAGGTAGAGCACTTGCAGGGCATGTGTCCCCAAAAGCACCCTTTTCTCTGAGCATTCCCAGTGTGCAGCACACTGCTAACTACTGGCCATTCCACAGTGCTCGCTGGCTCTGTCAGTTGAGTCATAGATAATATCTTTACACCATGCTTTGCAGGAAGGCCACCATCACGGAAGTGCAGAAAGCAATACATGGCTTGGGAAAATATTTTTGCAGGCGATGTATCTAGGTGGGACTTGTGTCTGCAAAGGAAAAAGCATTACACCTAAATACTAAACCAATCAATTTTAAAACAAGCAAAGGAATTAACTATGACAGTGCATGCCTGTAATCCCCACGCTCAGGAATCAGGTGCCTGGCCTCCCCAAATCGCTTAGCTAGACCCTATCTCAAAAAAAGGAGGGCCGGGGATTTAGCTTAGCGGCACCACACCTGCCTTGTAAGTGCAAGGTCCTAAGTTCAATCCCCAGTACCAAAAAAAAAAAGAAAGAAAGAAAAGAAGGAAGGAAAGAAGGAAGGAAGGAGGATCTTGAAAAGGCATTCCTCCAAAGTACAGACATGGCCAAGACATACATCAAAAGATGCTCCACATCAGTAACCCAAATAAACCTCTCTTCTCTCTGTTCTTTATAAACTACCTGGGCTCCGGTGTTCTGTGACAGCAACACAAAGTGAGCCAAGATGACCAGGAAATGTGGATTCAAAAACAGAAAATGCTCCCAACTCCCCTACCCACCTCTGGCTGACAGGGAGTCCGAGGGGTTTAGGCTATGTGTCCTGCCGTGGGCCAACTGAGGGCCCAGAGCTGGGAGCCGTGCCCCACGAGAAAGGGAGCTGGGTGTCAGGGTGGTGGGCACACAGGAGGGGCTGGCTGGAGGCAATGCCCTCGGAGGAAGATGCCCGCTGGGGTCTGCTCCTGGGCAGTGGGCAGGACAGACAGGACAGGAGCCGGGATGAGGACAGGACCCACAGAGCACGCTGCTCTGGCCAGGCCTTCAGGCTGTGCACTTAGAACGAGTTCCCAGTGACCTGGGGGGACACAGGGCCAGTGGGGCGCTGGCCAGGACTGGGCAGGAGTTTCAGCGATGTGTCCTGCAGGTTCAGATCCTGTGTCACCTTTAGGTATCAAATGTCACCAGTGCCAGGCTGGGTCTGTCTGGGCTTCTGAGTACCTGCTTCCCTCTTCTGAGTACCTCCAGGATGACCCCTGCCTGCCTTCCCCCAGAGGCCCGGTTCAGCTGCCCAGGACCAGTGAGGAGCAGCAAGTTTCCCACTGCCAGTCCCTCCCCAAGCTCGGGCCTGCACGGGCTGCTCACCACAGCCTGACAGCGGGCAGCCAGGCAAGTCAGAGGGGACAAATCCACGTCGAAACGCACCTTTCCAAGTGTTTCTGCCAAGATGTCCCCGGAGCGCGTACTCACAAAAGCCAGTTTGAATGGATTAATGTATGTGATTACAAGAGTCCATGTTTTATTTGAATCTAGGGCACACTGGGACTTTAACTTTACCGCACTTCCCTAGCGACCTACTTGTCTTCCACTGAGAGTACCAGGAGACAGACAGGAGTCACTTCCTCACAAGGTCAGGGTCGGTAAGAATCGGCTGTGTGCAGACAGGTGCTGTGCCGTGGGGGCGACCCAGGAACGGAGACAGTCGGGGAGAGGACGCAGACACGGGGCGCACCCTCGCACCTCCACCCGCGGCTGCACGCGCGCTCGCGCTCTCGCACGCCACCGCTGCGCGCCTCCCGAGTCCAACAGGAGTCCGGTCACACCGAGGCGCCTAGGTACAGACCTCCCCGGGGGACGAGTCCCGGTGGCCACCAGGCAGGGACTCCTCACGGCCCACGGTGCCAGCTCCACAGAAACTGCAAAGCAGGCTGAGTCTCCCCGAGCCCCGCGCGCGGAACCGGAAGCGTTTCCGGTCAGGCTGTCTCTCTCGGGAAGGCGCCCCAGTCTGAGCGCACACTCCCCTTACACACAGCCTCGCAGCAGTGTTGCACAGTACTGTAGTGCTGTGAGGCCAGGTACTGTGGAATTTTCTACTCAGCGGCATCAGAGAGCTCCAGGGAGCGGAGCCCTGGTGCCTGCCTCTAGTCCCTCCGGGCACGAGGGAGGCTGAGATGCAAGAGCTGCTTGAGCCCAGGAGTTCAAGACCAACCTGGGGAACATAGCAAAACCCCCATTTCAATTTGCACACTGGGCAGTGAATTCCAATTTCGCAAATTTCAGATTTTGGATTTTCAGGTTAGGGATGCTTGACTTTAATCTTTCAATACAAAGCCAACACACTTACGGAATCGTGGGCTTATTGCTCAGAAGTAAGAATGGAGACGCACTCTGTGGAGTGCCGTCCTCCTCCAGTCCTGGGGTTACCTGGCTGCAGGCTCAGGCTCCAGGCACGCAGCATCCTGGGTGCTGCCAACCCCTCGCTTCCTTCAGGAGGCAGCAGTGAGGGCCCGGCTTGGGGTGCACTGAGCTGTGAGGAGGCTGTCCACATGCGCACCCACGAAGGAGCGGTGACAGCACACACCCAACAGAGCCACCCACGCCCGCCTCGCCCCATGCCTCTCTCCCAGCTCAGACTGCACTTGGCGTCCAATTCACAGCCATGGGCACGGCGCGGCTGTCCTTCAGCCTCTGCACTAGGATGCAGCATTTTATTAATCTCACTCTTAATTGCAGATGGAGTTTTGTTTTCCTGCGTCTGAAAGTCGCTCTGTGAAGGACTCCCGTGGGGCTCTGCGGGTGAAGTGTCCCTATGGGAGTCGCAGCTCTGGATGGTAAAACTGCAGGCCTTTCCTCACACGCGTGTCCCCAGGGCAAGCACGGAGACAGGAATGACTCCCGGTTTGTTTCAGCCTCTTTGTGTTAGCAGCCAGCGCTGTGTTCACAAGCATTTCCTTCTGAGAACTTCTGCACCTTTTACCATAAGGAGACACCTCCCATTTGCTCAGGGTCTGCCTGTCTCCCGAAATGAAGGTCTCTAACCGCAGCCTTTCAGTCCAATAACATCCCAGAGCAGTGTGGTATTTCACTGCTATCCTTTTCTCAGAGGTATGTTAGAGGTGCGCTTACCTAGGCGTCAGCAATGGCATAAGACTGCACTGTTATCCAACACTCGCTCTTTCTGGAGCATGCGGACTTCCTGTATCTCCAGGTACAGCTCCAACTTCGCAGGGTTAGGATGGGATGAGCAGGTAATGAATACCCCTAGCAGGTGCCAGGTGCACTGGTGCTATCTTCTGACTGTGGTTATCCGAGTTACTCACAAAAATGAGGGGAGAGGGTGCAACTCAAAGGGAAAGCATCATAAATTCTAAAAGCTTGGCTGGACTTTGCCTCCATTGACAGCACAGTAGATTTTTTCCATCCTCAAGCTCAGATTTGGGGCAAAAGAGTTTCTGAGCTATACAGTGAGACCTTATCTCACAAAACCAACCAACACCAAACCATCCAGAATGGAGCAGACCTCTGGGGAGATGCAGACAGAGCTTCTCCCCCATGTGAAGACAGACATGGCCACAGACAGGAAACCCCCACTTCTGGCTCTCGAAGGAAATCATGCTTTGCCCACAGCTACTGCCAGGGACCCCGCCAACTGTAGGAGCTACTTCTGGATGCCATTTCCAGTCCAGGAAAGTTCAGGAACACTCAGTCAGTGCACGCAGGGTAGAGCACCTTTTTATCTATTTCCTCCTTCTCCCAGGCTTGAGTCATGATTTTGGAGGATTTGTCTAAAATGACAATATTGGGGCTGGGTGTGCAGCTCAATGGCAAAAGTTTGCCTGTTATGTGATGTGCAAGGCTCTGGATTTGATCTGCAGCACCACAAAAATAAATACACAAAATGAAATAAAACAACACCATCACCCTCTGCTGAAAACTCGACAATGCTCACTTTTGTTCAAGACAAACCAAATGCAGGGACACCCTTAACGCGGAGGAGCCAAGGAGTCAGGGACAGATGACACAAGGCCACAGAGCACTCAGAAGCTACTCAGCACGTCCTTTGCCGGCGCTGTGACTGCACAGTTATTACCCATGACTGGCAGCGTCACACCCGGCACCATGAGTGTTTCCATGCATGGGTGGAGAACTAGCCCCTTGGTGGAAGAGGTCTTTCAGTGGCTGACCTGGCTCAAGCTCCCCACAGCTCCTCCTGGAGCTGGCAGGACTCACGGCCTGCGGCCTTGGGGTGAATCACCATGCAGGTGGAAAGAAGTTTTATGGGTCTTCTGCAACTGAGGATCCTGCTTCCAGCAATGACGTTTAAGACCACCTTTCTACTTGTGACCACGTTCCTAATATATTAGCTTTCGTGGTGTCATTTTTTAAAATAGAGATTATTAATTTCTCAGGCAATCAAAAGTGAGTTGGATAATTGAAACGGATTTCCTTTCAAAACCATTTCTGTCTTCCTGTGGACTCTTCAAATGTTCAGAGAGCAGGCACTGACGGTGGCACGGCCCAGCCCATCCTCCTGCTCGGCAGAGAACAGCGAGGCCCCGTCTGTCCACTCCCGGCCACTGCACAGGCAGCCCCAGCTCTCTGCCCACTGAGCAGAACCTGGCACTCTGGGCCTCTGGGCTCTTCTGAGCCCTGACTTCAAAATGGGGCTCCAGTGAGCTGGGCACCTGCCGGGCAACACTAGCAGCAAAGACAATTTCCACAACTCCTGGCCTTAGGGGATGGGCGTTAGGCCCAGCCAGCTCACTGTCCTCCCTCAGAAGTCACCTCATGCCCCTGAGTCACAAAGCCTTGAGCAAAGGCCATGTCACAGAGGCCAAGGAGAGAGGCCCCATGAGGAACTCCGGGTGCAGGGCCGGGCCCCGTGCGGGGCGCTGAGAGTCGCACTCCTGGGCCTGGGGCGCTTTGGCCGGCGAGGGTCAGGAGCGGCAGAGAAGCACTGGGCACAGTGCCTCCTTCTGTGTGAGCACGGCCGAGGGGACAGACAGTGAAGAACGCTGGAGAAGGTGCAGGCGGAAGATCTGATGCAGAAAGGCTGGGGAGACAAAGCCAGGCCTTTGCAGTCTACAGCCAGCACTGGCCGTGCTCACGCACGTGTGTGCAAGTTGTGTGCCCGTGCGTGTGTGTGCGCCCGACTGTGCCTGTGTGCTGGAGGCTGTCAAGCCTGAGGACGCACAGCCACCTCGCGGGTGCACGCGCGCATGCACACACACACACACATATGCACACACACGCACACACATGGACCCCCGGGCACTGTTGCGAGCAGGCTGTCCCTGTGGACTAGGGTCAGAAGGCAGCGGCACGATGGGCAGCACCCAGGCCACAAGCTCACTGCAGAGCAGGGGGCGGCCCCGGGACAGCATCCTGTCCAGCTCCCTCCCACGCCTGTCTCTGGACCAGAGGCCTGGGGGCTGGGACCTCTGTGCCCGCAGTCCCCCAGGTTAAGGTTAGAGCTCAGGAGCAAAGCCCAAAGCTGTACCAGGAACAGTCCCCTACCTCCTGCCACGAAGGGCCACCCACGCAGCCCCTGAGCAGGGGGCAGCAAAACCCACAGAGAACACTGCAATGGAAAGCTCTGATGCGCCTGATCTGGTAGCCCCCCCAGCAGCACTGGCTGCGGCGGCCAGAAGGTGGAGGCCACCCAAGGCTGAGCAGATCATCAGAATGTCGGTGTCTCCACTGGGGAATATTACTCAGCCTTAAAAAGGAAGGAAATGCGGCACACTATCTGGAGGAGCCCGGAGGACATTATGCTAAGAGAAATAAGCCAGTCACAAAAGGCAAGCACTGTATGACTCCCTCTCTACGAAGTATTCAGAGTAAAGTAATCATAGAACAGAAAGTTCAGTGATGGCTACCAGGGAGTAGAAGAGTTGTCGGCTGACTTTGCAGTATGAGGGTTTAAAGCCAGGGCCTCGAGCATGCCAGGCAAGCACTCTACCACTGAGCTACAAGCCTAGCCTTTCTTATTCTTTATTTTGAGGGAGGGTCTCACTACACTGCCCTAATTGGCTTCAAACTTGTGATCCTCCGGCCTCAGCCCCCTCACTGCTGGGATTGCAGCCGTGTGCCACCATGCCCAACTTGTAAGTGCTTTAATAAATGCCATTATGAAGGTGCACCACATGTCTGTCATTTACAAATACATACAAACCCACTGTGAGTTCACGCATGCACACACACCTCGCCGCTGAGTGTGAAGCGGCGTTTGCTGATGCGTGCCGTAGTGAACCGGAGACACTGAGAACAACTCCAGCACCAGGACTTTCCTAAAGAGCAAGTACTCGGCATCTCTGTCATTTCCCTTGTTAAACTCTGGGCCCTGGCATTCATCAAGACTACCTGGCTCAGACATTCTCTCGGGAGGCTGAAATACTTCAACACCTTGATCAATGCCTGAGCCCAACCTCAAGGGGATGCAGGATGCTTGGGAGGGCGCTCAGGTGGGCTTTTTACTATATCAGGTCTTCAGTATCCCACTGAGCAAGGCAGCTATTTCCTGTACCCTCAGCTCATTCAAATGCTACTATAGCCATTGCGAACTGAAAAGGTCTTAATTAAATTTTTTTTTTTTTTTTTGGTACCGGGATTGAACTCTGGTCCTTGCGCTTACGCAGCAGGCGGCGAAACCACCGAGCTAAATCCCCAGCCCCTCCCTTAATTAAATATTAACACACAAAAGGCTGCAGTTCAAGAAGCTGGTATGTTGCCAAGCATACTGGCGCTTGCCTATGATCCTCTGAGGAGGGGGGCTGAGGCAGGAGGATCGCAACAAGTTTAAGGGCAGCCTGCGCTCTCTGATGAGACCGTGTCTCAAAACACGAAGAAGGCAAAGGAGAGGAGAAGGAAGAATCTGTTTGATAGACCTTCCTATGAACACAAGATACATCCGTTTCCTAGAGCTACTGTAACAATTTACCATAATTCAGCAGCTTTGAAATACAAATGTAGCATTTCACAGAAAGTATGGATACATCATCTTGCAGGTCTGGAGGTCTTGACCAGATCTCCCTGGGATGAAATCCAGGTTTCAGTGGGGCTGTGTCGACATGGAGTCCCTGGGAGAGACTCCCCTTCTGTGCCTGCCAGCTACCTCCTCCGTCTTCAGAGCTAACCCGGCAAGCTGAGACCTTCATTTCTGCTCTTTGGTTGTTTGTCTGAGACAAGGTCTCACCATGTGACCCAGGCTGGCCTTGAACTTGTGTGATCCCCCTGCCTCAGCCTCCTTGTGCTAGGTCCCAGAGACCTTCTACTTGGCCTCCTGTGCCTCCCCCACGCCCCCCTCTGTTCCTCCTCCTCGTAATTACACTCTGCTCCCCGGGCTCTCCTAGAGCTGGGATGTGGACATGGCGCAGGGACCCTGATTATTCTGCCCACCAACAGGGATGTGAGGTCCCCACACCCCGAAGAGTCCAGGTGAATTCATGTGTGCTGTTCAGTTCCTCAGAGGCCCCAAGCTCGGGCTGCGTGCAGCTCTGTGGCCCAGTGTGTGAGTGTCGACTTAGACAGCTAAGAGTGGAAATGGACGTTGTGTTATTCAAGTAGGAAACGTCCACAGAGCACTGGGGCTTGGGTGCAGGGTGGTGGGTAGCATTTGCCTGGCCTGGCACGTGGGAGGCCCCTTCCCTTCCCTGCCCTGGGAGGGAGGGAGGGAGGGGAGGAAGAGTTTGTCACTCTCTGTGCTTTAGCAGAAGCCATGTGGGGATGGGAGGAGGCACTGCATTACATTTTGCATGGAAACGAGGGCAGGGCAAGGGCTTTAGGATTGGTCTGTGCAAGAAATCTCAGCAGGCTCTTTCAAAAAGAAAAAGAGAGAAATAAATTACAGGACTGGAAGTGCAGCTCAGCGCTAGAGGGCTTGCCTCGCATGTGGGGGGCCCTGAGGTAGATTCCCAGCACAGCAAAAGGCACAGGTGTCTGTACGTGTGTGCGCGTGTGTTGTGCGTGCATAAATTTGTTACAATGCAAGTCACGATGACAGTGAAAGGCCAGGAGAAAGTCAGGCATGGTTGTGCATGGATTTGCCAGTACTTGGGAGGCTGAGGCAGGAGGATCTTATGTTGGAGCCCAGCCCATGCAATTTAGCAACTAGTGAAACTCTGTCTCAAAATAAAGAAAGCTGGGGATGTAGCTTGGTACAAACAAAGGCCCCAGGCAATCCTCAGTACTGCCCCCTCCCCCCAAAAAGAAAAGGCCCAGAAATGTCTCATACATTGTTTTGACTAAAGTCTGTCACAGAAAAATGAATAAATAAAGTCAATGATAATACAATATGAAATGTTACTGCTTGGTTTCCCACCAATCAGACTTGAGGGACAAGGCACAGATAATGAAGTATCATGCAGTTCAGTGAAAGCGCTGTGTTTCAGAAAATACACTTCATCATCGCTTCTCGGCCTTTTGGCTAAGATCAAGTGTAGAAAATATACATCAAGTGCATCTTCAGCCCGTTCAACCGAGGCAAGCGCACAATGCCTTCTCCCGTCCGCAGGCTGTCTCCACTCTGCTGCTGTCTCAGAGCTGCACGGAATCCCACCTGAGCGTTTCCTTCTGTTGCCTGTGCTTTGGGCTCCACCCAAGCCACCCTGCTGTCCCACAGAGCCCACCCTGTGTGTTTAAATGGGACCTTCTGAAAGCCCACTTTCTGCCTAGGTGCGACTCGAGTGTTCAGAGAGGCAGCAGCCAGGGCACCCAGCCCCAGCCCCAGCCCCTCAGCCAGCTGGCTCTTGCCCTGTGCTCGCTCTCTCCCCCATGCTCCAAGTTCTCTGAGTCAGCCGGTTTGCCTGCATGAGACAGACGGAGTTTGTCACTGAAACAAGACTGACCTCTACCTTGGCGCTCGAGAGGCCCTGGCCGCGTCTGGCTGGATCTCTGGCTTGGCCTGGAGAGTGAAGCCCAGAGGGGAGGCAGCTGCAGCCTCAGTGCTGTTGGCCAGGAGACGAAGGAGACACTGCTCCTCCCTGGCAGCTGTGATCCGCGGAGGGGGGCCTGGCCCAGGCCACGGTCCCACTCACACCCAGCTGCCATGCTGTGCACTGCCAGCAACACGGGCCACGGTGGGACATCAGAATGCTCCACAGCTTGACTTCAACTGCTGTTAGAAATGCAGCCAAGAAGGCTGGGGACATTTGAGGGGTCCTGGGTCTGATCTCAGCACGGCAGAGACAAGAACACACCCCAGCGGAGCACGGAAAGCCCTGTGGGTGACAGGCCACGGGCCTGTACCAGCCTGCACTGCCTTCCTGCCGTCTGTCTCACCGGCCCTCCCACGCCGGGCCTTTAGGACAGGCACAGCCTCAGCCTCCTGATGCTCCCTCGCCTGTCCAGTGCCGAAGCCTCCCAGGTGCACTCTGTGACACCCCAGAGTCCCGTCACCCTGTCCCGTCCCTGCTAACAACACCCTTCCTCATATTCAAAGGAGGAGCCTGGGCAGAAGAAAGCAGCACCTGCCAGCGCCAACCTGCCTGTGAGGTTCTGCCTCACCGAGGGGGTCTGAGCTATCTCTGCGTCACTTAAAATGGGCGAAAGAATTCCTTATGACCATATGAAATTAGCTTGGTAGGCTCAGGACCCCAAAACACAGTGTCCGCAGTGGGAAAACAAGCAGGCAGGGTGGTGCAGGGCAACGGGAGGGCCAGACCAAGGCAACACAGAGAGCCAAACGGAAGCTGTACTAAAAAAGAAGAAATCGAAACAGCCTCCTTGCTTTTCCTGTCAGCGCCCCTGCTGTGCTATATGTGTCAGAGAAGCCTCCGGCAGATGAGCACGCCGGGCTGCTCTGGCACAAGAATTCAGGGAGAAGGCGGGACCACAGCTATGAGGGCAGGAGGTGACAGCCACACACCCCTTCTCCAGCTCCCAGGCAAGGAATCCAGAGGTCTGGGTAGACTCTGCCTTCCAGCCAGCAGCGGTGGTGCATGCCTGAATCCCAGACTCTGGGAAGCTGAGGCAGGAGAATTGCAAGTCTGAGCCCAGCCCAGGGAATGTATCATGACCCTGTCTCAAAGTAGTAAATAAAAAGGGCTGGGGATGTAGCTCCATGTGAAGGCCCTGGGTTCCATCCCCAGCATGAATGCAAGCAAGCAAGAAAAAAAAGAGAAAGAGAAGGAAAATCTTCTTCCGAAAGTGCTCCTAAGCCAGGGCTGCCTGGCCTTTGGGCAGACTGTCCCGAGCAGCCCTCAGCACCCGCCTCATGAGCACCAGGGACCAGAGACGCTGCAGCCCCTGGGGTAACGATAAAGGCCGGACTGCCTGGGCCCCCTGAGCCCTCCACGCAGGAGAGGATGCAGGCGCTGACTGCTGCTGTGGTGCAGGGCCGGGAAGCAAGGCTCAAGCCAGGCCATGGCACACAGCTGCCAAGGAGCTGCATTCACGAGCTGAGTGCGGCAGTGTGGCGACCCTAGCACTTGAGACACTGAGGCAGGATTTCGAGTTCAAGGCCAGATGGAGCTCACAGGAAGACTCCGTCTCGGAGCAAGGAGAGAGGGAGAAAAGGAAAGAGGCTTACAACAGAAATGACCCAGGGAGGCTGCAGGGCGGCTCTTTGGTGGGGTACCTCCCCGCGCAGCCCTCCCTGCCTGAGGCCGCAGGACCTATACTCAGTTCTGCAAAACACTGAAGTGAAATACATGACAAGGCCACTTGTGTCTCTGGAAGTGAGGGAAGGCAGCTTGGAGGTCGGGCCAAAGGAGATGACCGGAGGTAAAACACCAGCCAGCAGGGGCCAGGCCCTGGGTCCCACCCAAGCGTGGCCAAAACTAAAGAAGTAAATAAACAAATAGATATTAGTACAAGGACCAAGCTGACCTGAATGAGTCCTGCTGAGCAAAGGGTATCAACTGCAAAATAATCACAATGAACTCCTACTGTCCATTATATTTAAATCCATTAATTCATGATAATTAAAAAACAAAAGGCAAAATAGCCCTTAAGAGAAATGGTGACCTCCAGGGCTGGAGCCAGTGGTGGAGACTTTGTGCTGCTAGGAAGCAAGGAAGAGCTCAGGGCAGCTGGAGGCCCATGGAAAGCACTGGAGGCTCGGCCTAGGGGAGCCTGCGTGGGCAAGCCCCGGAGCAAGGCGGGCGACTAGGTAAACCACAGTAGCATCAGTTAGAAGCACAGATGAGCAAAGCTCCGATAGTCCACACTGGCATCAGTGAATGCTGAGTACACACGCATGGGAGGGGAGTGGAATACACATAGCAGGAGCGAGGACAAAGGAAATGTCATGGAACACCACCGCAACAATCCCTACCGTCAGCTGGGTGTTGGCACTCACCTGTGATCCATCACAAGCTACTTGGGAGGCTGAGGCAGGAAGATGTCAAGTTGGAGCAATTTAGCAACTTAGGGAGGGGAGCTGGGGCTGCAGCTCAGTGTGAGGCCCTCAGTTCAATCCCCAGTCCTGGAAATAGTAATAATTACTGCAGATAAAGCTTGAGGAGAAACAAGACAGCAACACAGCCCCGGAGCCTGTCCTCCCCAGCTGCCCTGAAGGTCACCGGGAGAACTGCTGAGTGCACAGTGGGGACGCCAGGAGACGCCACCCCGACCCAGGACAAGGCTGGCTCGGCGTCAGTAGGGAGGCTTTGCCACGCAGCCCGCGCGAGCAGGGCACCGCCTCGCTGCTGCCCGAGAGCCCGAAGGCTCAGCGTCCTCGTGCAAGCGACAGCCCAGCCGACAGAGGTGGATTCGCAAAGCACCTGCCCGGGAAGGGAGACCCGCAGGACATGGTGACAGGGCACGAGACGGACGAAGACCGGTGGACTACAGGCCTCGTCTTGTTACTCTCTGAAAGCCCCGCTGCTTTTCTTCTGAGGACTCGAAACCGCCTTTGGGAAGGCACTGCCCACACAGGCGCACTTTGTCTCCTTCGGCACCAGGACTCGCTGGATCCCGGCTAGGCTCTGCCCTAACCCTTCAGGGAGCGTCCGTCTGCCCAAATTCTCGTCCTCCATCTCACCCCCTTCACCTGAGAGGACGCCGAGGCAGGCGACTCTCGAGGGCACTGAACGCCCGCTGCGGGCCGGAAGCCTCACCCTGGGCCCCAGCAGAGCCCCTGATGCACGGCCATGGTCACAGCCCAGCCAGTCGGTGGGTGGGCTGGCTCCTCTCCATCAGCAGTACACCTCAGCCCGGCAACTAGCCTGGGCCTCTGGCTGAGCACAGGAAATGCCGTGCTGTGGGGAGAGACTGAGCTGAAGCCCACTTTCCTCTTTAGGAAGCCTCCTCAGACCCAAGTGCTGATAGGGGGCCGTCAGGAAAACAACAGAGCATGGTGGAAACATCCCACAGCTTTCCTGAGATTCATTCAGCAAAAACTGATGAAGCTCAACAAACAACTCAGAGAGGCTGACGGTGCTTTTCGGGCTGACCCCTACCTACCTGGCCCCAGCTCTGTGGCACCTGGGAACACCAGCGCCTCCCAGCCAGGGGGACCACAAGCCCGGGCAGGGCTGGGCACTGCTTGGCGGGCAGCACAGGACGTGACCCTTAAGGCCCGAGTCCCAGCCCCAGCACAAAAGAAGGAAAGATGCCTCCCAGGCACCAAAAGGGAAAGCTCAACACACGCAAATCAAGAAATGTAATACAGGGCTGGGGATTTAGCTCAGTGGTTCCGCCGCCTGCCTTGAAAGCACAAGGGCCCAAGTTCAATCCCTGGTACCAAAAGAAAATAATAATAATAATAATAATAATAATAATAAAAAAAGAAAAAGAAAAAAAAAGAAATGTAATATCCTACTTTATTAGAGCCAAGGATAAAACCATATGATCATCTCAGTAGATGCAGAAAAAGCATTTGACAAAGTCCAAAACACATTCGTGATAAAAACTCTACAGAAAATTGGAATAGATGGTCTTTATCTCAGCCTGATAAAAGCCACCTATGACAAACCAACAGCTAACATCATACTAAATGGACAAAAACAAAAAGCTTTCACTCTAAAATCAGGAACAAGGGTGTCCAATATGACCACTCTTAATATAGATCTGGAAACATTAGCCATAGCAGTTAGACAAGAGAAAGAAATAAAAAGGATAAAGGAAGAAGTGAAATTATTATTTGCGGATGACATGATACTCTCACAGAAGACCCCAAAACTCCACCAAAAGACTTCTAGATTTAATAACAAATTCAGCAGCATACATGGATACAAAGTCAACACTCAAAAAGGAGTAACATTTCTGTACACAAACAACAAACTCACTAAGAGAGAAATTAGGGGAACAACACCTTTCACAATGGCATCCAAAACAATTAAATATCTAGGAATTAATCTAACAAAGGAAGTAAAACGACTTTAAATTGAAAACTACAGTGCTCTGAAAAAGGAGATCAAAGAGGGCATCAGAAAATGGAAAGGCATCCCTTGTTCTCGAGTAGGAAGAACCAACATAGTGAAAATGGCCATACTTCCAAAACTGTTATACAGATTCAATGCAATCCCAATCAAAACCCCCACAGCATGTCTCAGAATGAGAGAAAACAATCCCGAAACTCACTTGGAATGAGAAGAGACCTAGAATAGCAAAAGCAGTTCTGGGCAACAAAGGCAAGGCAGGGGGCATCATAATCCCTGACTTGAATTATCCAACAAAGCTAGGGTGATGAAAAACAGCACAGTCCTGGCCAAAACCCAAAAACAAAGACAGACCTGAGGATCAATGGGACAGAACAGAAGATGCAGAAACAACAGCAGACACACTCAGCCACCTCATCGTCGACGAAGGAGCCAAACACCCTCACTGGAGGAAAGATAGCCTCTTTAATAAACGGTGCTGGAAAAACTGGTTGGCACATGCTGAAGATTAAAACTAGACCCCAACTTTCACCATCACTAAAATAAAATTGAAATGGCTCAAAGATATAAATATTAAAACAGAAGAAACACTAAATCTTTTTGGAAGACAGAATAGGTAGGTAGAACTCTTGAAGACTTTGGTGTAGGCAAAGATTTAATGAACAAAATCCCCATCACACAGGAAATATTACAAGGAATCAACAACTAGGACCTCGTTTTGTTAAAAAGCTTTTGGACAGCAAAAGAAACTAGCAACAGGGTGGAAAGACTCTCACACTGTGGGAAAAAATTTTCACCTGCTGTTCCTCAGACAAAGGACTACTATCTAGAATATAGAAAGAAATCAAAAGAATCAGACACACACCCCCCCGCAAATTTAAAGACTCAATCCAAAAATAGTGATCTGAAATTAATACATACTTCTCAGATGAAGAAGTAGAAACAGTAAATAAACATATGAAAAAATGTTCAACATCACTGGTCATTCGAGAAATGCAGATGAAAACAACACTAAGATTCCACCTCACCCCAGAAAGAATGGCTGCTATCAAGAAATCAACCAATAACAAATGCTGGAGGGGTGTGGGGAGAAAGGAACCCTGCTCCGTTGTTAGTGGGAGTGCAGACTGGTGCAACCACTGTGGAAATCAGTGTGAAGTTTCCTCAAAAAACTAAGACTAGAGGTTACATTTGACCCAGCTATTCCCCTTCTTGGTATCTTCCTGAAAGAATTAACAGCATCATACCACAGAGATATATGCACACCCATGTTTATAGCAGCACATTTTGTAATAGCTAAAACTTGGAAACAGCCCAAATCCCCATCAATGGATAAATAGATAAAGAAGATATGTATTTTTATACAATGAAGTACTACTCTACCATAAAGAAGGTTAAGCTTGAGACATTTCTAGCTAAATGGATGCACCATGAGACCATACTCTGAAGCGAAATAAATCAGACACACATGTGTAAGTACTGCATTGCTTCTCTGGTGTGAAAAACTGAAAGTGGAAATAAGGACCAAAATGTATAATAGATATTGGGAAACGGAAAGAAAATGTTCAAATGGGAAGGGGAACAAGGGAGGGGAGAGGGGGAAGGAAGGGAAAGAAAAAGAAGAGAACAGCAGGAGAAAATGGAAAGAGCTCTTGAACATAAGGAGGGAAGAGGGGTTGAAGGAGGGGAGGAGGATGGGAAATAAAGAAGAGTCAAGATAGATCACGTACAGGTGCAAGTTCCCTATGGTGACTGTGACCATTAAATATATCTGAAATGTACCAATAAAATCATTAACAAATTTAAAAAAGAAGAAAGCAACGAGTCTTTTGCCCAAGGCACTGCCTTTCTGAGACCCAAGGGCAGAGCTTGGCATGATGGTGAAGGTCCTTCCCCTGGGCAGGCAGTGTGGTCTTTGGGTTACTATTTTCCTTTCTAATTGGGACTGAAAAGACAATTCCATACAGCGCAGTTATAAATCCAGGATGCTGCACCTACGGAGCACAAAGATGTGATCTGTGTGGCAGAAAGGAAACCGAGAGGTTGGGCTACTTGGAGGGAAGCATCTTTGTACTACAGAGACTCTTAGTACTATCTCGCGCCAGGCTTTTCTAAATTAAGTTGGTATTTGTGATCCCCAGAGTGCAACTGAGAAAATAACTGCAAATATAAATATAGTACAAGAAATAACGTGGAGCTGAAATGGTACACTAGGAATTAGCTAAGCAGTAATGGAGAATGACTGATACAGCAACACACAGTGGTGTAAAAAACTGGGACACAAACCCTACTGTCAGTGAGCCCGTTAAGTGCTAAGGAATTAGCCAGGAGTGGTGACTCACACCTCAAATCCCAGCACTCTGGCAGCAGGATCACCAGTTCAAGCCCAGCCCTGGCAACTTAGCCAGACCCTCTTTGAACAATAAAAAATGTCTGAAAAGACCTGGGACTTTGATTTCAGACACTGACCCTGTAAAAGTGTCAAAGGGAAAATTGTTTTAAGCACACACAAAAAAGAGCCAGGATGTAGCTCAGTGTAAAAGCCCTGGGTTCAGTCTCCAGTACTGGAAAAATAATTAATGAATTAAATGCTGGGGTCAAGCCCAGGGCTCCAACTCATCACTGAGAGGTGCAGGACATGTATTTAGATTCAGGCTCATGCACAGGCTACAGCTTGGGTGAAGAAAGACAAATCTCCAGACAGTGACCAGGACAGAGCTGAGTGATTGACTGTATTCATTTTAGCCAAAACAGACTTTAAAAGCTGAAAGCGAGAAAGCCACGCATTGTAATGATATAAGAGTCACTCCATCAGGAAGACAGAACAACCCTAAACGCTGATGCATCCAACCAGAGTCCCAAAGTGACAGACAGAATTAAAGGGGAACAGGCAGCTCAGCGATAGCTCCAGGCATCCACATTCCACTTTCAACACCAACCAAAGCACCCGGGCAGGAGAGCAGGACGGAAATGGAAAATGTGAACATGTTAAACCAACGGGACCCACAGACATGCACAGAACACTTGACAGCAGTGCACAGGTTTTATTTCTCGCACACACATAGACCCTTCCCCAAGGAGATAATTCCAAAGAAATAATCCTCCATGAATCTCAAGGCCTGATGCCACACAAAATGTTTCCAGACCACAAGAGCATGGAATCCTGACCAGCAGAGGCCTGGGGGAGCGTGGGGAAGGGCGCCTGCCTCCCATACTCAAGGCCTGAGGTTTGACTGCTACCACTGGGGGGCGGGGAAGCAATCGTGGAAAGAAATCTGGAAAATTCACAAATATGTGGAAATTAAACAACATATTCCTAAATAGTCAGTGGGTTGAAGAAGACACAAGGGAAATGAGAAATGAAGAAAATTAGAGATGCACTGAAATAAAAACATAACACACACAAAGTTTGTTTTGGTTTTGGTTTTTTGAGACAGGGTCTTGTCTTGATGTCCAGGCTGGCCTTGAACTTGTGATCCTCCTTCTCGGCCTCCCAGGTGCTGGGATAACAGTTGTTTGCCACCACGCCCAGCACTTCACTCGACATTTGTGAAATGCAAAGAAAGCAGTTCTTACTGGGAAAGTTGGAGCCCTAAGCACAGCTATTAACTTCCATCTTCTGGCATGTCTATAAAAAGGTCAAAAAACCTTGTACATATTTTGCTTCCATCCTTTCAAGTACTAATCTTCCCTGCAAACAACAAGCATTTTGGTAGTGGGGCATGGTAATGTGTACCGCACTGAGCCCCGGACTTCAAGACCAGCCCTGGGAACACAGCAAGGCCCTGCCTCAAAAATGCATTTATCTGCTCTTTCACAGATGACCACCGCGGCTGAGAATGGTGTGTGCGGCCAGTGAGTGACCCCAGATGGAATTCTGGGGTCCGAGGCAGAACTGCCCTGCCTGGGCAATTAGCAAGGCTTTATCTCAAAATGAAAAGGGCCGAGGAGTAGGTCAGTAAGAAACCCCTGGGTTAAATCTCAGTACCACACACACACACACACACACACACGCACATAACCACAATCATAACTGATTAAATAAAATCAGTTGGGGTAGAGGTTACACACAGGGTGTGGTGGTGGATGCCTGGAATGTAAGCACTCAGGAAGCTGAGGCAGGAAGATCCCACAAGTTTGAGGCCCGCCTGGGCTACATAGTGCTTAAAACCAGCCTAAACTACATAATGAGACCCTGTCTCAAAATTAATAAATAAATAAATAAATTAATTAATAGTACACAACTTCCAACCTTACAGAAATAGAAAGGATTATGAGAAAATACTATGAGCAACTCTATGCAAACAAGTGAGATGATTTAGAGGTAATGAACAACTTCCTAGAAAGTATCACACTGACTTAAGAAACGGAAAAACCAAAGTTCCTACCACGAGACATTGTATCAATTTTAAAACTGCACTTACCCGAGATACTGTATCAATTAAGGCCCTGACCAAACTGAAGTTGTCTTCAAGGATGAATTCTTTCTTCAATTCTTCACACACTTCCGAAGGAGAACAGTGCAGACATCCCCCACGCAAGCCAAGAGGCTGGTCCAGGACTTTCCACACAACCAAAGCAGCCAAAGGCTCACACCCCCTGACCCTGTATTCCACAGGATCACTGATGTAAGGCGGGCATGGTGCAGGCCTGCAATCCCAGAACTCTGGAGGCCAAGGCCGGAGGATCGCCACGAGTTCAAGGCCAGCCTGCACTACACAGCAAGACCCTGCCTCAAAAAAAAAAAAAAAAAAAAAAAGCATAAATTCTCCCCAAATTCTAGTAAACTGGGTTCGCAAGACAAAAAGAAATTATGCACTATGATCAAGTTAGACTTAGGAAGTGCAATTAACATTTGAAAACAAAGTCATATTAAAGGACAAAGCCACATGATCTTTTAAACAGATGTGGAAAAAACCTCAATACTATTTTTTTGCACTGTTGAAGAGCACACATAGAACCTGGGGCCTTATGCACGCAGGGCATGTGCTACATATCCAGCCCCAAAACCCTTTTGGGATAAAAAACACTCAACAAGGTAGTAACACAGGGCACTTCTTCAGTCTGTAAAACCACAGTTGGGCTGGGAATGTAGTTGGATGGTAGAGTACTTGTCTAGCATGTGCAAAGGCCCTGAGTTCATTTCCCAGTGCTGTAAAAACAAAACAAAACAAAGCAAAAATACAGCTAGCATTTCCTAGCCAGGTGAAAGACCCTGTCTTTCGGTGGGATCAGGACAGGACACAGATGCCCGCCATTGCCATTTCTGTTCCACACTGTGCTAAGGCTTTGGGCAGGGCCGTTAGACAAGAAAAACAGAAGGCACCAAGCTGAAAAGGAGGAAGTAAAACTAGTCATTCCCAGACGACAGGACTGTGAGCAGAAAAGCCTGCAGAATCCACAGGACATGTGCAAGGGCTGACGGCTGAGTGGGCAAAGCGGCAGGACCCAGGCTCACTGCAAAACGGACAACAAAGACTCACAAATGCCTGCACGGAGACCCATGTGGATCTGCATGAACTGCAGTTCTGCAGCATCCTGCTAATGTTATCGCGTTAGCTTTGCCCATTCCAGTAAAACGTTAGCATTAGATACGGGAATCCTGTACTATTTTTACAACTTTTCTGCCAATCTAAAATTGCTTCAGAATACAAATTTACTGATTTCAGAAGGCTAAACGACTCCCCTGGAAAGATGCTGCTGACCCGGCATGGAGCACTTTTGCTTCCTCTCCTAGTTCAGCTCGACCGGGGCGACCCAGGCAGTAGATAAAGGAAGGTGTCGCCTTATAAATGCATTACCAATAAAATAAGAATTTAAGAATCACATCATGACAGTGTTGCACCCCTGACAAATCGATGGATGTGGGCAGAGACTGAGGGATGCACGAGCCGAAGGTGTCTGGCTCCTGCCCTGTCTCCACCAGCCCTGCCCACTAGGGACCCCAAGGCCCTGGCTGACCCTCCAGCTCCGGGCTGTGGCTTCCACCCTGTCCCTGTTGGGGCCTCCATGCTGGAGGTGGATGTCGACAAACTGGAAGCCTGGAGCCCATACAGGGTGCTGGACAGCCGGAGGAGGGTCTGCTTGGCGCCTCCTCTGCTCCTTAGGCCTTGCGGACGGGCCACAGCCTGGAGACACGGGGCCACGGGGCCCTTCCACAGCGTGGGCCACGGCAGGACCTGTCCTGGGATCTCACGTTGCTCGGGGCCCACTGAGGCCACTGACGGGGTCCCTGAACAGCTGGACTCTCAGGGGGTCAAACAGGCTCTGCATATGTGGCTTCAAGCAGGGCTCCCAGGGTCACTTCTGAGAGGCAGCAGGTAGATGACAGGCTGGGCTGAGACTGCCCGGAAGCTTCATTAATGCACGCTGTGCACAACAGCTCCGTCCACAGCCCAGCGACCCGGAGGCCGAGGCGGGAGGGCCACTTGCACCCAGGTCACAGACCTGCCTGGGCAGCACAGGGACCCCAGCTGTGACTGCCCCCTGGGCAGCAGCTACAGCTGGGCAGCGGGAGGGGCACTGCACAGCGCATAGCCTCACGCAGAGCTTGACTCACTGCCCATGGACCAGAGACCTGCGGAGGTGGCCATGCCAGCGTCCCGCCCTGCACTGTCCCCACGCCAGCTCCCCGGTCCTGTCCTTCGTGTCCAAGCCTCACCCAGCACGCCTCACGACCTCACCTCCAGGAGCCCCGCCTGCCTCTCCGGCAGCTCAGGTCCTCCCTGGGCCCCCAGTCTCAGCGGGGCAGAGGACAGACACAGGGCACCCAGGGCGTCTGTGTGCGGCACCCCTCCGTTCCCCGCTGAGGCAGCGGCCAGGACGGGCAGGGCCTGGGCGGAGATGCCCTGGGCTGGACGCCTGCTGCTACCGAGGGAGGCTGAGTCAGGACGCCCGCCGCCAGACTCCGGCCCCGGGACTGGGGCCGACAGGAGGAGCACAGCCAGCAGGCAGGCGGCGACCTCCTGACTTTAAAGCTACGCTTTTAAGGAAACTGCAGCTTCGGGGCGAAGCCCTCCGAGGCCGCAGAGCCTTCTCCCTCCCAGGGACCCCGCTGCCCACCGAGCCCCCGCCCGCGCTCACCGGCCGAAGACCAGGCAGGCGCGGTGGTTGATGGCGCGGTCGGAGCGGTGGCGGCTGAGGTCCTCCCACAGGTCCTTGAGCGCCGTCACCGCCAGGATGAAGAGCACAGGCGCCAGCGCCAGGCCGGGCTGGAAGGCGCTCACGGGGGGCGCGAAGTTGAGCAGCGCGATGAGCACGAAGTACACGTTGGCCAGGCGGTGCAGCTGCTCGAACAGGTTCTTGGGCACGAAGGACAGCAGCGAGTACTTGGTGGTCCGCAGCCGGTTGTCGGCGGCGGGCGGGGCGCGGAGGCCGAGCGCGGGGGCCCCGGGGAGCAGCCCGGAGCGCACCGTGCGCGCCCCGCTGTCCCCGTGCCGCCGCCAGGGCCCGGCGCACTCCATGGCCGCCGAGCCGAGCCTAGGTGATCATCGCCGCCTGCCGGGCCGCCGGAGGGCGGATGGAGGGCGTCAGCGGGCAGCCCCGCCCCGCCCGGTCCGCCCTCGGCCCGCGGGAAGCCGGCCTCCGACCCCAGGGCCCCGCCCCGCCCCGCCCCGCCCCGCCCCGCCCGGGCCCTCAGAGCGGCTGCGAGGGGACCGTCCCGACCCCAGGCCGCTGGAGACCCAGGGTCCGGAGCTCCGCCCGAGGCAGTGGCCCTGGGCCCCAGAGAAGCCGGCCGGGCCCCAGCGCCCACGTGGACTGTGAGAAGCGCATCGGCCCCGTCGCCCTGTGGACCTGGGCCACCCCACCTCCCACCACTGCCACTTCCGTGTGGGTTCCTGAGGGAGCTGGACTTGCTCGTCTGAGACCATCCTTGCCTCTCCTGACCCTCCTCCCTCAGGGCTTATTTCTCTTTTTAAACCTTTTTAGCAGAAGGGAAGAATACAAAGACAGGCTGGTGGCAGGGCATGGCGACCCATACCCATCATTCCAGCACTCCAAGAGGCTGAGGCAGGAGGATCGCAAATTCCAAACCAACCCGGATAATTTATCAATGTAGTGAGACTTTGCCTCAAAAAAAAAATTTAAATGAGCCGGGCATGTAGCTTAATGTAGCTGAGTTCAATCCCCAGTACCCATGAATAAGTAAATGGCTGTGGTCTGCAGTGCAGCCCCACAGGGGCACCCAAAGCAGAGAGGAGACATGAGCCGTGGAGGCTGGGTCTGGAAGGCATCCTCCCTGCTCCTCCTCCCGCCGGGCGGCTCCGTGGCTGGCCCTGCTTCCCCGTGGGTGCCTGCTGTCAGCCAATTCCCCTCACCCCTCTTCTGACAACCCTGCCACAGGCCACGGCGGGGCAGAGGGAAGGGGATCTGAGCCAGCTGAGAGGCCTCAGCGCCTCACACCAGGTCTCCTCTCCCCCAGCCACAGGGCAGCCTGGAGCAGGGGCCGGATCGGAGTCTGGGCTAATGTCTGCTGAGTCGGAAGAGAGCCAGGTCCCACTGTGGGCCTGCAGCTCGGCTGGCCGCCTGCCCCAGTCCTGCCTGTGGGCAAGGTCACTGCACAGCCAGTTCCCGTGCTTACCCTGGAGCTTCCAGGAGTTAAGTGTTGGCTCCTCAGGCCGAGGCCCCTTGCACCTGGGAACCCGCACCTGCTTGCCTTGGAGACGGCCCTGGTCCCAGCCCAGCCCCAGACAGAGGTCTCCTGGAACCTTCGGAATCTCTGCCCTCCACATTCCGCGCCGGGGTTCCGACTCTGTGAGTCACGCTGCCTGGCCCAGGTCCCGGCTGGCTCTTCACACCCAGCGGGCGTCTATGGGCTCAGGCCCAGGTCTCCTGCAAGCTCTCCACCCTGCGGACCCAGCACACCGTGCAGGGCCCTGAGCTTGGGCCTTCCGTGGGATGAACTCTCTCGGACCAGCTGCACAGGCCGGGGTGAGGCCGGGAGGCGGCCTGCAGAGGGCAGCGGCCCATGCCGACCTTTGTTTTTGCGGTACTGGGGATTGAACCCAGGCCTTTGCTTTGAGTTATGTCCCAGTCCTTTCTAATTTTTGTTTAGTTAGAGAGAGGGTCACGGTAAGTCTCTAAATTCCCCAGGCTGGGTTGGAACTTGTGATCCTCCTGTCTCAGCCTCCCAATCATTAACTTTTCTTTTTGTTTTTCCCCAAAAGGGGAAAGGGTATGCAGACAGGTGTGACTTTAGCTCTTGTTCAAGCATGAGTTTGTGGATGGCCCACAATGTGTTTAGAAGCATGTCACGCAGCACAGGCCTATAATCCCAACACTTCTTCGGCTGAGTCAGAGGGATCGCAAGTCCAAGGCCAACCTGGCTCCAGAATAAGATATTCTCTCTCAAAAAATAAAATATTAAAAAAGGTGCAACACCTCCTCTCCAGGTGGAGATCTTAGTGTGGAAAGCACTAACCTGAAGGTGCTTCTGATGGCACTGGGGATGGGACCCCAAATCTTCACGCTGAGCACACCTCCAGCCCATTTTCTTTTCTTGAGTGTCACGAAGTCTCTAAGCCACCCAGGCTGGCCTCAGCTTTACCACCCTCCTGCCTCAGCCTCTTGGAGTCCTGGTATCCCGGGCGCAGGGTCAACACGCCCATCTTGCCCTGGCATCCGACCTTCCTGTCTCAGGGCGTACCAGCTTGCTTGATTATTGACCAAGTTGATTTACATTTCCCCTTTCATCACCAGAAGTTGAAGCTGCCTGCTGCCTTTCTCCCCATGGCTGCTTCAGAGCCTCCCTGCCTCCTCCTCCCAGGGCCGGAAGCCAGCAGGACTTGCTGATGTGCAAAACTGAGAGACAGGTCAGAGGGGAGGTGCTGAGCGGGCGGAGCCGTGTGGGCAGCAGAGACCGAGCTGGGGTCAGGGTGGAGGCTCAGAGGCGGTGACCATCCGGGATGAGACCGTGAGGGAGAGGACAGAGGCCAGCCCAGGTGGCTTCCCTGGAAGCCTCTGGAAGGGGCAGGAGTCTGGATTTGCCTTGGGGCACCACCGATCCAGACAGCCCTGAGCAGGAGCAGAGACAGAGGCCCAGCCGGGCTTGGTGGCCTGTAGCCTCCACAGCACAGGAGGGTTGCAGATTCCAGACCAGCCTCGGCAATTTGGCGACTTAGAGCTTGGCTCAAAATAAAAACTGAAACCGGGTGGGAGCAGGGTGGGGTGGTGCACACCTATGACCCCAGTACTTGGGGAAGCTGAGGGAGGAGGAGCTCAAGTTCCAGGCCAGCCAGGGCAATTTAGCAAGACTCTGTCTCAAACCACCAATGCCTGGCCTGGTGGGGGCACCTGTAGTGCTGGGAGGGTTAACGGGGGGGGGGGGGCCGGATTGGAAGTTCGAGTCCAGATCAGTCCTGCGAGGACTGAGCCCTACACCATGCTATTTACAGGCTTTTGGAGTGGTTCTCCTTTCTGAGCAGACAGGTTTAGGGCCCCATGATCTCCACCTGCAGTCAGTATTCCCTGTAACACACTAGCCTGCATTGTACTCAAGAGTCACCAGGATTTCTGCTTTTTATTTCTTCGTTGTTATTTGAGATGGGGTCTTCCAGGCTGGCCTCAAACTCACAATCCTCCTGCCTCAGCTTCCCAGGTGCTGGGATTACAGGCCTGTATCACTATGCCTAGCAAGAATCACCTGGTTTTGAGAATGGCTGTAGCATGAAAGAAAGGAAACAAAAAGGAGACCCCAAAAGTAATATGAAAACTTGTCACTATGCGCTGGCTGTGGTGGTGCAGGCCCACAGCACTCTGTGATCCCAGTGCTCTGGGAGGCTGAAGCAGGAGGACTGCAAGTCCCAAGACCAGCCTGGGCAACTTAGTGATTTAGCAAAACCCTGCCTCCAAATAAAAAAGAATAGTGCTGGGCTGTAGCTCAGTGTGAAAGCCCTGGGTTCAGTCACCAGCACCACACACACACAAATTATTATTATTATTGTCCTGAGAGAGATCCGTGGCCTGCCTGTCCCTCGAGCTGCCAGAGAAAGAGGGACTTGAGGGACAGCAGAGAATTCCGGGGAATCAAAAGCATGACAAGTAACACTTTTTCCCCAGTGACAGGGAGGATTGGACCCTGGCCCTTTCACTTTGAGCTACATCCCATCCCTTTTTTAAAAAAAAAAATTGAGACAGGGAATTGCTAAACTGCTAAACTGCCAGGCTGGGCTCAAATAGCAGGCCCCTAAGAAGCTGGGGTTATGGGCATGCACTGCCCACCATACCAAACTAAACCCCCCCCGTCTCTCCCTGTCTCTCCTCTCTCTCTCTCTCTCTCTCCCTCTCCTCTCTCTCTCTCTCTCTCCCTCTCCTCTCTCTCCTCTCTCTCCTCTCTGTCTCTCTCTCTCTCTCTCTTCCTTCAGTACTGGGGATTGAACCCAGGGCCTGCATTCCCAGTCCTTTGTCCATTTTCAGTTCTCAGATACTAAGCCACTGTGTTGCCCAGGCCAGAGTGCTGGGATTGCAAGCATGCGCCACCCAGCTTTAAAAAAAGATTACTTTTCCAAATTTTACTGTATTTACACAATAAATGTAAAGTGGATTTCTGAGTGTTCTTTTTCTCCTTCCTACAGTTAAGAAAATATAGATCAGTATAAGCAACTCAATAACGTTCTCCGGAAGTGGCTGCGGGACAGGACTGTTGGTATAGGGCACAAACACTGCCAGTCATGCTGATGCGAACAGTTAAGCGTTTGTGCTCAAGTCGCTTCTCATAAAGCTAAAGTGTGTGTGCCCTACGCACTGTGCCCCTGGAGGCTTCTCCTGAAGAAATGAAAACTTACAGTCTTGCAGCACATCCATGCTGTTCACAATGGTGAGAGATTGGAAACAAACTAAATACGCCCAACAGGTGACAGGAGGAGAAAGGGGAGAGCATCCAAGCCACAGAACACCTGGGACTCAGCAGGAAAAGGAGCAAGCTCCTGGTGCACACACCTGGTACATGGGGAGAGGTGGTGCTGAGTGCAGAAGCTGACTCCACAGGCAGAGGACTAGTGCACGAACAGCCTTGGGGGACCAGCCACAGATAGAGGGCACAGAGCTGCCGGTCAGCGGTCATGGGACAGTGAGGTGGCCTGAGGCTGGAACTGCGCTGGAGGTAACTGGTGTGGCCCTCGTGGGAGTGGACAGGTACAGCGGAATCACACAGAACTGAGTACCCACGGGGACCTGGTGACGGCAGACAAGGGGAGTGAATTTTGTTGATTTTAATTTATTATTGAAATGTTACATTTTTAGATAAACTTTGTTCATATATAAAATGTAATATTTACATTATTATATAGATATGCTAATACAAACAGACTTTAATAATCATTGAGAGGGCCAGGTATGGTGGCACATACCTGTAATCTCAGCACTCAGGAGGCTGAGGCAGGAGGATTGCCTACAGTTCAAGGCCAGCCTGAACTACGTAGGAAGACCCTATTTCATAAATAAATAAATAAATAAATAAATAAATAAATAAATAAAACAAAGCAAGCACAGGAGGGTGAGGCAGGGGAATCTGGAGTTCAAGACCAGCCTAGACTACAAATGGGACCCTGTCCAAAAAAATAAAAAATAAAAACAGAAACCCAAAATACTCCTGTACTAGAAAGCCTAACATAACATATTGAAGGTAAGGAGAAAAGATAAGCCCACACTATGCAGCCATTTCAAAAAAATTAAATATAGCCGGATGTCGTGGTGCATGTCTACTCTGGGAGGCTGAGGCAGGATAATCATAAATTTGAGCCCAGCTTGGGCAAGTTAGAGAGACCTTGTCAAAAAATGAAACTTAAAAAAGGGCCTGGGATGGAGCTCACTGCAAAGGCCTTGGGTTCAGTCTCCAGTACAAATAAATAAATAAATAGTCAGGAAAGAAAGAAAAGAGAGAAACCTGAATGTCCTGGCAAGAGAGATGCTCTACGTCCTCAGTGAGGAAGGAAGGGGAATGGCGCCTGCAGCGCTCCGCTGCACTTGGCATGTGGATCACAGAGCAGGAGTACAGGAGGGGCCTGCGTCAGCTCTCAGGCTGCCACACAGATTCCCAGGAGCCCCATGGCACAAGCAGTAGGGTCTGGTCCTTCGGCTGCAGGGCCCAGGAGCCTCAGGCCCAGACGTCAGCATCTGTCCCTACTGAGGCGGGGGAGCCCACCCAGCCGTCTTAGTTACTTCTCTCTTATTGCTGAGACAGAATGCCCAGAACCCACAAGTTAAGGGAGCAAAGGTTTATTTAGTTCATATTTTGTAAAGATTTCAGTCCATAATCGGCTGGCTCCAAGGTGGGGTGGCAGAAGGCACCTCAGAGGAGAAACAGTTCATAGCAGGCAGAAGACAGCAGAGCAACCAGGAGAAGACAAGCCTCCCCCCACCCCATCCCTTATGTTGAATCCAGGCTACTGGGGTGAGGGCAGTGCCAAACCAATCCGTGGATGGATTTATTAATCACACATCCCGGATCCCAGCATCTCACACTCTAGATCCAGCCACCTCTGAAAAGCCCCACCTAGGACAGCATGAGGCTTTGGGGGCGTCCAGACCCAGCCCTTCCATCGCCCTCTCCTCCAGTCCCGGAGCTTTGCTGGCCATCTGTGGTGTCCCCATCCTTTGGTGCATCTCCTCAGTGTCCTCCCCATGTCACATGAAGTCCTCCGGTGCCCCTCTGTGCCCAACTTCCTGCTTCACCAGTACCACAGCCGCATGCGGCAGGCCCACCCTCCTCCTGGAGACTTCCTCCTCACTATGGTGTCTGCACGGCCTCTGCTTCCAAGCAGGTAACTTCTGAGGTGCCAGTGGCTGGGATTTCAGCACATGAGCTCGGGGAGGACAAATTTAACTAGTAAGAAGCATGATGTCTGTCTCACAGCTGTGTGTGATGCATGCCCATAATCCCAGCCTTCTGGGAGGCTGAGGCAGGAGGATCACAGGTTTGAGTCTACCTGGGCAGAAAGACTTAGAGAGACCTTGCCTCAAAATAAAAATAAAAAACGGGGCCAAGAAGATAGCTCAGCACAAACACCTTGATTCAATCCTCGGTATGTTAAAAAACAAAATGATGAATGAGTTGGATGACTTACTGAGTGTTGGCTACAATGAGGCTGTAGCAGGGAGAAAGGGACAGTCAGTGGGGGCGGCCTGAGCAGAGCAAGGCCCTGGGCCATCCCAGCACAAGCTGCAGTAAACATCTCAACTGTATGTTGTAGGATAAGTGAATTTGTCTTAGGACCAGAGACTTGACAACGTGCTCTTCACAGGGATGGGGATTAGGAGGACAGAGGCTGACTGTGGAGAATCACTTTCCCAAGGAGGCTGAGTCCTCATGACTGTCCCAAAGCTCAGCCCACTCACGCAGAAGACGACTTCGAAAACAAACACAGGCACCAGACACCTGTGTGCACGCTGATACCACCACCACTGGCGTCTCCAGGGGCTTACTGAGTCAGTTGGCTTGATCTTGCGATCCTCCTGCCTCAGCCTTCCAGAGTGCTGGGCTTGCAGATGTGCATCAGCACGCCTGGCTTCCAGTGGCCCTTTCTGAGGTTATAGTTTCTTATGTGATTTCAGCTGGACGTGAGCAGCATGCAGACTTGGCCACTTTTCAGATGGACCCAGTCCTTAACCCTTCCAAATCCTGGCTCTTCCAGGCCTTCGAAGTGGTGGGAGCTTCGGGCCAGGCTCGGGCTCTGTGGGCAGAGGGGGCTCGGAAGAGGCTGCCAGTTAGATGGAGTCCAGCCCTGCTCTGATGGCCATGCCGTTTTCTGAGAAATCTGCCCTGATGACCCCATGGCGAGTGGTATTTATAGGGGCCCAGGGCCCGCGGAAATGTGGACAGCCCTTCCTGCTGAGAACTGCAGAGCTGCAGCCTCCTGCACCCCCCCCCCTTCTCTCCTGAACAGCGGCAGCCGATTCACCGACTCACTGGGCATCTTTGCTTATCAGGTTGGGAAGGGGATGCGCATGGTGCCCCTTTCCCTGTGAGATGTACGAATCTATTCTTCCCTTGGTGGTCAGTCTACTCTGTTCTCTAGCAAACTGTCCTCAAAGCCCACTTGACCATTTACATACTGATCAGCTTTTATGTAATTTTCTGTTGCAAACAAGGTGACCATAAACATGCAGTGTATTACACACATATCCTTGTGGACTCTGACAAATTTATATAGTTTAGATTCCTAGAACTGTTTTTCTCAGGGCCAGGGATGTAGCTCAGCAGCATGGCAAGCACAAGGTCCTGAGTTCGATTTCCAGCACCAGAAAAAAAATCCTTTCTGGCTTGCTTGGTTTCCTTTAAATTAAATTAATTTTTTTTTGTTTTGTTTTGCTGTGCTGGGGAATGAGCCCAAGATCTTTACACTGTGCTACATCCCCAGTCCTTTTTATTGTTTATTTTGAAATCTGAGACAGTATTTCACTACAGCATTAAGGTACACAGGCTGAGGTTGAACTTGCAGTCGTGCTTCAGCCTCCCAGAGCTCTACAATCACAGGCATATGCCACCATGACTGCTCATTTATTTATGTGTGTGTGTGTGTGTGTGTGTGTGTGCGCGCGCGCGCGCGCGTGTGTGCTATTGGGGATTGAATCCAGGACCTTTACACTGAGCTACATCAGCCCTTTCCATTTTATTATTTTTTTATGCTTTGAGACTGAGTTGCCCTGGCTGGGCTCAAACTTGTGATCTGCCTGCCTCAGCCTACTGTGCAGCTGGCTTAGAGGAGTGTGCCGTTGTGCCTGGTGGAAATGTTTCTTTATGTTGTTTTTGGTGGACCCTGTGGAGGACGAAGCTATAGGTCAAGGTGGTCTTTATAGGAACCGGAGACCTGGGGATGAGACACGGCTGTGCTCCTGCATGGACAGGCTGAGGTGGCCCTGTGAGCTCAGGTGTTCAGAACAGTTCAGGCAGCACAGTGAGGCCTCCTCCCCAAATAACACACCGGTAGGCAAGTGAGTAAGAAATTTGGGGTGGCAATCGCGGGGCTGGCACTTGTACTTACTGCTTTCATCTAATATGCATCTAGCAATCTTTCCAGCACTTCCTATTTGTGAACACAGCCCCACATTTTAGAATGACTTCATTTTGGGGCCAGTTTTCTGTTTACAGCAAAATTTCCAGGGAGGCGCCGACTTCCCACTGTCCTCTCCCTTGCAGGCACTCATGCCCTCCTGGTTGTCTCTTCCCCTGGCCATGGGTGTATTTCCACATGGCATGGGCACTGTGGAGGTCAGGGCTTGCAAGGGAATGCATTTAAAACAGGGCACATCATTTATAGGATTATTTTTATAAAATTCACCCCAAAAGTCAAATGCAGAGGAGTGCAAGAGACCTGTCTCAACGCTAGAGACCCAAAGAGGGCCTTGATCCCACGGCAGTGTCCCGCACACATCCAGCTGAAGGCCGAGAGCTCATGGCAGTGTCTCATGCAAGTCCGTATCAGGGATCTGCACCGGGAAGGCCCAAAGGCCAGTGGTGGGAGCCAGAAAGCCTGTGCCTGAGGGGTGAAGGCTCTGTGCCCCCAGGTCGTTTCTCATTAAGTATGATTACCAAGTGCTGATCAGACCCTCAGCTACCTTTTGGGGGGAATGATGAGGAATAAAAGAAAGAGACAGAGACAATTTTCAAGATATAAAGGGGGGACTGGAGGAGACCTGCCTCTAGCGGACAGACTGGAATAAAACTCCAGGTTGGCTCACTTTCATTAGCCAGTGGGAAGCACAGGGGAGGGGTGTCACATGTTCCCTGGAACAGCAACTATGCAGAATGAGTGAGTGAGGGTTAGGTTAGGAGGAACCGGATTTTCTCTACACCCAAAGGCCTGTACATGGACAACCATCCTCAGCAGTCTTGCCTCAGGAGTGCTCGTTATCAGCATCCTGCCCAGAGCCAGGGGACCTTCAGTGTCAGCAAACTTCCCCATGCCCCTTCCCTGTGCCCTACCTCAATACTGTGAGATCTGAGTCACATAGCCCAGTCCCAACGTATAATGTTAGTAAAAGATTATTTTGCACTCTGTAAAAGTCAAGAAAATTCCCCTTTATTCCTAATATACTGAGAGTTTTCATCATGAATAGGCAACGGATTTTGTAAACTACTATTTCTGCATATACTGCTATAATCATGGTGACTTTTCTTTTTAGACTGTTGTGACATAGTACACTAATTGGCTTTTTCTTTTTTGAGACAGAGTCTCACTGTGTAGCCCAGGCTGGCCTTGAACTCACGGTGTTCCTCCTGCCTCAGCCTCCCGAGTGCTGGGATTACAGGTGTGCACCACCATCCCCAGCATACTAATTGGCTTTTAAATATTGAAGCAGCCTCAAATAAGTCCCACTTGGTTGTGGTGTCTAGCTCTTTTTAAATTTTGAGTCCAAAGGAGCATTATCAACATGTCTAGTGAGCATCACACCAGGAGCTCAAGCAGAGGTGCACAGCAGCATATGCTAGTAGCTTGGAGACTGGGTCCAGCATGGGGTGGGTAAAGCACCCTGTAATAGGACGAGGAAACTGCGGCCTACATCAGCAGCCAAGGCACATAGAGAGCAACGATGGAAACAACAAGAAGGTCATTTCTTTCGGAAAACTTTTCACATCTGAACCAAATCTCCTCATGCTCTCCTGAAGGGCCAGCTTCCTGCTGCCTCCCTGCGGGTCCTGAGCCACACCATGCCCTCCAGGCTGACCAGAGGAAGTGTTCTAGGCCAGAGAAAGCTGGCCACGGCTCCAGGGGCCCCAAACTAGAGTCAACACCAGGTGTCCACCGTGTGTGGCATAGGGGATGATGACCCATGTTGTCTGCACTATGTGGAGAAAGCACTTCAGGGTGAAGGAGCCTGCTTTACCAGGTACAGACACAGATGGAGTGGAGGGCACCATAGTATTTTTTTTCCTTCGGTTTCTCGAGACAGTCTCATTATGTTGTTCAGGCCGGCCTTAAACTCACTGTGTAGCCCAGGCTGTCCTTGAACTCTGGCAATCCTCCTGCCTCAGCCTCCTGAGTGCTAGGATTACAGGCATGCACCAACATGCCTGGCCCTACACCATAGGATGTTAAAGAGAAACAAGAAACTCAATTTCCCTGGAATTTCACAGAAGACAGAGTGAAGTGACAGTAAATATGAGTTGGAAACCTAGTTCTATATTATTCTAATTTTTGTAATCCCACATTTTTACTTGTGTGCCACGAGGCAGTAATCTCCTCAAGTCTCAGAATCACTGTGCTTAGTGTTTCTTTTGCCCTCCATCCCTGCCTCCTTCTGTCTTCGATAAGATCATGTTTCTCAGAACAGACATTATTTAAATTGAAGTCACTTTGTTATGACAGTGTTTCCATCTTTGGGATTTATGGCAGGATCAAAGAAGAAAGGCTGACTGTGGAACACGCCCCTTCTTTTTTGAGGAGCAATGCACCAACAGTTCGAATCAAGGTCACACTCTCCTGCTGAAACCGATCAAGACTGACTCTGATATTCCAAATCGGCTTTCTTCTCCAACCACGGACACTCAATTAAATCGGAAAAGGACGTTTCCACTCCATCTTAATCACCCAGCTCGTCAGTGGTTGAGGTCTCCTCAACCTCTCAAAGCAGGGAAAGACCTTATTGCTCACTTCGGCGGTGGCTCTAACTCTGCTCTCTGGTGTCTGTTCCCTACATGGGCTCCGTTTTGTACCCAGAATCAGGGCTTCTTTTGAAAATGTGGTTGGAAGCCATGTTGTTGTCCGTTAAAGTCCTTTTCTCCCTGGGCGTGCTTAGGCTCGTGCTGGCTAGGAGCTGCACCCCAGCCCCTGTTGAAGTCTTTGCAGGATATGTTGGGGGTAACGGGCCTCAGAGAAGGCCATTTAGTTGGTCCAGGAAGAAGTCCTTGTGAGACAGGAGGCTAGGGTGTGGGAAGGGGAAGGAAGCAGGCGTGAGCTGTTAGCTACAAGATCCCAGACACGTGCAGAGCAGCTCCCAAAGCCCTGCACGTGGACTTCTCCAGCGAACTCGAGCAACCGGTCAATAGGAAGCCCAGACCAGACCACAGCCTCAGGCTGGGATCCAGCACCGCCTCTCAGGACCCCGCTGTAGATGTTCTCGCGGGTTTTCTCGAGATTTGGACAGCATAAAAGGACGCCGTGCTGTAGCTTTCCCCGTACCCCGCGCTGTGTTTGCCGGCGAGGACTGGATGTTTATGTTTGCTATCACCTTCTTTGTCTCTTTGCTCCGCCCAAGCTCCCTCTGCAGAGCCAGTTTCTCTCCTACTCTTCACTTTGACTCTCTCGAATAGGCTTTGCCACTGCTTTTTGCTCGTTTTGGCCAGTCCTTTGTTCTGGCTGAGGAGAACCTGGCATCTAACTCTAGGAGAGGCAAGCGGCCCAAATCTGGTAACGTTTGGTTGGTGAGCCGCTTTTTCAGAAACAAGCTACCAGATAATACTGTGCGAGCTACACACAGCCTGGCTCCAGGAGACGCAGGTCCTGCGTGACTCACTCTTGTGAGCTTTGTGCCTCATACCAGGGAGCCCGGGACACTGACCTCGGTGCCACGCTGGCCCAGGAAGAGCACAAGTGGCGCGAGAAAGCTTCACGGCACCACAGTGAAAAGCTTTATCATCGGGACAGTGCCAAGCCTTACTTCGAGCTCTCCTCGTAACCTTGAAGCAGTCTCCTCCCATCTCACTGGGTGCTGAGCTGCCCCGTCCTGTTAGAGGCCGTCATGGGAGGCCTCCTTCTGAGGCTCTCTTGGGCTCAGTTCTTCTCACGGGCTGGCCTAACCGCTGGTGAGGAAAGAGTGACTCACCTGAGGGCATCCTGTTCACAGTTAGCTCCATGGCCACAGGAGAAATCCTGCTCTCCAGGAAACTTCCAGAATCTTTTGTGAAGAAAAAGGTCTGTGTGTGTTTGTGCACGCGCGTGTGTGTGTGTGTGTGGCTGGTCTTCAACTCATTATGTACCCCGTGCTGGCCTTAGACTTGGGATCCTCCTGCCTCAGCCTCTGGAGTGCTAGGATTATAGGCATGCTCTACCACTCTGGTTGATAGCCCAGTTTAATGGTGACAGGAATTCCTGGGTACAGTGCTTGAAATGAAGAGCTGTGGATCTGGGCCAGTAGAAGGCCAGGCAGTTCTCCCGGCGCCTGCTTCTGGCCTCCCCTCTGGCCACCCACTGTCTCTGTCCCTCACCTTGGGGTTTTCGGCACAGTGGGCCCTAAGCACAGGGGGGTTCATGTGGTACCGGGGGCACCAGAACAGTTTGCTTTGCTGAGAATGTGGACAAGTGCTTCAGCAATCAGATTGTTCTCATGGTTTGGTTTCCATGAATTGAAAGAGAATCTAGTCTAGTTTATAGGCTGATAGGCCAGGTCATTAACAATAATTTTTAATGACCAAGTAATTACCTAGTAGTTTTTTAAAAAATAAAAATAAGAAGTAGAACCTTTATAACACCAGACCTTCCATTTACCTGGGTTTATTTATGTGGGTTTTGTCTGTGCTTACTGTCCTAGTCATCACTGATACACAATACCTGCTACCCACAACTTAAAGGAGGAGCAGATTATTCTGGCTTATGTTTTCAGTCCATAGTTGCCTCGCTCCAGGCAGAAAAGCATAGCAGAAGGGCCCGAGCGGAGGAAAGCTGCTCACCTCAGGGTGGATGGAAGCAGGGGGAGTAAAGGGAGGAGCTAGGAAGTGTTAGGCTGTGCCCAGTAACACAGCTGCTGGGACCAGATCTCATTCCCCAGCAGGAAGTCAGCTATGGCACCCCATGATCCAATCACCTTCTGTCTTAGTTACTTTTCTCCTTGCTCAGACAGAATACCTGACACACAAAGTTAAAGGAGAAAAGGATTATTTAACTCACAGTTTGTAGAGGTTTCAGTCCATAATCCACTTGCTCCAAGCCAGGGTGGCATCATGGAGGAGAAACAGTTCATGGTGGGCAGAAGGCAGAAAAGCAGCAAGGGACGGCCACAGCTCTTTCTATCCCTTGTATCTTATCCAAGCTACTTAGGGTAGGAAACACTCACACCCTTAATCCCAGTTCTTGATCCTAGCACTCCACCATGAATCAATCCCAGGATCACACACTGTAGAGTTAGTAACATTTGAAAGAGCCCTACCTATGACTGCTTGAGGCTTTGGGGGACATTCAGACACAAGCCACAAGATTTCATCCCTGACCCCCCCAAAGACTCGTGTGCATCTCTTTATGCAAACAAAAGGCATTTAGACCATCTCTAAGAGTTGCTAAAGTCCTAACAGTTTCAGCATTGCTGAAAAGCCCAAGTCCCAAGTCTGCTCTGAGATTAAGGGCAAACTCTTAGCTTTGAACCCCTGTACAGATGAAAAAAAAAGTTAAACACTTCCAACATTCAATGGCACAAAATAAACATTTTTATTCCAAAGGTACAAATAGCAGGATACAAAGGAATGAGAACAAAGCAGGTCAAAATCCAGCAGGGCAAACATTGAGTCCCACAGTTCCACTTCCAGCCTCTGCAGCAATCTATGGCAAGTTGTGAACTCCAAAGGCTTGGGTGACTCCACCCCATGGCACTGTGGTGGTTGTAGCTCCCATTCTTGGGGTGCAGCTCCCATTGTAACCCCTCTTCTCTCTGAGTCAGCTCTGCTCCTTCCTTGAAGTTTTCCTCTGATAATCCACATTCTCAGTTTCTCTAATGCACCTTCCGATTCACACAGGGTCCTCTCTGGGGCACACTGCCTGGCCTCCCAGGCCTTCTTCTGAAATAAGGTGGAAGCCTTCCTGACCCTACAACCCTTGGATTCTGTGTGCACCTAAAACCAGCACCACATGGCTGATGCCCAGATCTGTTGCCAGCTGGAGCAGTAGCCAGGTTTTCCTCTCGTTTTGCTGTAGGTTCCAGAGTCTATGCATCAAATCCTGAGGAATGACTTCCCTGGGCTGCTGCCATTGTGGAACATGGTGCTCTGGGGCTCTCTTCTCAAAGCAAAGTCTTTTGCTTTCATAACTCTGAGGCTGCAAAGGCTGGCATCCTGTTGTTTCTTGTGACTCCCTCAGGCCATATTTTCTGTTGTCTTCTTCTGAAATACTTGGCTTTTTCTTGCTAGTCATTTCAGTGACCAATTTTCCTCTGTTCCACCTTTGCAGGCTGCAACTTTACTGGAGCTTCTTTTCTGGCCAAACTGAAAATAGTTTAAATCATTCTGCTGGGCTCTTTGCTCTTGAGTCTCAACATGGATCTGGCTAAAAACCCCCAACAGTAGCCATGCCACTGCCCCAATATTAGACTACCTGGAAATTTATTCTGTAAGATTAATTAATCCTCCACCCTTAATCTTCATCTCAGACAAAGTCTCTGGATATGAGCAAAAGCCAAACAAACTTTCTGCTAAGGCATAACATACATTGTCTGGAGTCTAACAAGAAATCCATCCCTTCTTCCCAGCAGAAACCTCCTGAGACTTGTTCTATACCAGCAGGATTTCTAGTAGTATTCTATTTTTCTGACCAGAACCTCCTATCAAGTGCCACCTATGTTCCAGGTCTACTTTTTCAGCCGACATCTCCAAACTTTTCCTAACTCTTCCCCTTACCTCAAACCAGTTCCAAAGGCTGCTAAACCACATGTCCAGGTAATGTCACAGCAATGACTTCATTTCTCTGGTACTAAATTCTGTCTCAGTAGTCTGGGAAGATGGTAGAGTGGTGAACAGCAGAGAAACAGCTCCTCTGACTTTGGTATCCAGAGGCTGGAATATAGCAACACAAAGAGGAGAAGAAGGAGGAAAGTGTGTCCATAGGATCCAGCAAAGATCCAAAGAAAGAATTGAGGCCCACAAGGAGGATGAAGAGAGAAACCTCAACACAGAAGAAAGAGGTGGCAAGCAGCACTTTTTCCCTGAGCCCTGACTCACTGCTTGGGAGGGGCAGCTCAAACCTGCAGACACACGGTAACTACTAGCTACCCCAGAGGCCTCCACAGAGAAATGCACCAGTGGAACAGAGCAGTGTACACAATGGGTGCAGGGGCTGGTGAGATACTTGGGTTCAGACATCCCATAGGAGAGGGTGATTGGCCAGTAGCCATCTTGGAGTCGGGCCAACTGGGCTAGGAATTCAGAGCAGCTTCAGGCTGACTCCATCAGGGTGAGGTGGAATGAAGTTCAAATTGGCAGGAGGTCCAGGAGCCAAGTTCACACTGCAGGGAGCTGAGTCAAGTTGGCAGGAGACACAAGGAATGTTGCAGGCTGAACAAATTGAGTTCCAGCCTCACAGCCAGAAACCAACCTGAATTTCAGAACTAAAGGTGCAGGCTTTCTGGGATTATCCACTCCATGCCATAATTCTACAGCTGGCTTGCTGGGATTAAGCAACACAGACCGGGAGCTCTGTCTGCCTAACTTGTCTACCAGTGACAGCAGAGACACACCTTGAAGTGGACTTTTTTTTTTCTGTTTTGGTTTTTGATTTTTTTTTGTTCTTGCTTTCATATGTATGAACACTGTGTCTGGGTTTTTTTTTGTAGTTGTTCTGTTCTGTCCTTTTTTTTCTTTCTTCTCTCTTTCCCTCCTGTCTTCTTCACCAGTCTTCCAAAGTTTGCATAATCTTCCTTTGTCCTCCAGCATTGCTTCTGATCTCTTCCTCTTCTTCTCTCTTTTTTCCCCTTAACCCTTTTTAAATTTTTTCTGCTGAGGGTAAAATTGCCAAACTGAGGGCATATTTACTGTATACAATTTCCTGGTTTGTTTTAGATTTTGTTATGTAACTACAAATTCTGTCTTACTTTTCTCCTTGCTGAGAGAAAATACCCAACACCCAAAGTTAAAGGGTAAAAGTTGTATTTAGCTCACAGTTTGTAGAGGTTTCAGTCCATAATTCACTTGCTCCAAGGCAGAGTGGCGTGGCAGAGCAGAAACAATTCATGGTGGGCAGAAAGTAGCAAAGCAACAAGGGATGGCCAGAGCCTTTTCTGTCCCTTATATCTTATCCAGGCTACTTAGGGTGGGTAGCAGTCACACCCTTAATCCCAGTGCCCTTGATCCTAGCACTGCACCATGAATCAATCCTTGTAGATTTAGTCACATTTGAAAAAGCTCCCCCATAAGTGCATGAAGCTTTGGGGGGGACAGCTAGACACAGCCATAACACCTTCAAAACATGGGGCTTTGGAGGCCATTTTACGTCTAAGCCATAACACTTTTGTTTGTAAAATGGATAGTAATATAATCAGTACTGAACCCTATTGTATACTACTGAAAATAATATTCATGCCTGGATATGTGAAATAATTGGGGAACAATCTCAATATCATTCATTTCATAATAAGTGTTTCTAAAAGATGTATATTTCATAATTATTAATAAAAAGCCATACTGTCGTCATTTTGCTTTAATAAATTGAGTGTTATTAAAAATTGGGAAGATATCATTTATCATTTAGAGACATGTTTAAGAAAATTAAAATTTTAAGTTGCTATACTTATTTTTGTTGCAGAAATCTGATAATGTGTTTCACCAAAGACTTCTATTTTTATTTGGGAGGGGGTTTGAGACCATGTCTTGCTATATAGTTCAGACTGGATTGGAACTCACTAAGTACCACAAGCTGGCCTTGAACTTGTGGTGATCCTCCTGCCTCAGCCTCCTGAGTGCTGGGATTACCAGTGTGTGCCACCATGCTCAGTAATATTTTTAAGCATAAAACTTAGCATAATAAAATTCTGTGGGGAGGAAATGAAATATGAGTTGAATGAAAAAAACAATATAAAAGTAAGCCTACAAAGAGTCAATCACACATTTTTAAATGTGGAGAATGGTGGGCATCCAGTTCTTAGGCTGTTTAGATTCAGTTGGGCACATTTAAAAGAGCATGCAACTTTTATAATGTCAACATATGCTGAAAGTTACAATTTTGGAAACTCCTCCAATGTATGATTGAAAATGTTAAATGTGAACTTAAAAATATGGAAGGGTGTGTGTGTAACAAAACTGTGCTAGGGATCACTGCAGTGTGGGTGAAGAATGTCCTCCAAAGGTCCCTGTGTCAAGGGTTTGGTTTCCAGGGTGGCACGGGTGGGAGGTGTGGAGCCTTTAAGAGGTGGGGCCTAGTGGGAGGCTCTTAGGTCTTTGGTGGTGGTTCTCTGGAAAGGACTGCACCACCCAGTCTTGGACCAGAATACTCAGAAGTATGAGGTAAATCAACCTTTTCTCCTTACAAATCAATCATGTCAGGTATTTTGTCATAGAAATGACTTGATTGATACAGGGACCGAGAGCACAAAGGTTCACAGACCATATGGAGAAAGCCAGGGTCAGAAACTGGTAGTCTTTTTTTTTTTAATTGATTTTATTGGGACATTTTATTTTTTTAATTTATTTTATTTTATTTTATTTTATTTTATTTTGGGGGGGTACTAGTGATCAAACTCGGGTCCTTGAGCTTGTGTAACAGGCGGTGAAACCACTGAGCTAAATCCTCAGCCCTATTGGGACATTTTAGGTATAAAATATAATGACATTCATCATTGGAAATTTGAACCTTTACAAAATCCATCTTGGTTCTTATTTTCCCCCCTTCCCCTGCCCTCCCTTCAACCCCTCCATCACCCCCTATTTAGAAAGACTTTGTTTTCATTTTTTCATTTTCTCATATTGATTCTATTCCCTTCTTTCCTTTCCCCTACCCCTCCCACTTCTCCTTCCCCTTTGCCCATTTTCTTCGTATTTCACATTATCTATTATATCTTTTAGACCTTATTTACACTTTCAGTTTCTCATACTAGAGAAACTATTCGGTATTTACACGTGTGTCCTATTTATTTCACTTGAGAGTATCACTTTGATGTGCACCCATTTAGGTATAAATGTCTCTAATTTCTCATTATTTATGGCTGAGTAGTACTACATTTTATTAAAAAAACACATTTTCTTTATCCAGTCTCCAGTTGATGGGCAATTGGGCTGCTTCCAAGTTTTAGCTAATACAAATTGTACTGCTATGAACATGGGTGCGCACATATCACTGTGGTATGATTCTTTTCATTCTTTGGGGAAGATACCCAGCAGGGAAATACTGGGGTCAAATGGGACTTCCAGTCCTAGTTCTTTGAAGTATCTCCATACTGATTTTCACAGTGGTTGCAACAGTCTACGCTCCCACCAGCAGTGGAGCAGAGTTCCTCTTTCCCCACAGCCCTGCCAGCATTTGTTATTGGTTGATTTCAAGATAGCAGCCATTCTTTCTGGGGTGAGGTGGAATCTCAGCATTGTTTTCATTTGCATCTCTCAAATGACCACTGATGTTGAACATTTTTTCATATGTTTATTTGCCATTTCTACTTTGTCTGAGAAATGTCTGTTCATTTCAGATGCCCATTTTTGGTTTGGGTATTTAAATTTGGGAGGTTGATTCTTTTAAGTTCTTTGTAGATTCTAGATAGTAGACCTTTGTCTGAGGAATTTTTTTCCTACATTGTGGGTTGTCTCTTCATACTGATGGTGGTTTTTCTTGCTGTGCAGAAGCTTTTTAATAAGAAGAGATCCCACTTGTTGATTATTTGTGCTAGTTCATGGGCAACTGAGGTTTTGTTCATAAAATCTTTTCCTACACCAATGTCTTCCGCAGTTCTACATAACCTCTGATCCACCCGGTTCAGTGTTTCTGTTTTAATATTTAGATCTTTAATATATTTCGATTTTAGTTGAGTGCATGGTGAGAGATATAGGTCTAGTTTTAATCTTTGGCAAGTTGAAACCCAATTTTTCCAGCACCATTTATTAAAGAGACTATCTTTCCTCCTGTGAGGGTGTTTGGCTCCTTTTTCAAAGATGAGGTGGCTGAGTGTGTCTGGAGTTGTTTCTGCATCTTCTAATCTGTTCCACTGGTCCTCAGGTCTGTTTCTTTGCCAGTACCATGCTGTTTCTATCACAATAGCTTCAAATTGGGGGTTGTGATACCCCCAGCCATGTCTCTGTTGCCTAGAATTGCTTCTGCTCTTCTCAGTCTCTTCTTGTTCCAAATGAATTTTGGGGTTGTTTTCTCAAGGTTAGGGTGAAGCATGCTGCTGGAATTTCAATTGGGATTGCATTGAATCTCTATAGCAGTTTTTGAAGTATGGCCATTTTCACTATGTTGATCCTTCTTACCCAGGAGCAGGGGATGTCTTTCCATTTTCTGATATCATCTTCAATCTCTCTTTTCAGAGTGCTATAGTTTTCAGAGATGAGGTCTTTGATTTCTTTCGTTAGGTTGATTCCTAGGTATGTCAGAAACTAGTAGTCTTGAGGTCTCAAGAGGGCAAAAGTGCTGATGTCACTAGAAAATAGGCATTTGTGAGGGACATCGGGGTGGCTCTGTGCTGATATACCTCCAGGAGGTGTTAAATGCTGTGAAAAATAAAACTGAATGGAGAAGGACTGTTAAGGACCAAGATAGTAAAAAGAGACAAATTTCAAGAATTAACCATATAGAAAATTTAAATTTGTGTATATCAAAAACACCTCACTACAATTAAACTTAAGTGAATTACAGTAATGGTCTCCAAATCCTTCTCCATATTCCTAGAAGTACAGTGAAATATAGCATGCCTTTTTACAAGGTAAAGATGGCTTTTTATGAATTGCAAACTTGACATGATATTTTAAATAAATACAATGAACGCAAAATAATGATGTAAAACATACCATCACCCTTAAAAAACATACCAACAGAAAAAAAAAAAGAAAAAAGAAGGAAAAATAAAAATACACAAACTGTTGACAGCTGGAAATCCCAAGATTTTTTTCCATGTATGTTTATTTCTTTTCCACTTGCTCATATAATTTGCTTGAATGTCTTTTATTGATTTTCTATCATACTTTCCTCCCACAAGTGTATGTAAACTGAGCAAAACAAATACCTTAAAATTGTTACTAAATAATTATTAAAATTGATTGGAATTGTACTGCTTCATTAAATGCATGAGGATTCTTTCCCATTTAGTTCCTGTGCCCATGGATGAACACTGCTTAGTGCTGGATTGGTAGAATTCAGCAACAAATCTATTCCCACATTAGCTTTTTACAGATATAGTGCTGAAAAATCTCAGTGTACAATGCCCTGATTCTTGCTGTCCAATGATATTCAGTTGTCTGGATGTCTTCAGAGTTATGCAACCCAAATAATTTGGAATTATTTTTAAATTTGAGACAATCTCAGTATGTAGTTGAGGGTCCGGTCAAATTTGTGATCTTCCTGCCTCAGCCTCCCTACCCCAAGTGGTGGGATTACAGGGATGTGATGCTATACCCGATTCCCAATATCTTTTGATAAAATACATTTATTCATACTTTCAGTATACTCTTGCCAAAATGTTGACGCTCTAGATTCAGACTGCTGAGTCTATGGGGAGTGTCTGCTGCATTAAGCTAGGAGTCAGTCTACCTGTAACATACCAGTCAACTTCTGGTACAGCAAAGTAGACTTGAGCTTTATACACAATGAAATGGGCTCACATACATTATGACAACTATCGCCAAAAAAAAATTGAGAAACAAAACATGGAATCCATTTTTAAACAAGGAGTGTAAGCCAGGCATGGTAGCACACCCCTGTAATCCTAGCACTTGGGAGGCTGAGGCAGGAAGATTGTCATGAATTCTAGGTGAGCCTGGGCTATGTAGTGAGTTCAAGTCCAGTCTGAACTATATAGTGAGATCTTGTCTCAAAAACTAAACAATAAAAGGGCTGGGGATTTAGCTCAGTGGTTCTGCTGCCTGCCTCAAAAGCTAAGGACCCGAGTTTGATCCCTGGTACCAAAACAAACAAACAAACAAACAAACAAAACAATAAAAAACAAAACAAAACAAAAAATAAAAAAGGACTGTGACTGACAGTTGAAATTAAAGCAATGTTGTTGAACTATAATTGCAAAATCCATGCTATTACATTATAAAAACAAGATGATGTCCAGGATCAGAGTTTATGCCAATGAAGTTTGCTGTGTAGCTGGCCTGAGATGCTTGGGTAGGAGTGTAGAGAGAGCCATAATGTCCTTTTTGTACATGCATAGGCAAATGTGTATTGGGCTCCAATGTTTGGGTCAAAGAAGAGTTAAATAAGAGTTTTTTGAGGAACACACCAGGAATTGAACCCAGGGTCTTCACACCAACCTACATCCTTAGCCCTTTAGTTTTCATTTTGAGACAGGATCTCTCTAAGTTGCAAAATTGCCCAGGCTGGGCTTGAACTTGTGATCCTCGTGACTCAGCCTCCTCACGTGCTGGGATTATAGGTATGCACCACCATGCCTGGCTGTAACAATTAATTTTTAAAACACAAAAGAGTCCATTAGTTTTTAGATAGTTGCCCAACTTTTCCTCCATCCACTCCCAGAATACAATTTTAATAATTTTTTTCATCTCCCCACCGCTTTTTCTTTGCGGTGCTGGGGATTGAACCAAAGCAGTGTCAAATACTCTGCCACTGAGCCACATCCCTGGCCCATTTATATCTTTTATTAACAAAAGATAGAGGATATGGAACATCTTATCTGACCACATAGAAGCAAGGGGCTCTGCGTTCACCATGGACACTTGGGGATCTTATCTGGACACTTGAGCATGCATTCCTTACGGAATGCTGCACAGCTCTGCAGGAAGGCCCCTACAGGTGCCCTCTGATAGTCCCAGAAAATATCCTTCTGCAGCACGGAGAATCAGCACTGTGACTGCCCTTCTCCTGCTCTTGGAGAAACTTTACCCGAAGGAAAGGACTCAGGCATTTGGGATCCAGTGCTGGCTTCACTTTGCCATCCTAAGGCCTGTGCTGGGAGCTCAGTGTCCTGTGACAGGGACTTGTTGGGGTGGGGTGGGGAGGCCAAGCTCACTGCTGCACTCAGCACAGGCCTCAGTCCCTCCCAGGCCTCCTGGCAAGAGCAGCCTTGGGCCGCTTCTAGGAGCTTTCTCAGCTCACAAAGAATGGTGCTTTGAAGAGCAAGATCTTCCTCGGTTTGGACTGGAATGTCCCCTAGAGGCCAGGTATTTTGCCACAGTGAGGATGAAAGCTGACTAACACAAAGCCTGTGTTGGTAAGGCTGGGGGCTGGGGGTGCAGCCCAGACTCTGCCCCGGAGCAGGGGACAGAAGCAGCACTTCGGGTTTGGTGTGGCTCCCTGGCAGAACCCTTGTCTGCATGCACAGGCCCCGGACTGGATCCCAGCAAAGCAAAAGACACACATCTTTAATCCCAGCATTCCAAGAGGATGAGGCAGGAGGACCGCAAGTTCAAACCCAGCCTGAGGGAGATCCTGTCTCAAAGTAAAAGCTAAAAAAGGGCTGGGGACAGACATAGCTCACTGCGAAGGTCCTGGGTTCAATCTCCAGTACCAGGGGGTAAAAGCACATCTAACAAGTACCTGCCTCAGAGTTAGCAGCAAGCGCTGGGGAGCTCAGGGAGATGCAAGTCCCCTGACCCTGGGCTTCTGTGCATAGACCCAGCACTGTGGTTAGAAACGCACATTCCCTGGACCTAGCTGAGACCTGCTGAATCTGGGACCCTTCACAGGGCAGGGAACAGCAAGCTCTCTCCATAGGCACTGCAGGTGGTTCTGATACCCACTGCAGTTTAAACACTTCTGTCTCCTTTCCCAGCAGGGAGCAGGGACTGACCCCCTGCTGGCTTTCCCTGAAGGTCCTCACTCAGGGGCCACCCACTTACCTGACGGATACCTGCGAACTCTCTAGAACACCTGTTTCCAGAGCACCTGTTTCAGGCTGTATCTCCCTCCACCAAGCCCTGAACACTGACCCTTCTGCTCCTCAGATCCTGACTTGATGGGGACCCACACGCCAAACAGGAAATCAAATCCAACTCCAGGGGAAATTAGATCTTCACTGCCTTCCAAGACTTCTCGATTGGTGGAGACAGACATTTCATCCAAGAAATCCCAATGAATGCAAGGATAATGCTGAATGTGCTTTGGATAGGAAATTCTAACACACACAAAGGGTGAAATGCAATCTCTTGATAAATATGAAGATCTTCCACCTCTCCAATATAAAAAAGTAAATGAGGAAAACATTTTTTCTATTGTCAAAGAGTGAAGAAGAAAAGAGAAAATAGTATTAGCAAATGTTATAGGGGAGATAAAATGGTGACTTTACGTCCCACTGGTGTGGCTGCACATCATGAAACACTCATAGCTCAGGAATCACAGTGAGAGAGGAGCCCAGCCCTCCACAGGGAATTGGGCAACTATGGGTTAACGAGGTAACTATGCCGTTTGTAGAATGCACCTGAGCAGCCATGACAACTTCTGTAATCTGTCACCAAGGGAGCGAAGTGACTCAGAAAGTGCTAACAGAGCTCTTTGCTCTCCGCCTCGCCACTGCTCTGCTTTGTGTAAATCCTGCTTGCTATATTCCCAGGGAAACTCCAATGAAATTAAGCCTCGTAGATGTAAAAAGAGGTACATAAGGAAGTGCAAACTTCTGATCGGGGCTCTTGAGACCTACAGGAGTCACTGGCTGAGCCACCGGCATCATTAAAAGCCACTTTTTGCTCCTATCTTCGTGTTAAAGAGTTATCTGTGCTGGGGTCCTCACTGTTTCCTACTTCAACAGAAGCATCCAGGCACAGCAGAACATCCCTCCAATCTCAGTATTCTGGGAAGCTGAGGAAGGAGAATCACAGTGTGAGGCTGTCAGGTGCAATTCTATATCATTTTGGGGAAAAATCATTTGATTGGGCCTAGTTTTCCTACGTACAGGCCAGCTATGGCATTTTGAGACAAAACTTCATTTTGGCCTCAGGTCACAGCTAAGAACTCAATGGTCCGGTGATGGCTGTAATGCTCCAGGGTAGGATTACACCAGCTGAAGACATCCTGGGAGGAACAAAATCTTCACCTACTCAGTTCCTCATTGATCTAGGATTTCCTCTGCCCCCCAGTCATCTGTTACATTTGTTTCTCCTGATGTACTGAATAAAAGGTGCAGCAACCTTGGGTGCTTTTCCTCTTTGCCACCCAGAGCAGCACTGATCAGGCCCAAAGCTCAGCTTCTTCTCAAAGTCTCATTTTTCTACCTTTTGTGTATAATAAGTCAATTTGCTGAGCCGGGGATTCAGCTCAGTGGTGCCGCTGCCTACCTTGAAAGCACAAAGTCCTGAGTTCAATCCCCAGTATCAAAAAAAAAAAAAAAAAGTCAATTCACCTTGTGCTGCCCTGGCTCGCAGGAGACTAGGACATACTGCAGTTCTAGTAACATCCCCTTTCCCTGTTCCCTACATGAGGCCAGACAGGGCAACTTATTGAGACCCTGTCTCAAAATGAAAAACAAAATGAAACAACTCACAGATGCTTACCATACAAAGTCATATTTGAAAGTGAAATCAATAGGACACACATGTGTAAATACCAAATAGTTTCTCTGGTGTGAGAAACTAAAAGTGCAAATAAGGATTAAAATTAATAATTGATTACGTGAAATAGGAAGAAAAGGCCCAAAGGGGTAGGGAAAGTGAGAAGGGTAAGGGAAAGAAAAGCAAGGAAAGGAAAAAATGGAAACAAAGTCTTTGTAAATAGGGAAGGATAGAGGGGGTGAAGGGAGGGCAAGGAATGGGGAAAAAATGAGAACCAAGATACATCATGTACAGGTACAAGTTCCTAATGATGAATGTAAACGTACTGTATACCTAAAGTGTACCAATACAAGAATTTAAGAATACAAAACAAAAAACAAAGTCATATTTTATTCATTAGCATTTCACCCATTAAAATAATACACATCAAAGGTTTTTTTTACAGCATTTTAGGATTTCTTATTTATAATAAAATTTCCCACAACATTAACATTAACAAAAAGAGAGTACTTGAATTTATTAAGATGAATCCACTGGATGAATATTAAATATCTATTTCCATTCTGTACTCACAGAGAATCTTGTGACATGCAGCAATGCTGACAAACCTGAAAGAGTAGAATCCAGAACCTTACATCCAGCATACACTGCTTCCGCGTGGCCTGCTCCAATCCGCCCGACGCCTTCCACGAGTGGAGTGCATGCTCTCAGGGGGACTGCTGCTGGCCGGCCACTGCATTAATGTGGACAGTTCCGGCACTGCTGTGTCCAGGCGACTGTTTGTGTCCCCCACAGTGTCTCCTGACTGTCTCCTAAGTGAGAAGAAAATGCAACCTCGAAGTTCCTTCCCAAGGCTCATCACTGTCACCGATGCGGGGCAATCAGTATGAGGTTAGAAGTTGGAATCCGCCACAATAGCACTGGGCTGAGTCAGTGAGCTCTATGTTTAGGAGAGATTCAGGACTAATGGTCACGTTCATAAAGCCAGAAGTGAATTTTGACGATTGCGTCTGGGGATCAATTAGCAATTTGTAATAATCTTTATATTATGTTTGAAAGTAGGAATGTGCCTGTGTACACAGAAACATCTTGGAAGAAAATATACCAAAATATTAAATATAGTTATAGATGGGGCTACTCTCATCTGTGTTTTTAAATATTCTCAAGAGGTTATGAATACTTTTATGATCAGATGAAAATATTTTAATCTATATGCTAATTTGTTTCATTTATACCACTAGGTCCTCTTAGTTCACTGAAAAGAAAGTTTTGTGCTATTATCTATTTGTTTCTTTTTTGTAAGAGTCTTATTTTGTCTAAGACTTGTTCTCTAACATTTTGGCCATTCTCCTAAGATTATGATACACAGTGTATTAACTAATGTTATTCTTTAATTAATTTGTTATACAATCTTGTTTTATTTTTCATAGAAGAAGACTGTTTTTAAAAAATATTTTTTGTTAATGTCTACTTGTATTACATTGAAATAAAGTCTTTAAAATGAAGAAATGTAATCAGATAAAGTGCTAAAGCCTGTGTTTAAGGGGAAGGTAGAAAGCACACGCTTTCTACCTGGTGGAGTAGAACTGTGTCTGATGAGGCTGTCATCACGAGTCCATGTTCTCCTCCGTCCAGTGTCAGCGTGTCCCTGATCCGTGTGAAAACAGACATTGGAGTCTCGCCCAGTTCTGCAGGTGTGGCTGACCCCCAGGTGTACGGGGAGATGGGATGGAGTCTCAGACCCTTTAGGGTAGCAGCCAGACAGACAGGGGTCCCGACGCCATCTGCCCATCAGCACTAACTTACTCTTCTGAGAGAGCCTGAGGCTATGTGAAGGCTTCGCACCTTCCAGCCTTTTATTTTCCCGAGATTTACTGATACTCACAACGCACCAGGTGCTGCTGTGCACACCAGGCCCTTCTGCATTATTTAAGGACATTGCTGTCTTTCAGACTGGAGGTGTCTCGCTCTGTGTCTGTTCTCCATTGTGTATTCTCTTGCCTGTTCATCCTGATTGGCCGATGTCCTTTAACATTTGACAACCTGACCCGACCGGAGGCAGGGATCAGCCTTCCCTGCACCCAGGAGGAGAGGGCCACTGTCCACAGGTGCCCTGGGCCGGCTGTCTACACATCCAGCAGCTCCAGCTGTCCCTGGCCTCTGGTCTTCCCCTTCCTTCCTGTTCCACAGCTGCTGTCCCAGTTCTTTGTGTCTTTTAAGGAAACATTTTACTGAGGTGCGATTGATAACAAAAAGTGATGCGTGTGGAGAACTGGAGGATCCTGGAGAGGAGGCTGGCCCCCAAAGCCATGGCCCCACCCCATCTGTCCTCCCACCTGGCTGCTCAGTGTCTAGGAGCACTTAGGTAAGTGAACAGCACTACGCTGTTTAGGGATCCTGGCCCTCCTCCCCCTGCCCCAATCCCCTCCTCCTCCTCCCCCTTCTCCACTTCCGGCTGCTCTGGATCCTCCCGGGACGGTGTTGGGGACAGGCCTTCTCTCGGCAGTGTCCTCCGGCTCACCCTCCTTGTGACAACTGAAAGGGTTTCCTTCCTGTTAAAGCTGAACAATGTTCCGCCATGGTTATGTATTAGGTATTATATATCATGTATGGATGTCACATGTTCCTCACCTTCAACTGTCCAGAGACACTTGGTTGCTGTTGTGAATAATGCCGCAATGAACAGTGGAGTTCAAAAACAAAACAAAACAAATAGTGGAGTTCAGATATTTCTCCACGATCCCAATTTCAGTTCCTTTGGACGTGTTCCAGAAGGGGGATTGCTGGGTCCTGTAATAGCAGAGGAGCCCACTCACCAATTGAGCAGTCAGTGCACCAAGTCACATTTCTACCAACAGTGTCAACAGCAGTGCACCTGCACTGACTCTGTTCTTTCCTCCAATAGCAGCCGCCCTGACAGGTGTGGCATAGGTGTGGCATAGCATTGCACTATGGTTTTGATTTACATTTCCCTGGGGAGCAGTGACGCTGAGGACTTTTTCATTTGTCTGTTAGCCAGGCAGGGGTCCAATTTCACTCTTTCCTTCCTTCCTTGCCTCCTTTCTATTTCTTTTTCTTTTTGCCTGTGGATGTCTGTTTTTTCCAAAGCCATTTGTCAAAGAGATGACCCTTTCCTCATGGTGTATTCCTGGCACTCTTGTAGGCACAGGTATATTTTTGGCCTCTCCATTCTGTTCATTGGTCTACACACCCTTTTCTCAAGCCCACACCATACTATTTTGATTACTATAGCTTTGCAATGTGTTTTGAAATCAGGATGTGTGATGCTTCCAGTTTTGCTCTTCTTGCTCAAAGTCACTTTGGCTCATTGGAGTTCTTCAGGGTTGCTTTTCCTGTTTCTTCTTCTCCCTCATCTGTCTGGGGCTTTCAGTACCAGGTGGAGCAGAAGCGGAAGGTGTCAGCATCCTCCCATCCAGATCTTACAGGAAAAGCTGTCAGAATCTCACCACGGAGTCTGGTGGTCCTTGTGGACTTCTCATAAACAATTTTTACCATGTTGAGGTAAGTTCCTTCTATACCTAACGTGTTGAGGGTTTGTATAATGACAGAATTTGAATTTTGTCAATGATTTTTCTACATCTATGGAGATGATCAAGTGATTTGTGCACTTCATTTTCTTAATGCTATGTATCACATTGACCTGTACAGGGAGGGGATCTTTGCATCCCAGAGATAAACCTCACTTGGTCGTGGTGTATGATCCTGTAACATCCTGATGAATGGTGTGCTAATATTCTGTTGAGCTTATCCATATGCAGCCCTTCTCCTTTGTCCCCTCTTCTTCCCCTTCTTCCTCTTCCTCCTCTTCCTTCTCCTCTTCTTCTTCTTCCTCCTCCTCCTCCTCCTCTTCCTCCTGTACTGGGATTGAACCCAGAGCTTTGAAATTGAGCTATATCCCCAGTCCGTTTTTATTATTTAGTTTGAGATAGGGTCTTGGTAAGTTACTAAATTTCCCAGGATGGGTTTGAACTCGGGACCCTCCTGCCTCAGCCCCCCAGAATGCTGCGATTACAGTTGTGGACTACTATACCCAGCTTCTTTGTTGGGAGGTTTTAAAAAACTGTCCCTATTATAATTAGCTGATTGAGTTTTCCATTGTTATTGGTGTGTTCAGACTTTGTATTTCTTCTTGATCCTGTCTTCACAGGTTTTGTTTCTTAGTAATTTATCCATTTCTTCTGGATTATCTACACTGTTGGTGTTTAATTGTTCACAATGTTCCTTCATGATCTTTTATTTCTGTGGCATTGGTAATAATGTCTTCTCTATTTATTTATTTGAATTTTTCCTTAGTTTAGTCAAGGATTTATCAATTTTGTTTATTTTTTAAATGTTTGTTTTTGCAGTGCTGGGGATTAAACCCAGGTCCTTTGCATTGAGCCACATCTCCGGCCCTTTTCTAGTTTTTATTTGAGACAGGATCTCAGTTGCTTGGTTCCCCAGGCTGAGCTTAACCTTGCAGTGCTTTTACCTCAGTCTCCCAGAGCGCTGGGATTACAGGTGTGTTCTGTCACTCCTGCGCCCCACCAAAACAACAACAACAGAAACAGCACTAAGCTGGTTATGGTGGTGCACACCTGTGATCCCAGCACTCGAGAGGCTGAGGCAGGAGAATTGCCAAGAGTTCCAGGGCAGCCTGGGCTACACAGTGAGTATGAGGCCAGCCTGAACTAGATAGGGAGACCCTGTCTCCAAAACAACCAACAGCCAACCACAACAACAGCACCGACAAAACCAACCACTTAGTCTTGTCTTTTTTTCCCCCCGAGTATTTTTTTCTATTCCTTTAAAAAAATTTTTTTTTTGACAGTACTGGAGATTGAACCCAGGGCCTCTGGACTGAGCCACATCTACAGTGATCTTTAAATTCTGAGATAGCATCTTGCTAAATTGCCAAGTTCCCCAGGCTGGGCTTGAACTTCCAACCCTTCTGCCTCAGCTTCTTGAGAGCTTGGGATCATAGGTGTGTGCCACCACACCCAGCTGACCCAGTGGTTTTTCAACAGTGTCCTATTTATACTTCATGTATTTGAAAATTTTTTCATTTTCCATTTGTTTTTGATTTCTAGTTTCATATCATTGTAGTTAGGAAAGGTATTTGATATACCAAATCTTGTTAAGTTAGCAATGACTTACTTTGTGAGCTGGAGTGGGATCCATCTCACGGAAGAGCAGCACATTCTGCTCATCGGTGGGATGTTCTGTGTCCATCTGTTAGGTCCAGTTGGTTCCTAACTTGTGAGTCTACTCTTTCCTGATTTTCCTCCCTAGATATTCTACCCATTGCTCAAAATTGGGTTCAGAGGTCTCCTACAATTTGCATATTGCTGCCTTTTTCTCCTCCGCCAATAATGCCTTTATATGCCTAGGTGCTCCGACGGTGGGCCCGTTTACATTCGTAATTGCTGTATCTTCTTGTTGAATGGACTCTTACCATCACGTAAGCAGATCTGCCTCTGGTGATAGTATTTGACCTAAACGTTTTTCTCTGACGCAGGTGTGACCTGGTCTCTTGACCGCCGTTTGCTTGGTGGTCTTTCGGCCTTTTGCCATTTCCCACTTTCAGCCCACGTGTCCCCAAATCTGAGACCCTGCTCCGAGCACTCCCACGGGAGAACCCAGCAGTAGGGGCTGGCTGCCCGGAGACGAGCACCCTGCTTTCTCACCTCTAAGGCTAAACTGGAGGGAGAGATACTGTAATGTGCGCTTACGGTTGGTCTCACAAGTTAAAACTCTCTACAGTTAAGTGAGTTGGAAATAGGCGACAGCAAGAGAACAGGTATGGCATTTTATAAAGGAAACACAGCTCTGCTGTCCTTTCCGCTTATCAAGTGCGCTGTGGCCTCAGAGGTGTGAGGGTGTGGTTTCCACAGCACCGGAAAAGGTCAGGCCCTCAGTCCCGGAGGGCAGATGGGGGGCACCTCGCCGCACCCCGCCTCGGGACCTCTGTGGAGACCCCCCAGCAGGCCCCTGCAGCCCCCCATCACTGCAGAATAAAAAAGGCATGTTTTGTGCCATGAAAGTGGCTTTCTCTCGGGAACACGGGCAGTGCTTACATACGCAGGACGCTGGGTGATTCAGGAAGATTAAATATCGGCCTGACCTTCTAAGGACAAAAATAGCCTTCTTTGAGAGTTCTCAGAGCGTTCCAGGGCTCTGGGAAATTTTAGCTCTGAAAATAGCAGGACCACTGCCCGTCCTGGGAGTGCCCGGTGCTGGGCGGGAGCCCAGGGCGTCACAAGTCCCCTTCCAGCCCCGCCACCGAGGGAGGCGCGCGGGCGCGGGCGTTGCCCTGGGAGCCCAGCCTGCCCTGCCCGCTGCCCCGGAGCGCTGCGGCCCGGAGCCTCCGAAAGGGCGCGGGGCTGGGGTTCCCAGGGCTGCCGGGTCCTCAGACTTCGGGGAGCCCAATACCGTGGAAGCTCACGTGGGCCCGGCCGTCGCTGCGGGCGGCCCGGAATTGGCCTGGCGGACAGGGAAGCCCGGGACGCGCCGAGGCCGCCCGCACCTCCGCTATCCTCGGGAGGACTCCGGCCGCGGCCACGGCCAGGGCGGCGCTCATGCGTCCTACCTGCGTGCGCGCGAGCCTGCGTACGTGTGCCTGTGTGCGCGTGCGCGGGAGCGTGTCCGTGTCTGTACACGCGTGTGTCTGTGTGCGCGCGTGCGTGCCGCAGTAATGGGGCTGCGCGGCAGGGCGGCGGAGTGGACCAGGCCTGTGTGGAGCCCGCGCCCCAAGCCGGGCCAGGCCGACGCCTCCGCCTCTCGCCGCCTCGGTCCCCAGCTATGCCCCCTCGGGGCGTCGCTTCTCTGGGCCGGGCGGGGCCGCACAAGCGGAGCCGGAGTCCCGCAGTCCACGCCTGGGGCGGACCCGGGCTCGGCACCGCCGGGAAACAGCGCCACCTCGCGGTGCCCGGGGCCCAGGCCCATCCTCTGCAGCCCCTGCACAACCCTGGGCCAGCACTGGATGAAAATGGCTCAGCCTGGAAATCACCGCCTTGAGGTTCCATACGTTCCGGAGAGGAGCCACAGGCATGCGCCGAGGGACGAAAGAAAATGGGCTCCTAATGTTGGAGAAGGGTCTCAAAAAATCCTTCCAAACTCGTGTGGAACAGAAAGGGATCTGAGACGTGAACAGCCGGGCGTCTAAGGCTAGTAGTCAGCGAAGGCCTGCGGGCAGAGGAGAGGCCAGGCCCGGGTGATCACAGGCCCTGGAGCCCCTAAGATTCAGGGGGTGCTGAGGGCAGAAGGTGGGGGTGTCCCTGCTGTCCGAGGGTCACACGGACGGGAGAAGCCAGAGAGTGGAGTCGGGCTCACAGCAGGATGGTCCCTGGGTATCAGGGCTCTGTCCCCAGCCCGCTGGGCCCCACCTGCCTTCATCTCCGCCCCCCACACCCTAAAGACTTGCGGTGCCGGTGGCAAATGGATGGCGTTTCACGTGCTCCATTTGGTTTGCTGGACGTGAGACTTTCACGTGCAGTGTATCCCTCGCGTGGCCACTGCTGCCGAAGAAACCCTGACCCGAGCCAGCGGGTGGAGCCTCCATTCTGAGGTATGGTCCCTGTGCGTCTGACCTAGCTCCCCTTAAACCGCGGCTTTCCCATGAGCTAGTTGCCCTCACAAAAATAAACCTAATCTGACGTCCTCCGGGAGGAATGATAACGCCTTCTGTGCTGTAGCGAGAAGGGAGACGTGGGCCCCACACTCCGATCCGCAGAGCTCTTTAAGAAGACTACAGGTGCAGCCGACTTTGACAAGGAAGAGCTATCACTCGGACATCGGTGCACAGTCTGGGCTCCGGACATTCATGCCAGAGAAAGCAGCTTTGTCTGGATTTGATACATTATGACATCATGACACCCAGATATGTGTATTTACTCGGTGAATTTTCCGGGGAATTTATTTTAGGGACATACACAAGGTTTTATAGAGACTGAGAATGATATGTCCAATTGGCCTGGGGCCTAATAACGTTTAGCAATTCAGCAGCACAACAGGCGTTGTCTTTTGGAGTGTTAATTCCCCAGGGAGGCTCAGCGTCTCTCGGTTTTAGTTGAGGCAATAAAATCCCATTTTTTCGGAAATTTGTACCCAGCAAGGTGGGACAGACCCTTCCTGCATCTGTGGTCCATCCCTGGAGGGTTTCGGCCCTGGTGAGGCCTGAGGGGTGGGGTTCCAGCACCTGTGAGCTGGGCTCTGTTCCACTAATAAAGGTCCAGCTTCCCTTTGCCACGTACCATTTCATACGTGCCTACAGAGCTTGTCTGGGCTAATCAAATGTAACATAATTTAAAACTATCGCTAAGTTAATGGGGTCCTTTTCCTTTTTAGGTGCGTTGTGTGTGTGTGTGAGTGGGGATTGAATTTATTGCTTTCTTACTCAGCTGTAGCCCCATCCTCAGCCCTTTTCTTTCTTTTTATTCCCTGTTTTTTTTTTTTTATTTCCTTTTGAAACAGGGTCTCCCTATGTAGTTCAGGTTAGCCATGAACTCACTATGTAGCCCAGGCAGTCCTCCTGCCTCAGCCTCCTGAGTTCTGGGATGACAGATTTGTGCCACCATGCCTGGCTCTAGGTGGATTTTTAAAAAATTAATGTGAAACAACTTTTAAAAAAATATGGAGCACTTCATGAATTTGGGTGTCATCCTTGGCTGGAGGCCATGCTAACCTCCTCTGACTGTTCCGGTTTTTATATGTGTGTTGCCAAAGTGAGCACTGGGTGCATCCTTTTCAATGAAAGATACTAATGGCACAACCTGGGGCGGGGTCCTCTGGGTTTGCCCAGCACTTGCAAAGCTCTGGGTCCATCGCCAGCACGAGAGCCATCCTGACCCTCGCTCTGCAGTGTGAAACATTTGCCCAGTAATGCCTAGCTTCTGGTTTTAAATCCAAACCCTATAGATAACAGCGCTTTGGAGAGAATGGTTTTTCCTGTGTGCCTGGGAAGGGCTGTCCCGAGGGCCCTTTGGGGAGTGGCCCCTGTCCCCAGCCCTCAGGTCGGACCCCACCCACTGGAGGCGCCTGGGAAGCCCCTGGTGCTGTCTCCACCAGGCCCAGGGCACTGGAAACTGTTGCGTGTTTGAAGTCACTGAGCGCTGCAGGATGCTGGAGGTGTCGCAGGCCGAGACTGACGTTGTGGACACAGTGAAGAAAGGAGGAAGAAAAGGCAACAAGAAAGCTCTCTGCAGCCTGGTGAGGGCCCTGCAGGCCCAGTGGGCGCATCTGGGAGGAGCAGGCCAGACGGGAGGCGGGGGACCCTTCTCCCAGCCCCACTCCCCAAGCTCACTTGGCACCAGGCTATTTATTCATTTATTTATTTTCTATCCTATGTTTTGAGGCAGAACATTTACCATTACGTTTTAGATGTGCACAATGCTAGCACTCATCATAGGGAACGGGCACCTGTGCGTGAGGTGCCCTGTCCCTCCTCTCTTTCCCATCCTCCCTCCCCTCGACCACCCTCCCCTTCCTGTACACAAAAGCTTTGCTTCCATTTTCTCCTTCTATTTTCACTTTTTTTCAGGGTTTCCCGTTCCCCTCTTGTTCCCCTTCCCATTTGAACATTTTCTTGGCATTTCCCCAATATCTGTTATACATTTCAGTCTTTATTTCCACTTTCGGTTTCTCACACCAGGGAAATAATGAGGTATTTACACATGTGTGTCTGATTTATTTCACTTAATTGTATGGTCTCAAGGTCCATCCATTTAGCTAGAAATGTCTCAAGCTCATCCTTCTTTATGGCAGAGTAGTACTCCATTGTATAAAAAAGCCACGTCTTTATTCATTCATCAGTTGATGGGGATTTGGGCTGTTTCCAAGCTTTAGCTATTATAAACTGTGCTGCTGTAAACATGGGTGTGCGTATATTGCTGTGATACGATGCTTTTAACTCTTTTGGGATGAGTCCAGCTATTTTAGCAGAGCCAGGTTTTACGGGGGAGAAGGGGGATGTTCTGACACCCTGCTCTACCTCAGGGTCCCGAGCATCTGTCTCACGGAGCGCCCCAACCCTTGGAAGGTGTTCTGGCCACACCCTCCTTGGGTTGGAGGCTCCCAGGTTCCCTTGCTGCGGTCCTGGTTCCCAGCCCTCAGCTCTGTCTCCTTTGTGAGCTCCCTGGAGTCTGGCGGGACTGTGGTCTCCTCGGAGAGGTCCCTGAGGTCCTTGTCCTGCTGCTTCGGGAGGGAGATGGAGGCAGGAGCAGCCTGGAGGCCAGCCGGGTGTGGCGGGGGTGGGGGGGGGAAGAAGGCCTCAGGCCATGTCCTGTCCCCCGTCTCTTGTCCCTCAGAGCCTGGCCTTCACTCCCACACCCTGGTGGGTTGTCCTGAGCCCCGCTTCTTCGGGTCGGCAGCACCTCCCTGGCACCGGAGGCAGGGGAGAGGGCCTCTGAGCTGCAAGAGGACCGAGTGACACTCACTCGCCCGACTCATACTCCACACTGTGAGCACAGAATTGCAACACTGTATCCATCAATGAGCACAAATGTTACAGTCCATTAAAAAAGAAAACAAAAGACAGAAAGAAAATCAGAGCCCCAGCCCCAGCCTGGGCTCTGAAGCAGAACCTGTTTGCACTGGGCTGCCTCGCTGTTCCGCACTCATGTAATAAGGACTCTGTTCCGGGGCAGAGGCAGCAGGGCTTTCTGCACAGGGCTTTAGGGGACTAACACGGGGCTTCCCAGGCACTGGTGAGACAGGTGGCGCTGTCTCACCCCTGGGTAGAAGGCAGCAGCAAGGACGTTTGCCTCGTGGCCGGGCTGCCTCCCTGCCAGGCCCTGGGGCGTGGGGCGCATGCTGTCCTCCACGCCTGGCCCCTTCCTATACCAAACACATGCTTCCTGGCAGGTCCAAGGGCCTCCAAACGCTATCCGTGGGTGTGTTTAGTTTAGAGAGCTGTGAAGTCCTGATAGGTCTCCCACCACCTCAGCAGCTATTAAGTATAGTAGCTGCCCTCTTCCTATGGTGCCTTGCCCCCTCCCCTGTGTGACGTCACGCCAAGATGGCTGCTCCCACCAAAGAACAAACCCTTCTTCCCAGCATGGCCCTGGTCCCACCTAGAGAGTAACCTAATACTCACCGCCTACCACCTAGTGACGTCACAGGCTCCTCCATTCCCTAGTCACTGCCTCACTCAATCCCACCTCAGCCCCTACAAACCCCACCCCAGTCTCTATAAAAGACTCTCCCTGCCCCCGCCATATTGCTTTTGTCTCTCCTTTGTTCAGAGACAGCCCGGAGGATCTGTTCCCCTAATAAAGACTTGTTGTGGCCTGGTCTGGTCTTGGTCTTTGGCCCTTTTACCTGACAAGTCCCACGCACGTATTCTCATTGTTACCATAGTTCCTCCCGGTAGATGATGATGACCGTGATCCTCACCCGGAGCCGTCAGTCCCCAGCCCTGTGGAAGCAGAGTGGTCATTTCGGCAGCGCCCTGCTCTCAGAACAGCTGCGGGCTCCGGGCCTATTTTGGGTGAAGAAGCAATTTCTTCAAGCCCTAGGGCAAACTGCTGTTTCCCTAAGTTTCCAGGTATATAATGCCAAACCTAAAGGTCTATTTTTATTAAAAAATAAAGAGCATGTCTCCACGTAAGGGCACCTTCTGAGGTACCGGTGGCTAAGGCTTCAACATATCAATTCCGGGGACACATTCCAGGCCACCACACATTATGTTACGTTTTGTTGTAAAGCTCTCCCTTCCAACCCTGTAATCCCCCACTTCTTTGAGGTTTCACTTTCTGTTGTTTTAGCTGCTTGAAGACAACCGTGGTCCAAAAATATTAAAAGGAAAATTCAAGCATAAATAACTCATTGTGTTAAATCGCAGGCGCCCGAGTGTCTCAGTGAGCTCCTACGCTGTCTCCATCTGTCCCAGGGCAGTGCCACTGTCCCATGTATCCACCCGTTGGTCACCATTCAGTCACCAACCGAGTTACCGCAGCATCTTAGGAAGAAAGGATCAGCACAACAACACATTTGTGGGGAGGGAGAGATAGAGAAGCTACATTCACAAAACTTTTATTAAAGCATATTGTTAAAATTATGCTGTTTTATTGGTGTTGCTCTTAATCTTCATAGTGCCTACTTTACAAATTAAACCTTCTGTAGGTATGCTGTGTAGGAGGAAATCATGGATGCATGAAGGTTGGTACTGTCCGTGGTTTCAACTGCTAAGGGTCTCGGCTCCTGTCTCCCACGGACAAGTGCACCACCGTGTGCGTGTTTGTAACATCAACTGCTTCCTGTTGTGCAGGTCTTGGTCAAAAAGGCTTGGGAAACACAGCGGTGCTTAGATGTAGGGTGCCCTGCCTGACCCTCTTTCTCTCTGGGGTGGGTGGAAATCATAAGCTCTGGGTGCCAGCTGGGAAAGGTGGGTATGGACAGTGGATGGATGCTCTTGCCCTCATGAGTACCCCTCCACTTAGCCATTGTTTGTTCTCCTCCGGCTTTGAGTGCCATCAGGCTGGGGCAGGTTCTGTGCCATTTTCCTCCTCTGGGCTGTCATCATGCGAGGATGTTCTCAGCTTCCACAGGCTGCTCTCAGGTCCTTGGCTCCTCCAGTTCAACTGCCCAGAAACCCCTTCTCCAGAATACCACCCTCCCTTCAACCCTTCCACTGTCCATTCTGTCACCAACTGGGAAGAACATTTTAAGGGCAGGTGTGGACAGCCCCCCTCTGAAGAAGCTCAAAGTCAGATTTTTTTTTGTGAGACAAGGTCTCACGATAGAGTTCAAGCTGTCTTTGAACTTGCTGTGTAGCCCAGGCTGGCCTCAAACTTGCAGCAGTCCTTCTGCCTCAGCCTCCCAGTTACACAGGTGCCACCACACCCAGCCAAAGTCAACTAATTTTGTAAGCTTAATCACCTCTGCCAAAACCCTTTTGCCAGATAAAGTCCTGTTGTTGTGCTGCTATGCTTCACGATGTTTGCGGTGTTTAGCATCCCAGAGGCCAAGGTAGGAAGTTCTGGGACTTTCTGGATTTTGCACACACGGGCTCGGGTCCTTTCGGTGACCATGAACTCGCACTCAGTCAGTAGAGCTGCAAACTTGTGTTGTCCAGTGGAAAAGGTCCCACCACAGGCTTTCGCAGTTTTCCTTTTGCACCCTCTTAAGACATTAGCTGGATTTGTCACTGCTTGGAAAATGTATTTCAGTGACATTTTCTCCCTTTATTCCTGACAGATGGTCTAGACCCCTTTTTGTGAGATTTCTTTGCACCAGCTTTGCCTCCCTGCTGGAGTCCACTGATGAGCTGAATAAAGCATCCATTCTATATTTGTGTCGAGTCATGTGTCTGCTTTTTGATGAGGGTGAATCAGGTTTCCAAGAGGCTGCTCCTTGTAGTTTCTGAGACTTTCTAGCCCTGTTCTTCTTAACAGAAGCCTACTACCCTCTGGGGTCACCTGTGGCTCTGACTTTTGAACACAATAGTGTAAAGCTTCACCCTTTGTACAGCTTTCTATCTTTATAGGCTTGCGTGGAAACAGCATCTTAGAAAGAAATTTAGCAGGGAGCATTTTGCCATGTGCGGGATATTTTGGAGCCGGGGTGATTGAAACAATGAACACTCACACACACACAAACATCATACAGCTGCTATGGTTTGGATAGAAAATGTCTTCCCCCAAAGGCTCATGTGCTTAGAATTGGGGCTTTTGGAAGATGATTAGATTACGGGGTGCTGACTTCATCAGTGTATTACTCCATTGATAAATTCATAGCTGAATATGCTGTTAGGAGGTGGGGCTAGTTGGAAGAAGTAGGTCACTGGAGGTGTCTGTCTTAGTTCCTTTTCTCATTCCTGAGACAAAATACCTGACACCCACAAGTTGAGGAAGGAAAGATTTGTTTCAGCTCACAGTTTGTAGAAGTTTCAGTCCATAGTCGGCTGGATCCAAAGCAGGATGGCATGGCAGAAAGGATCACAGAGGAGAAACAGTCCATAGCAGAGCAGGCAGGAGGCAGCAAGCAGCAGGCAGCAGAAGCAGCAGCAACAGGGAAGCAGGCCTCCCTTTCCCTATGATTCCATCCAGGCTACAAGTCTGTTGGGTGGTACCACCCACACCCAGGGTGGGCCTTCTCATTATCCATACCCAAACTATGCTAACCCAATCAGTGGACTAACTTAGTACCATACACCTTTAATCCCAGCATCACACAACCTAGATCCAACCAGCTCTGAAAAGCCCCACCTATGAGTGGATGAGCATTTTGGGGGACATGAGGATTCAAGCCATGACAGTATCACCCAGAAAGATGGATTCTCGTCCCTACTCCTTCCTTTCTCTCTAGCTCTTCCTGCTCTCACTGCTTCCTGGCTTCCACAAGGGAAGCAGCTTTCCTCCTCCAAGCCTTCTGCAAGATGTTTCTGCCTTAGAGCCAGCTGACCATGGATTGACTCCTCTGAAACTGTGAGCCAAAGTAAACCTTCCTCTTTTAAGCAGTGTGTGTCAGATATTTGGTCACAGCAATAAGAAGCTGACTAATACAGCAACTATAACTTTGTTGCTTTTCCCTCTGGGACAATTTAGTGGGCAGGGAGGGCAGGGCTGGATGCAGGGATAGATTTGCCAACTATGGAAACATACAGCCATGGACAATTTACCAGACCGCTCTGAAACCAAGCTTTCCTATTTATTTAAAGGGGAGCAGGCCCAACGTCATGAGCATCTGGTGTGTGCTACAGCATGGAGCCTCGTGCTCAGAGGTGCTTCTGGGTTTAATGCTATCCAGTTGCTACCTTGAAATTTTCAGTCACTTTTGAACATGAGTCTCTGCATTTTCATTTAGCTCTGAGCTGGGCCAGTGTTGTAGCCAGGCCTGCCCCTGACTCTGTTCCTGCCCAGCTGAGTGTGTGGGTTGAGGCATTGCTTGCCACATGGCACTTAGGTACTAAGCGGGATCGTGCACGTCTGCACAGCCAACCCAGGGTGGAAGTCATGCTCACGTCTGGCAGATCCACACGGATGCTACTCGCCCTTAGCCACTTGGCAGCCATCTTGGTTACTGGAGTGACTGCCTCAGTGTCACAGTGCTTGCCTTCAAGTGCCCCTTATTTTACTTAGTGGTGGCCCCAAAGCACAACAGTAATGGTGATAATGATTCAGATGTGCAAAAGAGAAGCTGCAAAGTGCCTCCTTCAAGTGACAAGGAAAAGTTTTTACTTACTGAAGACAAAAGTATGATCAGTTTGCTGAGATCTAGAGTAAGAACTAACCATCCACCCAAGAAATTATAAAGATGAAAAAAGTTCATTCCCGCTTTGTTATCGCACCTTAAACTGAAGCTTACAGCCACGTGTGTGATAAGGGCTTCCTTAAGATGGCAAAGGCATTACAGCTGGGTGTGCTTTGGAGAAAAACGGCACATACATGCTTTGGGTACCCACTGCAGGTCTTGGGACAGATCTCCTCAGACACAAGGAGCATCTATATTTGTTCATATTAGGGGAAAGTATCACCCAAATTGCTTACTAGTTAAAAAAGATCAACTTCTTAAAATGGGCAAACTTTTGTAATATTGCAACTTCTAGCTCGTGTATTTTGGAAAGCTCAAAGCAATGAAGGTCTTAGTCACTTTCCCTGTTGCTGCGACACAATTCCCGACACCGAAATGTAAAGGGAGAGAGGTTTTTAGAGGATTCAGTCCCAGGGTGATAATAGGAGCTCCTGTCCCAGGCCCACAGCCACCGCCTCCTCCGCAGGCCCCAGCTCCTAACCGCCGTCCGGCTGCTGACTCCACAAGTGGATAAGCGGCCCGCAGCCCTTGGGGGGCGCTCTAGAGCTCACCACAACAAGGACGGGTTTGTGACCTTCCCTCTGGTCTCTCAGCGCTTGGGGCCGAGGTAGAGCCCGCCACCCCTCACTTCCTCCCCTCCTTCATGCCTCCCCTCTGTAATTACAGCCCTTCAGTTCAGATCATTTCCACCAGAACTTGCATGCTTGGTGTCCATTTCCCCATAATAGTAAAAAGTCAGACAGCAGTAATGATGCTGAAATTGCTTCTTTGTTTATCTAATTCCTCCCAGCTAGTATTTACTAAGCATTTACCACATATAGCTCTTTACTGGTGCAGCCCTTCCCTCCTGGGGGCTGCAGTGAGTCAATCGATAAGAATAATGATGATGATAATGCAAAGTGGAAATTAAAAGAAGCCATGGGTTGCTCAGGCAGCGAGGAGAGGAAGACCCTGCCTGGAGGAGGGAACCCTGAAGACAGGCAGGCACCGGAAGAGGCTGCTGCGGCAGGAGCAGCAGTGTGGAGCGGAGCGCTCTGCTTCAGAACCAGGGCTTCCTCAGGTGTCGCGTGTGTTCAGAGGCGGGTCTTTCAGAAAGGGGCTGGGTGGAGGGCACACACACCCAGCGGATCCTTGCACTCATGAGCTCCTGCTGAATGTGCTGTAGGGAGGTGGCCCGGGTGCAGGCAGTGGGCTGCGCCCTGGAGAGGGACGTGGAAGCATGTGTTCGCAGGCAACGCGCCCCTGTAGCCCCTGCACTCTGGGAGAGGTGGCGGGAGGACCTCGAGGGCAAGCCTGCTCTGAGCTGCTCAGCAACGCGTGAGGCCCTGCCCCGAAACAAAAATACAAACGAACAGCGCTTCGATTCTCAGTACCCCTCCTTCTCCCACATGCACACAAGAGAGGTCTTCATTATGTCTAGGACTGTTACTGTTTTTAATTAATTAATTAATTAATTTGGTTCCGGGGATTGAACTCCGGATCTTGTGCTTGCGAGGCAGGTGCTGGAACCACTGAGCTAAATCCCCAGCCCCTTTATTTTATTAAATGTAGCAGTTCTTATTAAGGGCATTGTTTTTCAAACACACATCTATTTATGAAAGAGGATTTTGCGTATTTACCGATTTCTCTTAGGCATAGAGACCAAGGGTAATCAAGGATATTTGATTTAATTGATAGGCATAAGGAAGTGGGTGTAAATGGCATAGCATAGAAAGAGAAGCTAAGTTAAATTGCCATACTGGGGTCACTGCTGAGGGAATACATAATCCAAACAGCTAGCAATAAAGTCCTTCCAGCTCACAAGGCAGAAGCCAGCTTTGTTTGTATACAGGGCCAGCTGGATGGCACACACCAATCAAGAAAGGCAGGCAGACTTCTCATTAGTTTCCAGAGACTTCTGTGGCTGTGATTGGCATTTGTCTCTGGAGCAAGTTGATGCTGGCGAGGACAGAGCTCAGGGAGCGGGGGTCTGAGGGCAGAGTTTGTGCACCCTCCCTCGTGCCTGGCTTAGAGAGGGGACAGTGCAAAACAAAACCTGGGGTGAATGAATTCGGAGAAGGTGGCGGGCTCTCTGATTTGCTCTTGTAGTTCCCCGGGGATGTTAATTTGCTAAGGAGCCTGAGATTCCCTGTAGCAAAAAAGAGCTGCTAAGGTATTTACAAAGTAGTTAACTTAAATCAGACTTTCAATGATCCATTAATCAAGTTCAGTTTTGTCAACTCTCTGTCCTCTCTATGAGAAAGTCCAGAAATTGACAGTGTTTAGAAATTTTTTGGCAACCCGACTTCTATGCCCCAGCATCTGTGTGACATGTAAAGACTCAACTCAGTGAGTAGATGTGGACCAGCTCTGCTGCTCTGACTCATGCAGAGTTACCTAGGTGCAAGCTGCGGACCAGTTAGTTATGTGCATGGGACCATTTCATAATGTTTGATCTTTAAGTTGGTTGCTGGTTAGTCAACAACAGCATAATTTATAGATCTGAGAAAATAGCATGTATTTCATAACACCCCCCCAAACACGCAGGCATACATACACCACACACACACACCCCTAAGTTTTTGAGGTACTGGGCATTGAACCTAGGGATCTCTCTCTCTCTCATATTGAACTACATCTCCAGGCCCTTTGTCCCCTTTTTAATTTTTTTGAATCAGGATCTTGTTAAGTTGCCCAGGCTTGACTTGGAACGTGTGATACTCCTGCCTCAGTCTCCCAGAATTCCAGGATTATAGGCATGTGCCATCATATCTAGCTGAATTTTATAATAATTTTAATTTTACTTATTTTAATTTTTTTGAGGTTTTATCATGCCAGCACCTCAGGCATGCTAGGCAAGTGCTACTAAGCTACTTCCTCAGTCCAATAATTTTAATTTTAAATCAAACAAGTGTTAATATTAATTAGCTAAAACAACCAGGTGAAACTTGTATTATTTGTAATTAATCCTAATTTGCTGATAGTGAAATAAGTTTTTTTGGATCAATTTTTTTCCAGTAAAAACTAAGTGATTGTAAAGGAAATGACTCTGGAGAAATGAAGATTAAAAGAGTTTGTCATTATTTTACTTAGAAATACTATTTTTCATGAATTTAATTTGGTTTTATAGCAGAATTAAATCTGAATTACATCTCAATAAAGCTTTTACTGGAGAAAATTTAAAAATCAGCTCTGTGATCTCCATATACTGAACAAGATGAGACTTTAAATGCACTTCAGACTCTTGCCCCATCTTCTCCCAGGGTTTCTCCAAGGGATAGTCCTCCCAGGGTTTCCTGCTGGCCTTGACATAGAGCATACTTTCCATCAGCTTCCCAGATCTGCAAAGGGAAAAACCAGATGTTTAACTCAGGGCGGCTGGATTTCAAGTCTAGGCCATATACCCAATGAGGCCCACATTCAAGACATTAAATTGGTACTAGAGAAGTGGGGTCATTGCTGTGACTATAACTGATAATGTGGTTCAGAATAAACTAGTTTGGAACTGGTTTGCAGGTAGAGCTTAGAATGGTTTGAAGATGTGCGCTAGAGAAGCCCTAGATTGCTATAAGCAGAGCTTGAGGAATGATATTAACTGGATCTCAGAAGACCAGAATACCAAGTGGAGTATTGTCAGTAAAGGCCAGGAGTGCAAAATTGTAAATTTTGTTTTAGAGAAGAATGTCCCTGCATCCCCTGCTTGAGAAACAACCATCTAAGGATTGGTTCCCTGGGATTCCTTTCATTATGCTTATACGTCCAGGTACTCAGAGGCCACTGAAACCATGACCCAAGGGGTCCTGGCTACTGCTTGAGCTGCAACAGACCTTGGCAGCCACCATGAAAGAATTGTGCGATTTTAGAGGCTTCCACTCGGATATCAGAGGAAGGCCTGAGAGGCCAGGCAATGTGTCCCTGAGGAGTGAGTGCATGAAGCTGTGTGAATGAAGCCAAAGATGCAGTGGAGACCCCAGGAAGTTGGAGATACCAGACACACAGAAAGTCTGCCAAGGAAAGCTGCAGGCCATGAGCAGAGCCAGCTCAAGAGAGGGGAGAGAAGTCTCGTGGGCTGCAACTGAGGAGGCTGTAGGGGTGGAGCCACCCAAGCCCTTTGGAATTCACATCTCACCACTGTGTGGCCTGGATGTTAGATAGAGCTACCTGCAACCTAACGTTTGTCCTACTGGGTTTTGGTCCTGCTCTGGTCCCACTCTTTTCTATCTCTGTTCCTCTGTCTTGGAAAGAATCATTTACACAGTGCACCTTGGGATGATATAACTTGCTTTTAGATTGTCACACGGACTCACAGATAAGAGTTTACCTAGAGTTCCAGAAGAGATTTTAGATTTGGACTCTTGAGTCATGTTGCAAGCATTGAGAGTTTGGGGAAGGGATTATTTCACTTTCAGTGGTATGCAGGATTATTGTGTCATGTTACATAGAATTATGAACTTGTGGTTATCTTTCTTTGGACATAGAGTACAGTTGAAGGAGATATGTTTGGGTGTCAGGAGAGAAGGGTGGGATATGATGGTTAATCTCCGTTGCCAACTTGTTTGCTTGGGAGTCACCTGAGGGTTTAGCAAAGCACACGGGATACCTCTGGATAGGTCAGAGGGGCTCAACCTTGGGGTCTATGTATGGTCCCTGGCCTCTTCCTCTGGCTTTGCTCTGTCTGATACGCTCTTCTGCCATGAGGTTTCTGCCTTGAAGCCCGCTACACGTGGACTGAAACCTCTGAAATTGTGAGCCAAAATAAAACTCCCTTTCTCTGAGTTGTGGGTGTTGCATACTTTGTCCCACCGATGGAAAAGCTGACCAATACACCTTGACATAGAGTTTCCTCCCCACCAGAGTTAGAGTTTGCAAAGGGAAAACCAGGGTGCCTAACTCAGGGCAGTCGGATTTGAAGTCAAAGCCGAACAGCCCGTGATGCCCACATGTTTCAAGACATTACTGGTGAGGGCATATAACAACAGTGAAATAAAGACTATCAATTTTAGGGTTATTCCTTAAATTCAGGATTCAGCAGGGCAAATGCCAAACTCCAACTCTGCAGTCATGCATACGTGTGTGAAAAAAAGGAAAAATAATATTGTTTACTAGTGGTTCTCAACAGAGCAGAGGGGAAATACAGACAGGAGGACACCTTATTGAAGAAATCAAATTCCCACTTGTCATTGCTTCCATTTGTTTTGTAGTAATGGTATTCATTTGGGCATCTCAGATAACACTGAATGAGGGCATGCAGTATTTCTGTTTGGCTCACTGCTCATGAGTTCAACTGCTTTCTACAGTAGCATTTAGTCAGGTACGTGTGTTTTTATAAATGTGTTAACATATGGCTGTCACCCTCTCCTGTTAGATAACACAGTTCCCTTGTACAAGGGTCATGTCTTTTTGTGTTCTGCTCAGAGGCCTTGAAAGCATAGTGTGTATTAATGACATGGGCCTGGTTTCTTCAGTTGTACACTCTGGCAATAGCCATGTCTCCCACTGTAAGGTGAGCGAATTGAGTAAGAATGTGGGTGATGGAGGGGGTGGAGATGATCGAAGTATGTTATGTGCACATACAAATCCTCCAAACCGAAACCCATTAACCTGGGTAATCAGTATGCACTAATTTAAAAAGATGTGGGAAAAGTAAGCCTGTGGAATAGAGGGAATAGTGTCTCGGTTTGGCCTGGAGGTTTGCTGTGGCATTTTTCACTGGGAAGGAAAAGAGTGAAGAGAAAGAGTGGAGGACATGGGTACGGGCTCCTGCTGGGTGACTCTGCCCTGAGAGGTTCAGCCACCCATGGCCGAGTGTGGCTTGGGAAGCACATAGGACACAGAGCACATGGTGGACCCGCTGCGGTCAGGTTGGTGAAGACTCGGGAGCAAGAAGGGCCAGGGTCCGTGTGGTTGGACGCTGCTCACGTTAGGAGTTTCTTGCCATTAAGAACATTTACCACAGCACTGCCAAGGTTAGTAACCAAAACACAAGACGCCCCAGTCAATGTGAATTCCAGATAAGCAGGCAATAGTTTTTAACATAAGTGCATCTCAGGGTCGCAAATGGGTGTCCTCCATTTCAGCTCCCACCTTTGATTGATATTTCGATATCAGATCTAGACAAAAGCACCAAGTTGAAAAGACCTTTAGAGTGAATTTACCCAGTGTGTTACTTTATTACTTTTTTTTTGGTACCAGGGTTCGAACTCGGGACCTTGCTCTTGCAAGGCAGGCGACAGAGCCACTGAGCTAAATCTCTGCCCCCCAAGTATGTTACTTTAGGTAAAACATACCGGGACTATTCTGTGCAGGATTACATCCTATCTTTCTTAAAGAACTCATCTGAGGCAGGCTGCTGCTGGTGCAGTTCTGAAGGCGGACACAAGAGGACCACAAGCTACTTTGTCTCAAACTAAAATTAAAAAGGAGTGGGGATGTAGCTCAGGGTAGAGGGCTTGCTGAGCATACATGAGGCCCCAGGTTCAGTCTTTAGTACCACACAAAACACACACCCGTGTGCACACACACAATGTGGGTCCACACACACTCACAAACCAAACCAAATTCATTCACATCAAGGCATCAAGGAAACTCTAGCGTCTCTCCTAAGACCTCTGTTTAGGCCCTGTGTGTGCATGTGCACGAGAGCATAGATGTGTGTTGTGCATGACATGCCAATGTGCATGCACCATAGTGCACACACACATATTTATGTGTGCACATGCATGGGGGTGTGCGTTCATGTGTCTGTGTGCATCATGTGGTGACAGAAAGGCATCCTCAGAGCTCCCAGCAGTGTGTCCTGTGGACCCGGATGAGGCCCTGGGCCGCTCCTGTCATCTGCAGCAGCAGCACCACTGGTGAGCCACGAGCCTAGAAGCGTGGGATACTTTGTAACCATTGGAGAGAATAAAAGATGATCTTAACAAAGACTTATTTATTCCAAACTCTAAAGTAAGAGCTCTTCAAAAAAATGAAAGGCAGTATGACAAAAATATGCCAAATAGTGCTCTTTAAGACAGAAGTATCCTGCTTTTTGTACCTTAGTATATAATTACAGAATGGAGATGTCAGTCATTATAAATGCATGTGATCATTTTTTATTTTGAGATGCACAAAACTTCTGAAATGAGAAGTGAAGAAAGCCCTCCTGAACAACAAATGGCAGGAGTCTGCTTATTAAGAAAATGTTTTACATGTAGGTGTTGCTGCTAGCAAATGTTATAGAAGGCTCTCCGCACATGTAGAGAAAAAAAGGTACATGTTGACCTTCAAAAGAGGAAAATGGGCCTGGGGATTTAGCTCAGTGGTTCCGGTGCCTGCCTCACAAGCACAAGGTCCCGAGTTCAATCCCTGGTATCAAAAAAAACCAAAACCAAAAACAAAAGGGAAAAACGCTTTCTGGCCTCACCTAGCGCCCTGCAGACAGAGTAGCTCACACGCCTTGCTCTGGGGCACAACAGGAGGTCTGCTTTGCTTGGTTTAGTTCAGCGATGAAGAAGTTGGTGCAGCTGGATGGAAATAACTTTCTCATCCTAACTTCAAATTTTATCCCTGCAAAATTTCCCCTAAAGGATAATGAAAAAAGAAATTTGTACCTCGGTGGCCTGGTGTCACTGACTCCCCAGTTGCTTCAGCATGTTTTGGCAAGGTATGAAGCTGTCTCCTTTCCCCGCTTTCCTGGTTAAGTCGGATTTAAAATACGTGAGGGTATTCTTTCAATTCAAAGGTGCAGTTTTTGCTCAGAATTCCCTCAGAGTTCCTTATTCCACCTTCGAGCTCTCTGGCCCTGGAATTATTGTTGTGGGCCCGCTGGAGGCAGCCCGAGCCACCTCTCTGGGGATCCTTTCTGAGCTGGTTCCACGCCTCAAATGCCCCATGCTCCAAAGACGGTGCTCGGCTGCTCCCCAATTTTTTGTCAGTATTTACTAATCGTCCATTCTGTAATTATTCAGGTCAGACATTCTGCTAAGTTCTGAGGTAGCATAGTGAGAGAGAATAAAGAAGACGACCCTGCCCCGTGCACTCTTGTTCTGAGGGAGAGGCGTCAAGGCCATTATCACAGACACTGGCGCTTCGGCCTGTGGGAGTGGAGCACAGCCCCAAGGACGCGGCCCTGAGAAACGCGGAACTGAGCAGAACCCACAGGAAGGTACCGAGCTTGGCAGGGGTGGGTGTGGGGAGGGAGGGCATTCCCAGGAGCCCGTGCCAGTGTCTGAAAAGCAGCGGAACAGGAGAGCGAAGGGCACTGCTGAGCACTGGGAGTCTGGCAGCTGGGGCTGAGGAAGGGTGCAGGGCTTGCGAGGCCGAGGGCTTTCCCTGGTGTGAGCTCCGTGCACTGTCATTTTGCACCCGAGAAGGCCGCCCTAGTTGGTGACTCGGCCTGGGTGACGCAGGCGCCCCGACACGGTGGTCACCCAGTCTTCATGTCCACGGGAGCGGAGTCCAGCTAGGCGCCAGGAATAGGAAAATCTTCTCAATGAGCAGTGAAGATGGCTTCACCCCACCTCGCCTCTCCTGTACAACTAATCTCGGGCCATTTCCCTTCAGCCCAAATAACTTTTTCCGCAACTACTGAAGTGGAGGTCCGTTGGTGACAACTTTGTCCCACTTTTGTTTGTTTAAAAATGCCTTTCAGCCGGGTATGGTGGCAGGCCTGTAGTACTCTCAGCCCTCAGGAGGTGGAGGCAGGAGGATTGGTATGCCAGTTCAAGGCCAGTCTTGGGTACATAGAGATACCTGGTCTCAAAAAACAAAAAAAGACCTTTCACATCAGGCATGTGGCTCAGTGATAAAGCACTTTCTTGCCTAGCATGTACAAGGCCCTGGTTTTGAGCCCTAGTGCTTAAAAAAGGGGAGGGGATATTTTCCTTCAATTTTAGAGAATATTTTTTGTAATAAAAATCTTAAATTGCGAGGTATGGTGGCACACACCTGTAATCCCAGCACTTGGGAGGCTGAGGCAGGAGGATTGCTGTGAGTTCCAGGCCAGCCTGGGGTGCATAGTGAGTTCAAAGCCAATGTGAACTACATAGTGAGACCCTGTCTCAAAAAATCAAAATTAAAGTCTTAAGTTGATATTTTTTCTTTCAATACTTAAAAAAACTCCTTTTATTGTCTTCTGGATCATATTGTTTTTAGAGAAATGATAGTCATAATTCTTATTATTGTTTTTCCTCTGTAGGTAAAAGTCTTTTTTTAAAAAACTTTTCATGACTTTTTAGCTTTGACTGTTATGTAACTTCTTTGTGTTTAATTTGCTTAGTTTTTTTTTAGGATTTTTGGATCTGGTAATTGAAAAATTTAATCAAATTTGGAAAAAATATTTGACTATTACTCCTTCAAATATCCTGTGAACCCTTTCTGTACCTTCTTCGTATCTTTTGGGATTCCAATTATATAAATGTTGGACTTTTAAAAATTGTTGTGCTCTATGTGCTTTAGTTCACTTAGTTCCTATTCACTTATCTTCAATTTCTCTAGTAATTTCTTCGGCAGTGCCTAATCTGCTTTTAAGCCTATGTAATTTTCATTTCAAACATTGTATTTTTCTTCCTTTCATTTTTCTCTGTTTTTTGGTGCCAGGGCTTGAAGCAGGGTCTTCCCATGCTGAGTAAGTGTTCTTCCACTGAGCTACAGCCCCAGCCCAACACTGTATTTTTCTAATTTCAGATTTCTGTTCTATAAATTCCCAGCTTTCAGTTTTTCCTTCTCTGCTGAGATGTCTCATTTGTTTATTCATTCTTTCTGTCTTTTCCTCTAAATTCCTGAACATGGTTTATGTCCTCTGTAAACATTTTTATATGCTAATTTCAACATCTATTATCTATGAGACTGTTCATATTGACCACTTTTCGCCCTTCCCAGTTTTGCATTTTATTTTCCTGCCCCTTTGCCTGTCTAATAAGCTCTGAGTGTATGCTGGCCATCCCATCTACTCTGTTGCTGTGATTCTGAGTTGTGCTGATTCCTGCGAGAAGTTTGGAATATTTTCTGACAGTGGAGCAGCAGCTGAGCATTCTTGAGGTTTTGAGCTGAGCTTTACAAGGGTCAGTCTAGAGAACCACTGTTAGTCGGCTTACAGGAGCAAGACCACTGTAGGATTTCTCAATGGCGTTGTTGAATGTCAGCCTGGACGATTCTGTGCTCAGGGGAAGTATACTGTGGATGTTCACCAGCATTCCTAACCTCTCCCCGCTAGGTATGGGTGGCATCCTCATAGTTATGACAACCAAAAAATAACTCTGAGCATCACTAACTGGCTTCTAGGGGACAAAACTATGGGGCTATAGTAACACTGCACCACCTCAGCTACTGTGTTAGTAAACGTTCTGGGACTTCAGTGGGTTTGAAACCTCCATTCAGTTTACAACCCCCCCATCGAATGTTCTTGTTACATCAGCTCCACAGTTTCATTACATGCTAAAACAGCTACTACTTGACCAAAAACTGTAGACATAGACCTTTCTCTCTGAGAACCTCTGTCTTCCTCTACTTCCTATTCTGCAGATCCCATCATTTTAAGCGTCAGACAACTCAGTTTTTGGACGAGGTGTGGTGGTGCATGCCTGTAATTCCAGGGAGGCCAAAGCAGGAGGATTTCAAGTTTGAAATCCTGAAGCCTGGGCAACTTAGCAAATCAGTGAGGCCCTGACTAAAAAATAAAAATAAATAAAAGTCTGGGGATGTAACTCAGTGCAAAGGCCCAAGTTCAGTCTCCAGTCTGCAAGTGCTGCAAACAAACACACAACACAACCTTGTCCCCTAGCTTTCTGTTTGGGCTTAGTCCTCCTCCCTCAGTCTGCAGAAAGTCCTGCACGACCCTGTGCATTTCTCTGCTAAGGGTCACAGCCCTGTGCTGTCTGCTTTTCGATGCCTGGACACATCTCTTTATTTATTTTGTCTATTTTCTGTAATTGTTTGCTGTGGGGTGCAAGTCTGATGAGCTTACTTTGTCAAGGGCAAATGGCCTTCTCTTCACCTGGGGCCGTGTTTCTCTAGCCGATAGTTAATTATTTAATTAGACACAATAGGCACAGTTACTATCCTGTATGAAGAGATAAAGATGCTAGTAGGACAAAACAAAAACGAAATGAAAAACCCAATGAGTACACAAAACAAGACAAATAGGAAACATCAGATAACTGAAAAAAACACCCACAATGTTTATTGTTTGGAGCACTTTCAGTTCAGGGCTGTGGAATTTAAACCTCTGTGTTTGAGATTTCATTTGAGTGAAATGAAGTCCCAGCAACTGGGATGCATAGCATGCTGTGACAGTAACTTTATTCCTGGTGTACAATGTAGTTGAGATATCACTTCGAGATCTTGTGACCCAACCTTTTCCTTCAGTGAAGCCCAGAAGGTGAACATTCCTTGGCTCCCCTGCACGGGACTCTCCCAGGGGTCCCGAGTCAGGCTCCTTCTCCTCTGCTGCTCTTCCTAGTCCACTGTGCCAACCCCTGCAGGCTTCCTCTTCCCACTCACAAATGTACTCTGGCTATGAAAGGGCGGAGGGGCTTGGGCCTCCTGGGTTCATTTTCAGGTTGGTTACATAAACCTCCTGTGGCAGAGTTCATTTCTATAACAGAAAGGAGACTGGCTTGGAAGACGAGAGATACGGGCTCTACTCCTTGCAGTCACTAATGGGCAGAAAGCCCACGTAGTTCACCAAGGCACCTGTTTATTAAAAGCATTCCACCTTGTGCTTTTCCCTCCCCATTTTCAGGAAGGAAATACATTTTTAACCTGAAGTTAGGATAGAGTGGAAGGAAGAGCATCGTCGCACACCACGCTTAAAATCACGCTCGAGACTTCTGGGGTCATTTTTGTTTGTTTTGCTCCACATGGTCGCCTTTCTCAGAAATGTTTGATCATCTGTGATAGTAACTGGGGGAGCTCAGAAGGGCTCTCAGTGAGGTCAGAGCAAGAAGTAAAAGCACTGCCTTGAAATCAGGAAGAAAAGAGAGGAGAAATACTCTGCGTTTCTCAGCGTTCTGCTCCTGAGTTACCCCCCATGCTTCCAGCAGTCGGACCTCTCCAGTCCCCGTGCCACCAGCAGTTGGAAGCAGCCAGTTTTCCTTAGTGCACAGGCATAGATGTATTAGGCTGATAACATTTGCTCACTCTTTTCAGTGATGATTTATTTTAACTCTCCTCCTAATTTATATTTAATAAAAAAAGAATTTTGCACATTGCTTTATTGAAGCAAGATTCATCATCTTCAGAAAACACTGCAGTCTTCGAGATTAGTGCAAAAGTGGCAATAACTACCACTGGATTTAATTAAAAACAACAAATCATTTGGTCAGTGGTAGTGGATGCTCACGAAAGCCACTGGATACCGGGTGACTTAGGAGCCCAGTGTTTTAGTGTGAGACTTTGATCGGACACACTCACCCCCGACTCGGCTTCCTCTGTTCGACTTGGTGTCTTGTGCAAGGCCATGACTCTCCACATTGGGTAATCTGGCCAGGGGAGGAATGGAGTTGGGCTGTGCTTCCCTTTAACTACAGGGCCAGAAAAAAAGTAAACGGCAGGTTGCATTTTATGGAGGAAGGTCAGTAAGGCAGAGGGATTTTCTGGGGAGCCCACTGAGCGCTAATGGTCGGTGGTGCCCTGAGCTCTCGTCTGGCTCTCCTGTACGGGGCAAAGCGCCAGGAATGAGGTGCGGCTATTCACAGCACGACTGCCCCCCACTCCCCTCTTACTGGGACGCTTCCCAGAGCACAGGCTCTCATCAGCACTCTTCTCCCCCTTAGGGAGCAGCCTCAGCCTGATTAAGGGAAGAGTTAGGGGCAGGGAGAAGCCCATGGCCAGGAGGGAGCTCACTCATCCACATAAAATGGTCAGAAAATGGATATTTTCTTTTGAAATAAATGAGCTATTTTAAACTGTTTCAACTAATACGTATTGCCAAGTTATACAAATCCCCAAGGGGAAATTATATATTTAATGTCCACAGAAGTGTCTTGGACACTATATACCCATGTGTGTGTTTCATACACTAGTGCTTATTTTGCTTCAATCAGATCTCACAGGGAGGTTTGTGTTTTTTTGGTACTGGGGATTGAACTCAGGACCAACGCAGGCGGCAGAACCACTGAGCTAAATCCCTGGCCCTCACAGGAAGGTTTTGCTGAGGCCCCTGAGGCAGGGCTGCTGGCTGCTGGCTGTCCCTGCAGATTCACTTCCTTCAGCAGCTGGTGTGGGCAGAGCTGGGTCAGACATGAGCCGAGCTGGGATCAGAGGCTCGGCTGGCTGCGATGGGCATCCCTGAAGTCGTCCCTGTGCCATTCCTCTGTCTCCCCTCCCCTCCCTGCTTTCCTGTGTCTTGTGACCCTATTTGCCCCCCTTTCTCTTGGACAAAAACTTTCTTATGAGTGTTTTAATCACGGCGGATGTGTAACCGCTTTAGATTAGTGCAGTTGTAGAGTAAATGCTACCCTGTCCTTTAAGATGCTGGAAGCCAGAAGTGAGATGCAGGAAGCAGGAGCTGAGAGACTTCCCACTGCCCTGCAGCCCCTCTGCTCCTCTGGCCAGACCGGAGTCCAGGGTCAACATCCCTTCCTCAGATGTAAACGGGAATGGTTCGCATCTCCAGATATCTGACTTTGACTGAACATCACTTACTAGGAAAGGCCCAAAGCTGAAGTGGGCCAAATGTGTGACTTTGCCAGCCCTGCCATTCACTGTGTGAAGGTGGAAATCGCCCACTTAATGTTGGGCCACAGTTACCGATGCACATCAGAAAGGAAAACGGGAGCTTGGTGTCTGCGAGAAGCCTTTTGTGAATGCCGAGAGTTTACACAAAAGCACAGCTCCCTTTTTGCTTGTGCTGTGAAATTTAGGATGCGAATGAAAGCAGTTTCCCCGCACAGGCCTGAAATTGATGGTGAGGATTCAGAAGGCAGCAGGGCAGATCTGAGGATCCTGAGCGCACAAACCACAATTAGCATCCGATAGCACCCAGAGTAATTCTGGTTTTTCTTCTTTAGCTGGCGGCCTGTGATGTTGTTTATACCTCCTGCCAGACATAGTATTTCAAGAGTGGAACATTGTGTGCTCACTGGTTTGAAAGGCCAAGCAGGATGGAACGTTACCGTGACTGCTGACTTTTGTTAGAGTGGATGGGTCCTCAGCGAGGAGCCGAGCTGTGCTACACGTAGGGAGTTTGCATTTTTTAATTGAAATTTTTATTGAGATGATTGTAGTTCAAATACAGTCTTAAGAAACAAACCAGAGACACCTGGTACACCCAGTTTTTCCGGTAGCGGTAGCAGTAGCAGCACTTTGCAAAACTGTAGTAAGACAGAAACTCAAAACTGGGGCAGGGACATTGATGGCACTCACTCACCCTCTCACCCTGTGCTTCTGTGAGTGTTTACTTCCACGCCGATTAATCCCTCGTGTTTCTGGTAGCATGTGAGAGCCCTGAGTCTGAGACCTGCTGAGTAGGAGAGCGGAGGGGATCCCAGGGCTCCGGTGGGCTGTGTGCAGGTGAGCCTGTGGCTCCTTGCTTTCATGGAGGATTTTCAGGCTCCAAGGTGGTGAGCCCTTTGATGTGCATCACAGGACTCCACTGCATAAAAGCTGGGCTTTTTTTTCTTTCATTTTTTGCAGTTCTGAGTATCCTCATGCTTGGACGGCAAGCATTTTGCCCTGAGCTGCTCCTCGAGCCCAAAGCTGAGGTTCTTAGGAAAATAGGCTCCCCTATCTGCTTCCGCTACCTTTCCCTCCTCTTCAAAGAGGGGAGGGAGATGTAACCACCTAGTATGTGGGAGACACACTCAAGTGGGGAAACGTGTAGCCACCGTTGGTCCTGCCACAAACATTTGCAGTACACGTGTGTGCACGCATGTGCGAGGAGTCCTCAGGGGTCAAAAAGGTCACCTCAGAATTCCAGGGGTGGCTGCAATTCATTGCGATTGTCTGGAGGGGAAGGTAGGTCTTCATCCAGCTCTCCTGCCTGAGCTGTGTGGTGGTGATCTCTCTCTCTCTCCCTCCCTCTCTCTCTCTCAGCCTTGCCTGCAACCCCACAGCCCCTGAAGCTGGGGACCCCCGTCCCTCTCCCCCCATTATGCTTACTGATCCAGCAGGCACTTCCCGAGCCTCTGTTGGAGGGCAACTCCTTGTTTGCACATGCAGAAGGCTTTGGAAACACCATCTCACGGATTTCACAGCAGAACCAAGGCACCCATGAGTTCAGTCTGTGTGTTTGGAGTGTCCGCTACATTATATGGAGTTTAAAAACATGAGGGAGCAGACACTACTCTGATGGGTAATTTTGTGTCAACTCGATGGCCACAGGATGAGGAAGCCCTTTCCTGGGTGTGACTATGGGGTGCTCCCTGGTGACATTAAGGGTGTATTGTGGGCTCCTAGATGGTGTAGGTAGGTGTCGTCCAATCTGCAGGGCTCGACTAGAGGACAAGAGAGGAGCAGGAGGAATCCATCCCTTTCTTATTCCCAGGTTGCTAGGCTGGGATGTCTCTCCTCATCTCCTGACCTCTGCTGGAACTGACACTGTTGGCTGCCTAGTTTTCAGGCCTTCAGACTCCGGATTATACCACCAGCTCGTACATGGCAAACCATGGGGCTTTTCGGCCCACACAGTCACACAGATAGCATCTTATAGTAAGTCTGTCCATCCATCTACTCATCTATCCATCATCCCACTGATTGCGTGCCTCTGGAGAACCCCGAAAACCAGAACCAACCTTGAGGAGCTTTTGATTTGGAGGTGCAATCAAGCAGAGTGGTTTCACTCCTTGGTGAGTGCAAAGCCAGTAAGTACAACCATGTGATAGTGGAGTGAAGAGGTTTGTTACTCAGATAAGTAAAGAAAGCACTGGGATAACTCCTACAGCAGTATCTCCCCAAGCAATGAAAACAGGGCTTTTTCCTGGGGAAACTGATGGCTGCTCACATGAGAAAGACTGGTCATCACAGGCAGAGGTGGGAGCATTTCTGAGCATATTCAAAGATGGTGGATGGGAACACTTCTTCCTGGTGGATGGAATTTAACTCTGTAATGAGTCACCTTGAAGAGTAGCTCAGAGTGATGGAACCATTTGGGTTGGTTCCTTGTGCTTTTCTGTTGAGAACCTTATCTGAAGCAAAAGAACAACTTGAAGGGGTGGTAAGTTATTTAAAGGGGCAGCAGTCTGTTTCCCCACAACCGTGGGTGATTGCCCCCAAAAATTCCTGCCGAGCAGCTAACACAGGGAAAACCTCCTTCCTGTCTGCCTGCCCTCAACACCTGCTTTATTATTTTTTTATTGTGTTTTTCTTTTGGCTCTTTTAATGTTCCAGCTGTTGTATGGAGCTCACAGGTGATAAAGATTCCTGCAGTGATAGCAGTGTGACCCCAGGGGCAGCACATAGATCCTCAAAGTTCCTGGCAGGGGCTGTGAATGGAGCTGGTAGGGGGTAGGGTGGCTTCACAGAAAAGGACAGGTTGGTATCAAACCAGCCAGGGGAAGGGAACTGAGGATTAACCTCATCTCAAACACCTTTTCCTCCAGAGTTGCAAATGCCCTGAACAACACATTTGCTTTTAATTGCTTCTCACTCTCTTGTATCCCTGAATTCTTGTCAGGCCCTAAAAATAGAACTGCTGAAATCCTCCTATGACCTTCCCCAGACAGCACATTTGAAACCACCTGAAACTAGTTCATTAGCACATCTGTAGCCTGATTTCTTTTTACGAGCAAGATGAAGAGTTCAAAGTTGAATCTACTGAGAACGAACTTTTCCAGATCCCTGTACTGACAGAGACAATGGCCATGCCAGGCCCAGGGTGTGTGGCAGTGGGGGTCATGGGACACTGTGTTCAGCAGAATTACCCTTCTTTGGAAAGTCTTCAGACAGAGCTCCCTGTGGGCGGTGGTCAGACTTGCCTGCCCCAGTTAGCCACTGAGCATTTTGTAGCCTTTACTCAGATTCTTCTGCTTTCCATGCACAAAAATGAGTCCGTTATTAGCTTTCCCTGCTCAGGGATATCTAGAAGAGAGGCTCGGTCTCGTTTTGATTTTTAAAAAGCTCTAGCAGAAAGAACCAAAGTGATGAAACTCAGCACTGATCGCATTGGTTCATGGCATTGAGAAGTACTAATCCTTGATTTCAAACCAAGAACCAGGGAAACACCTCCTAAGCACAGTCTACCAAGGAAGCAAAAAGTCTGTCTATTGCTTTTTTACCTCTAAACCAATACCTGGTGGACCAATTTATTCTCTCAAAGACAGAGGTAAAAAAGAGAAAGGAAGGAAGGAAGGAAGGAAGAAAGGAAGAAAAAAAGAAGGAAATAAAGAAAAGAAAGAAAAAGAAAGAAAGAACGAAAGAAAGAAAGAAAGAAAGAAAGAAAGAAAGAAAGAAAGAAAGAAAGAAAGAAAGAAAGAAAGAAAAGGGCAAATGGGCTGAGGGGTAAAAAGAAGAAATGGTTCAATTACAGATTTTTATTTCAATTAAGACAGATCAGGTTTATTAGGATTTGAGAGTTTTTAAGAATATTGAATACTAAATGATTTAAGTTTCCAAACTTTGGTTTATATTGTAGAGTTACTCTTAAATCTTTGATACAATGTTAGGCTTGTAGCCAGGCATGGTGGTGCACACCTGTAATCCCAGCACTTCAGAAGCTGAGGCAGGAGCATCACTGTGTGTTAGAGGCCAGCCTGGGCTACCTAGTGAGTTTAAGGCTAGCCTAAAGTACATAGTGAGACCCTGTCTCAAAAAAGCACAACAAAACAAACAAACAAACAAAAAGTTAGGCTTACTTATAATTGTGTTTTGTTTTGCTTTGCTTTTGGTTTTTTGAGACAGGGTCTCACTTTATAGTTCGGGTGCCCTTGAATTTACTGTGTATCCCAGGCTGGCCTTGAACTCCCCCAATCCTCCTGCCTCTCCTGAGTGCTGGAATTACAGTTGTGCACCACCACACCAGCTATAATTTTTAGGGTTGTATAGATTTGAGAAACTCTTAAAGCTCAAAATTTTATAAATGTGCAAAGACAGGAGTATTGGTGTTCTCTAGCGAACAGAATGAATAGAAATACACGCATGTCTGAATTGTGCCAGGGGATTTATTAGGTGGCTTGCAGCATCAGAGATGGGAGTCCCCAGCAGTCTTCTGCATGCTGGACAGCTGGAGGACCCAGGAGTGGCTGGATCCAAGAAGAAGGAATCCCAGGACCAGCGGACTGAGGATGCGGCACCAGGCCACCAGTGAAGGCCTAGAAGCTCCCTGGAGTGGCTGGTGCGGGTCTGCGTAGGAAGCTGAGGAGACTGGAGACCTGGGGGCTGGAGTCCAAAGGCCATGGCAGCCAGGGGCGCCCCACTCAGGAGCCGGCTGGCTGTTGGTCCCCGGGGATCACAGGCCCCCGGGGGCTGAGTTTCTTCCTCCACTGGCCCAGCTGGGGGAGTTTTCCTGCTGATGGAGAGATGAGTGGAGGACTCAATACCTCCAGAGACATAGGCTTGAGGGCTGCACATCACCCCTTCCACTACCTGCTGCTGGCTAAGTCGTCCCCAGGCTGGGCACAGGGACAGGGAGCAGACCCTCCTGCTCCAGCGACAGTGTGAGTGGAGGGAAGACTGGGCCATTTATAGTCAGTTCACACAGCCTGCTTTTAGGGTTAAGGCCATGGAGTAGATCTCAGTCAGCTGAAGTGAGACACAGGGCAGGGGCACAAGGTGGCACCAGGAAGAGGCCACTGCCAGGGCTTCCGGCTCACGTGGACTTCAGCACGGGATGCCCTTGCTGTGTGGTATCAGGGCTCTTCCACTGAAAACTGTCAGTGCTGACACTAGATGAGGGGTAGACTTTTCCTCAAGCGTTTTTGCTTTTCTAGAGGCCAAAGTCGGCAGTGGAGGTTGTTTCCAGATTTGTTTTGCCTTCACATACTTTTGCTTTGGCATTTGGTTGGCTGTCTCAGCGCCTGAAGGTGGCCTGCGGCCCGGCACCCTCTGTGTGGGGCTGAGGAGGAAGAACGTGTGCCAGCCCCGGTCCCCGTGTCAGCCTGTGCTGGGCCAGAAGCACATCCCAGGGAGCGGGCGTTGGCTGGGCCCGGCCTTTGCTCAGGGACAGAGGGCAGAATAGCACGCTGGAGCCTGGGTGGAGAGGCTGTGAAGTCTCTCAGGGTTGAATCTCTGCTTTGATTTCGGGCTTTAATACTTACGCTACATAACCTTGACCACGTTACCTAACCTCCCTGTGCTTCAGTTTCTTCATTTTTTCACACAGGAATAAAGAGTTTCTTCCTAAGACAGTTCAGAAATTAGTGCAATAGTAATAGTAATAATAATAATAATAATAATAATAATAAACAGTATGTAACCTGATGTATAAGAAGTGTGATTTCTATTACCTCTTGGTTATGCCGTTGTTCAGGTCAGGGGACGGGAGTGGGCCTGGGGCTCCCTGAGCAGGGCTGTCATCAGTGGAGGTGCTGCAGTCAGTGTAGACCGAGGCAGGTGTGTTCCGGCCCGAGGGCAGGTGCGTGCGGGAAACTGCCTGGCCTGTGTCTGCTCTCCCACTGCTTCCCCACAAAGTTGTGTCCTTCTCTTCTTTTCTTAATAATTATTTTAAATCCAAAACTGAACTTTCCCCATAAGTAAGAGTCCAAGCAATCACAGAAACTATATTAAATAAAGAACATGCAGCCAATTACAAGTATTCCTCGGATAGTAATTAGTGGCAACCATTTGCTGTAATGTAAAAGCATTACTTTTCAAGAGTCCTGAAATTAATTGTGTTCCAAATGAGTTTTCATCTTAGGTTGTCAATTAACTTTCCTTCCTACGAATCTTCTGTGGCTAAAGACGTTCCAGTGCTGCTACGAGATGGCAGGATCTCCGTGCCATTGTTCTTACATTAATAATCATATTTTTTAATGACCCAGATTCTCTCCCTGAGGAAGAAACTGAGTATTCTCAGATTACAGATGTCTCCAATAGTCATCTCCCCACATACAAGCCAGTTAGAGAGTTGCGTTTTCCACTAAATTCTGTAATACAAGTGTTTCCCAGGGCAACAGCAGAGACAAACTGTGAAGACGGCTGAAGAATTTTCAGATAAGTAGGTTCGAAGGCTGAGTGAGATGGATGCGTGTGTCCTTTGTAAAATTTGGAACCGCTGGGTAAAACCAATGGGAATGTGGGCCCTTGTTTCTTTTGCCATCACCAGGCGCAACTGAACATGGAGAGACATTATTAACCGTGTTTCCGGCTTCCACTAACTTGATGCTTCAACATGCTTCGCAGATGTACGCCGGACACTGTGTACTGAACAATTGCACCTGAGTTTCCTGGGCCCTCCCTCCGAGGGAGGGAGGCAAGCGTGTTTCCCCAGCGCAAGCCACCCCAAACTACCCCCATCACCGTTACATCGAGAGGTTAGAAATGGATCTTTAAAAATCAGGGTGTTTTGCAGTGAAGCTATGACTTCATTTTCTTCATGCTGAGAGTAAAACTTCCACTCCAGCCTTGGTGCCAGGGAGTGTAGAGAGAGCAGGACTTCAGCATTTTCTGGGCCCTTCTGGGCCAAAGCCTGGATACCTTGACTTGTGCATCTTTCCTGGCTGTGTTCTTCCCCTTCTGTGAATGGAGCGCTTCTGTGCAACAGAGGGTGGACAAGCTGCCTTTTATCAGATGTGTCTTTGCAAATATCTTCTCCTAGTCCGTGTCTTGTCTTCTCATTCTGTAGGTAGTGTTATTCACAAATCAGAACTTTTTAATTTTAACAAAGTCCAGTTTATTTATTCTTTTCTTCATGCTTCCTAGTAATATCTAAAAAGTTATCACCAAAAACCTAGGTCATGCAGACTTTCTCTGATGTTTTCATCTGGGCCTTTTGGAGTTGTTTTGCATTTACATTTGAGCATCTGATCAGTGCCTGGTTCTTTCTTCTCCAAGGCTCCTCATTGTGACATTCTAGGAGCACGTTGTGTTGGCTCTGGATTTCGGACAGGGCCTTTTACATCTTTCTGCTTTCCCCAATCCCATTTCTTAACCATATTTCAGGAGGCCACATCTCTACCCATCCAAGGACCGATTCAGACAATGCTCCCTCGGGCTAGCACCTGGTAAGCCCCAATGGGAAGAGGACAGAGGGGCCTGAGCTCAGAGGAAGGGATGGCCAGTGTGTGCAGGGCCACGCGAATCTCTGTTTCTGTGGAAGGTGAGGCCGCCTGTGAGGAGAAAGCCATTGGACTGAGAACCACTCTGCAGGGAATATTCAAATGACCTCCAAGGAGCTGTCTTCTAAATTCAGGACAAAGTAGGGGGAGGGCAGTTTGGGAGGCCAATTTTATCCACAGATCCCAGGCCTTGGAGGAAGGGGATGGAGGACTCTTGTAGGATAAAAGAAACAACCTGAAAAAAAGATCAAAAGCAATAGGTGGACCCATGTGGGCCCTGATCCAGAATAAACCAACAGTGAAGTGACTTTTTCAGTGCTGGGGATCTAACCCAGGACCTCACAAACACTTGGCAGACGTTGCACTCCTGAGTACTCCTGAGCTACACTCCCAGCCCTGAAAAGACATTTTGGGATACTTAGGAATGTTTAACTATAAACTGAGTATTAGAGGAAGTTAAGGAATCACTGTTCATTCATTTAGGTGCAATTATATCATGGTGGTACCAGTAAAAAAGTAGTAAATGAAATAATAACAGAGAAAAGTAGTAACAGTAAAGACCAAGTCATTAGCAGTTAAGAAACATATTAAAAAAATACTTATGGGGCAAAATGACATATTCTTAAAATTCTCTAGCAACTAGTCTATCACACAATTAAACAAAAATGAGAGTGAGTATGACAGATGAAACTAAATCAGCAAAGATTAATAATTATTGAAGCTGGAACATGGGTATATGGAAAATTCAATATATTTTCTTTACCTTTATAAAAGTATATAATAAAACTTTTTAGAAAGTCTATCTATAATGAGAAAGAAAAAGACTGTTACTATGATCTCTGCTTTTAACAGACATTTATGTTTTCAAATGAATTATTCTTTCAATAGTACTTGTGATCAGTTAAATGGAGTTCTCACACTATCTTGTGTCATCTTCAGGCCTGACAGAATAAGGCAGAGCCAGGAAGAACCGGCATCTGGAGAGGTGTGGGCGGGCCATCAGTCAGTGTCTACTCTGAGAACAGGAATGTTCTCTCCTTCCAAAGGTGCATTGTCGGCTGAGACCACTAACAAAATGACTGGGTTAAATTCAATTCACAGAGAAATAGGATATTCTAGAATATCCTCAGATAAATACCGAAGGGCTTAATGGGCAGGACAACCAACAGCAAATCATAAGGAGGGTACAGCTGAGAGGAAATCACATACAGTTAAATGACTAGGAAAACACATTTGCTTAAAAGGCAATCGGTGTGGAGTTGTGTCTTAAGTATCGTACTATGAAATTTCAATTAGGAGCTAAGTGCTGTGAAATGGGCTGGGAGCAAGGATGTTGGCCAGCCATTAAACGTGAGAGAGAGGGAGAGGGAAGAAGGAAGAGGGAAGGGAGGAGGATGCACGTTGCTATGTGGATTGAGTCCTAGGTCTTTTGCTGCCTTTCAAGGAGCATGTGCTTTGTATTTCAGGAGATGAAGCTGGTGGACTGTTGATATACATGGTCCATAAAATGTGTGAGACGCTGTGTAAAGTGTCAACCTGGGTAAGTCAAGAGCTGAGAGGGTTCCCAGCACCTGGGCACACCTGAGTTCTCTCAGGGGGAAAAGATAAAGATATCATCATGGTCCCTTCCTGTGGGTGCACAATTTGAAACAAATGCTTCCAGGGTAGAGTTGAGGTGTTGGTGAGGCGCATTTACTGTAGAAAGCGGGCCTCCTGAAAGCAGCGGCCCCAGAATTGAGTGTAATAAGGACACCATTCATGTTTCTTTTGGCTCTGTCTCCCAGTGTGCTGGAGGCAAAAGCGTGCTTTCTTTCAAGAGTGTTCTCCAATTTCGTGAACTTAGTTCTGCTACCAGACTGGAGGTGAGGCTCAGTTGTGTGGTGCTCACCTGGCATGTGCGAAGTCCAGGGTTTGACGCCAGCACTGCAATAAGACCCACCATATATGGTTAAGGCTGGAGCCTGTGCTCGCTTCAGCAGCACATACATTAGAATAGGTTGCAGCCTTTTCTCTCCGGTTCAGAACCCCAAAATGGGATTGCAGGCGAGGAGTTAATTTTGCCAGCCTGTGTTGGGACTGCTGAGATCATCTTGCTGGGAAGTCCTGGAAGGTTGTCAAGCACTGCCAGGACAATCCTCTGCCCACACCCGGACCCCAGGGTGCATTTGCTCTCGAGAGCCAGGCAGGGTGCAGCGGCCAGCATGGTGGGGGAGCGTCGAGGGTGTTGCTAAGATGAAGACAACGAACACATCTCCAGTCTTACAAGGAAAGAGGTTGGTGTACAGAGAAATGTGGGATTTAGAGTCCAAACTATTACAGTTCAGATCTCTAATTCTGCGGCTCAAGAGCCATTTGGCCTTGTGAAAATGACTAATCACTCGGAGTTCCCTCACTAAACGCAATGGAAATGAAATGAAATAATAAATACCAGGTCCTGTCTACAGCAATGCTGGATAAGGAGACAGCTGACAGGGAACTGCAAACACCGGCGATGTGCACTGAGTGACCACGGACGCAGGGCAGTGGGTGTGCAGGTGAGGCTCAGGCGATGCATGGCCACGCCTGCCCACTCACTCCTCATGCCAGCTGCAGCCCTGAAGGCTGCACTTGGTGCTCAGGACCTGCCCCAGGGCACCCATGATGGGTGGACTTTTGGACCAGTAAGATAACTACAAGGCCCCCCACCCTAGGTCCTCATGGGCCGGACATTCCAAGATGCCAGGGGACGAATGCAGTGGCAGATGGAACACACCCTGCGATTCAAGGCCTTTTCCACTTTAACTAAGCACTGTACCGTGCACTGTGGCTGTGACTGTGGCTTTTGCAGTTTGGGGTGTGACAGGAAAACTGACCTGAATTTCATTTTCTCTTTTCACAATTTCATAGAGAGAAGACTTGTTCTTGTTGTAGATCTTAACAATTTCTGCATTTGTTTTTATTTAGTTATTTTTAAATTTAAAATTTGTGTTAGTACATGTTTGCAGTACCCAATGATTGCATTCATTGTAGGGAATTGGTACACATACCTAACACATCTCAACTCTGTTTCTATTATTATTATGAAATAGAAAACTTTCACCGTTGAATTTAAAGGCAATATTTTGTGGCTTCCCTTTGGCTCAGCAGGTGCACATTGCCAGCATCACTGTCCTGTGTTTTGGAACCGTGAGGAAGTAAACTAGGGGTCACCCGAACACAGCCCTGCAGTCCCTCAACAATCAGTCTGGTCTGGAGGTGGCTACTCAGTGACCAATAACTCAGATCTCCCCAGACAGAGTTCTCTTGCATGGTGCTCTGTGTTGCCCCCACCCAAGGCAGCAGGGCTGGTGGTCATGTGACTGGTTCAGACTGAGCTCTTGAGGGTGGGGCTTACTCATCTTGGCTCCTTAGGTGATGAAGGTGTGAACCACTCAGATGCATCTCTCAGAGACGGGGATCAGCTGTGTGCCTAGCCTCTGTGTCAGGTAAAAGGGCCAAAAACCAAGACCTGACCAGGCCACAACAAGCCTTTATTAGGGGAACAGATCTGCCAGGCTGTCTCGGAACAAAGGAGAGACAAAAGCAATATGGCGGGGGCAGGGAGAGTCTTTTATAGAGACTGGGGTGGGGTTTGTAGGGGCTGAGGTGGGGTTGAGTGAGGTAGTGACTAGGGACTGGAGGAGCCTGTGACGTCACTAGGTGGTAGGCGGTGAGTATTAGGTTACTCTCTAGGTGGGAACAGGGGCATGCTGGGAAGAAGGGTTTGTTCTTTGGTGGGAGCAACCATCTTGGCATGACTTCACACAGGGGAGGGGGCAAGGCACCATAGGAAGAGGGCAGCTACTATACATAATAGCTGGTGAGGTAGTGGGAGACCTATCATTCCAGGCTTTTGTTTTATGATAGTTGGGCGTAGGTCTCTTCTTCTGGAGCTGCTTCCTGCTGACAAGGGGTGAAGATCGGGGCTAGACCTGGATCTGATGAGGCCCATGGCAAGTGGGGACCTCTTCCTTTTGCCGTACTGGCTGGTACCCTGCCATGATGAACTCCGTGACTGTCTGGCTGGTGAATGCCCTCAATCGTTCCTGAAAGAAATTTTGAAAACAGTGAACCAGACACAGTCCAAAACAGAGAATTAAACAGATAAATACTGAGGGGTTCCAAGAGTAGTAATAGCCAGGGTAGCCATGAGCTTCAGGAATCAAATGTACCCCACCATTGATTAGTACCTTGGGGGGCATATCTACCTGGCCCATTGAGTCTTAATTTTTTTCATTTGACATGTAATTTCTTTTTTCATTATTTACATAGGTTTTACAGAGACAGCTGCATGTTTAGGGGCTCATTTGTTATAGAAGTAAGAGACTGTTATGGAAGTAAGAGATCATAGCTCCTGATCTAAGGGCCCCTGTGTCATGTCCTTGCTCTTAGAGAATGAGTGGAAAAGTGATAAACACAATTTATATAATCTTTATAATCCTTTTTTTTTTGGAATATAAAAGGTGTATGTAACTGAGCAAATGTCTTTTGGAGGCCAACATACCGATGAGTGTAGTGTTACTATGAACCTGACTTGTCCTTTAAATTCAAGGCCATGAAAACACACATTGTAGGTTGATAGTTCCAGCAAAGCCATGGAATAGTTGTGTAAAAGACAGTTTTATTCCTGTATCTCTCAGTTTTTGGTGCCCTCCTAGATATATTTAAAAATAAAGAGAACTGATAACCTCAACAAGGACACTGGCCAACTTAAGGTGATCAAGTGTAACATAAAAGGCTTGATCTTTTTTAGACACGGGTAGGTATCCAGGAAACATGAGCACAATGAGAGAAGAGGCATCATAAACAGAGAACAAGGATGTACATTATTTTAAAAGGAATAAATCTTGTAGCTGCTTGGTATAGAACTTATTCTGACTGTGGCTGACAACAGGTGATTTTTTCTCGATACTCTTACTTTATGGTTTTTTTGTTTTTTTGTTTTTGATCACTACACGATAGTTAATTAGTTATCACAGAATCAGAAAAACACTTATCTAAAAGGAGAGATCTGGAGACCAGTGGTTTCTAGGATTGGACACCTGTAAAGAACTTATTTTAATTTTTCTGAAAAGAATCTATACACACTTGTAGCTAATTAATGATTTTCCCTTCTATTTAGTACCCAAAGCTTTGTCTTTTTGAAATGGCTGTGTCATGAGTGAACCAAAAGATTTTAATGGGTGGGCTATGTCTTAATTTTTCTGAAGTCTAGCTTTATTATTATGTCATTATTTTACACCTCTTTTGGTTATTTTTTTCTGCGGGGTGTTTAAGACCAAGTTAAGGTGAGACCTGTCAATCAGTATGAACCTCTTGTTATCTATTAAGGTCAGTTAAGTCTCCCCAGGCCATTACTTTAGAACCATGGATAGAGCCTCTCTGCTCCTCTGTCAGTGTCAGCAGTCTGGATGGGTCCTGGCCTTACTTGACCAAGTTGTTTTCAGTGAAAGCGTGAGAGATATTTTTTTTGGTGACCCTCCTTTGGCACACAGTACATTGTCCTCTGGTGTCCAGCAATCTCCCTGCTTAGGAGGTTGAGTGACTTACCAAAGATGTAGGACCCCGTAGAGAAGGTTCCTTCATGTCCTGGATGTTTGTTGACCTTGAGGGGCCGGGGCCAAAATACTGGCTGTCCTCATAGCCCAGTTACCTCTGATCTCCAAACTTTAGTTGTTGAACACCCAGAAAAGAAGGTCAATAGCATTAGCATTGTAACAAGAGTAATGAATTTAACTATTATAATTTTACCTGAATAACAAGCATTTTGGAATTTAAAATATAGAGAACTGTTACTGTTATCAGTCATGGTTGTTTTTTAGTAGTTGAATTCCTGTAGAATATTAACAGAAAAAGAGCCACAAATAATATTTTAACATGACAATTATGATGACTTTACCTTTGTAACACATTTAAATGTCCACCTTGACATAAAATAGCCCTTGTTAAACATACTCATTTTTTAAAAAAAATACCAAAAGTTTTACCTAAATTATAATATTTTTAAAAATAAATAAATAAACAAAATTATTATCTTCTGATAGGATACCATCTAAAGAAACTATCTCAGCCCATATATGTGTCTGTTGTCATAAATAGCTGGAGTGTATGAAAAGACAAATACCTGAATCAAAAGGAGGTTATTATCATAAACAAATATTAGAAAACCTGTACAGTCAGAAAGTATAAATACATTTAGTACATCAGAAAAAATGAAACCTTGTTATTGCTGTCTTTTACAGGATATTTAGTCCTTTGAAAATGACCAGTGTAAGCATACCATAATAACCTATTTAGAATTTATCCCTTTGATGACAACTGATGTAAACATAGTATAATAATACAGTTAAGTAATATTTATTTCTGTAAGTCTTTTATAAGGCTATGCAAACTATCAGGTCAGTCTGTTGTAAGATGAAAACTGTTGAGGTCCCCCTAGTGAACAAAGACTGGAAAATATTTCCATGCAGCAGCTCCTTTGTTCACCAAGGGGAGCATGCCTTGAACTTAATAACCTTTATCTATAAACAAAACAGCTGTAGGATTGGACAAAAAACAAAGATATAAGACAATTTCTAAAACTAGAGTGCACTCAAATATATTTAGCCCAATGGAATTATAATCTCTTTATAATTTTACATTTATAATTACAAATAAGACTATTTAAAACTTTTTGTAAGTCAATTAACAGAGATCTCCTGTAGAATTAGAATCAGAAAGAATGAAACCTCTATTCCTATAAACCTTTTATAACAAACTTGAAACCAACAAGTAAACATATATATTTCCTTTATAAATCACTTCCTCACACCTTCTTGACATACCTAGGACTTTTGGTCTTGTCCTGTTAACAAGACAAATATATAAAATCTTTTTATATCAAAAATATATCTTTTACTTATAGCTTTTTAAATATTTTGTCTCCGACTCACTATAAACATTTTATACTTTTGTCAGTCATTATCTCATCCCTAGTGGCCTTTGTTAAGTAAATAAAGTTCCAATTCCTGTTTAATGGTTAGACAGTTTCTGTCACTGATTACATCCCTAAACACATGACAGTTAAGGCACATATATCACAAGTTTGTTCAAGGATTCCCACTTTGTTCTTTAGAGCCAGGATGTTATCTATAGTGGAGCTACAAATCAAAGGAGCTATATAACCTTCACTTTAAACAGCAGAAGCAATGGGCTAAGGCAAGTTTTTAAAGGAATACACTACCTAGTTTGCTTCCACAACTACTTTAATAGCTAATCTACTAAACTTTAAAACTTTTTCCTATCAGCAGAGTTATAAAGTGGGAGAGGTGTGAGCAGTGAGTGATCAGCTCAGGCTAGGAGTACTTGAGAAGAACAGGTTTGACAGAGGGAGGGTCAAGAGCATAAGTAGAAAAAGGCTTGTACGTAGGGGATTTCTGACCATTTGCCATTGCGTTGACAGAAGTTGTGTAAATCACACAGTATGTTAAAATTGAAAGTGTCATTTTGGGCCATGGAAACCCATTATCTAATTCATACTGAGGCCAAACCTGATTACAATAGAAAACAAGTCTTTTTGGCTTATAGTCCGGTCCCAACAATCCGAGGAGTTTGAGTTGTGCCAGAAGGCGGCCCGGAGGCATTGAGGGGTGGGGCTTGGATTGTTGGGCCCCCTTGTTAGAGTGGGTGAGGAGGAGGCAGCTCCCGGGGAGAAGGACAAAGGGGAGAAGTGTCCTTGTCTCCTTTGACAATCTCCGAGTGAGTCTCCCAGAGGGAGAGAACGAGAGGAGGCGGCCGATGGACGTCTCCCAGGGGCACGGTCCTGGGCCCAGCGGCCGTGGGAGTTTCTCTGACCAAGCGCTTGGATTTCTGAGAAGTCCCCGGAGGGAGAGAGAATGAGACAGAGAACCCGATGAGAGGGAGGCTGAACTCCCTACTCACCCAGACATTGGTGACTGGTGTGGATGTGTAGCGCCAGCAATGGCAAAGGTAGAAAGCCCCGGAGGGTCCTGGCAACGGCAGATGCGGTCTGATGGAGAAGGCCAAAAGGCCGATCAACCCCGTCCTGGGGGGGATCCTCCATCAATGGACCATCTACCATCCAAGTCACGGCACCAGAAATGTCAGGTAAAAGGCCAAAGACCAAGACCAGACTATGCCACGACAAGCCTTTATTAGGGGAACAGATCTGCCCGGCTGTCTCTGAACAAAGGAGAGACAAAAGCAATATGGCCCGGGCAGGGAGAGTCTTTTATAGAGACTGGGGTGGGGTTTGTAGGGGCTGAGGCAGGGTTGATTGAGGTAGTGACTAGGGAATAGAGGAGGTGGTGACATCACTAGTGGTAGGAGGTGAGAGAGTATTAGGTTACTCTCTAGGTAGGAACAGGGTCATGCTGGGAAGAAGGGTGTGTTCTTTGGTGGGAGCAACCATCTTGGCATGACGTCACACAGGGGAGGGGGCAAGGTACCATAGGAAGAGGGCAGCTACTATACATAATAGCTGCTGAGGTAGTGGGAGACCTATCACTCTGGAAGGCACCCGAGGTGACAGATCCCATGGCCTCTCCGGCTCCTGGTGCGAGGGTCTCATTCAGTGTGACTTCTATGATGAATGAACAGTGAGGTCTTTGAATTCTCCTGTGCAACTCCCACAGAGCCCAATACAACAACAGAAATATAGGTCAGAAAAACCCACAGGTACAGTCGCTTATTAAAGAGACATAATAAAGGGTCCCTAGGGCTTAGCTGTCCGAATTTTGAATGGTGTGCTCACCGAAAAGGGTTCTCTACTAGTCTGTGGCCACTCACTGGGGGAGACCTTCAACAGGGCTAGAGAAGAGGCTCAATTTTCATTCTTCCTGAGCTAATGTACTTATGTCTTTGGGGTGTTGTTTGTGGTGGTTTTCATTTTTCTTTTTTTGGAGACAGAGCCTTGCTATGTAGCCATTGCTAGTCTCAAACTTAAGATCCTCCTGGCCCAGCCTCCTGAGTGCTGGGATCATAGGCATGCATCACCATGTCTGGCTGGCACTTCGGTCTTCGTGCTTCTGCATTGTACATCTCATGTCACATGACAATATATTCTTAATGCAGCCTCTGATGTTGGACTTGGAACATTTTCTCAGTGGGAGCATCATGGCACATGACACAATGCTGAGCTAATCCTGTATCTTCCTTGGGGTCTGAGCTTTATACCTGCAGGTTCCTCAATCAATGCTTTACTATGAATGAATGCATGAATGAATGAATGAACACTGAATAAGTGTCCAAACCCCAGTCAGCAGATACAGGAAGTCAGAGAGGAGACAGCAGAGCAGGTCTTGAACCAGAAACGAGTCAGGTGGCAAATGGCCCCAGGGCTTCCTCCCCTTTGCTGCTTGTGGTGGGTTCAGTGCTTGCTGGATGCTACAGTTGAATGGGCCAAGAATAGTCCAGGTTCTTGTGCTTGACAAGGAAAGAACTGACAGGTAGAAGGGCAAAGTAGGCAAAAGGGCCTTTGTAACTCAGCTTCCAGGATGGTTAGGGTCAGGCATCCCCAGGTCCTTGGTGCCTCCCACTGTCTCTCTTTAGAGAAGTCAGTAATGTGCGGACCTCCCAAGCTTAAACCGGATAACCATTAGGGCAGTGTTGTGTTTCTGGATGGGTGGGGAGGAGGGAGGTGGCTCATCAACTTCCCAGTTTTAAGTGATATTTACAGTTGAATGAGGGCAAGGAGTGGCTCACTCAGCTCCTTTGTTTCTAACTGTATTATTGGCTTGGCTGAGATTTACATATCACGGGTTGGTAGGTGCAGGCTAAAAGAAATCTTTCCCTGCATTTGTCTAAAGTGAAGAGGCAAACCTTAACTTTTCTATCTTTTTTTTTTTTTGCAGTACCGGGAATCAAATTCAGGGCCTTGTGCCTGCGAGGCAGGCGGGGGCCACTGAGCTACATCCAGGGCCCAAACCTTTCCTTTTCTACCACTTGATTTTATAAAACAGTGTTCCTTATTGAAGATGGTGTGCGGTGTTTATAATGCTCTGGGAGATTAATTTGCTTTCATAAAGTAGAAGTCATATAAATGAAAGGAAAATTAACTGAAGGCAAATGCTAAAGATCTCACAAAACACACTTTCATTTTGGAAGCAAATAAATACTCCCACAGGCCAGGAAGACAGCTCTACCTTGAAAAACCCTTAGAAAACCGGAAGCCCCTGCTCTTTCGTGCTCGGACCTTTCCTGCCACGTTGCCATGGTTACTAAAGCTCGGCAGACTAAACACACCGTTGTCCTCAGGAGGAGCTGGTGAAGGCAAGCTGCAGAGGGATCACTGCGGGAAGCAAAAGTGCAGTCCTCTCTCCTGCCTTTCTCTCAGACTCCAGTCTGCTTTAATCTGAGGGAGCAATGGCAGTAAACTACAGGGGAATAAATAAACGTCAGTGAAACCATCCATTGACCTCCTAATCCTAGCAATTGTTTAAAAAAATTGAGATTTTTATCTCCAAGTTATAAAGCCAGTCATCACAGTCCCACTTTGGGTGTATGAGAGAAAGGATGGCTGCTTGAATTGGAATTGCTTCAGCTCCTGGTGCTTGCAGGAGGCTCTCGGTGAGGGCAGAGGCTTGCTGCTGAGTCTGTCTGACCCAGTGAGGCCTGGGCCATGCCTTTGCCCATGCCTGTCCCTTGGAGGGCTGCACTCTGCTTTCCATCTGGAGGGAGAGAAGGATGCAGCTCTGTTGTCATATCGCACGGATGGCCTCAACTGGAGCTGAAATTTTAAGCCATAAACTTAGGACATCAGCATTGGATGTTTGCGGCTTATGTGATGGTGAGAAGGAGGGATGCTGGTGCCGTGTGGTAAGCGCTTTGTCCATATTATGCTGGAGTTACTCCTTGTAATATTGTCCTATGACCCCAAGATAGTCCTAAGATAAGTGCTCTATTATCCCTGGCCAAAGGATGAAGCGTTGAAGCTTAGGGAACTTGATGGGGTCACTGGGAAACGCCCTGGTCCTCCTTTTGTGTAAATTGATGCTGTCCCGAGAGAGACCACCTTCCCCATTACCATCACACTTTGAGATGCTCTCTCGTGGGAGTCAGGAGAGAACAGGCAGCACACAAAGCAGGTGCAAGGGCCTGGAATCCCTTGCGTGGGCCAGGCACAGGGCGGCTGGTGAAATTTCCAGGTAGGGTGGGGACTTGCTTCTGTGCTATGTGACACACAGACAGTGGTGTCATCAGAGCTGGCTTTGGACTTGTGATAGATTTCCCTCACCTTAAGATGGCTGCTATACATAATAGCTGCCTTCTTCTTCCCATAGTACCTTGCTTCCCACCTTAACCCAGTTCCAAGATGGCTCCTTTCCCACCCAAAGTGGCCTTCTCTTTCCCATAGTGCCCTGCTCCCCACTTAAAACCACCAACCCCAAGATGGCCTGTCCTACCAAAGGACAACCTACTTCTTCCCAACATGCCCCTTTTCCCACCAAAAGAGTAACCTGATGCTTGCTCTCCTCCTAGCCACTACATCACTCAACTCCACCCCAGCTCCTATAAGATGTGCTCCCTATCCCGGCCATATTGCTTTTCTCTCCTTTGTTTGGAGACAGCCCGGCAGATCATCCCTACAATAAAGGCTTGTTGTGGTTCTGGTCTGGTCTGGTCTTGGTTTTTGGCTCTTTTACCTGAATTTGATGCCCAGGTTGTCAGATGGCCTGGAGCGATCACATGCATAGCTGCTGAAGGACATGTGCTGGTTCCAAGGGTTTGTATCTTCCCCAAGGCCTAGGGTGACAAGCAAAGGCCCCTTAACAAAGTGGGAGACACAGTCAGGGCGGGAGCATGGACCCAGGAGGCCACCAACCTCTCCGGCTCCCTCTGTCCACTCTACAGACAGTGCATTTGGTTAGCTGATGAGTGAGGCAGCTAGCTAGGGAAAGGGCCTGGGATAGTGGGGTGACCAGTCCCATAGATAAGTACTGAAATAAGAATAGACAGTAAACTAGGACTTTGACTAAGAATGAACTTCCTCAGGCAATGTGGAAAGCAGCCCCATGCCCACTAAAGGGAGATGCAGCCCCTCCCTTCTGAACTCCTGGGTTTTCAGGAACTAAAAATGCAAAATAGACAGTTTTTTTTTTTCTCTAAAATTCCAATTCCCACTAAATCCTACTGCTGAGTAACTGGGTTGGACAGCTTGAGTTCCACTTGGTCATTTTAAATCCAGAGCCACCTCTGATAGATGGCCACTCAACAAGGGAGCCATTCCCGTGCTCCCCTCTGCCTTAAAAAGTTCTGGAAGGAGGTAAGATAGCTAGTGCACCTGGGGCTGACGGGCCACTTCCTCCCACTTACTGGAGTCTGGGCCATGTCCCAGGGCGAGGCCCCTGACCTTTGTCCTAAGGCCCACTACCCAGAGCCAAAGATAGAAAAAACAGAGACCCCTGGGCCTGCCCTAGAAAATTCCAAAATCCCCAAACAGGGCCCTGTGTGCCAGATCCTCCTGCACAATGTACAGTAAGCTTTCTTACCTTGGAGCTCACTGATGGCTCGTGCATGTGGACTGCATCTCACGCGTCTGAGTATGACAGAGGGAATTATGGGACAGAACATGCATGACAGACTCAGCTGATGTGAGTCGACTCCCTGTCAATCACACTGTCACTCAGGCCCGGGAAGACCTCAGGGCAGGCGCCCCAGACCTGCCGCAACATTTTAAATTCTTAAACTCGACACCCTCAGCACTCATGGCATTTTACTTTCTGCTAGTATGAGCCCACTCGCTCTGAGTGCGCGATCGCCTGATTCAAACTTTGCTGCTTTGTTCTTACTGTCATGTGTCACGGCCAATTCTTATGTATCAAACACAGGAACCCCTGGCAGGAACCCACCTGGAACCTCACCCACGGTAACCCAGCCCGGTGTAGAAATTTCACTTTTCAGATTCCCACCCTGGAGAAACCAGGATCTTTTTTCCTTCTTATTTCCATAAAAACTCCCCTAACCTTCTTCTTCATTCTTCGACATTGTGAGACCACAGGCTTGGTTTGTGCAGAATTAACTTTTTCAGCTGGACCTTAGAATCCCATGGAGCAGGAACACTTGGGTCAACAGGGACCGTGGTGTCACTGGTACCTGGGACACAGCAGTCAGCAGTCAGCAGGAGGCCAGCAGTGGGTGGCTCTGGGGAAACCCACCTTCCGCCATGTTAGTCACGGAAGAGCCACATCTCCCATTGGGCCCCTGAACTCCTGCTGGACCTACTTGGTTTATCTGCATCTACTTTGTCTTCCTGAGCAGCATGGAATTCTGCCTCCAGGGCCCCTCCTTCCCACCCTGTCAGCCTCACCCAAGGGCGAACCCACTTCTGTCCTCCATGGTGTGGCAGGGACAGGCACAGAGACAGGAGGTTAGAGGTCAAAGGTGGGACTACTCCCTGGGACAGGGAGGCCACCAGGAAGAGCAAGTTGGGGGCAGGCCGTAGGGAATCCTGCCGGGGTCTGCTGAGCTCGTGTTTCATAAGGTTGTGGGATAGATCCAAGCTGATTTTCACTTTTAGCCCACTGTTTAACAACAACAAAACCTACACAGATTGCTAGAGTTTAACTGAGCAAAAAAAAGATTCATGAATTGGGGAGTCCTCAAAACCAAGCAGATTCAGGAAGAGCCAGCCCCTGACCTGCCCTGAAAAGTGTTTATGGATAGAAAAAGGTGGTGCAGGAGAGTGCTGGGTGGCCCCAGTGGGGCGTCTGCCTTATTGGAGCCCAATCTGAGCAGTTGGTTGCTGGTGGTTGCCTGGAGCCCTCCTGCTACAACTGGCTGGGACTCAGCCATTTGTTTTAAGGGCAGATTCCTAAGTTAGGTTTTTAGTTTGCCTGTGTACAAAAGTCAGGGTGCAGTCCTTCACAGGGTACTCGACAGGTGATTCCGGAGATCCTCTAGGGCTGGTGTAGCTGATTTAATCCCACTATGGGGTATCTGAGCCCTTCTGCACCTTGGTGTCCTGGACAGAACCCCCATCTCCTGAGGACAGGGAAGAAAAAGTGGTACAGGGGCTCCTAGCCTGCCTGCACCCCAAAGCTGCAGGTGAGCCTGCTCCTCTAGGGATGGACCCCAAAGTCAAGGGAGATGCTCAGAGAGGCCAGGCCAGGGGCCCAAGTCCCAGAGAGGCACAGTGTGAGAAGCAGAGGGGAAGGGACAGAGCAGCACACCAATTTAATCTAAATGTGGACCCCTGGGAACCTGCTCCCCAGTGAGAGTCTGGCCAGGTGAGGGAGGGGCCTGATGCTGTGGCCTGGGAGGGGCCTGCTCTTTGTTCCTAAGGAAAGCCAGGAGCCCGGCCCTGACCCTCCATCCTCTCCCTCCTCCTCCTTCCTTTCTGCCAGCTCCCTGTCTTCCCCAACAATCACTGCATCATGCAAATCGAGAAGTCTGCCTGTAGCTCCCACAAGGAGAGATCATCCACCAAGTGGGTTTCCATGGAAACCAAATGCAGAATGCAACAGGAGGGAGAGGAAGGACAGATTAGACTGGTGGCCTTGTTTCCACAGTGTCCCCAGCCCCACGAGTGCCCTCCCCCGCCTCTTTCCACTTGTTCACTTTTAGAGCAGAGTGGGCTTTTTCATGCGCAGTTCAAGGAGTTGAACTGACTCAGCCTGGAGAAGCATGATTTATGTGGAGTGCTCACCTTATGAAGAGCTATTACAGAGAGAATGGTGCCCATTTTCTCTGCATTACAAAAGACGAGATGCAAAGGAGCCCTTCCTCCCAGTGGGAGAAGAGAACATGAGAATCGCACCTTAAGGAAGCACTTCCCAACTGATGCAGCAAAAACACACCTCCTAGGGATCACAGGGCTGACAGAATGTTGCTTCCGAGAACTGCTTTAATTGTAGGAAAAATATTTGTCTGCTACTTCAGCCATAACGAAACACTGTTTTAAACATTTTATTTTATCACAGCTCTGAAGGCCAGAATCTCAGGATGGAGAAGTCGCATGTTTATCTTTTCTGCAGCCCTTTTCCTTGGTATGCCGAGAGCCACCTTCCTGCTGTCTTCACGTACACTCAGCTCCCGCGCTGCCTCTGCCCGCGTCTTCTCCTCCTAGAAGGACACCAGTCATGTTGGATCAGGCTCCACCCTGTGGCCAGGTGTGAACCTCACTGCCCTTTTAAGGACGCTGTGTCCGAATACGGTCACTGTCCGAATCCTGGGGGGTCAGGGCTTCAACATCTGAAAGATGAGGGGACTCAGTTCAGCCCATTACTGACAGATCCCGCTGGAGAATGCGATTCAGAATTCGGCACAGAGAGCCAGAGCAAACCATCCTAGAAGCTGGTTCTGCCTACAGGACCTGAGCCCAGGCCAGGGATTCAGTGTGGCCCCCTTGATGGGGGGTTAAACCCTCCGAGGGTGGCCTCATCAGCCCTGGGGGTCCATGAGGCACAGTATGTGGGACTCGCCATGAGAGGAGCTGGCACTGACCAGGTGGCCAGCGTGAGGATCCAGAAGCATATCCCCTGGGACCGAGGCTCCCACATGGGATGTGCCCGTTCACGTCACTGTGGAGCAGCACCCCCGCTTGCTGACTGTGGTCTGGGGAAGGGGCCCTGTCTCACTGGACCCACCAAGTGGTCAAGGAGAGGACGTGAGGCCAGCTGCAAGGAGCCTGTGCTCACGGGGCCGCTGGACACTGGGATGGTGACCCTGAGAGATTTGTGATGCTGCTGTGGGACTGCATAACCTTTGTTCCTTTTCTCCAGCCCCATTGTGATTAAATGTGAGTTAATGGATAAAGACGCTTCTTAGTTTTGGGACACTAGATAAAATCTGTAACAGACCTAAAGTCTCAAAGTAAACTACTCGACTCCTTGTTTGCCCAGAACTGATGTTCCGGACACCACAATCTACAGAGCAAGCTGCAAATGTCTGCTGACCATCAATACGTGACAGTCGACCACTAACCTTTGTCCCTTTTCTTCAATTCTATATGTTAACTTCCCCCTCAACCCCCTGTAAGAACAGCCTGGGACTCTGAGCCAGTTACCTCTCTAAGCTACTTTGCTTTGGGAGTGCCATCTGGCCAGACTAATAAAAGTCTGTTTTACTTTCCAACTTGTCCGGTGTGTTCCTTCCTGGGTGTTCTTCGCTGCAGTCAGCTCCTCGGAGCGTTTGGTAAGGCCCTCGGTCTTACACTGCAGCTCCATCTGAGCGCTTTAGATGCAGTCTGGAGGAGATGTGGCTTGGGATTATTTCTTTTTGATAAGCACCAGCATTGAATCTGAGTCAGATGACCCTGTGGTCACACCCAGAAGCCTGCTCCTCAGAGTGCAGTGTGGGCAGGCAGGTGGCGCTCACCTGGACCATGTGAGGCCTTCAGGCCTGGGCTCCAGCCTAATGGGCTAGATGAAAATTTGAGTTCGTGCAAGTCTGAGAAGCTCTGCTTCAGCAGAATTGTGTTTGTGCAGACCTTTGGGCTCTCCTGGTGGGGTGGCAGAATTGTTTGAGTCACTACTTAACAGGATGCCTCTAAGATGCCCAAAGCTTTATGAATCATCATTAGCCACGCTGAGAACATTCCTGGGAAGACTGTCAAAAGGCCTGAGGGTTTACACTACTTCAATGCTAGCAGGTTAGAGACTGTTGGAAAGACAAGAGGCTCCTGGGTCGGAGACACAGGACTTCGGTGCAGCACAGCAGGCAGCGTGAGCTTGAGGCCTGCAAGCTCACTGGCTCCCGCGTCCCACGGGGGTGACATGGAGGTGCCCAGATGGACACTGTGGACAGTGGATCTGCATCGTGGCTCAGGACCCCTGAGCTCAGGGACCCCCAAACCCCGCTACAGAACAGGCTTTGGGCTTCTTACCTCCGTCAGGAGATAACGGTACCACCTGTCCCAGAGGGAGACTCTATCTGTCCTGCAAAGATGTTTTTTGCTCTTCAAGTCTCCTTGAAACGACAGTCAGGACCGAAGCTGACTCAAGAGGTGCGGAAACTCCACGGAGAGTTGTCCCTCAAAAGCTGTCCCCGCAAAGTTACCCTCTCACAAGTCTCTTTTTTCCCTTTACCTGGAACATCTCTGTCAGTATCCTCGCTTGGAACAAAACACAGATATGGCAAGGTTTACGCTCAACACTTAGAGAAGAAGCTAACTGAAGTTCATACAGACCTGTTTGAGGCTTAAGAAACCTTTATATCGAAAAACTGCATTATGTACAGGTTGAAATTTCAGTATTGTATATTCTAGGTTAGAGATCTCTCAAGATCTGTCTGTACAGAAATACAATGAGTGAGTCACAAGAATCCTTCCGCAGACTTAACCATGGGATAAAGGAGTTAAAATGCAGCAAACATTACAAATTAAAATAGTAGCAATAGATAATAATAATAGTTTCAATTTTTGACATTTTGCATTTATTAATGCACTTTTACATTCAGTATCTAACTGAATCTTCAAAACATGATTACTTCTTTTTATCCTATGAAGACAGTCAAGCAATTAAATGACTTGTTCAAAATCACTGCTGAGAGACAGAATGGTGGTGATACCTGCAGGCCAGCTGCTTGCAAGGCTGAGGCAGGAGGCTCACAAGTTCAAGGTCAGCCGATGTAGTTTAGTGAGAACTTTGTCTTAAAACAGAATGGAAGAAAAAACACCACTAGATCCAGCTGCTTCCGAACAGCCCCAGCTATGGCCACATGAGGCTTGGGGGGAAACATCTAGATACAAGCAATAACAGGCTGTGAAAGGATGAGAAGATATGAATGAATGAGTGAATCAGTGAATGAGGAGCATGTCTAAACTGATAGAAAACCACAGCCGCGCCTGCTGCTGCACTGTACTAAGGCAGGAGGAAAGTGAGGCTGCATTCATGGTGGAAAAAGAATGTGTAGACTAAAAATAGAGAAGACAGAAGGAAGAAAAGGGGAAGTGGGCATTAAAACTCTCCTCAATATGTTGCCTGGGACATTAAAAACTCCTTTCAAGTCTGCCACTAACTATGATATAATGAGCCAGGGATTACATCACACAGCTGATTAGATAAAGGCTTCCCATACAGTAAGCTTTATGGAACTTAATGTGACACAAAGGCTTTTTATAGGCACTCAGGAAGCACTCAGCAATGAATGCAGAGTCAGGTTTCAAATGCCACAAACACTGCTCCCTTTGTATGCAGATTCCATTCAGTGCAGGCTCCTGCTTCAGAGGAGCAGGCACCATGAGAAGCAGCCAAAGCTCGGTAATGAGCCTGCATGTGCAGAAAACGTTCCCTGGGAAGTGCTATGCTGCCACAAAATGGCTATAGAAAGAAAAAAATTAATTCATCTGTGCCTTGTGATGATTCTCTCTCCAGGTAGAATTAGAAGTACTGATTTTCATTTGCAAGCATAAAGCTGGTTTTCTATTTTTTTCCCGCTTCCAATTTCCCCACTAGAAAGTTATAGGCCTGGATGTGAGGTTTGGTTTTAGCACATTAGTGGTGTTTAATGCAGCTGGATCTAGGGTGTGTGCTGCTGGGATCAAGGATATAAGGGTGGGATTGATTCATGGTTTGATACTAGGATTAAGGGTGTGAGTGACAATATAAGACAGAAAGAGGGCTGCTGTGTGTGGCTTGTCACTTGTAGCTAGATCGCTTGCTGTCTTCTGCCTGGTCTGTCTGCCATGGACTGTTTCTCCTCTGCGATGCCCCTCGGCCATGCCACCCTGCCCTGGAGCCAGCCGACTATGGAGTAAAACCTTTACAGACTATGAGCCAAATAAACCTTTCCTTCTTTGACTATGGGTGTTGGGTATTTTGTCCCAGCAACAAGAAAGGATGCAGCCATTGCGATTCAAAGCTGTGGCTGTCCTCTGGGGACTCCCAGCCACGGGAGACTGTTACAGTTTAGGTGTGGGATGCGATCCCCCAAAGCCTCGTGTTTCGGGAAGGTGACTGGATCACGGGGTGTGGCTGTACTTAGTTTGTGGCTAAGTGTGCCTTGAGGAGGTGCGGCCTGGTCAGAAGAGGCGATCATGGGGGTGTGGCCTGCAAAGATCTGCCTCCCTCCCAGTTCCTCCCTCCCCTCTTTGCTTTCTGCCCACCATGACATGAGCTCACCATGACATGAGTGCCTCTTCCTCTACCACACCCCTCTGCCATCTTGTTTCTGCCTTGGAGCCAGCAGAGCAAAGACTCAAAATATGAACCAAAAACTCCTTTCCTCCTCTAAGTTGTGGGTGTTGGGCTTTGTGCCCCAGTGATGAGAAGATGGCCAAGACCTCCATTTGTCACCTCTTGGGGCTGTTCTTCTCTTGTGGCATCTCTAATGTTGAAATTGTTTGGAGGAAAAACGACTGACATTTTTTTTTCAGGCTTTGTTCTTGGGTTCCTGGATTCGATTTCTAGGCTTTTCCTCAGTGTCTTCTGCAGCTTTCAACTGTATTTTGAAATGATACATCTAGCTGGAAAGTCTTTGGGCAAAAGAATATAGTATCAGTGTGGCTACCTTGAGTTTTGGGACAACTCATAATAGTTAAATCTTGGAAGCAGCCTATATGTCCATCAACAGGTGAATGGATAAAGACAATGTGATGAGAGTTTTTAGTTCTTCCCGATCCTTACAAACATTTGTTGTACCAGTCTTCCTAATTTTAGTCATTCTGGTACATGGGTAGTGGTGTTTCTTTATGGCTTTCATTTTGTTCCCGTATGTTTATAATGTTAGGCATTTTTCATGTCCCTGCTCGCCATCCATATATGTTTGTCAGTGAAATGCCTGTTCAATTCTTTTGCCCATTTTTTAAAAAATTAGGTTGTTCACTTTCTTATTATTGAGTTATGAGAGTTCTTTATATATTATAGATGTCTTTTGTCAGGTATGTGATTGCAGATGTTTCCCTCACTCTATGGCTTGTCTTCTGACAAGTAGACTTATTAACTTTAGTTAAGTCTTTTTCACCTTTTCCTTTACAGATGAGAAAATTTCAGTGCTTTTGACATCATAAATATGGAATCTTTGCCTAACCCAAGGTCATAAAGACCTTCTCCTATGTATAATTCTAGATGTTTATAATTTTAGGTTTTACCTTTATGTGTACAACCCAGTTTAGTTATTTTTCATATAAGGTGTATACGTATTTTATGTGTATGCGTATTCCTGTACATATATGTATATATAATCTCCAGTTGTTCCTGTGCCATCAGTCTATTCTCCCTGAATTGTCCCTGCATCAAAATCAGTTGTCCATGAAGGTGTAGGTCTATTTCTGGACTTTTTGTTCCTTTCCTTTGATTTAACTTTCTCTATATGTCAGTAAAATATTCTCTTGATTACTGAAGCTACAAATCTTGAAACCAGATGGTCTTATTTCTTCGACTTGATTCTTTTAAAATGTACTTTGGTGATTCCAAGTCCTCTGCATTTCCATGTGAAATTTAAAATCAACTTGGCAACTTCTACCAGAAACCTGCTGGCTTTTGTTTGGTAATCCAGTGGATCACTGGACTACTTTGAGAAGAATAATCATCTTAGCAAAATTTAGGCTTCTCACCCCAAAACAGGATGCATCTCTCCATTTGGTTAGCTCTTTCATTACCTTCAGCAAAGATTCAGAGAATCTTTAATCTCTTGACATTTGTAATTTTAGTTTTTGTTGCAGTTTTATAAAAGAAGAGAAGTAAATTCACTTGCCATTATTCTTAGAGCCATACATTAGACTCTTCTTCAAAGTTACTTCTTTGTTTCTTGGGAAAAAAATAATTTTAATCTCCTTATCAGTTACAATTTACCTACAAATGAAGCAAATTTTGTTCTTACTTCATAGAGATGTCATGGGCCCAGTTGTTTATTGTAATTATTTTAAAATCCAAGGTATCACACTCTTATTCTTGTTTTGATCTGTAAATTGTAATTCTGGTATTTGCAAAATCATTCTCTTAATTTTCTGTTGCCATTAAGTTGGCAATAATGGTAGTTGATTATACAAATACTTTACAACTAAAGAACAAAGCAAAAACATCGTTATCAAGAAATGCTTTCTCTGTGATCTGCAGCCGATTAAAACCTGCTGACTATTTTAGAACATAATAACCCTTTTAATTAACTTACAATAGACTTTCTTTCATAAAGAATTAAACTATCTGATATACATTAAAGTACTCCTAAGCAGATCGATTAAAATTGGGGAAATCAGGAAATGACATGGAACATTTGTAACACCTTATGTCATGAAATGGCTAGGCTAGAGAGAAGCACAGTTCTTTATTCTGTTCACAGTTAAGGTAACTGTATTTCATAGAAGCAGGAAGTAGATTAGACATCAGGGGACCCAGGCTTTCAGCCTCCATCTTTTTATGAGCCAGGACTGCCTTCTGATGGATGCAGCCCTCCTAGCCCTTCGTCGTAGGACAGCACGGCCTTGTAGGCGACCAGCCTGTCCTTGGGTACCCTGCTGCCCATGTGATCTCCAATAAATTACATTCCTACACCAGCTTTAGTTCATTCAACTTCAAAGCACAAATAAAAACAATATATATGCCACGGGTTGTAAAGATTATGCAGGGAAAGTTTGGTAGCATAATACCCAGACAAAAATTATTATTATTATTACTATTATTATTATTATTATTTCATATGCTAGAACACTGTTCAATAGAACCATGACTATTCTACTCTACTCTATTTTTGCATAAATGATGACTTTTCTGGAAAAGTGGAAGAAGATGGCAAGACTGTACAGTTTGACTTTCTGCTACCATCATTTTCCCCCTCCCTAAACTTCTGGGTTTGTTCTTTACAGAAGTTGCTTTCAGTTCTCTTCTGCTGTCTTTCTCTACTACATTTAGCAGAGGATAACCAACACAGAAGAACTCAGAGATAGTCTATTTAGTTGCAAATAGAGTACCTACTATAGTTTTCTAAAAAGAGACAACGGAAAAGATAATGTTTTCATAAGATTTGTACTATTGGTACTTATCTTTGCTACTAAGGACAAATATGACTTGCTCCTCCTCTGTGGTGACTCTTGCTACTAAAAGACTTGGAGTATAATCACCAGTGCGGTGGGTGTTGTGTGAGCGAAGAAAAGCACTAGTCCACCCCCTGGCCCCCCATAGGCAGCATAATGAAGCAGAGAGCGTGACAAAGAGCAGAAGACATGCTGTCATTAATGAGGGAATCACTTACGTCTACAGCGGCAGTTGTTCGGTTTAATTTAGTTTCCGAAGAAGGTCAAGATACGTTTTTGAATCTTCATTTAGTCTGTGCCACGCAAGTGTTTGCCCACCTTCTACAGCAGGGACATCTTCTTCCGGAGGGTGTGTGGGTCCCGCTGAGGTGTGGCCCTCACTGCATCATGCCCTGCAGGCACGCAGGGGGCCAGTCACCAGCCACAGCTCTCTGTAAGGGCCTCAGTTCCCGCACACCCACTCGTCCTTCTCGAGCAGGATCAGAGAGATTGGCAATGTGGACAGAGAAACATGGGGAGGAGGATCCAGATGCCGTCAGGGGAAGGTGCTGAACTGAAGCAGCTTCAAGAGCTGCTGTGGGAAGTCACGCGGGAGGGGAGCTCCTGAGTCCGCAGGAAGCGTCTGAAGTCCAGTCACCCGGAGACTCAGATGAGGTCGCACGGGGCAATTTGGAGGGTGCCGAGAGGTCGCAGTCTGCTGCTGCCATGGGTCCTCTGCGGCCCGCAGTGTACGTCGCCGAGGTTTCTGCACAACGACTGTCCCTGTTTTCCTGGAAGACCCATCCAGTGCTGTCCCGGATGCCCACGAGAGCTCTGTCTCTCTTTTTTTCCATGTTTAGCTTTATTAAAGGGCCCTATTCCTAGAGCTTGCCTGAAAATTTTTCTTCTCATTACCCAAGTGGTCTAACACAGATGAAGAGGCAGCGCTGTCAAGGGGCCAGTGAGCGGGAGGCCTCCCAGGACACCGTCTCCCTGTGTCTGAGTTCAGCCTGGTTCTGTGGGAACAACCTGCTGATGTGGCCTCAGGAGCCTCATGCCTGGAGTTCACAGCCGCGCAAAACGGGGTGCTCACACGCAATCACTGTCCGTTTTCCTCTGCGGCCAGGATACAAGTGTTGATGTGTGCATCTGTCAGCCTTCCGTGACTATGGCAAACCAAGTGACAAAAGAGGAAAGCTCTATTTTGGCTCGTGTTTTCAGTTCAAGGTTGCTGGCTTCAGGGCACAAAGAAGATGGCAGCGGGGTGTGGTGGAGAAAGCTGGTCATGCCTGATGTCTGGGAAGCAAAGGAGGAGGAGGGAACCTGAGCTTCCCCATCCCCAAGCTCAAGGGCACATTCCCCACCCAGGGTGTAACCTCCTCCCACCTACCAAGGGCTCCACCCATGATGGTGCCATGGCCTTGGGAGCAAGCCTTTCCCTTAGGGACTTGGGGGACACTTGTGCAAGTGGTAGCAGGACACAAGCTGTATTACTGTGACACGACACCGAGCATCCTCACCCTCTACTGCACTGCAGGACTGGGAAGCTGTCCCTGCAGAGTGAGCTCAGCAAGCAGGGGGATCACTCTGGGACCTTTAAAAAACACTATAGAAACATGAAAAAATTCTTGACTGTATATTCTACATGCACAGGCAAATAAAGAGTAGTAAAATGAATATTTATTTAGTATACTTTGAAACACAAGAAACTTTGAGAATTAGTGTTTTAATTCATTGTAAATAAACAAAATAAACAAACTGAAAGCCAGAAAAACTTTCCAGGAGTGGTCTGCACCTTGCCTGGCTTCTCCTCATTGCAGAACTTACAGTGGGGGTGAATATCTTCTCCAAACCCTAGCATGTGGTCACACATGCTCCTTTCTGTTTGGATCACTTCCTCCATTGTATTCATTGTTCTCTATGTTATGAAGTCTGTTTGAGAGTTCCTAGAATATGAAGCTCTTCTTTGCTGGTGTCATTTCCTCTGGGACATCTTTGTCCTTTTGTCACAACCACTGCCCTTATTTATGCCAATAAATTCTCCTTCACTGCATTCCTGGCCACATGTCTGGAGTCTTGAATGGCAATAGGGTCAACAGTATCAACATCATCGTGCTCAGCAGCTTCTTTGTAACTTAACTTTCCATTCAAATTTCACTTGGATCATTACTTTTCATTTATTTTTGCACTTTGCCCTTTGCTGGCCACTTCATCCTTTTGTTGCCCATTTTTGTTCTCATTGAGATGCCTTGGCATGTTTGTTGACAGTCACTTGGCTATGAACACAAGGCTGTGCTCTGGGACTCTCAGCTCCACTCCCTTGGTCTATAACCCTCATGCTAGGACCACGATCCCAAATGGGGAGACCAAGCTGTTAAGGAGGTGGACCTCTGAAGCCTCATTCTGACACAGTGTAACCCTGGGCACGTTACTGTATCCTTCTCAGCACTGTTTCCCCATTTATGAAGCACCCATCCTTTTGAAGATGAGACAATCTGTGAAAAGCATTTTATTCAGTACCTAGAAACACAGTAAATGCTCAATAAATTATACTTCTCACTACAGAGTCATTAATGACACAGGGCTAAGATTGTCACCAACTTTCCTCCTTGCAGCACATCTCTCAGGCTGCTTGTTATGACTTCGGAAACTCTTCTCCCTATGACCCAAGATGCAATGTTCATTTTGTCCACATTTCATCCCGATGAGATATGTAAGGTGTGGCACGAAGCACGATTTACCCCACAAGTAAGACCCAGAGAGACCCAGACATACTTTCAGCTCCAGAACGAACAATCTAATGGTGACATAGTCCCACACGACTCGTGAGACATAGATGACAGCCCAGCAATGCAACACCATTGTTCTCATGCACCTAGAGTACATGAATCTGCCCAGGTTTGAGGAACCCATCAACTGGCAGGTTCTTGGTGTCACTCCAGGGCATGTCTGTGCTGATTGGGAGGATGAACTCAGCACTGATTGATCAGAGGGACAGTTGCTCTATAGAAGGAAACTACCATGTGCTTAACCATGCCATTCCATAACCTTCTCTCAAAACACTATTGTCATCAAGTGTGGGAGGCTGAGGCAGGAGGGCTGCAAGATCAAGCCAGCTTGGGCAGTTTAGCAACTGCCTTAGTTACTTTTCTTGTTGCTGAGATAAAATACCCAACACCTAAAATTAATGGAGGAAAGGTTTATTTGGCTCATGGTTTGTAGAGGTTTCAGTTCATAGTCGGCTGGCTCCAAGGCAGAGTGACATGGCAGAGGGGCATCACGGCGGAGAAACAGTTCACGGCAGGCCAAAGGCAGCAAACACAGCAAGCAGCAAGCGATAACCACCAAGCGATGACCCTCTTTCTGTCCCTTATATCTTATTCACCCTAAAGGTGGGCAGCACTCACACCCAGAGAGGGGCACCCTTAATCCTAGTATGGAAGTGAATCAATCCCAGCACCACACCCTTGATCCCAACCGAATACACCCTAGACCCAGACACCTCTGAAAAGCCCCACCTAGAACTGTATAAGGCCTTGGGTGGACATCTAGATACAAGCCATAAGGGTGTTGCAGAATTCCAAGAGACAGGAGAGACCAATGGGATTTAGGAGGATTTATTTCAGGTTTAAGGTGAACACTGGCTCAACAGACTCCTAGCCAAAGGAAGAGCATTGAACAAAGAAAAGTTCCAGCTTTTATATATTTGATCAAGGTGAGGGGGTAGTCTTTCTAGTGATGTGAAACTGTGGGGGGCAAGCAAGGTTACAGAAGCAAGCAAAAAGCAAATTAGTCATGTCTCACACAGTGGCAGTTTTGTTCTCTGTGAATCTTGTGAGAACAGGGCATCAGGAAATTTGCTTACAGGACATAGTTCCCAGCCTCATCTGTATCTGTTGAGGGATACAGTTCCTTAAAGGTTGCAAAGACTTCATTTACAGGAATGGAGCTGTCTGCCCTGTGAATACCAGGTGGAGGCCAGCCTTGAAGGAAGGCAGATTCCTGAGAAGTTAGGTCATCACAGGACTCTGTTAGCAAGAATTTTGTTGTTTACCTTATGTGTAGCAGAAGAAGGAGTTACAGCTGCAGGGGAGGGGAAGAGGATGGGGGGGGGGGGTCTGCCCAAGGCCTGTTTTTCTTTAAATCCTGCTTCAACAGCAACTTCCCAAGACCCTACATCAAACTAAAACTTTAAAGGGCTGAAGATGTACATGAGAGGTAGAGCTTTACTAGCATGCATGAGGCCCTGGGTTCAATTCCCAGCACCACAAAAACAAACAAACAAAAACCAAAAGACAAAAAGCCCACCCCTAGCCAGGGATTTAGCTCAGTGGTTCTGCCACCTGCTTCACAAGTGCAAGGACCGGAGTTCAATCCCTGGTATCAAAAAAAAAAAAACCAACCCACCCCTAACAACATCCCCCCAACCAACCTCCCTCATGACTGTCAAATCTCTGACTGGGAAAATAATAGTGCTGGCTAATGACACAGACTTTTTACAAACTTTATTTTCACTTCGCTGTATAAGCAAGGACTTGGACGTTCCTTTCAGGATTAACTCGGAAGAGCTTCTTGCCCTTCATGGGAGGTTCTGCCTGCCCAGGGCCTGGCGGTTTCGTCTTTCTGCTAATCCAATGTTATCTGGGAATCATCAGAGGTGGGATTTATTTTTAGCCCTGTAATATTTAATTGGACATTGCTCAGTGGAGAGAATCAGCAGTATGCTGCTTCCTTGCTGTTTCCCATTATAAAGTGAAAAAATGAAAGCCAACATCCCCTGGCTTATTTTTCTCCTATCTTCCTGGTTGATCAGGAGGTGTTTCTGAGATAATTATCAGGAATTAAAGATTTTAGAGTATTTCTGGGCAAATCTGGGTTACACTCTAAAAGTTTCTAATTGTCTTTAAGTTGAAGATAAAATAGAAAATACCTTTATGAGATCTATGTAATAAAAAATTTTTATAATAACAATGTGTTATAAACAGCTTGGTTTAAGAAAAAGGGTGTGAAAGTTGCAGTGAAATCCCCAGGAGGCTGTAGATCCTCCTGCCCCCTCCTCACCCCCCTTAAGAAGAAACGGCTGTGTGGAATTCAGTGATTATCAACCCTTTACATGTCTTTTCCTAATTTTAAGTTTTGTTTCTAATTGACACATAGCAATTGTATATGTTTGTCAGGTACAGTGTGACAGTTTAAGATCTGTAAACAATGCACAATGAGCAGGTCAGGGTAACTGGCACATCCACCAACTCAAATATTTGGTATTTCTTTGTGTTAGGAACATACGAAATGCCCCGTAGTAGCTACTGTGAAACGTACACTGCACTGTTGTCAATCATAGTTGTCACTCACTCTGGCCACGAATGAGCCCTGCACATTGTCTGTTAAAAGCCACGTTTGGAGCCTTCATAATTAGGTCTTTAATCCACCTGCTTATGACCTCTACTTTCTGTGTGTGTGTGTATAGTATGAAGCAGTAGTTCAATTAATTTCTGGTCAAATGCACTATTGTATTCCATTGACCTACAGTGACAGACACATCTAGTAAATGGAGCCTCTAGTTAGCATGAACAGAGATACCTCAAGAGAAATGTTTAGCTCAAGGGCAGACGGCCACTTGAGCTTGTAGAGCTTCCTTTTCAAAGCTTGCCTGCAGGGTCCTTTCTCTACCTCTGCATGCACCTGACTCACCCCCTCCCTTCACAGCCTTCGCATCTGCATGGGCATCAGGTGACAGTGGTGGCTGCAGCCTCAGGTTCTTCCTGCTCACTGTGGCCCCAGGAGTTACTGGCTAAGGAAGGAGAACAACCCTCCTAACCAGCAACGCTAAGGAAAGTAGCGCAAAAACTGCAGAAGAAAGTTGCTGGAATTGAAATAGAGCTGATACTCTCAAGAAAGAATTTTTAAAACAGCCTGCTGATTCATATAACAGGTACAGATTCTTAAAAAGGAATTCTCAGAGAGAGGAGGGAAACGGAGCATGAGGTGCCTGTGGAATGGTTTCAGGGGTGGAGAGGGTGCGGGCTGATGTCAGTGAGACAGCGCAGGGGGACTGGTGGGGACCATCAAGGTGAGGAGCTGAGGGATGGCGCCCGAGGAGGACGGGGCTGAAGCACACCAGGCAGGAAGTGAGGATTGAGGGAGAGAGAACCCTTCCCCTCAGAAGGTAGCAATGCCCATGACAGAGCACCTGACCTACTCCGGACAAAGCAGCAGCTCTGCACTCTTCAAATGACCAAAAGTAGCACCTTCTGATGCACAGTGGCAAACAGCTCTGCGGCCTGATCCGGTGACTTCCAGGGTTTCTGCAATTAAACTAGCCGTGGGCGAATCCTCCTAATATGGGGGCTTAGTACCTGCAGCTTGGACTGCACTAAAAAGTGGAGGAAAGAGGAGCATTGGCTTGTAGTTTTCATGCAGGGATTGAATCAGATTAAACCAGTTCCAAAGTGGTGTGGGTGATTTTCTGAGCTGACCTCACCTGATGCCCCATCCCGAGAAGAAAGGATGGAGTAGTGAGTGTGCAGACCGGGGCAGACAGCCGCATCACTGCAGGTGCTGCCCCACGTCCTCCCCTTGGCAAGAGGGGAAGCAGCCCTGCCTTCAGGACTGGTGTCCAAAGCCCCAGAGGAGACAGCTCATGTTTACACACTAGCGCAAGCCTTTCTTTAGGGAGACGCAGTGTGAACTGAGCAGTAGTGAAGCCTCTTTTCTGGCTGGCAGCACAATCTGCCACCTGGAAGACCTACAGCACTCTCTTCCCAAACAGTGCCTCCCTGAATCTTCCAGTAATTAATTATGCATAATACCTTAAACTCCACATGGGTGGCTGGCTGAAAACCCTCCAGGGACTGCTGCCTTTGGGAGCTGAAAAGTTAAGCCCTCCTCATTTAGAGTGAGAAATATCAGAGAGTGGCAGTTTCGCCCGCTATTAATGTTGATATCGTCACCAGGCAAGCGTGTGACCTTCCCTGGTACTGACACCAGCAAGCTGCAGGTCCTGAGTAAATGTTCCACTACTGTGCAGTATCTGATAACATCAGGTCATTCTTCGCCTTGGTTGACTCCAGGACATTCTCAAATAGGAAGCTGGATGGCCATGATCTGCCTGCTGGGACTTGAAGCTCTGTGCTGATGATGATGATGACAACGAAGGGGAAGATTAACACTTGGATTAGACACAAGCTTCTCTCTCCCGACAGCTTACAGAACTTTAGAACTTTCACCTTTGTGACTTTTACCTTCATGACAGCACAGGGTGTGTGTGTGTGTGTGTTTAATAAAAGGGTTTCCTCTACCTTTTTTTTTTTTTTGCTTGGTTATGGATTAAATTGGATAAAATAGATCAACAAAAGAAAAAACATTTTGATTTTGTACATATGAATGGAAGTCCAGCAAAAGGTGAGACCTGAAGGGCCAGGGATTGAGTCTCGTGCAGTATCCTGAGGGAAGGAAGGGAGAGGGCCTTGGAGGGGCCTGGAGAGCCAAGTGCTGAGATGGGGCATTGAAGAGGGCGTGGTGAAGAATGAAAAATCACGCAAAGAAATTCTGTACTCGTTAGTTTGGAGTAACTCCCTTCCTGGCAACCATGCTAACAAAATCTCCTCTGGAGATGTGAATTTCTTTTACGAAAAGGGATCCTTCCAGAGCAACTTCCATGGTTTCTTACAATCAGCAGACTAACATTGTCATACTCCAGTCTCCTGCAGGCATGTGTGTGGCTGGAGTGTGCCTGGCACCCCGACTGCAGAAAGCAGTGTCTCGGACAGTTTAGGAAATGCAAGTTGGCAGCCTGGGAGGAGACTGTGCCTGGTCACAGCCTTGGCCTGCAGCCCTCTGGGCCACCTCCCCACCTTGAGCTGGAAGCCGAGGCCATCACCAGAAGTGGGGTGTCCTCAGCTAGCGCTTTGGGGACACAGAGCCGCCCTGTGGGAGACCCTGGGGCGCGGTGGCCGAGCTTCCCAGGCCACTGTGGGTCTGTGTAATCCTGAGCTCAGGAACTGGACAGAAAGGGGGTCACCCCTGCCGGGCCCAGGGAGGTCGCTTAGACCAGCAGCCTCTCTCTTGACTTTACTCACCCCAAACGCCTGCTTCCTCTCACTGCACTGGGCTCAGTCCTGGTGCTAGGGCATTTGAAGTTGTCTAGCACCTCACTGTTAAGGAGACAGGATAAAGAAAATGTGGTTTTCTATAAAATGGAGTACTACGCAGCCAAGAAAAACGAGAAATTAGAGACATTTATAGCTAAATAGTTGCACATTGAGGCGATACTCTTAAGTGAAATAAATAGGACACACGTGTAAATACCGAATAGTTTCTCTAGTGTGAGAAACTGAAAGTGTAAATAAGGAGTAAAAGGTATAATAGATAATGTGAAATAGGAAGAAAAGGGGCAAAGGGGAAGGGGAAGTGGGAGGGGTAGGGGAAAGGAAAGAAGGGAATGGAATTAATAAGGGAAAATGAAAAAAAGGAAACAGAGTCTTTGTAAATAGGGAGGGGTGGAGGGGTTGAAGGGAGGGCAGGGGAAGGGGGAAAAAATAAGAACCAAGAGAGAGTATGTAAAGGTGCAAATTTCCCATGATGAATGTCATTATGTTGTACACCTAAGATGTACCAATAAAATTAATTAAAAAAAAAAAGAACCCTGCCCTCACCTGACCTGTCCTGCCAGGTCCTGTGTCCCGTCAGGTAACTCCTCTGGGGACCTGGGGTGTCCCCAAGGCCTCATGGTTTCGATGCTGATGGGCAACAGGGGGTGCTACCCGAAGGTGCACTGTGTGGCACAGGCCCTGGGCGGCTCCCTCCGCGCCTCCGTTCTCTCTGCTGCCTGGCTGCCTGGATGGAGCAGCTCTCCTCTGCCGGCCCTTCCACCGCAACCTTCTGTCCTGGAGCCAGCTGACCGGGACTACGACCATGAGCCAAAGGAACCCGTCCTCCTCTGGTCCGTGGGAGTCAGAGGTTGTGTCCCAGGGAGGGGAAAGAGACTGACACAAAAGCCCTCGCTCCATCTGCCTCTCCCCTGCTGGCTGGGGCCTGGTGGGTGGGCTGGACAGTGGCAGATAGACCCTCGCAGACGTGATTCCTGAGACTGCCACAGACTTTCAGGCTTTGGAAGTCACCTGGCCACCCCCCAGTTTCCCTGTTGGGGTCTCACTCTGTCCTTTTCACCAGCTCAGTATCCGGCTTCCCCCCTCTGGGCCCAGCCTCGCCGGCCCTCCCTGACCACCACACCCTGAGGCATGCCTTTGCACCCACCCTCAGGGCCTGGGAAGTTGGATTGGCTTCCTACTGCTGTGTAACAAATGGTCCCAAATTTTGAGGCTTAAAACAGCACACATTTTTATCTCTTAGTTGTGCAGGCCAGAGGTCTGGGATGGCTCGACTATGACCAGGCCAGAGAGACACTCAGGGCTCTTCTCTGGGACTCTGGCCAGGGAAGGAGCAGCATTCCTTCCTGCTTCTACTCATGGCACTTGGAGCCTTCTCCTTACCTGCTTACCTGAAGCAGGACTTCAGGTGTACGGAAGGAATGCAGTTCCATCTCACTGGATTCTGTTCCGTGTGGTTGTGGACTGAGGCCCGGTTTGCTTGCTGGCAGCCTGCTGAGGCCTCACTCAGCTTTGCAAGGCTGCCCTCCGTCCCTCTCACAGGGCCCCTGCAGCTGTCAGCCAGCAACGGCTCATCAGGTGCTCTCCATGCTTTCCACCTCCCACTTCCGCTGCCAGGGTGTGGCTCGATGCCGCCCACCCCAGTAAGCTCCTCTGCTCTCCAGCCTGTTCTCCTGGAAGGGGTGTACCAGTAAACGGAGGTCTGGACATCTTGGAACCCTGCTTATAAAGCAGGGAATCGTGCCCGCCAGCCTTTGTATCCGCAGGGAGATTTGCTCTAGGACCTCACGCCTGTGTCAGAAGCTGGGCATCAGGTCTTTCTATGAAATGGCGTGGGTTTTGCATGTCTCTGACACAAACCCCACTACATATTCAAATTCTCCCTAACGACTTATCCATGAAAGTGCTTTGGAAATTGCTGTCTCCTGTTCTTCCTTATTTGAACTCTTTTTGTTGTTGCCTTGTTATTTTCATGTTTTCTCCACATATTTCATTTGTGGTGATGGAACCCAGGCACAGAGGGCTGCTCCTGGAGCACACCTCGCTCAGGGGGCTCCCCACGCAGTCCAAGCTCAGCCTTGCCCAGTGCCGACTTTGCTGTCCCACCCCAAATCCCATCACACCCTGGGTGTGGGCGTGATGAAGTGATATGCTACAATGCCCTTCGTGCCCCCACCCCATACTTCAGGCTTTCTCCTCTATTTGAACTCTCTTAACTCCCCGCCAGGATCCTCCTGGCCTTTCTTCAGCTCCCTTGGTCCCCTTCTTTACCCTTCTTACTCTCTATTCTCAGAACAAAGCTCCTCGCCGTGTCTCCCTCCAACTTCTAAAGAGTGTTTTTTGAGGAATGAGGATGATGAACCTAGTGAGCTGCCTGGCTATTTTCCTAGTTCCTTCTCTCAATAAGCGAGGACAAGGACAAACAAGTTCCAACGCATCCTGGGCAGCTTAGTTACTAAGTGAGATCCAGGATCAAAATAAAGAACTAGAGCTGTGGATGTAGCTCAGTGTGAAGGCCCTGGATTCAATTCCCAGTGCCACAAAAACAAGCAGGCATCAAGGTACTGGAGACAATGCTGCGTCAGTTAGGGACAAGAGTGCGTGGCTGTAAGGGAGAGAACCGATGCTTTGAGCAAAGAGTCAGTGCCGTAAGCACAAACTGGCTTAATTTTCTTCACATAAAAGACTCGAGATGTGTGTATTTTCTCTTGGTTTCCTGTGGCCATGCCAGATGCAGGGTGCTGTCTTTTTTTCCCAGTGTCTGGAGCCTGTCCTGTGCTTGGAAAGTCTGTACTCTAGCTCTTGGGAAAGGATGCAGCCTGGAGGAGAATGTTACAGTTTGTTTGCTTTCTGCTTTGCTTCCTGCAAATAATAATGGTGCTCTCTGGGTAGGAAGTGCAGATCTGTCTTCGTTCCTTTTACTGTGCTTTAGGTTCTGGTCCAACATGGTAAATGGGAGAACTCGCTCCCAGTCTGTTTCCAGTGACCAGGAAGCTGTGTCTAATGTTGTACTTCTGGAAGATAAAACCGTATTCTTTGGGCTTTAGGAAAAAAATACAATCTTCAGAGTAGACTGCCACCAACCTCTGTTTGCTTCCCTCTGCTACCATCTGGAACAGTCCGTGGGCCAGGGATTTAGCTCAGTGGTACTGAACCTGCCTCACAAGTGCAAGGTCCTGAGTTCAATTCTTGCCCCCCCCCCAAAAGAACACCATCTAGAGCAGTCTGTCTCCTTATGGGAATTGTACCTCTTAGATATAATTACTGCAGGAGTTTCATTTTCAGTCAGAAGGAAGTCACAGAAAACATTGTCTTCTCAGTAACAAAGAGGAAAATACAGCTAAGCTACGAAATCAAGAATGCGGTGATTGTAGTTGTTTTTAAGCACAACAAAAAGTTAAGAAATCTAGATAAATTACAGACAAGTTTGAGTTCTTCCCAGGTAAGAAAAGATCCAATAATTTGGGAACAAAGTGGAAGGAACAGAAAGCTTGTAACAGATCAGGAAAAGGCTAAACAAACCAAAATTTTAGGCAGTGTTTAACATCTGTACATGATTTCCAATGAAGGATTGCAAACCCAAGTGGTATTAACATAGACATATATGGTATATCAACAGACCCAAATCGGGAGCATGTACACGGATCCACAGGCGTGTGTCAACTGATGTGCAACAAAGCTAGGAAGGCATTCAATGAGGACAGGGAGCTGCCCTGTCCTCACACAATGCTAGAACTTCTGGAGACACACATAACAAAGTGATTTAAGATCAATTACGGACATAATAAAAGATAAAGCTATAAAGTCTTAAGGAAAATGTGGAATATCTGCATAACCTTGGGAAACAGACATATCTGGACTTAAAAACTGATAGTCCAGAGGCCAGGGATGTAGCTCAGTGGTGCAACATACTCTTAGTATGCACATGGCCCTGCGATCAATCCCTACCCCAAAAGAAACCCGAAAATGGTGCCTGAGGAAGGCTTCAGAAGCAGCCTCAGAAGCAGCCCTAGGATCTGCCCTTCTGCTGTCCTGCTGGCTCTCACCCCTCCTTCTTTCCCAAAGCCAGCCAGAGACACTAGAATTCCTCTTCCCCAAGGTAGGTCATAGAAACCAGAACCCCCTTTCCTCAAAGTCAGCCATAAAACCTGAAAACATGGCTCTAACTCTCCCATGCCTTTCTGTATACACGTCGGCCGTAAAGAAACTCTCTGGCCCGCCCTGTTGGATTATAGGTCATAGGACCTGACCCCCACACTAACAAAGATCCCATTTCATTCCCAGAAGGGAGGGGGCAGTGCAGAGGCCAAGAAGGGCCAGGCGTGTCTCGCTGGGACCCTGTTCACGACTACTGTTAGGCTATGTCATTAGTCTTTGTGCAGTCGTAAGTCTACATAGCTGCCCATGCTTCACGGAACTGGGCATAAAAGTGTGTGGTTCACCTTGTGTTTTGGGGGTCTTCAATCTGAAGGTTTCCCTGTCCTGTAAAGCTATGACCAAAAAAAAAAAAAAAATCCGTTATGCTTTTCTTTTGCTAGCTTGACTCTTACAGTGGTAGGGTCTGGAGCTGTGAGCCTTTGTGATGGGCAGAGTAGAGCTGCTTCTCTTTTCCATGCTATTCACAGAAACACCAGAGGCAGGGGTGAGGAGCACCCTGCTCGGGGTCCTGGCTACTCCCCAGCTGAGGCTGTGGGATCACAGACACCCAGGAGTCGTGGGCGAGCCTGGCAACATAATGAGACCCCATGCCTAAAATAGAACAAGAAAATGTTAAGTAAGGAAATGATAAGCTGAGTATCGTCACAATTTAAAATTTCCGTGCACCCAAACATACCACCAAAAAATCAAAAGGCAAGCCACATGCTGGGAGAAAATATCTGGACTAGATCTATTTGACAGAATGTAAGTATCTATCAAAAACATCTTATGTATACTCGACTGATATATATATATATATGTCTTAAATATACATATACCTTTCTCTTTTTAAAATCTCACTCTCTAAATACCATGATAGTCATAGTCTCAGGGCCAAATGCCCTCAGAATTACTTTTTTAGTTATCCCGCCTTCCACACACCTGTTTCTATGTCAAGTCCTGATTCTATTAGAAGAACTGCCAATGTTTCCAATCTGCAGAATGTCTCAGTTTTCCCTCCACCTTGTCAGGAACAACTCATAAACCAGGAAATCCAGCAGCGGGGTGTAGAATTCCAGCTTAGGGGATATTGCATATTTCTGTGGAAGCAATGTCTTTCTTTATTGGGGCAACGCTCACATCCTGCTCTGGGGCGACTGGGACTACTCAGGTCTGCAGCTCCTCACTCTGAAAGGGCTCAGGTCCTTTTCTGAGTTACATTTAATGAATGTGTTTTGCGGATACTTTGCAACCAACCATTGGTCAGACTGAAATTTCTTTTAAATATTTACACTGCATGAGTGAGTAGCTGATATTAGTCTCATATTTGTGAAAATAATCAAGTACAGCACAATTGCATCAAGCAGTTCTTCTCAGCGAAGAAAGTCTGTAGCAGGCAAAGGCACCAGCGTGTTGTGGACGCCTGTCCCACGCTGAACAGTAAAGGGCACCTTAGGGACATGTCTGATGGTACCTGTACGTGCATCTGTAAAGATGAATGTATGTGTATGGAACTTCCTAGTTCCCCAAAAAATATTTGCAGAGGAAATCATAAAGTATTCTTTAGAAATACAGAAGACTTTCCTAAATTAGTTAGAAGACTGAGCAGCAGAGTGGTCACTTTCCTGCGGAGCCGTACTCCCTGTTTTTGAGCAATGGCTTTCCTCTTGAGTCATCGGAGCTGTTGCATCCCTTTTAGTCTTTCGCCCTCCTGGTCCAACAAAGCTTAGCTACGCAGACATTTAATAGAGAGAGAAAAACGATGCGGGAAGCTGGACCATGCGGGAAAGCCAGGCGCGCAGCCGCGAGGCACACGTGTCACGGCGTGCTTAGGCTCAGGCCCCCAACACAGGGGCGCGCTGGACCGGCTGTGAGTTCGAGGAAGCAGCAGCTGCTGTCGTCCTCTGGAATCACCTCCCCCAGGTGTTGCTGGCCGACCTGCCCTTGAGCCCGCTCTGCCACCCACCTGCTGGCTGGCTGAGCTGTGTGTGCCAAGCCTCACCCGGGAAGAGTCGGGAGCAGTCTCCAGAGAAGCTGCCTGCTGAGTCTTCCCAGGCGGATCCGGGCAGGCGGCTTTGTGGAGGGAGGACCTGGAAGCGTGGACAGTCCTCAGCCTGGCCAGCAGTTTGTAGTCAGCTTCACAGCTTCCAGGAAGGCCAAGCAGGATGCAGATTCCGCCGTCACAGGCAGTGGGCCAGGGGTACCTGCACACTCATCACTGATGGGCTCTGGGAGGAAGGAGCCCAGAAAGTACACTGTGGTAGTCAATCGATTGTGGCTGGAGTAGATTAGACTGGCGGGCATAGCTCAGGGTGTGGAAGACTCGTCCCAGGAGGACTGTCACCAGGATGGCATACAGGACAAGGGGAAGGAGCGCCAGTCTTCACTGTCACCTGCGACGTCGTCTCCTGGCTTCCAGCACAGACCCTTCAGCCTCCGTGGCAGGCCCTTTGGCCTCCTGGTAGGGACGCGCAGGGACGCTGCAGTGGGCTCCGGGATCCCCTGTGCAGACGGACCCTCTGCTCTCGTCCACACCCGGCCCTGGGCGACCATTGTCAGCCACTCCCGTGACTTCTCATGGACTCGTGTATCGCGCATTAAATCTGTTTCTCTACTGAGCACCGACTGATACACACGCCTACCAAACAAACTGTTCTGGCTGGAAAGGGTTGCATCGAGTATCGAATGAACAAGTAGCAGGACAAAATTTTCATGTCGCAATGTGTCGGGTACTAAGTTCCATGAGTTTCAAAGCACTGGTGTACTAAATTGTGACTGCAGGTTTTGATTTCCTGTCTTTAGGAGAAGGATGTGCTTTTTTTTTGCTCTGTTGCATTGAAACAAATCCATTCTCATACATTTTACAATTTACGTAGCAGATTTACGTAGCTACTTTTGGTAGCTGTATCACACTGCAGATGCCTTTCCCTTTGGCCACGGGGGGAAGGCGGGGTGTGCCCTGTCCCTCTCATCCTGCTCTGTTTATTCCATGGCCTCTCTGGACCTGGCTTTCTCCGCCTGTGGTGATACTTTCCATCTTTTTGTCTTTTGGACCGGCTCACTCGTCCCCAAGGATTCAATGAGAGGATCCTGAATGTGACACTTGGCCCAGGGACAGCCTCAGATTAATTCTTCACAGAGTTTCTCTCCTTCAGCAGGAGACTCCTTGCAGTGGAGTCTATTTTTGGAGCCGGTGAGGGGCAACAGGAGGAGCCTAGGCTATGAAATCAGAGACTTGCACTGTGAGCCTCACTCGGTCTTTCTGGTCGACATCCTCATGTGTAAAATGGGTACAGCAGTCTCTCCCTCAGGTGCTTGTGTGCGGGGTGACTGTACGGTCCCAGCCTGCCCAGGCTGACTGGGCTCTCTGGACCTTCTTCCCAGTCTGGGTCTGACCAGGGTGGGCCTCGAGAAATGTTTCCCATAGCTTTGGAGGATGGCTGTGAAGTGGCAGCTATGTCACGATCACCTTTGAAAGATCAGGTTGGCACAGGGGCACAGGAAGTCAAATAGCTGGCCTCTCCTGCTGGGGTGGGAAGCAGCTAGGCCCCACCCTGACAGCTCCAGTGCCTCCGACTCCAGTCAGGAATGAGACCAGCGCCATGGAGGATGGATGAGTGGTGTCAGCGGCCCCTCAGGGTCACCTGCAGCATCGAAACTGGAGTGGTGAGAGACAGACACACAGAGACGCGTCAATAAATATTCTATTTATTTATTTATTTATTTTGTTGATAAAGATTTAAAACCAACTTTCCTGCAGAAACAACTCCAAACTTTGATTCTGGTGTTTGCCAGTTCCCTCAGAGTAGCTTCTCTCATCAGGCTGGTTCCCAGCGGAGCACGAGGCCAGACAGAATATGGGGCTCCTGGGAGCTTCTGGGAGATGGCTCTGTACCCTGTCTGACACACTCAGTGTCAGTGAGTTCCACAGCCCGCAGGTGAGTTCCAGCTTGTCCTCACCCTTCCCTGCCTGACCCCAGCCCTGCAAACTTTGAGTCGCAGAGAGTCTGGATGATGTCAGCCACACAGACTGCTCGGGTAGCTCCTGGCACTGCCAATGGCCAGATCCCAGGAGCAACCCCTTTGAGCCATCACTACTGACCCCCTCATCATCCACTGAGCCCCACTTCTCTGCAAGGAGCACGTTCCAAAAAAGAAAAAAAGGGTGCCTGAAGCCAGGTTCCACGTAATACCACACCTTCCATTCACTATATTTTTACTCTGCATACCTCTGATAAAGTACAATTTATATATCAGGTACAGTAACAAATTAGCAACAATAACTAATAATAAAATGTAACAATTATAGCAGTATTCTGTAACAAACGTTTTTTGAATGTGGTCTCTCTTGAAAGAGTCAAGACAAATATTCATATTTTCAGGAAGTGTCTGAACCTGTGGCTGCTGACAGCGCAGAGCAGGGAGACTCCTGGGTTTGTTCCCCAACAGCTCCACCTCTTTGAACCCTGACTGCTGATCCACACTGGAAGTTTAATGAGATAATTTATGTGAAACACTCAGTATTGTTCAGCACACAAATAGACATTTAGAAAACATTGATTTCCTTAATGATCAATTGTTAACTGTTGTCAGTTTAGTCCTATCCTCATTTCTTTTCCTGGAGTTGTGGAACTGAGACTATTCATAAAGCATATGGGAATTATGTTCCTTTTATTTCTTTTCTAAGAAGACAAACCATGTAGACCAGTACTATCCAATACAAATACAAAGCAATCCACTTATAAAATTTAAAAATTCCTATATAATATCAGAAAAAGAGGAAAGAGATAAAGCCAATTATAATAATATAGGTAATATAACCCAAAACATCCAAGATATTATTTCAACATGTACTGAATATAAACCAATATTGAGATTTTATATTCTTTTTTTGTATCAACTCCTTGACGTGTGGTGTGTATTTTATACATCTATATATGTCTTAATGTAAGGTAGCCACATTCAAGAGGCTCACTATGGCTAGCGGTATCATTGGAGAGTAGAGTGTCGATAGTGAATTGTATCACATGCAAAATAGCATGCTATGGATTTCTACCATTGTTTTATTTGAAAAGTATATTTCTTAGTGTAGATTGCAAAACTGGTAGTGCCATTTGCCCCTGGGGCTCATAGGACTGTTAGTAAGTGGAACCAGGTTATTTCGTCTCAAGAGGGCGTCTTCTGTGGAATTCATGGGTCACACATTTCAGGAGTTAGAAGCCACGGTGTCCCTTCTGTCTGCTTGTACCTTAATAGAAATAAACTTGGGAGGGGAGGGGGACATAAAATCCAGATGTGTTGTGTGTGTGTACCAGCTCTCCACAGTGAGTGTATTAATTGTGTACCGTGGACATACACTACTGAAAGATAAGAAACTGGAGATGAACCTTCCTGTGTTTCATATGAGCCCGCAGGTCAGCTGAGGATGTTCGTTCCCTGAGCTCGGTCACAGGGGTGTGAAATTCTCTGGGACTCCGCACTCTCCTGACACAGCATGAATCCTGCTGGTGACTACCTGGGACATGTACTTTGAGAGCTTGTACACAGTTGTTTCTTTCACACCTATTTTGTTGTTCCTCTCACAATGTTGGGCTTTGGAAACACTGGGTCTTGTGTGCGTTGTCTCTAGTGCCACTTCAGTAGCCCAAGTCAGCGGAATCAGTCACGGCCTAGACAGGGTAAAGTCAACTTTTGGTGTCTGCAGATGCCGCTGATTCGATCCCACAGTGTTAACAGAGGGCACTGCTTGGCCGGCAGGCAGAAGGAAATGTTGCCGAAATTTGCAGGAAGAACTGAAAGCCAGAGATTCCTGTTGGAACCACTGAGGCTGTCCATGGATTTGGGCCAGTTCTTGATTGGGAACACATTAGTGCTTTTTAAAGGGAGTTTGCAGAGCAGCCTGCTGCACGGCCTGGGCGGGAGCAGCGCCCTTCCTTCACCCGGAGAATGGCTGCATTTGTGGCGCTCTCTGTCCCTCTGCTTTGCTGTGGCAGCTTCCTCCTTAGGGGCTTGGTTTGCCCGGAAGCAATGGAGTCCAGCATTCCCAGGCTACTGCTGCCCTGGGATTCTACCAGTGCAGAAGGCACCTCGAGCTCCTTGAGAAGAAGCGACAGTTGATGCCCTGCTCCTCTCAGACTGAGACTGACAAAGGCTACCTGAGCAGGGCGCGCCCATCATCCTTGGTTTTTGGTCCTTGGTCATCACAGGTCTCATTCCCGTCCCGAGGGAGGGTGCTGTTGAAGGTGTGGCTCTGTGGGTAAGGGCAAGCTGTCCTCTCCTTGGATGTGTTGGCAGAGCCTACTTCTCAGGACCACTGGGCAGCGACCTCTGAGGTCCCACCTCTGGCAGGCACAACCGGTGTCTTAGCCTTCACCGAGGTGCACCGCACTGCCCCTTTTACTGCATTTCCTAGGTCTGCCCTCAGTCAGCTTTGCACCAGCTTGGCATCCATGGTCTCCCAGCTTCGCCTGGCCTCTGGAGCCCCGGTGGGGTGTCCTGACCTGGCCTCGACAGTGTGCATGGTGCTCTGGTGCCAGCCCCCTCCTTGCTCTGCTCTCTACAGAGACTGCCCGAGGGCCTCACAGATGAATGTGGTCTTGTCCTTCCCTGCCCCATGCCGCATGGAGGCCTCGACCCGTGCACTGTGGGCACCTCAGCCTGGCCTCACGCTCGTTCTGAGCTCCAGCCATGCCGGCCTCCTCCACTGCTCTGCTGCAGATGCTCTCTTCCTGGGCCCCCTTCCCTCTAGTTCGGTGTCTCCCTTCCAGGTCATTAACTGTTACACAGCCGTGCAGTGCGTGCTGACATTTCAGCCAACAGGGACCCACAATATGGTGATGGTCCCCACCACTGTCGTGACACCATAGTCTTAGTTCGGGCATGTTCCTACAGTGATGAGCTCACCCAGCAACACAGTGCTCAGAAAGCGTCCTCACCTTCGAGCAATGCGCAACTGTGTCTTAACTCATTCATGACCAAGCAGGGCAGGTCCGATCCCTCTGTTTCTCATTCTCGAGAGGCCTGTTCAGAGCCCCAGCCACTGTGAGGATTCTGCTCTTTCACCAGCTTGAAGACTCTTTTAGGCCGCGTTTTCTCATGACTGAATCATTGTGCTCAGCATGAAGTAGCCCAGCTGCAGCACCCAGTGCTTACCGGGAAACAGAGCGAATGCCAGATATACAAACACATAAGAATTGACAAGATTGGATTACAATGGCCGACTAAGATCTGAAGGATCCAGTTGACGGCCTGGAGCTCACTGCAGCAAGTCCGTATCAGGAGGCCGAAGGGTCTGTGCTGGAAGCCAGGAGACAATGTCCAAGGCGGAGGTGAAGACTGGAGCTCCACTGGAGAAGCAGACATGCCTCCCTTCTTCCCTTCCCTGTAAATCAACAAGCCTAAACCAGGTGGTCTTCTGTCTTCAGCAAGTGCCCTCAGCCACACCCAGGCTACGCCGATCCTTTAAGCTGGGTGTTTCTCACTCGAATTGACAGTCTGTTGACAGCCACACCACCGCAACCATCTACTGGGTTACATGGCAGAATGGATGAACTATGAATTTGTATCCTATCATGACAATACCCTCCTTTACTTCAGTCACAAACAGTACTTGGAATGTACTGATGTTCAGACACAATTTGTTTAAATCCATGATGCCAGTATGGTAAATATGGACAGAAACACAAGCAATCACATGTGATATCATCAAATGCTTCAGAGCCATTTGCAATGAATATTATGTTATATTATCAGGACTTTAGAAACTCTTCTCACAAAAGTGGAATAGACCCTCTGAAGAGCATCATGGATTCAGCAGCTGCCTATGCACGTTCACCAATGACAGCATCTTCAGTAGAGGTAATTGATTATCTCGGTGACAGGCCTGAGGCTCGTTGATGAATGAGCCATCGAGACACTGCAAGAAGCTGAAATGCCTTCTGCATCAGTTATTCAGGGCAATTCTGCTGCTAATTGTACATTAGTAATTCCTGTGGAAACCACCACCGCTCTGCAGCGTAGGATATTTGACTGACGGCTCAGGAGTTCCAGGCTCACCCCTGACTGGACCCTGTTCCGGGCCAAGACGTGGACTGGCTTTTCTCATCCTTTCTGTGTCTGTCAGATATTCACCACAGGACTGGAAAGTGCGTTGACAGATTGGTGATTTAATTAATGGATGTTCATTTTGTGCTTTCTTTGCTGATGCTAAAGTTAGAAGTGTTCTATGGACAGTTTTGAGTGATGAGGAGCACGCAGTGGGCCCAGCTCCTGATGTGTCTCCTGCTAATTCAGTCCTCTGGGTGCTTCACTGGAATGTACCTTCCCACCCAGTCCTCCTGGGCCCTAGGAGGCCCAGATCCACCACACACATCTTTCATTCCTGGAGGCTGTGCCTGGATTCAGTGGGTGAGACAGCTTCCCAAGGCGAGGCCTGGTGATGCCAGCTCAGCTGCTCTGGGCTCATTTTTGCTGTGATCTTCAGAAATGCGAGGCTGACAAACCTTTTGCAAAAGGTTAAGGGAAAAAGCCACTCGGGGCAGCAGGAAAGGTGGATCTGACTGCAGTGGATGAAGCAAGTCAGAAAAATTCCACATCCGCCCCAAGCGGAACACAGTCCATGGAGTTCTTTTAGGGTCTTAATCGTCCACATGGCAATGGGTGGCATTCATCTGCTACAGTCCGTCAATCGAAAAAGCAAGTGGTTTCAATTCAGTTGTGAAAAACAGTGTTCAGGAAAGAGTCACAGAATAATCACTGAAGCAAAATGTTATCGGAAGCCATTAGGCAAGAATTTACAGGAAGGAGAAAGTCAGGCTGTTGTCCCCTGGGCCCACACCTCCGTGCGTTCGGTCCCTGAAACCGCACACTGTCAATGAGCGAGCAGTGGACACTCAAGGCCCGGGCAGCCACACACCTCATCGCAGGAGGAAAGGCAGGCGAAACAGAGGTGTGGGGTTGAGGGTAACAGGGGAGGCCCTCAGGTCCCCTGTGCTGAATCTGAGCACCTGGCCACCCGGCCCAGAGGGACACTGCGTCTGAAAACTAGGACGCTGTGCAGGTCAAATCCCACTGCAAGGCGCTTTCCCTTCCCCCCGAAGCTGCAAAATGTATTTTACAATAAATGGGAATCCGCTGCTTGGTCATCTGCCACATATTTTAAGAAGTGGGCTATAGCACTGTCTCTCCCTCTATCTGTGCTTAGCTCCTGCCACCCCTTTCCTGTACCCTTCTCCCTCCATCCCTCCCTTCCTCCCTCTGTGTCCTTCTGTCCATCCCTCCCTCCACTCACCCACACACAAGCACACATTCAACACATGTACTTCTAAGGCTTATGAATTCCAGGCTGGGCAGGTGTGGGATGCTGCAGGTTATAGGATCAACTGGTCCCTGCTCCTCCTGGAGTTTGCCGTCCTAGGTGGGCCAGACACAGGAGCGAGTGGCTCACAAAGCTCTGGGAAGTGCTGGAGCCCTAAATAAGAAGGCCCCACTGCTCCCAGCCTGTGAGGCTCCGCCTGCTCTCGCTGCTTCCTCTGGGGTAGTTCACTCAACCTCACAATAGCCCTGAGCAGTCCAGGCTGGTTTCTCCTTTTACATATGAAGAAACCCAGGGGTAGGGAGATCAGTGGCGCATGGCAGGGGGTGAGGGCAGGAGTACCGGGTGGGTTCAAGCAGCCCTTTCCCATGCCCTCTCTGGGCTGTGCCATCCCCTCCCCAGGAACCTGAGGGCTGAAGCTCATGCAGTGAGATACAGCTTCTCCTGGGCCTGGGCTGTGCTGGTGAGAAAGTAAACACCAGCCCTGCCATGCATCCCCTGCACCCCTCTGTCTTCCTTTCCGGCCCTGGAAAGACCTGAGAAGCTAAGTGACTCAGACAGCACAGGGAGCCTCCGGTCCACAGTCGTCACACACAGATGACTGCGAGGCAGAGTCCCCTGGAGTGAGGGTCGAGTGCCCAGGGGTGGCGTGCAGACCACAGTGTGAGCGCTGCCGAGCCCTGGGTCCTGGAGGACAGCATGGCTGACCCCCCACCTCCTGCCTATCTGTGCTGGGACAGCAGGCCTGCTGCAAGGGACACCTTCCCTCGGGACTGGGGCCCTCGGGATGCTCTGTGACAAGGCTGGGCAGACCCTCAGGCCCATTCTGTGCTTGGGGACCCAGGAGCTGAGCTGATTCCCTGGTGCTTGCTGAGAGAGCCAGGCACTTCCTCGTCCTCTGCAGCCCCTCCTCCTGGCCCCCCTGAGAGTGGCTGCCCTCAAGCCTGCCACACTGTAGGAGCGCCTCACTCCTCTACCACCCACACTCAGCTCTGTATGGAAGCAAAGCCCCTGGCTGAGCCAGGAGATGCAATGGTCCCTGTCCCTAGTCCCCTACTGCAGGAATCCCTTCTCCCCTTGCAATAGCCTTTCACATAAAGCCTCTCCTTAACGGCACAGATTTGCCTTGATCTGAGGAAGTGGTTCCCCAGCTGGAGACTCCTGAGCTCCCATGTGTGTGTGAGGGGGTCTCTGCTGTCCCCGAGAACCAGAGACTTTGTCTTTGCTCACAGGGGCTGTTGCCAAGGTCCGGTGTTGGGACTGTTGAGTGTTGGTGGGCAGGAAGGAAGGAAAGGAGGGAGGGAGGAAGAGAAGGCAGGCAGGCAGAAACAAACTTTGGCAAGTGGTCTTGTGTTGTAAATGGAGTCTGCCTGTCTACTGGGGGCCTGAGATGTTCTAGAGTGGGCTCCGCTGAGGCTTCAAGGCACACGCCCCTCAGTGCAGGTCACAGGGCAGGGAGAAGGCTGTACGCCTCGTGCCCCTGCAGGGTCTGCAGCCCAGGCCCACAGTGCTGGCCTGTGCTGCTGCCTCTTCCCGCAGATTCGGCCACATGACTCCCTCCACAGAGCCACGTTACCGTTCCTGTACCTGCCCCTCCCAGAGCACGCTCTTATTCGGCATCCAACTACAGCATTTAGCTCTCCAGGTAAACCTGGGTTCAACCTCCAGCGGGTTGGTTTGTCTTTTTCTTTCTCCTTTTCCCAGCCTCATGCTCCCACCCTCGCCTCTGACCCCAAGTCTGCGGCAGCTGACACCGCTTGGGTGCATCTTCTCCACTGCTGTGGGCTTTTCCATGCGATTACCGTCTTTCCTTATTTGTCCTCAGCACTGACCCTTGAAACGTCTTCCGTCCTCAGCCTGCGCCGCGCCAGTTTTGTTCTCAGTGTTGAGGATGGAGGCCAGGGCCCAGTGCACGCCAGGCAAGGGCTCAGCCCTGAGCCACGCCCTGAGCCCCGTCAGCCTTTGCGCATTCTTCTTGGCCTCGCCTTCCCTCCTAACTGTTCCTAATGACCTGGCCTCTCTCCCTGTGTCTTCCCACAGAAACCTCAAACCAGCTGTCTCTCAGCCTTAGCTATTGTTGTACCAACAGTCCTCAAACTTGGCTGTTTTCAGCATGTTCTGTGCTTCCTCTCGAGACTCAAAATGACGACAGGTCAAACGTGCCCTTTCCGTGTCCACCTGGCCCCCTCTCGGGAAGGAACTCTGGCAGACCGTGGACGCGCCCTGCCCAGCAGCCCTGATTTCCTTTGCTCAGCACCTCATGGGTTTCCTCCCTATTTAATTTTCTTGCTGCTCCCACTCCTCCCATCCACTCCGATCCAGCTACCAATACCTCAAGTCTTAATTGGAATAGCATTTTTTGGTATCTCTGCTTTTAGTGCTTTCTACATAGCTTGGGAACTCCCTAACTAACACTTTCATCCATCTCCCTGATGCGTAATGGCCATTAATCACCTTGCTTGTCTAAGAAAGATGGCTCCCACTCAACAATTCCAACCACATCTTCATCAGCCACCTTTCCCTCACCCAGTCTCTGAACTAACTCTCTGGTCCTTTCACACCCATTTGTCTCACTCTTTCCTCTCTGACGGGACTAAATACCCCATACCAGCCCCTGAAAGAAGTTTATTTTAGCTCACGTTTCAGTCCTGGCTTGCCAGCCAGCTCCAAAGAAAAAACAGCCTGGGGAGAGGCACGGAGAGCTCCTCAGGGCTTGGTGGACTGGAAGCAGAGAGCCTGAAGGGAGGACCCAGGGAGGGAGGTAAACCCATCCGGGCCACTCCCCAGTGACCTCCTCCTCCACCGAGCCCCGCCTCCCAACACTAAACCCCATAGCACAATGAAAGGCCTTCCAAACCCATAAGGCTTTGGGGGCCATTTTATTTATTTTTAAAATTAATTTTATCGGTACATTTTAGGTGTACAATACAGTTACATTCATCATTGGGATCTTGTACCTTTATGTAATCCATCTTGGTTCTTATTTTTTCCCCCTTCCCCTGCCCTCCCTTCAAAGCCTCCATCCCTCCCTATTTACAAAAACTTTGTTTCCATTTTTCCATTTTCCCTTATTAATTCCATTCCCGTCTTTCCTTTCCCCTACCCCTCCCACTTCTCTGTCCCCTTTGCCCCTTTTCTTCCTATTTCACATTATCTATTATACCTTTTAGTCCTTATTTACACTTTTGGGGACCATTTTAGATCTAAGTGCTTCTTTCTTCCACCACATCTTTAAGAAAAAGTTCATCCTATCGGAAGTACTTTCTGTTCTTCATTCCATCCATCAGATCCCCCTTCATATTTAAACACCAGGAATAAGGTCTTTAGTAAGCCTTCTTCCATGAATATTTTTCTCAGTGCTTCATCCTTCATCTGGGAAATATTTCTGAGCATGTAGCCACTGTGTCCCAGATGTTATTCTGTGAAATGGAGTTAGGTTGTCATGAAACTGTTAGCTTGTTAAAAATAGAATTTTTCAGAGAAGCTGGGGATATAACTCTGTGGCAGAACACTTGCCTAGCATATGCAAGGCCATGGGTTTGATTACCTAACACCAGAAAAAAAGAGCATTTGTGGGTCTGTGGTGGGGATTGGCGACTGTATTTTTTTAAGGAACCCATGGATTGGATTAGAATATTCATTGTGTGCAGAGACTTGTTTGATGATTTTTAAAATCTCATTTATGCTGCCATTCACCCAGCTGACATGTGTGAGCTGCCTTACCCAGGGTGGGGTCCGTGATTCATCCCCCACAGTAGTGGCTCCCTGCTGAGGACAGGGAGTCAAAGGGAGAGAGAATCTTTCAATACTTTTGGGACATTCTTGATTTATACGATCTTAAAATTGAAGAAGGCCGTATGGGTCCCGGCGCCGGCCCAGGGGACACCAGCTAGGCGAGGCAATGGGCTCCACCTGGTGAATGAGATAAATAAGCAGGGACTTCTGCATGCTACTCCTCAAGGACTTCAGAGGCCACACCCACCCTAGGAGCTGTCACCAGAGTACAGTGTTGCCCCAAAACCTACACTCACCTTCATATCCCACACTAACTGCAATAATCTGCAGATTACACTTGTAAAACTCGGCCAGGATTATTCTAAACCAGCTCTCCTTTTATTTACGATCTCTATTTGTCCCCTTTATACCTTATTTACTGTTAATTTACTGCTAGTGCTTGTGTCATTTGCTATCCTTTATGTTTTGTGTAAAGCTTTTCCAATGGCTACTTCTAAATCCATCCCCAAAGACAGATTAATCTCCATAATTTTCTGTTGTGGCATCGGTCTCATTTCCCCAGCCTTAAATTGGAAAATGCAATACAAGCAGCTTCAGAAGGACCTGAGCAGCAAGTACTAGAGAGGTGTTAGAGCAAAACAAAAGAACATAAATCCCTGTTAAGACCTAAAACACCATATGAATGAATTATCAAGGTACAAATTATGATTTGGCATTGGATGATCACTGAAGAGAAACCAGGCTGACTTCTAAGTGGAGTCTTAGAAAAATTTTGAACAACACTAAAGGTACCAGCTTTGCCAAGAAAGCTCTGGGGTGATGGGAGCTATATTGAAATTTGCCTTCTGGCCTGAGTGTGGAATATGAAGTCCGCTCCCTTGTGTGGGAATTTGCCTCGGAGAATCACCATATTCAGCACACAGCTGGGCTAGAAGAAAGTCCCAGTTTTCAGGCTACTGGGACAGAAACATTTCACTTCCAGAACTGTAAGGTTGCCTGGAGAAGAAGACCTTACTGCTTAATTTGGGAAATCATTTGCTTCTGAGGCTTGTCGGCTTCACAGGTGTGTGTCATGTGGCAGATGCACCCTGGTGTCTGGACTTCACCTCCACCAGGCCCAGCGAATCGGTACCAGGCTCATAGGCATGTGAGAGTGTTGGCTAGCCTCCTGTTGGCTTCACCTTCCATGTGGTAGGTTTTACCAGCACCAGTCAATTTATAAAAGGATAAACAAGGCCCCAAGAAGGCACACATCTAGAACTGTGTTAGAAACAGAACCAAAGGTACTGCTTCAGTGTGGATATGGATATCTCCCAAAGCTCATTTAAATAAAGGCTCTGCCAGAGAAGCTGAGCTGGTCCCAGCACCCAGAAGGAAGCCCCCCCACCGCCATCCCAAGCTCCTAGGGCAGAGAAGCTGAGCCAGTCCCAACACCCAGAAGAAAGCTCCTCCACTGCCATCCCAAGCTCCTAGGGCAGAGAAGGTGAGCCACAAGGGTGCCACAAGGACCGCCCCCACCCCCCAGCATGGAAATGAGAAGACACATAAACACGCCTCACAGACTTCTGGATTACCTACAGCAACCCCAAAGGGAAATGAGATGGAACAATCTGATACTCAACCACCTGGACTCTCTGAACTGGCAACAAAAGAGGATCTGGGAAAAACGAAATCAGAAATAATTACTCAGATGACAGCAAAGATTTTGCTCATGGTGCAAGACATGATTAATAAATCAAGAGAGGACACAGATTAAAAAAAAATAGAGGATCTGAGGAACATGATGGAATCCCAACATAGGAAACAAATGGAATCCATAAAACAGATGCAAACAGATTTCCAGGAGATTAAAAACTCCACTGAAAGTCTGTGCAGCAGAATGAACCAATGTGAGGATAGAACTTCAGATATAGAAGAAAAGATTGCAATTAGTGACCAGGAAAAGAAAAATTGCTTTAAAATTGTAAAGGAACACGAGAAATCAATCCAGCAGCTGGTAGATGATGCAAAGAAGAATAACATAAGACTGATTGGAGTTAATGAAGAAAGAGGAGAGAGTGCAGATGACATAAAAAAACTGTTCACAGAAGTGATGGCAGAAAACTTCCCAAGCAGGGGAAAAGAACTTGACATACAGATAAGTGAGGCATATAGGACTCCAAATAGCCTTGATCAAAAAAAATCTACACATAGGCATATAATAGTTAGGATTCCAGAAATCCAGCAGAAGAACAAAATTCTACAAGCAGTGAGAGAAAAGAAACAACTCACAAACAAAGGAAAGCCCATCAGAATCACAGCAGACTTCTCATGCAAACCCTCAAGGCAAGAAGAGCTTGGAGTGATGTATTTCAAACCCTAAAGGAAAACAGCCTCCAACCCAGATTGATGTACCCTGCAAAACTATCTTTCAAAATGGATGGAGAAATAAGATACTTTCATGATAAAGAGCACCTTAGGAACTTCATGAATATCAAACCGGCACTCCAAAAATTTTAGACAATACCCTAGGAAAAGGCAATGAGGATCACAACCCCAGGAAACCCAGCAGAATGAATCCATTGGGGATGACAAATTAAACACAAAGGGGGAGAATCCAACAAAAAGAAAAAGTCATGACAAGGCTTTTAAAACTTTTAACTTCATCTCCCTAATGAGTGTATAATTCAATCTTGTTACTGTACTGATTAGTATTTTTCTGATTCTAGAGTTGCACACCTTTCCTTGTGCTGTACTGGCTATTTATCATCTTCTTATGTCTACTTTTTAATTGGGTTGTCTATTAATGAGCTCTAAGAATTCTTTATGTATTCTGGTCCTAAGCTATATGCATTGTAAATATGGTCTGTTTAAGGACTACTTTTCATTTTAATGATGTCATTTAAAGTTCTAAATTTTGATGGAATCTCATCTATCAATTTTTTTCTTTTATACATCATGTCTTTTGTATCCTAGGTAGTTCTTGTCTACCCTGAATTCATAAACATTTTCCCTTATAATTTCTTCTTAAAGTTTTATACTTTTAAGCTTCCCTATTTAGGTTCATAGATCCCTTCAAGTTATTTTCATGTATGGAAATAAAGGGTTGAGGTTAAATTTTTATATACGGATACCAGGTGTTCTAGTGCCATCTGTTGAAAACATTATCTTTTCCTCTGCTCTTGAGTTGAGTTTATGTTCTATAAAATGTTAATGTTAAATAATCTTTCAAAACTCAGTGGACCATATATGTGTGGTTCTATTTCTAGATTCTCTGTTTTATTCCATTGACCTATATGTCTTTCCTTACACCAATATTGCCTTGATTACTGTAGCTTTAGAAGAAGTCTTATAATTAGGTAATAAATGTCTTCCAACACTGTTATTTTTTTTCTTTTTACTTTTCTAGGTCCTTTGTACTTCTACATAACTTTTAAATTTCAATATCCAATTCTTCATTTATAGAAAGTATACATAAATCCAAATTTTTATATATACCTTGCATTTTCTAATCCTGCTAAATTCAAATACAAGTTCTAGGGGCTCCTAGAGATTTCTTAGTATTTTCTCTGTAGATGATCATTTCATCTACATATAAAGATTTTGCTTATACCTTGCCAATCCTATCCTAATTGTGTCATTTTATTGCTAGACTACTTTGGTTGGGCCTAGGTTTCAAAGCTTAATGGACAGATTAAGAGTAAGCATATCTGCCCTTGTTCCCCACCTTAGGTAGAAAGCATTGTATCTTCTCCATTCATATAAGGTGTTTTTCCTGGAAGTATGGAGTACATGTCTTTAATCTGTTGAGAAGGTTCTGTTCTACTTCTAGTCTCCTGATAGCTTTTACCATGAACACCTGTAGAATTTAGTCCAATACCCTTTCTCCAACTACTGACAGGATCATATGGCTTTTTCCTTTCCTCTGTTAAAATGATGACTTTTGGGGGTGGATCTTCCAATGCTGAATCAACACTGCCATCCCTATAACAAAACCACTTTCTACATACTGCCAGATCTGACTTCTAAGAGTTTGTTTTGTTAAACAAATTTCTATCTATGTTCATACTTTTTTCTTCTATTATCTTTATCCAGTTTTAGGATTAGCACAAGGTTGAGTTCCTAAAATGAGGGGAGAAGTGTTCCTTCTTTTTTCTGCTTTAAATGTTTGATATAATTTATCAGTTAAAATGTATATGAGCCTGTTGTTGTCATATAGGTAGGTTTTCAAGCTAGGAATATACTTTCTTTAATGGGTGCTATTCAAATTTTATATTTCCTCCAGAGTTAGTTTCATTAATTTGTCTTCCAAGTTACTTCTTAGAAGTTTTCAAATTTATTTCAAAACAAATTTTTGAAATATGCTTTCTATATCCTTTGAAATTCTGTAAAATCTGTGGTAATGTCTCCTAGATCTTAATATTGTAATTTAAAAAATGTATAATTGATATTATGTAATGGGAAGAAAAGGTCTAAAGGTGCAGGGGAAGTGGGAGGGGTAGGGGAAAGGAAAGAAGGGAAAAGAAAAAATATGAGAAAAGGAAAAAAATGGAAACAAAGTCTTTGCAAATAGGGAAGGGTGGAGGGGGTGAAGGGAGGGCAGGGGAAGGGGAAAAAAATAAGAACCAAGATACTCATGTAATGGTACAAGATCCCAATGATGTATTTAACTGTATTTTATACCTAAAATGTACCAATAAACTTAATGGGAAAAAAAATAAAAATAAAAAAAATAAAGGCTCAACCGGCAGCCATGCCAGTACCAGGAGAAAGTGCAACCTTTAAGAGGAGTGGCCTAATTAGAGGAAGTGAGATCACGGTGTGATCTGGGTGGCTGTGAAGGGATGCTGGGCCCTGCCTCTTCCTGTGTTGCTTCGAATCTCAGCTGCCATGAGGTGAGCACCCTGTCCTTCCACCATAAACATAATGGACAGCACCTAGTGTGAAAGCAACATGTTCATCAGCGTGGGAATGAGGGGCCTCTGTACTTTCTTTCTTGCACCTAAAGAAGTATTAATCTACATCTGGAAAGTTAGCCTGCGTAACAGATGCATCTGAGAGCGCAGACTTTTGCTTTGTGTCTTTGGACACTGGACATATTAATAAAAGAATGTATGAACAGAATAAAACAAGTCTCCTGCTACCCTGGGCACTTCAAACAGTTAACATTCGTGTTCCAGAACTTCAAGGAAAACACTTTCAGATTTCCTTTAGAAATACACAGTTTCTGCAATCCTCTATGTTTAGGGTAGATTCAATTCTTCAATTTTTCCATCCACAGTTCCACGAAAATACATAACACACACACACACACACACACACACACACAGTGTGACTTTCTCCCTCTTTCCATACTTAATATTCCTCATTAAAATTGGACAAAAAGGTAGTGAGGAAACCTGTAGTGCTGTTACAGATTTCATTAAACACCCCTTGGAAGATTAGTCAGGAGAAGAAGACTTATCAGTTCCAAATCTGTATCTTCATCTTGAAGCAAACTTAGTCATGTACATGGTGGCATCATTTCCGTGGCTCAAAAACACCTTCTATGCAACATCAGCTTTGATTCATCCTCACATTTCTCTGATATTTTTCAGTGAAAAACATGGACTTAGTGATTTATGACAGAATCAGGGGCAAGTGAATTTCACTCCTCTGGTTTAGACTGTGGTATCAGTCTATTGACAGATGTATTGATGTAAACTTTAGTTTTTCATCTTCTAAATCTGAAAAAGAGAACTTAAAATTTGTACATATAAGTTTAAAATAAGTCCTGTACCAGAACAACTTCATTTTGACTTTACAAATTTTTGAAGCTTGAGGAGATAGAATGGTTTATATCTTCCTTGCTACGTAAAGGGATCTACACTCCTCCCACCAATATTATATCTTGGATTTTTAAAAAATGTTACAAGAATAAAAAAAAAAAATCTTACAAGAATAAATCAAATGCCCAAAATTTTTGTGGACTATATAGCTTTTAAGTTTTAGGTAACTACACTGTTGGCATTTGTTGATGAATATGGAAAAAATATATGTGAAAATTATTCTAACAATGTTAAACACTTCAATGATGTTATTTTATAAAGTGCAAGTAAAGGTATATTTAATGAATGGAAGAAATTTAGCTTTTCTTTACATCATCCTTTTGAAAGGTGAAACTATTCTTTATCTTCTAAAGATTTTGTGATGGTCTTTCCTATAACTTGATAGCAAGATGTCTGGCCATCTTCTCCCTTCTAGCTAGATCATTAGGGACTTGTGCTTTGGAATGAAGAATATTGCTATTATTTTTAAGCATACTTTGTTTTTCTGGAGATAGTAATAAAAAATAATCTCTGCTATGGCTGTGTCTAGCTGTCTCCCCAAAACCTCATGCAGTCATAGGTGGGGCTTTTTCAGAGGCAGCTAGATCTAGAGTGTGTGACTGATTCATGGTGCAATCCTAGGATTGAGGGTGGTGGAATTAAGAGCGTGTGATTACTAAATCAGTCCACTGATTGGCTTGGCACTGCTCCAATCCAGGTATCCTGGATACAATATGAGGGTCAAAACGAGGTTTGTCTTCTCCCTTGCTTGCTTGCTTTGCTACCTTCTGCTCACCATGAACTGTTTCTCCTCTGTGATGCCCCTGTGCCATCCACCCTGCCTTGGAGCCAGTCAGTTATGGGCTGAAAGAAACCTCTACAAACTGTGAACTAGATAAACCTTTCTTCCTTTATCTTTGGGTGTCAGGTATTTCATCTCAGCAGAGACAAAAGTAACAAAGACTTAACACTAACACAATCATTCTTAACATCCATCTCTCTGATGAAGCCCCTTACAATGAATGCTTCTCTAATAGCTAATCTTGGGAACAGGCTATATGTCCCTCAAGAGATGGATGGACAAAGAAAAATGTGATATTTATACAATGGAGTACTACTCTGTTGTAAAGGATAAACGAGTCATTTGTAGGAAATTTGATGCAACTTGAGACCATAATTTAGGTGAAATAAATCAGACACACAAGCTTAAATACCACATTGTTTCTCTTATATGAGATACTGAAAGTACAAATAATTTACTGAGCAGAATAAAAGATAAATAATAGGAAACAGGGAGATAGATCTTTTGTAAATGGAACTGGGATCTACAGATGGAGGGGGAAGGAGAAGAGGAGAAGAGAAAGTAAAAATAACTAAAATGTTCATGCCCCTGTACCAATTCCCCATGGTGATTGTAATCACTATGTATAGCAAACATGTACTAATAAAAGTAAATAAAATTATTATAAAAATTATAATAAAATTATTATAAAAATAAGTAAAATTATCTTTACTGGAAAAAATTGTAAAAATAATGTTCCTAATAAATACAGTACTCGGAAAATGGCAATTAAATAACTAATTTTTACAGTTGAATCAAATGTGACCTTTGGATTTTCATCTTCATAAAAAGAGCATGTATGTTGCATGCCACATTCATTAGAGCAACTTGCATGAGGAAATCGGAAGTTACGGGGTCTTTTGCGGAGCCCATTCCTGAGCCTCAGTCAGTCTGAGGAGAGGACCCCTCCAGGACACCCTGTAGGCAGTCACTTCGCACAGCCTTTTGCTTCCCTTCCCTCTCAGGCTTCTCCTCTGCACTCCAAAACTCAGCCAGCTTCATGGGGAGCTGGTCTCCTGCAGCGAGTGCACCCTGCATCCTCCTGGGACACTTTCCAACTCTGAAGATGGCACAGCCTTGGGCTGATGCCTGGGGCAGGGCTCACCCAGGATTATGCATGCTTGGTGTGGGGTGCAGAGTGCGGGTGTCCAGGTGTGTAGGTCCCTGTGCTCCATTGGCACCGTGGGTCTATTTAGATTTTCTATTTCTTCCTGCATTACTTTAATTTTATGTTTGTTCCTAGGGGGTTTTCCATTTCATCCAGGTTATATAACCCCTGGCAGGTTCCGATTTCCTGCTCAGTGCTGTGATACAAGGTTAAAAGAAAAACTCAAAGACAGAATTAAAGAGACAGAGAAATGGAGAGCCAGGCAGGTCTGTCCTGAGCAACCAGCAAAGACCCCGGCCAGTCCAAGCCACTGCTATTTATTGATGACATCATGGGCAGATTGGGGTAGAGGGGCTATGTGAGGGGATGCACAGTTGCTATGGATACAGTTGCTTGATGCAGGCAAGGCTTATAAAGGAAAAGACAAAGCATTCTTGAGTTAGGAACAGAACAGAAAAAATATGGTTATAGTTAATAATTAACCTTGCCTTTTTAGTAAAGAAGGTTTTACTCTGGAAACGGAATTTGGGTGAGCCACTCTGACCTCAGCACTAGGCTTTGGCCAGACTCGCTTCTCGAAACAAGCCAATTGCGGGTTAGCTCTTCACAGCCTGCTTTGGGGATAATCAGTGGGGCGGTCCCCACAATATAATGTGTAAGTTTGTTCATAGGATTCTTTTATAGTTTCCTTTATTTCTGCAAGTTCAATCATAATGTCTTGTCTTCTTTTTCCTTAATCAACCCAGCTAAAAAGTTAGTTAATTTGGTCAATGTTTTCCTAGACCCAACTTTTGGGTGGGTTTATTTTAATTATTGTTTTTCCATTTTTTATTTCAATTTTTCTTTGCTATAATCTTCATTATTTTTTTCTTCTACTGGCTTCATGCTTAGGTGGTTTAGCTTCCTTTTTCTTTATTTCTTCAAGTTATAAATTTAAGTAAATGATTTGAGATCATTCTACTTTTTAAATGTAAGCATTTACAACTCTAAGTCCTCTGAGAATTGCTTTTGCTCCCTCCCAAATATTTTGGTGAATCCATTTTTATGACAGCTCTTTCAGTTCTTCATTTTTTGTGTCTAGTACTTTTGTACATGCTACTACTGTAACTATCTACTAAATCATAGAAAAGCAAGAAGAGAGTGATTCTGCGTGGCTTATACATTTGTAGAATTCCTGTCTTTACATAGTCTAAATTGTGCTGTATATAAAAGAAGTTTAAAAAGAATTAGTTTTCAATATTGCCTAACAGAAAAAATAAACCTATTATAAAAATATACCGACAAATATGAGTGGACCTCGGAATAGAAAACATTCAAATCTAAAGGTCCAGGATTTAGCTCAGTGGCACACACCTGCCTCGCAAGCACAAGGTCCTGAGTTTGATCCCTGGTACAAAAAAAAAAAAAAGAGAGAGAGAAAAGAAAATATTCAAATCTAAAAACAAAATCAATAGATCATTCCTAAACAGAAAACCTTTTAATTGCTCCTTCTTGTTTTCTCCATGAGGCCCAAGTTCAGTTTCAAGGCCAGCAGGAAGTTTTCATACATGTCTCCAGCAACCCTTCCCTACTGGTTTTTATTTTCTAGCAGTGCCTGCTGCTCCCCCTGCACAACTCCAGGCCTCTGGGTCCTTCTCATGCTGTTTCCTTGCCCGAGGTGTTCTCATCCTCCTTCGGTTTTGGTTGAAGGTCCCTTGTCTTTAAAGATCCATTTCAGGCAGTATTTCTCCAGGAAGCCCTAGATATGTGAGCACAGCTTGTACCTTCTGCTTGAGCTGTGAAAAATCTCTCTTTTTACTGAATTATGCTTAAATGATCTGTTTTTGTGTTGGGCTTCTTTCTACTAGATTAAAAGCTCTTGTCTGAACCTAAATTTGTTCATCTTTCTTTCTGCAGCACCGCATACAAGGATTGGCACATAATTAATACTCAGTAAATACATGTGTTCGTTGAACTAAATGAGATGTGGGTGTAGTTTAACTGCACGTGGTAGGGAGGGTGTAACAGTAATGCAGATTAGGAAGGAGGTCAAGAGGCTCCCAGAGCTGAGGGCCAGGGGAGTGGCCCAAGGAATGGGACTAGAATGCTTCAGACGTGTAGGGTTTGGAGGAGGGGAAAGGGATCAGGCTGGGGTCTTCTAGTCATAAGATGAAGCAAACTGACAGTAGACTTGGGCTGTCTGGGAAATAATAAATAGACTTTCCCGATTAGAAGGTAAAGAGGCTTAGGAGATGTTTTAGACATTTCTTTCTTTTTCCATACAAAAATGGCCTAGGTGCTTTGGTGAAAAGGGGTTCACTTAGCTCACAACCTGGAGGTCCGAGGGCCTGGTGCCAGCCTCGCCCTGGCCCTGCTGAGGCCCTCCGCGGGGTGGCATCGCAGTGGCCGGCAGGCTGGTGACAGGGCGAGGTGACATGGTGTGCTGTGACTGGAGCAGGAGCCAGGGGGAACTGCACCTGAGCCTTCCAAGGGCAGCGCTCTCCACCCGTCACCACCTACAGGCCCCAGCTCTAGAAGTTCCCGAGCTCCTGCCCCAGCAGAGCCCTGCTCCCGGCACCGGAGCCCTGTGGCCATGCACAGCAGCCCTGAGTCCCAGCAGGACTAGCTGAGGACCAACCACCTGTGGTACGGCTGGGCTGGGCGTGGCGCTGCCTTCAGGTGCGGCGTCCTCTCCCTGGGTGGTGTGCACCTCGGAATCTACTAGAACGTGCCGCCTCCCGGAACATGGCTTCCTCCTGACCTCTGGTCCCGGTGTCAGAGGCGGTTCTAGGGAGTCGCGGGAATCGCTGAAGGACCCAGAAGAGCCCTGACCCCCGTGTGGCACGTTGCTTGTCGTGTGCACCTGGATTTACTTTGAACCCGCAGTTGTTCTACTTGTCGCTGTATTACGGATGCTAATTACATTCCAGGGCTACAGGATTCTAATGAGCTGGTACCTGGGAGATTAAGTTTGGATTCACTTATTAGAGATTTTATTTTTTAAACAGAGCATCTTAATATACAAACGCAAGATAATAATTTTTCATTTAACATGTACTATTCCTTTGTGGATCAACCTATCATTATGCCTGATTATTCTACCACATTATGAGCTTTGTTAAAAGGAGGAAAAAACATCTGGTCTTCCATACGGTACCAAAAGAAAAAAGAAAAAAAAAGAGAGAGAGAGAAAGAAAGAAAGAAAGAAAGAAAGAAAGAAAGAAAGAAAGAAAGAAAGAAAGAAAGAAAAAAGAACAGAAACCAACTGAATATAAGTGATGCTATATATAAGTTGCTATGGGTTACCAGGGTAACTAAAGTTCTAAAAATGATGGAAAGATAAGAACATCAGGTTGTTGTGACAAATGACACTTGAAGCGACAGTTTTCTTGTGATGCTTACTTTTAATTAATGCAGCTCTGTGAGGAACATTATTACTTAATAATAGATTCATGTGGTAAATGAGAAACCTGGCTTGAGGATTTGTGTTTCCAACACTGGGATAACTAATAAGAGAATGCAGGGAGTAAAACTCCGCCGTGGGCGCGGATGACTGATGGCCATTATCAAAGCACAGGATGAATGCGCGCTGTGCGTCGTGTGGATCCAGGAAACAGCTGTCTCCAACGGTGGTCATCAAAGCACAGCTAAAAATACAGCAGCCACCACAAAGGAAATCAGTTGAGTGACATCAAAAGCATCATTGGCTTAAATTTTTTCAATACATGATTTTTCCTGTTGGCCCTTCCTGGTGTTTTCCTGCCTGCTCTGTGAGATGAGAATGTATGTATATATTCCTTCAGTAACATATTTCTTTCAGCAGAGGGACCCTCCTGTCGTATGCTTCTAGCATCCTGCATTAGCAGGCTGAGGAGGCGCCTGCTCCAGTGCTTTCAGATTTGAAGATGCACTGGAGGAGTCTAGAGGAAGCAGTCAGTTTGGATACCCATAGAAAGGACAGATGCAGCCTCCGTGGTTGTGGCGACTGGGGACAAGGCAGTGGAGACAGCCTTCCATGGGGCTGCACGCTGGATGGAAGTCAGGCTCCACCCGGACCTCTGCATCCTCACCCTCTGCCCCCAGCCTTGACTTGGTCAGGGAGAGTCCTGAGGCTTTTATTTGTTTACTTAGAGCCTCAGACCAATTTCAGAAGGACACAGACACAAAGGAAAGTACTTTTGCGAGAAGAGAGAGAAAAAAGATTCCTAATGACTGGGTGGTGGACTCTATGCATGCTTCAGCCTGCAGTATGCTGAGCTGGAAGGGTTTTTTGCATCCTTATCACTAGCTATGCTTACTTCTGTCTCCCACTTCCAGAATGGCTTAGGTGCCCTCTTTTGTGACCCACAGCCGCATGTTGGAGACACTTTCATCCAAAGTATTGCATTTCTCTCTTCTCCCTTTCCTTTTTTGTTTTGTTTTTTTGAGGCAGGGTCTCTCTTTGTAGTTCAGGCTCTCCCTGAACTCACTATGTAGCCCGGGCTGGCCTTGAGCTCATGGCAATCCTCCTGCCTCAGCCTTCCGAGTACTGGGATTACCATTGGGCGCCACCACACCTGGTGGAAGTATTGCATGTCTGCACATCTGGGAGGCAATGACAACCTTCTGTTCTGGCCTGTCTTTTCAGAGAAGTTGTTAGAGTAAGTAGGTTAATAAGACAGAGGTAATATCTACCTCTGGTCAGACAAGCTTTTCCCTCTGTATAATAAATGTAATGTTCCATTCTGGAGAAAAGAATTAGTGACGTGCCATCATACCTGTTAGGATTTCCTAAGCTCAGTGTCCCCAGCTCTCGTGGGGACTCTCTGAGTATGCAGCATCCAGGCTACTTCATGTCATGGTCCCGTTGGATTTGGGGGACAAGGAAAAACAAGACAAACTTGAATCACATGCTGCTGCTGTACAGTGGGTAATGAAGTCCTTGTCTCTGACCAGGTATCTTGTGTCTTCTAGCATCATAAAACTGAACAGTTTCTTTGTTAGACTGAAAGGACAAAGGCTTGGAGTTCTTGAGAACTTTGAAACCACGGTGATGTCTCTTCTTCACAAAATGTTCGATTTATTCTTCTATTTATATCTATTATAGGCTTGAGGCTTCCTAGTTTTACAAAATGACTATAATCTACTACAATTGGTATTTATTTTGATGTGCAAGTTGCCCTGATTTGGGCATCAAGGTAGTGTTTATGGGAGTACTTTCTGGATTTAGGACACAAAGTCAAGCTTATCTTGAACTTTTCCTGCTCCTGCACGTGCTTCAGCCTTTTCTCTCCAGAATTCTGGCTCCACATAGTGGAACATCTTATTCAGAAGCTAAGATGTGGCTGTGAGCTCAGTCCGATGTGAAGTTGGAGGGCACAGGCCACCAGGACAGCCCTTCCTCTGACATCAGCGGCAAGTTCAGGGGGTGCAAAATCACTGTCAAGTTTGGCATTTCACCTGAATGACTGCCCCACTCCCAGAAAGCTATGATACGCAAGGCACAGAGTGTGTAGGGTAGAACACAGATTAGAGTCGGTCTATGGAAGAATAGTCTAGAGAAGTTCAGGACACAAAGCTCACTTGTCCGGTTCCCATGGGGTCTTCAGGGTGCCGCTGCCCTGGTGTCTGTGGAGAAAGATGCACGTGACTATTGCCAACAAGGGACACTTGTCAAGTTTTGGTGCCCAGAGATCTTATCAGGGATTTTTCAAGTAGACAGAATTGACAGATTGGACATGTGCCCAATCTCAGTTTCCAAATGAGCTGACACTTCATGGCCCAAAGCTTCACCGTGATTCACACTGTGGTTCTTTCCAACATGGCTGCTCCCGCCAGGAGATTGTATGGCTGTGAGCAGCCTCTCGATCACACTGTGAGACTCTTTGTTCACCCTGTGTTATGGCTGTGTCTAGAAGTCCCCCAGAGCCTCACATGGTCCTAGGTGAGGCTTCTCACAGGTGGCTGGATCTGGAGTGTGTGATCCTGGGATCGAGGATGTGTGATTACTAAGTTAGTCCACTGATTGGTATGGCAAAGTTTTAGGTAGCATTAGAGGTGCTCCACCCTGGTGAGTAGCCTGGATAACACATAAAGGACAGAAAAAGGGCTAGTGTTTTCACTGGTAGTTTGCTGCTTGCTTCCTTCTACCTTCTGCCTGCTTCCCCTCTGCTATGCTGCCCCGCCTTGGAGCCAGGCGACTATGAACAGAAACCTCTCTGAACATGAGCTGCAATAAAGCTTTCCTCCTTTAACTTTGTATGTCGGGTACTTTGTCTCAGCAAAGAGAAAAGAATCTAAGACGAACCCTACAATCCTATCAGGCAGGACATTTGTATTTGAAGGTCCCAGCGTGTATGTGTCAGAAGCTAGGAACAAAGGCCAATCTTTATCTTTAGCCAAATTCTTCACACACATGGAATTAGGTGTGATCCTTGATACTGGGTACCAATGTTTATGAGGGCGTCTCAGGAGATGGGGCTTGGAAACAAATGTGTGTATATCCAGGCGGGGGGGGGGGGGGGGAGAAAGGGAGAGAGGGAGAGAGAGAAAGGGAGAGAGGGAGAGAGAGAGGGAGAGAAAGGGAGAGAGGGAGAGTGCTACATCTCCATTATCTTTCACAAATATTGGTTTATTCTATCATCCATTGATATTTTTTATTTAATTTTATTGGTACATTTTAGGTATACAATATAATGACATTCATCATTGGAAATTTGCATCTTTACATAATCTCTCCTGGTTCTTATTTTTCCCCCTTCCCCTGCCCTCCCTTCAACCCCTCCATCCCTCCCTATTTACAAAGACTTTGTTTCCATTTTTTCATTTTCCCTTATTAATTCCATTCCCTTCTTTCCTTTCCCCTACCTCTCCCACTTCCCCCTTCCCTTTGCTCCTTTTCTTCCTATTTCAAATTATCTATTATACCTTTTAGTCCTTATTTATACTTTCAGTTTCTCACACTAGAGAAACTATTCAGTATTTACATGTGTGTCCTATTTATTTCACTTAAGAGTATCGCCTCAATGTGCATCCACTTAGCTATAAATGTCTCTAATTTCTGATTTTTTATGGCTGAGTAGTACTCCATTTTATTAAAAAAAAACACATTTGGGGCTGGGGATTTAGCTCAGTGGTTTCAACGCCTGCTGCACAAGCGCAAGGACCTGAGTTCGATCCCTAGTACCAAAAAACTCCACATTTTCTTTATCCAGTCTCCAGTTGATGGGCAATTGGGCTGTTTCCAAGTTTTAGCTATCACAAACTGTGCTGCTATGAACATGGGTCCACATATATCTCTGTGGTATGATTCTTTTAATTCTTTGGGGAAGATACCTAGCAGAGGAATAGCTGGATCAAATGGGACTTCCAGTCCTAGTTCTTTGAGGGATCTCCATGCTGATTTCCACAGTGGTTGCACCAGTCTACACTCCCACCAACAATGGGGAAGGGTTCCTCTTTCCCCACACCACTGCCAGCATTTGTTATTGATTGATTTCTTGATAGCAGCCATTCTTTCTGGACCGAGGTGGAATCTCAGCTTTGTTTTCATCTGCATCTCTCAAATGACCAGTGATATTGAACATTTTTTCATATGTTTATTTGCTATTTCTACTTCTTTGTCTGAGAAATGTCTCTTCATTTCAGATGCCCATTTTCAGATTGGGTCTTTAAATTTGGGAGGGCTGATATATTTTAAGTTCTTTATGGATTTGAGATACTAGACCTTTGTCTGAGCAACAGCAGGTGAAGATTTTTTCCCACATTGTGGGTTGTCTCTTCACACTGCTGGTGGTTTCTCTTGCTGTGCAGAAGCTTTTTAATAAGATGAGATCCCACTTGTTGATTGTTTGTGCTAGTTCATGGGCAGCTGAGGTTTTGTTCACAAAATCTTTTCCTACACCAATGTCTTCCAGAGTTCTACCTAACCTTTGTTCCAGCCTGTTCAGCATTTCTGTTTTAATATTTAGATCTTTAATCCATTTCAATTTTAGTTTATTGCAAGGTGAGAGATATAAGTCTAGTTTTAATCTTTGGCAAATTGAAACCCAATTTTTCCAGCACCATTTATGAAAGACGCTATCTTTCCTCCAGTGAGGTTATTTGGCTCCTTTATTGAAGATGAGGTGGCTGAGTGTGTCTGGAGTTCTTTCTGCATCTTCTAATCTGTTCTACTGGTCCTCAAGTCTGTTTCTTTGCCAGTACCATGCTGTTTTTATCACAGTAGCTTTGTAGCATAGTTTGAAGTTGGGGGTTGTGATAACCCCTGCCATGTCCTTGTTGGCTAGAATTGCTTTTGCTATTCTAGGTCTCTTCTTGTTCCAAATGAATTTTTGGATTGTTTTCTCAAGGTCCATGAACTATGCTGCTGGGATTTCATTTGGAATTGCATTGAATCTCTATAGCAGTTTTGGAAGTATAGTCATTTTCACTATGTTTATTCTTCCTACCCAGGAACAGGGATGTCTTTCCATTTTCTGGTATCATCTTCAATCTTTCTTTTCAGAGTGCTGCAGTTTTCAGAGAAGAGGTCTTTGATTTCTTTTGTTAGGTTGACTCCTAGGTATTTCAGTTTCTTGGATGCTATAGCAAAAGGAGTTGTTTGCCCTATTATTCTCTCAGTGAGTCTGTTGTTCGTGTAGAGAAAAGCTATTGATTTTTGTATGTTGACCTTGTATCCAGCTACTTTACTGAATTTGGTTATTAAGTCTAGAAGACTTTTGGTGAATTTCTTGAGGTCTTCTACATAGAGTATCATGTCATCTGCAAATAATAACAATTTGACTTCTTCATTTCCTATCTTTATTCCTTTTATTTCTTTCTCTTGTCTAATTGCTTTGGTTAAAGTTTCCAAAACTTTATTGAACAGAAGTGGTGATAGTGGGCATCCTTGTCTTGTTCCTGATTGCACTGTGAAGGATTTCAGTTTTTGACCATTTAGTATGATATTGGCTGTTGGTTTTTCATAGATGGCTTTTATCAGATTGAGGTAGAGACCATCTATTCCAATTTTTGTAGGATTTTTATCATAAATGCATGTTGGACTTTGTCAAATGCTTTTTCTGCATCTATTGAGATGATCATATGGTTTTTGTCTTTGGTTCTATTGATATAGTGTATTATATTTATTGATTTGCATATGTTGAACCATCCCTGCATCCCTGGGATAAATCCCACTTGGTCAGGGTGTATGATCTTCTTGATGAACCTCTGTATTCTATTTGCCAGTATCTTATTAAGGATTTTTGCATCTGTATTCATAGTGAGATTGGCCTATAGTTCTCTTTTTCAGTTGGGTCTTTCTCTACTTTGGGGGTCAAGGTGATGCTTGCTTCCAAGAATGAATTCAGGAGTATTGGTTCCCTTTCAATTTCATTGAAGAGTTTTAACAGTACTGGCAGTAGTTCCTCTCTAAATGTCCTGTAGAATTCAGCAGTGAAGCCATCAGGACCCGGGCTTTTCTTAGTTGGTAGGTTTTTAATTACATTTTCAATTTCATTGATTGATATTTGGTTGTTTAGAATTCTTAGGTCTTCTTCATTCAAGTTTGGTAATTTATACATGTCTAGGAATCTGTCCATTTCTTCTGTATTTTCCATCTTATTGGCATATAGGTTCTCAAAGTAGGTATTGATGATCCTCTTGATTTCTGCTGAGTCTGTTGTAACTTCATCCTTTTCATTCCTAATTGCATGGATTTGGGCCTTTTCTTTCCTTTTCTGATAAGGTTGGCTAAATGTTTGTCAATTTTGTTTATTCTTTCGAAGAACCAAATCTTGGCTTCATTTTTTTTTTTTTGTATCATTTGCATAGTTTCCATTGCACTGATTTCTGCTCTGCTCTTTAAAATTTCCTTTCTTGTATAAGCTTTGGGTTTGTACTGCTCTTCTTTTTCTAGAAGCTTGAGGTTCAGCATCAGGTTATTTAATTGGGCTCGCTCTGTTTTCCTAATATGAGTATTCACTGCCATGAATTTTCCTCATAAGACTGCTTTCATTGTGTCCCATAGATTCCGATATATTGTATTGTCATTGCCATTTAATTGTAGGAACTGTCTGATTTCTTCTTTAATTTCCTCTGTGACCCATCGGTTATTCAGAAGCACGTTGTTCAATTTCCATGTGTTTATGAAATTCTTGCAGTTTCTTTTGCTGTTGCTCTCCAATTTCATTGCACTATGGTCTGATAATATACAGGGGATAACTTCAATTCCTCTGCACTTACTTATACATGTTCTATGAGTGAGTATGTGGTCTATGTTGGAGAATGACCTGTGTGCAGCTGAAAAGAATGTGTATTCTGGAACACTCTGTAAACATCTGTTAAGTTCATTTGTTCAAGGGTTTGATTGAGTTCTAGTATTTTGTTGCATTTTTTTTTTTTTAGTTGATCTAGCTATTTGTGACGGTGGCGAATTGAGAACCCCACTACTATTGTATTAGTGCTTATTTGATTTTTCATGTCCATTAGTATTTGTCTTATATAGTTGGGCACACTAGTGTTGGGTGCATATATGTTCATGATTGTCATCTCTTCCTCTTGGATTGCTCCCTTTACAAGGATGTAGTGTCCTTCTTTGTCTCTGTTAATCAGTGTTGGTTTGAAATCCACTTGATCTGCCAAGAGGATAGCTACTCCTTTTTTCCAGGTTCCTGTTGTATGGAGTGTTGTTTTCCACCCTTTAACTTTCAGACTATGAGTTTCTTTTTGAATTAAGTGTGTTTCTTTTATGCAGCATATTGTTGGATCTTGCTTCTTGACTCATTCTACCAGTCTATTTCTTTTGATTGGTGAATTAAGACTATTAACATTGATGGTTATAACTGTTATGTATTGAGTTATCCTTGTCATGACTTTTTCTTTCTGTTGGATTCTCCTCCGTTGCTTTTAATTTCTTGTCATGCCCAATGGATTCATTCTCCTGGGCTTCCTGGGGTTGTGATCCTTGTTGTCTTTTCCTAGGATATATTTTTAAATTTTTTGGAGTGCTGGTTTGGTATTCATGAAGATCCTAAGGTGCTCTTTGTCATGAAAGTATCTTATTTATCCATCAATTTTGAAAGATAGTTTTCAATCTGGGTTGGAGGCTGTTTTCCTTTAGGGCTTGAAATACATCACTCCAAGCTCTTCTTGCCTTGAGGGTTTGTGTTGAGAAGCTGTGATTCTGATGGCTTTCCTTTGTATGTGATTTGTGTCTTTTCTCTTGCTGCTCGTAGAATTTTGTTCTTCTGTTGGGTTTCTGGAATCTTAACTATTATATGCCTATGTGTAGAATTTTTTTTGATCAAGGCTGGTTGTGTTCTATATGCCTCACTTATCTGTATGTCAAGTTCTTTTCCCCTGCTTGGGAAGTTTTCTGCCATCACTTCTGTGAAGAGGTTTTTTTTTGTCACCTGCACTCTCTCCTGTTTCTTCATTGACTCCAATCAGTCTTACGTTATTCTTCTTCTCATCATCTAGAAGCTGCTGGATTGATTTCTTGTGGTCCTTACTATTTTAAAGATATTTTTCTTTTCCTGGTCACTAATTGCAATTTTATCTTCTATATCTGAAATTCTGTCCTCACATTGGCTCATTCTGCTGCATAAGCTTTCAATGGAGTTTTTAATCTCCTGAAAATCTGTTTGCTTCTGTTTCATGGATTCCATTTGTTTCCTATGTTGGGATTCCATCATGTTCCTCCTCTCCTCTATTATTTTTATCTGTGTCCCCTCTAGATTTACTAATCATGTCTTGCACTTGGAGCACAATTTCTCTTATTATCTGAGAGATTATTTCTGATTTCGTTTTTTCCAGATCCTCTTTTGTTGCCAGTTCAAGGAGTCCAGGTGGTTGAGTATGAGATTGCTCCTTCTCATTTCCCTTTGGGGTTGCTTTAGGTGATCTGGAAGTTGGTTTTGAGACTTGTTTATGTGTCTTCTCTTTTCAACTGGGGGTGGGGTTGGTGTGCTGAAGATGCCCTCGTAGCTCACCTCTTCAGGGCTGGGGGCGGTGGTACGGTGGCCTGGAAGATTCACCTCCTCTGTGCTGGGGGCAGTTCTGCTCCTCAGTGCAGGGGGTGGTCATCCTCCATTTATATTGAAAGGCACAATGTCATCCAATACCTCAAATGCTAATCTTAATACTACATAGCATTTATTGAAGCTTCTCCATTCCCATGTTTGTAACTCTTTTATCTAATAGTAGAAAACTCATCTCATTATGCATGATAATTTGTTCAATACTCCTGCATTATGCAGATTCCCATTTTTCCACTGTACTCTTCCTCATAAGCACAAGTACAACCCTAACTCTGGGGTGTCTGGCACCCCAAATAGGGCCACCTCTGTGGGAGGAATCTCTCTTCATCGTGCTCAGACCCCATGCCCCATGCCAGGCCCCCTTCCACATGGAGGCCATTTTCACCCTTCTCACACTCTGACACCCCATGGGAAGGGAAGAAGAAAGAAAGAAGAACAGAAAGAACTAACCATTTTTGTTAGCATAACCTCTTCTGCCTATGAAAAACATTTTTCATTGGATATTATTTAGAATACAGAGAAAAGTATGGAGAAGAAATTGAAAGTCATCCACAACTCTACTATTCAGAGATTCTCATTAATATCTTTTGTTTTCCATTTTTGCCTATTTAACCTCTTTTTAAAATCATTTAAAAACACTTGATGACATTAGGTGTGTAATTTTTACAGCAAATCAATAGGCAACTTCAGATTTGTTGAAGACATGAGTTGATATAATGAGGGCAATTGCTAAAGCCAGAGTGTGGGGTAGGAATATGTCTGAATACTTTGGCGCATGCAGGAACAGGCACTGGGGAACACGCCCAGTCACCCTGCTCGCACCCTTCTCTGGGGAAGCTCTACCCTCTCACAGAGTTCTCCCTTGTGGTCATCACCAGTGCTGAGAGGTGGCTGCTATTTGGTTAGGTCTTGTGTCTTTTGCTCGGATGGATACAGTGGTGCGGGAAGGAGAAACAGGCCAGCAGAAAGAAGAGTAGATGGTGGGCAGAGGTGGTCCAGCCACCCTGTGATTGCCACTCCATGGTCTGCTGGAGGGTATGGGTGCCATCTCTGTGTCATAACCCAGGTACTTCCTGCTCACCCTTGGTGGGGCCTGGGCTCTGGTTGGAGTCTGTGAAGAGTCAGGTTTTGGCCATGATGTGTCTGTTTACAGGGTCTTCATGGATACATTTCTGGAAACTCATAGAGGAAGGGTCAGGGTGCAACTTTTCCATCCAAATTCTTGTTACTTCATGTTTAGGAAGGCTGGTGGGAAGCTGATGGCTGTCTAGGTGGGGTGTTTGGGGACCTCTCGCAGGGTAGTGGTCATGAGGACGGAGAAGAAGGGATGGCTGGGAGCTCTTTAGATCAAGTCAAAGGCACACCATGATGGTTAGATGTCAATTATAAGTAAAAAGGAAGGTGACAAAGATGCTGCATGGGAGTGGTGGGCCAGTCAGCAAACAAATGCATGATTACTGACACTATTACTTTGTTTCCCTCAACATCACTCCTTACAAAAACATCCCAGGGAGCAAGGGTTGGGTCATTTATTTGGGCCATCTGCAGTGCCAGGCAGTGCTGAACACTCAGAACACCCATTACCAGCGTCTTGGTGGAGCTTTTGATTTTATGCACCTGATCCTGTCTAAAAGAAATTATGTGATTTCGGGGCTTTGCTTGGCAATGTTGCCCTGGATTTCAGAGTTTAACACTTGGGATGCATTTATGCCTTTTCATTCTCCTTTGAAGAGCATATACTTAGTTTCCTCTTAACAGGATTATGACATTAACCCCTTTTAGAGTGATTCATAGGAATTGTTGATGCAGTACTGTGAATGACTGATGATAACTGAAGCGACAAAGTGAAGCAAGGATCAGGCAACAAAGAAACGTGATCCCCAAAGGATGTGGGAGAACCACTGGTGGGTGCTGAAGGCCTTGAGGTCTATGCAGGTGTTAGGAAAATGAGCCACAGACAGTTCTAGCTCACTGTGGATCACAGTATAAGATACAATTTCAGTTGCTTTCCCCTCTCTCGGGAAGCACTAGCAAGAACTCATTCCTTTTAATGAAGAAGGTTTAAATAAAAGGTCAATTGCTTTTTTTGTTATTTATAAGCATTTTTGCCTTATCACCAAAAATGAAATTTCCTTTACTGAGGCTGCAGATAAAATCATTGCTCATGCTTGCACACAGCACATGCACTGTGAGGAGGAGCCAGGCATGAGAGAGGATGAAGAGCCAACACTGAGAGATGGGGCCCTTGGTTGAGCTCCCAGCTTCCTAGCAGCCAAAACCAAAAGGAAAAATGGACAGGTTCTGGGATTTCATTGCCTTCTGGAAGGAAGGGTGTTTCTCCCACAGAAGTATCACTGGACTTTCCTTCATTTATCTGTCTAATACCAAACAAGGGCCCCTGGTCAGTGTGCATAGAAGTCAACACTATGTCACCAGTTTTTTCAGAAAGAAAGAGTTTTAATAGAGGTTGGCTGACAAGGAGGCTGGAGGCATGCTCCAGTCTGTCTCAAAGACTTAAGCAGAGGTAAAGGAGGGGTAGAAGAACAGAGGGCTGAATGGTGTACTGGGACCCTGGTGGCAGAGTCCACTTCCTCAACCTGGAGCAGGTGGAACTTGTGGGTGCCTTCCAGCTGGGGAGCTTCTGGTCTCCGTTGTTCTGGTCCATCCTGCAACCCTTGAGGGCACCCTCAGCTTCTAATGCAGGTCTGCAATGCCCTGTCCTCCAGGGTCTGTCCTTGGGAGACTTGCAGCTCCTCAGGATTTCAAGGTCTCATCTGTGTCCTGAAAATACAAAGAGTTTGCACCACAGTTTTTAAAAACAGGAGGGTTGCCCTTTCTTGACTCTGTTTCTCATCCAACAAATACTCACTGTATACAGACACTTTTTGACTTACAATGGGGTTTTGTCTCTGTCTCAAGTTGAAATTCTAGGTTGTAAATATCAAGTCGAAAATGCATCTAATGTACCTGAGCTGCTAAGCTCCTAGCTCCATTGCACAGTGCATGGAGGGTACTAGTGCTTCCCCCTCCTGGTCCAGGGCTGACTGGTAGCTGCAGCTCGCTTCCACTGCCGGCCGGCCAGAGGAGCGGACCATGTCACTGATGTAAGAAACGATCAAAATTCAGAACGGGAAGAATGCTGTTGTGAATGCATATTGCTTTTGTGCCACCACAGAGTAAAAATTATAAGTTGTACCATCGTTAGCTGGGGACTGTCTCTCCTTAAAATAAGCCAATTCCCTCCACAGAGCAAGAAAGTCCATTTCCCACCGCCTTGATTCTGAGCTAGTCTGGAACTGCACTGCAGTAATACAGCATAAGAGACAGGAGGGCGGCACTGAGCCCAGCTTTTAAGAGAAGTGTCAATTCATGCTTCCTTTTAGAAGCCAGCCAGAAAGTTCTCTGAGGCCACCACGCTTGAGATACCCACGGTCTGCAGAGAAGCCGTAGGGGCTGAGACTACCCAGCCCAGGCTGCTGTCTGAATCCAGCTACACCAGTGACTGTAGCAGGTGTCACACCAAACAACCAAACAGCCAAACAGCCTTGCTGAGCCCTCTCTGAATCATGAGCAAAACAGCGTCCTTGTTGATAAACAAGCATGTTTCGGGAATAGTTTGTTGTCAGCTCCAACCCAACGACTTTCAGTTTCAGAGAAGACCAGTAAATAAACAAGCTGTAGCAATAACTATGATAAATGCTGGGCTCTGTATCTCAGAAGGCTGTCATCTGACAAACACTGCCAATTCATCCGGCCAGCTGGCTTCTCATTAGGTTCTGTCAATTCAAGACATTGATGGGAGACTGGAAGGTGGGAAGAAAAGGACAATTTTTTCCCTTCATCTTTCTTTGGTGATAGTGGCTGCTTCCAGGTCCCGACATCTTCGGCATTCCCTAAAGTGGTAATGGGAGATTCCCATGAGCATGGGTAGCTGCAGGAGCCCAGGCAGTGTGGGTTAATGGATGGCATCTTCCACAGTGGCCCCCACAAGTGGCCAAGGGACTGAAAAATGAGCAACCTAGAAGGTTCCCCTGCATCAGCAGATGATCTCAACTCCTGTAATTCCATCGCCTCCCCCTAGCTCCTCCATCTTGACCTCAATTAGAAATATCGCGGGTTGGGCTGCAGTTCAGTGGAGGAGGGCTTGAGGAGCATGTGCAAAATGATTTGATCCCAGCACCATAATAAATATATAAATACCTAAATTGAATTCTGCTTCTCTGAGTAGACATCCACAGTTATGGTTGTTGTTAATTAATAGCAGCCTCAGGAAATAGATCCTTAAAGAAGAAAATTTGAGATTGGTTATCTTCCCCTGGGCATAAATACAGGAATGACCTTATTACCTGTGGAAATTGACATGTTGGTTGATGAAGCAGCTGAATATTTATTAAAATCATAACCTGGCATTGCTTGGGATGTAGAAGGTAAAGTATCGGGACCAGAAGGCTGCTACTATAAACAACAACAGAAGTCGCTCTTGTGACTGTGAGTGGTGTGAAGAGTTTACAGGGAAAAAAATGAATTGCTAAGGCTTTCCACTCTCAACTTGTAATTCTGTCAGATGATTAAATATCTTGTGTGATGGCCACAACCGCTATTCTGTGTATCTGTGAGCAGTAAGAGATGCAGCTGAATGTGCACCCCTTAATTTGCTTCTATAAGTCAGATCCACTGCCTGTTGGCATCACTCAGGTGGAATTCAGGACACGGATTGAGAAACAATGGACGTCCAACAAAACAGGGTGGGAATATTTGAGATAGCATGGCTGAATCTGAGAATTATGAAACTTCAAATCTCCCTGAGCTTTTCTAGCCAATGGGAGAAGCCTCCTCTTCCTCTGAGGAAGAGTTTTCCCTTCCTGGAAGCCTTGATCAGTGATTTTCAGACTTTCATGTGTGTGAGAATCTTCTGAGAATCTTGTTAAAGAGAATGTTTTCACCTAGTATCTTAGTTAATTTTCTCATTGCAGAGACAAAATACCTGATAGCCAAAGTTAAAGGAGAAAGAGTTTATTTGGCTCACAGTTTGTAGAGGATTCAGTTCATAGTTAGCTGGCTCCAAGGAAGGGTGGCATGGCAGAAGGCATCACAGAGGAGAAACAGTTCATGGGAGGCAGAAGGCAGCAAAAATAGCAGGCAGCAAGTGACCCCAGCAGTAACTACAGCCATCCTCTTTGTGTCCCTTATATTCTATCCAGGCTACATGGCCTTAGGGTGGGTACCAGTCACACCTTGGGTGGGCTTCCCATTATCCACACCCAGAACTATGCCAACCAATCAGTGGACTGGTGTACTAATCACACACCCTTGATCCCAGAGTCACACACTCTAGAGCACCCACCTTTGAAAAAGCCCCATCTATGACCACATGAGGCTCTGGAGGGACATCTAGACACAGCCGTAATACTTAGCAAGTCTGGGAGGAGACTGGGTTTCTAACAGGTTCCCCGAGGATGCTAATGCTGCTGAGGCACAGACTACTTCCCACAGCAGGGACTCAATCTGGCCACGGCACTCACCCTTCACAGGGAGACCCAGGCTGTACCAGGTCTCCCTTTGTCACCCTTGCCACCCTCAGCACATCCAGACCTCAAAGTAGAACAATCCAGGAGGTCAAGTCTAATCCAGCGTGAGATAGGGCACACTTTGGGATGATTGTAAGTCCAGACTAATCTATGTTCGGGAAGTTAAGGAAGATGCATGGGAGTAAATTCCAGGATTTCTAGGCCAAGGAGGCAGAAGACAGCATTAGATTGGGGCAAGCTTGTCAGTATGGACTACATGTGTTAGTCTGAGTGACCAGGAGTGGCTCTCACTTCCAGTTGCCTTAGTCAGTTCACAGGAACCTGGACTCACAATGGGCATCATCACGGGGTGGCCCTATCGTGCCCCCAGCAGTGAAGGACTAATGCTTTGAAAGGCTTCAGCCATTGGTCATGTTGCAGTGAGATTTTACCCAACGTGACCCACAAATGTGCCCCCCACTGCTTCCCCTGAAGGGGCCCAGAAGATACTCCCTCCACTAAGTATTGAGAAATGCACTGGCAAGGAGGGCCCCAGCTTCCAGAAAACTCTTTGGGGACAGCTTCTCACAGGCCCGGGCTGGTGAGAAAAACCACAGGGATTCCATACTCAGTAGGGATCATGGAACCCCAGAGGGGCAGCACCACATGGCCAGGCCTGTGAGTAAGGTGGGCTCACCTGGGAATCTTTGGCAGTGGAGTCCTAGCAACAGAACAGGTGGATTGCACCAAGCTGTGGTTTGATACCTACAATTTAAAAACTCTAGTGAAGCCTGGCTTGGGTCACCGAAGTGGGTGTTTCCTGTCATCTAGAGCCAACAGCTGAGTCTGTCCACATGCTAAATGGCACTGAAGGAAGCATAGAGCCCACTTACTGAGGACTGGCCCAGGAATATCCTGCAAATCCCCCCTTCCTGCAATCAGCACTTCCCCAAGAGTACCAGCGGCCACTTGTTCTGCCAATTTACCCTGGTTTGGAGTTGACTTGAATCCTTCTCTGCAGTTAGGAAATCCAGAATTATTACTGTTGTTATTTATCCTTCTACTCTTCCAATACTTTGTGTACTTCCTTGGACCTCAGGAGGTAAATGGAGTTTTGGCCTGAGTCTGTCTCAGAGTGGTTCTACTATGTCTGTGGGCCCAGCTGGTCTGTTATGTTCAAACTTACATCCCTGGTCATAGACACTGCCTTCTGGCTCCCTCGGTCCTGGAGTGAGGATTACAGTGGTGAAGGAATAAATGGCAGCCCTGAAACTTTCCCTTGTTTAGTAAACCAGTGCTGTACTCCAGGAGAATTAGAGAGATTAGTGCCACCAACAAAGACGAGCACATAGAGGATTTCTTGTCAAAGGGCTACTCAGACTTAAGTTCCTGACTCGTACAAAAGGCACTGGAACCCTGAGAGTAACTCAACTCCTGCACATTTCCACACGCTTTTACCTGATAGAGGCCTCCACTGAAATGTTTCCCCAAGAACTTGCCCTGACATATGGAACACTAATGTCCCCCGTCCTTCAAAATGAAATTCAGATCACTCAATACAACGCTTGCATCAATTGGTCTGAAGGCAAAGAAACAGATATTTGGAACAAGAAATTAGTAGAGGGAATTGGTTACAACTGTTTGGAAGGACTAGAAAAGGCAGAGCGGGTACCAATTAGGTTTTTGGGATATTAGTAACCCACATGCCAGTACTCAGAGCAAAAAGGACTTATAGAAGTGGTGGTGTGACTTCAGGGCACGAGATGGCATTGCCATGGGAACCTACCACTGTCAAATCCACTTCTGTTCTGCTGCGATTTCTGCAGCTACCGGATGGCATGGCAGCCCACTTTGCCACTACTAGCGGCTCCTGGTTGACTGCAGCCCCTGTTGGGATCACCAAAGCCACTGTGGCAGCCACCAGGGAATACTCACTGCCACCAGAGACACTCCCAGAAGCATGAAAAAGGCTCTGTTTCCCAGCGACATACCCGGGTCTTCCAACAGTGTCCCCAAGCAGATGTGAGCCAGAAATCTACTGGAAAGGGCATGTGGGAAACGTAGTTCGCAGAGATCCAGGGGCCTCAAAGAGAGGAATAATATGCAGTTATGAAAGAAAATAAGAGCAAACAGTGAAATGACCACACAAGCCCTCCCCTTTGGCTAGTAGCGTCCATCTCAGCCCTATTGTATTTCACCTCGAAACGGCAGCATAAAGCTCAGATTGCATGATGGCCTTATCTGAAACGAGGGAAGCATTCTCACGGACTCTTCCGTAGGTGGCATGTGAAGTTCTGATTGTATCTATCACTGCAGCCCCGCTGAGGCTGAGTAGGTAACTGTGGCTCAAATCAGTGATAACCGGGAGTTGTGTTGTGGAAATGGGAATGGAGAGAAGGCAGGCAGTCTGAGAGATATTTACAAAAGACACTTTTCAGAACTACATCTTAAAAGGATCTATTGTATGCCCCATAATGGATGATGTTTGAAGCAATCGCTTGCAAAAGACTAAAACGACCTTTATGGCCAAGGCTTGCATTACCTCCCACAGCAGCTGAGAACCTAGAACTGCTCTTCAGGCACGGACAGAGACGGGGGCAGTCTCTCTGCGAGCAGCAGGGGCAGAGCCAGACAGTCCAGGGAGCCAGCCCAGCCCAGCGACTGGTACAGGATGCCCCCAGGCAAGGCCACCTGTGCTGGGCACGCACTGGCCACCAGGTATGCGGCTCCCATGCAGCTGGGGTGTGCAGGCAAAGAAGCAAGTTAACCCCGTGCTGAAAATGGCTCTGAAGCTGAGATTTCAAGGCCCTCCCACCTCCCCCATTTTGACCCTGCCCGCCTAACCACAGGTGTGACTGCGCTCAGGCTGACCCCAGGCCTCAATGTCCCCCACGCGCTGTCTGTTGGAAGCCGACCCGGGTGCATAGCTCTGGTTTTCCTCTCGCCCTAGGTCCCTGTCCAGGCTCGTTTGTGCCGTTCCCGAGGCTGCTGGCTTCCTCACACCCAGCTCCTGCAGGCAGAAACGGGAGCAATGCCAACACTGCCTTGGCTGGAAGCTACGGATTCCTTTGTCTGAATTTGACCATTAAATAACTGTACATGAATTAAATAAATGTAACTATTGTAATAATTGTAAATTAAACGGTGTGTAATATTTGCACTAATTTTAGGAAAGGATTACTTGGCATATGACAATCCGTAGAGCCTTCTAAACAGCAGCTCTCCCTCAGGACTGGGGTCTCCTAAGAGTCCTGCTTAGAGTCTCGCTTAATGAGCATATAGATGATGTCACAGGCTTTCCTGTAATCCAAAAGATTCCAGATTCCCACACCGGGAGTCGAACCCGGGCCGCCTGGGTGAAAACCAGGAATCCTAACCGCTAGACCATGTGGGAACCGTTGCCTAGTTATTGCCAACGGAGCCAATTGAAGCAGCTGCTTTCACTTCCGCCTTTTGCGTTCGGCCCTGCCCCTGGCGCCAGGCCCGCTCTACGCCTGCGCGGGGCTGCGGCGCGCGCCCGACTCCAGGTCTGCGGCTGCGGCCGGGTTCCGCCGCGCGTTCCCGTGCCGCGCCCTGAGGAGCCCAGGCCCAGCCCCAGCAGCTGCAGACACTGCCACTGCACGGGGTCCTCGAAACCGCCTTGCTGCAGCACTGCCGACACCGTCCAGGCGGCCAGGAAAAGAATTTTGCAGGAGCTGAGTTAGTGTCGGGTGTGACATTTGGGGGTGGGGCAAGGAAACATGGTGGAAACTGAAGTACAGTTATAGAGCAAGGCATCAAGATCTGTCTCTTTGGTTTGATGATAGAAATAATTAAAAATGAGCATTAATAGCTCACATTTTCCTTTTACTGGAGACTTGGTGACGTTTAATAATTTAGATATAGGAATGTTTACATCTGAAAGATAACTGGATTTTCAAGGCCCAAACCTCAGAGATATCCGGGATGATAAGATTGCTCGTCCCCAATCACCCAACTAATAGATTTAGTGAAAGCTGTTTTTTAGGAGATCATCTCATAGAGACCCCATGATAAGGATAGTATTAGACTATGATGAAATGAATGGAAGCCTGGAACACGGGCATTCAGAAGAACTGTAAAATGCCATGACAATGTGCACTCTAAATAAAAAGCGATCCAGCCCCAGTGCCTTCTGTGGGTTGTAATTAGGGGGAATAACACAACAGGTATTAGTCGTTTATTGGCTCGGTGACCTGAAGTCACAATAGCTCATCACTGAGTGTGGCTTATTATGTCCCCGGTCCACTGAAGGCTTAGTTCTCGGGTGGGAGATGATGGGACCTTTGCTGTAGGGATGAGAAGCTGATGAATACTGTGTATGTGTGTGTGTGTGTGTGTGTGTGTGAGTGTAAATACGTCTCCTGGTTCCCCAGGTGTGTGTGCTTCCTCACTACAGGGCCAGCACCTCAGTCTTCCCCTTGAAAGTGCTCCTGATGTGTCCCCAGAGGACAGCACCAGAAGTGGAGGTCCTGCAGAGCTGCAGCAGAGATCCATGCTGCTTGGCACTGACGAGCGACTGACTGGGGCCTGGAGCTCCCGCCAGAAGGTCCCAGGGAGTGGGCCAGTTCGTGCTGAACGGAGCTCTTGCATGGAAAGGCTTTTAGCACTAGGTTTGTTTTCCTAGGCACTGGTCCCTTAGGGTTTGTAGCCATCATATCTGATTTGTATTGTTCTTTGGCAACATTGTTTTCTGCACTTGGTATGGACTGTCCCATGTTCTGTGTGTCTGTGTGTTTGTCCACAGGGAGAGAACACAGCTAGGCCGAGAAGTCCGTCTGCAGGCAGCCAGTGTGGTCTGAGGCACGGGGGCGGCTTCTCAGACCAGTGTCCCCAGCAGGTGTGGTCCTGGGCCACCACTTCAAACTCTTTCTTGTGAAGAGCTTCTTGCTCAGTTTGGTTTTTGTGTCCCGGAGCCCTGCTCTTACTGAATTTGTCTGCTTGGAGCCTGGATATTTTGATTCCCCATAGGCGAAGGTTGGACTTTGCCAAGCTCCAGACACCCACAGACATTGACAAGAGCCAGGACTCGGGGCCTACTGCAGTCCTGGTGCCGTGTCTTCAGCATCAACTGCACCTCATCTGGCCAGAACTCCCGGCTTTCATATTCCATCACCGAGACCACCTCTTGTGCACACCATTTTAACAGGCACACTTTTGCCAAGGCAATTCAAAACTATAGTGACCATTTTAGAGAACTTCTTAAACAGGAAAAGTACTTATTTGAGAGCAATTCAGAACAGAAAAGAAGCAAAATCCCAACTGTATAGTGGTATGCTTTCTTTCATAATAAGAGAAAGATGCTTTTAATCATAATTTAGACCCCAAGTTTGCCCCACTAAAATATTTCTTCAGTCACAGCTAATGAAAAATGAAAGAAACTGTCCCTCTAAGCAACAACTTGAAACAATATTCCAGATTAGCTACTGTTGACATTCTCAAAGGCTTCCCCTTCTTTTTAGTTTATAGGTAGAAGCCAGAGATTGCAATTATGATTGTAAATTTAAAATTGACTGACAGATTGCTCCATTGTGTGAACTTTAATATTTAGATCACTTTACAGGGACTTTAGATACCAAAAATTAAAAAAAAAACCTTCAGGAAGGAAATATATTATTAGTTTAAGAAAGATCATTGTGTTTAACATAGGAGATATCTTCTCCTTCACTTTCATATTTGGCATTACTAAGTGTGATCTTTGTGATCAGACAGATTGATAAAACTCAAGGAACCGCTTCATGTCAGAACCAGTAGTAGGATGCTCTTTTATGTGGAGATATGTCCCCCCAAAACCATACAGTGCAGTCTTTCTTCCTTCTCCTTGCAGAAGGAGGATGCTTCCCTTCCCCTAGCCCCTCAGTACTGCTCTGGAGATCAAACTGAGGAGGCCCTGTGCTGCTGGGCAAGTGCTTTACTATTGACCTACATGCCACCCAAGGGTGCTGTCGTTCTACAGACCGCTTCCTCTCTACCTTTGTCTCCTGCTTTCCCTCAGGGGAATCTTGACACATTAACTGATACTAAGGACAAAACCAAAATCAAATCAGTTGTTTCAGGCATACTCTAGGAATACTTAATTTAGACACACAGTTAAGGTTGTCTAAGAAGGAAACTATGTTTCCTTTTGTGGCCACTGAAAAGCTAATTTAAGTGACAGCCTTTGTTACTGTAGCTAGGAGGCAATTAAGAAAAGGCCTCAGACAATATTCTGTCTTTGACAACCGCTTTACCACAACTTCAATGCAAAGTTTTGGGTTGTTCAAGACCAAGGTTAATTTTCTTGCGAGGCAAAGGATCTACATTGGTTTTATGGGGTAAGTTTTCACTATTTCCATAATTTATTTAAATTTGAAAGTTTACGCCTAAAATTGTATGCGTAAATTTGCATTCCAATGAATGGTGTTACAAGTGACCTGAGTGGACAGTGGGTGAAAGTTCATTTATTTTTCTACATTTATTTATTTAATCATTTATTGTGTGCATGTGTGTTTTGCACTTCCCTACTCTTTGGTAAGGAATAAGATGCCCGGCTTCTTTTGTGTCTGTCCTGGCCTAGTCCTGGAATCAGCCATTTCTCCAAAGGACCCAGGCCCCATGTGTTGGAGAATGGTATTAGAAACTCAGACCTGGGTGCAGCATGTGCTCACTCCTTCTCGGTGACTCCCACATATGTGTCTATACTTACAGATACTAAGAGATCTATAAATACTTCTATCCATACCATCTATATGAAGCATCCCCTCTCTACAAGTTTCAACTGACCTCTTCAAATCTAACCCACTCCCTATGGGTCTTTCTAGCCTTCTACCCTGGTTCATCCGAAACCGTCTACAGCAACCGTGAGAAATGCAGCTCCCACGTGCCCCATTTACTCTCTCACTTTGGTGCGCGCATAGTGCTTCAGCTGGGTCAGCCCAATCTTGGTAGGAACAACATTGCCATATAAAATCCAGTACTATGCACAGCTTCTTTTGCAATCTGCCGAACAATCTCTATCCCTCTCTAGAATTATTCAGGTTGACACGTTTATCTCCAGGCCTCTTCAGTGAGGCTGTGTCATAAATTTGCATTGGTACATTCTTTTGTTTACAGTCTCCATCCCATCCTGAATTCCCTGACTTCCTAAACAATTTTCAGAATGTGTGTCCATTAAGGCTCCTCTTTGTAAAACTTTGTGTGTGTTGATGAATGCATAGTTTCATGTATCCACTTTTTTAGCAAAATACAGACGAGTTTCACTACCTAAAAAATTCTTTGTACTTTAACTATTGTACCTCCCTGAAGTCCATGACAACCAAGTGTTGTCTGTTCAGTGTCTCTACAGTTTTCCCTTTCTGAGTATTCTAAAAGTGCAGTAATGTAGTAGGTAGACGTTTCAGACCAGTGTCGTTCACTTAGCAACGTACATTGAAGAGTAACCTGTTTTCATGTGACTTGATAGCTCATCCATTTTTATCACTGAATAATATTCTTGTATTTAATCTACAGTTTATCTGTCCACCACCTATTAAAGGACATCTAGTTGCACCCCATTTTGGCAATTATGGGTAAAGTCTCTGTGCACATTCATGTGCAGGTCTGTGTATGGACTTGTTTTCAGGTCAGCTGGGTAAATACCCGGGAGTGCACTTCCTGAATCACAGGGATGGCTGTGTGCGGCTTTGCAGGAAAGTACGAAAATTCCCCTTACTCTGCTCCCTGACCAGTGACTGACTTAGCACTTCGGACTTCAGCCTTTCTAGGGACTGAGAACTGCCCTGTCACTGTTGTTTTAATTTGCATTTCCCTAGTGACCAATGACACCTTTCCCGTGCTTACTTGCGGTCTGTGTAGTTCTGAGCTCTGTTCTGATCTTTCGCTCCGTCAGCACTCCTTGGTCACCCTACTTCAGCAAGAGGGTACCTCGGGTTCCTGCACCTACCAAACCCTAGGTGCTGTGTCTCATTCTGCTATGGCCTCGAGCAGGCCAGGCCTGGGCCTGTAATACCCGGTGACCCAATGCCACACTAGAACATTTGAAAAACATGCTAATTATGAAAGCCTGTACCTCCTGCTACAGTGTGGGTCTGGAATGTCCCCAAGGCCCTGTGTTGAAGGCTTGGGTCTTAGTTCGATGCTACTGAAAGGTGGCGGGAACACTGAAGGAGGCCTGGCGGAGGTGCCTGTCCCTGAGCTACCCTCAAGGGAGGCTCTGCTGTTTCCCTCCCCCACTAGCGAGTAGCTTCTTGTCCCTCCTGATCACACTGGATGCACTGCCCAGATCCACGGCCGTGGACCAGAACCTCCAGAGCCATCTTCTCAGCGCGCTCCTCCTGGCTCGCCTGCTCACACCTAGAAGAGCTCAAGAAGCTCAGCGGATGGATTGCTACAGTTCCTCCCCACCCGCCATGGAATTCCTCTTGCACTTCATGGAATCCCTGTCCCCCCACCACCACCATCTCTCTCCCTCTCTCTCTCTCTTCTCTCTCCCTCCCTCCCTCCCTCCCTCCCTCCCTTTTCCTTCCTGCTTCCTTCCTGCTTCCTTCCCTGGGCTCACTATGTAGCCCAGGCTGGCCTGGAACTCACAGCGATCCTCCTCCTCCTTCAGCCTCCTGGGTGCTGGGATTACTAGCAAGCTGCCATGCCCAGTTTAGAATTGCTTTTTATGTTGCATATTTTGTTTATTTTTGACTGTTTCTTATCTTAAAACGTGCTGAAATAAACCACATGCTTCAGAATCTTTGAACTTATTTTGGATGAAACCCTAGTGTTAGGTCACAGTGGAAGAGTCTGTTACAGACATCCCTCCTGCTTTGCACGGAGTTGCTAACCTATCATTTCCCCTGGCAGGGACGGAGGCCCTGTGTGGTGTCCTCCCACCAGCATGGAGGAAGGTCAGAGGTGTTTATCTTTGTTAGGCTGTCAGGCTGCTGTGGTGTCTTGTGCGGCTGTAGATGTATTTAATTTACTACCAAGTTTGAGCATTTCCCATTATGCTGGAAATTAGTTTCCAACAATAGCTTTTGAAAAGTACTCATATGTGGCCTCAGAGATGATGCGCTTTGGTCTGAGTCACAGCCCCAACTGCCTCTCGAGCTGTCTTGGAAACAAGTCCTTCATCACACAGCAAGACCCAGAGGCTGAAATGTGGAGCCAGCTTCAGTCAGGTGCGTCCGGGCAGCACAGCAGCTTCTCCCCAACAATAGGGACCGAGTGACAGCCAGCTTCCTGGGGCTCCACCTGCCCCTGTGAGCCTGGGGGATCCCTGTGCCCCATGCCTCACAGTGAGGGTGACAGGAAACAGTGCACGAGACCCCGTCCTTGCTGCAGGTTGACGCCTGGCTTGCTTGGGAATGTAGCTGCTGTGCAGACCTGTCCATGGCTGTGGGCAGGGAATTTGCTGTTGATAGGAGACTCTATATGCAAAGTGCTTCCTCTTCCGGCCTCAAGCAGCTTCCTTTGCAATGCTGCTCACTGCCTGGCCACGGGAGAGGAAGTCGGCATCCCCACATCTGAGGTTTAGAGAGTCTCTCAAGAGTGTCTGGGCCACCCAGCAGCTGGGGTGGGTGTGCTTCTGAGCTCCCAAAGGAGACTCACAGCATGGACAAGGGTGGCTGTGTGCCAACCAGCACCCACTGCAGCCCTGGGAGGAGACCTAGCCGGCAGATTAAGCAAGAAAGCAACAAGACTCCAGAGGATTCACTTAGCACACAGTCATGACTTTCTCAAATTTAAATTTTATAAGCAAACTGGAAAGATATTTCATCATTTCATAGCAGAGGTACCAAAGGAATGGAAATAATGAAACAAAAGATATTAGAAGCAGGAAGCGATTTTAGAAAATGCAAAGAGCAAACAATTAAGCAGTCCAAAGATATAAAAATAAGCCACTCAAAGAGGGATAATTAGATTGAAAAGATTTAAGAGGTAGTAAGGAGATTAATTTCAAGAATGAATAGAAAGCCAGGAGTGCTTGTATATGCCTGTAATTCCAGGACTTGGGAGGCTGAGGCAGGAGGATTACAAGTTCAAGGCCAACCTGGGCAACTTAGTGAGACCCTGTTTCAAAGAAAGAAGGGAGGGAGGGAGGGAGCGAGTAGGCAGGTAGGTCTGGGGATGAAGCTGGGTCAAATACTCAGTACCAGAAAAAAAGTCAATAAAAAGATGTTTAGACACACTTTTAAAAATTCTGACATTTTAAGCATAAATTGAAAATTGCTTAAGCTTCAAATTTAAAAAACACTACTTAAAACTGAAATAAGAGCAGCATTACACTTCTTTTGTCTGGTGCTAAACCTTAGTAGTGAAATAACATCTATAAACAAAAGCTTGGTGACCAAATACATGTTCTCAACTAAAATACTATTCACCCTCCACGGCACATAGCCAGTTTTGAATGTGTACTGGTTTGGATTGGAATAGACCACATGAAATATTCTAGCTGAAGAAAACATACAAGGGTGATCTAAATATGCAGTGAATGTAAATTTTTTAAAATTATTACAGTAAAAGACACATCACCAGCATTGCAGCAGCAAAAGCCTGGAGAAGGGGATTGGAGGCAGAGTGTGAAAGCACTGAAAACAATGAATCAGTAGTGTGTGGACTAAGTGAAACAGACTCCACGATTTACTATGATGAGACAGTGACGTGCAGACCCGAGCACTGCTGTCATCTGTCAGTAGCAGCGTCTGCCGGCATCTGCTGCTCCTGGAAATGAGTATGAGAACCTGCTCCCGCTGCGTGCTCAGGAAAGGAAATTGTGGGCATTCTTTCCCATTGTATTAGTCACCTGTGGCTGCGTAACAAGTTTCCTCACACTTAGCAGTGTAACTGCAAGCATTCCTCCCCTTCTGGCGGCTGAACCTGAAGCCAAGAAGGGCTGAACAAGGCATCCATGGGCAGAGCCCTAGCTCTCTGGTGCTTCTGGAGGACTCTTCCAGAGCTGGAGGCTCTGGTGTTCCCGCAGCCCTCCTCCCAGTCTGTGCCTTTGGCATCAGTGGACTTGTTCTCTCTGTGACACGGCTGTCTCTCTTATCATAAGGACCCCAGTCAATGGATTTAGCACTCACCCTAAATCTAGGGTAATTTCATCTTGAAATCCTAAACTAATTAGATTTGCAGAGATCTTATTTCCAAATAAGGTCACATTCTCAGGTTCTGGGTGAAATTCACCTTCTGTCTATTCCCTTGGAGAGTTGTCATGTCGTTCCTTCCCCCAGGACGTCCTAGCCTGTGTATCCCTGGGCTGCCTCCAGAGACCTTAGCTTTCCATGAAAAGGTCCACTCTCTAGCAGGGGCTATTGCAGGATGTGTTCCATGCACATTTATAGTTTTCTATTAGGAAACCCTCTTTCAGGAAGAAAATCAAGTGAGAAGGTCTGCCACATGTCTCGGTTCTTAGGTGACCAATTATTTAACTGAACTAAGTTGCACATAGACCTTTTTGATGACACATGAATCCTCACTGCAGTGGACTCTTCTGTGCTTCTCTGTGTTGCTTCTTTGTGTCTTAACCTTTTTAATCTTATTTTCCCAAAATTCGTTTCATTGGTGATTTCATGAAATCTTCTTTTGGTGCTGGTGCTTACCTGAAAGTTTCATGCCTGGGTTTCTTTTATTAAAATTGTTCCTCCCCCTCCCCACTTCCCTTCTAATTTCTTTGGCTTTATTATGTTATTTCTCCTGGATTCTTGAGTGGAAAACTTCATGTATTTTTGATCTATCTTTGAATCTAATCACTCTGTCTTTTTCTGAGAGTGTTTAAGTCTGCCACTATGTAGAATTAGGAGATCAATATTTTGAAGCCATAGTGATTTTCTATAAAATTTTGTCACATCCCTAAACAATCCCTATATATGTAGGGATTGAACTCAAGGCCTTCATACTGGGCACTTCCTCTGTCCTCTGCCCCACACCTTTGAGACAGGGTCTGGCTAAGCTGAAATTCAGCTTGGTCTTGTGCTCTGCCCCCCTCCCCCCAGCTTTCCAGAGGTCCAGGATACTGGCATGTGCCCTCACACCCATCTAAAATTTTAATATTTTTGGAAATCATGGAAAGGCAAGGACATGACCTTGGTTCTTCTGCATCTGCTTACTTTGCTCATCCTCATGGTTCTGAGGCATCTTCAGGAGGAGTCCTGTGTGCTCACCATGCACTGTGCTCATCCTGAGTCCCGCACCCCGAGGGTGGCCCTGTGTCCTGCTCTCTGCCGGTCCCAGGATGCGGTGTGTGTCCAGTGGGTCAGCGGGTGAAGAAGTCAGTTGCCAACCTGGCCCCTGCTTCACTCCTTTCTGTCTTTTAAGCTTTCTTTATGACCTTGCCCCTTCATGGAAACAACACTTTGAAATGTTGGTACAGTTTTTAATACTTTTCAGCAGGAGTGTTTGTAGGCTGTGTGGCTCTACTGTTGTGAGAGCTGTCCGATTGAAAAGGGAGTCATCCCTCTCAACCCTGTCACCCCTGGCACACGGAGCCCTGGAAACCCATGGAGGGAGGGGTTGAGGACAGACAGGGACAGACAAGGCCAACGAGCTGCTGCATTAGAACGCTTACCTGCCGCTGGGTCTCGAAAACCCAACCATGAAGCTGGGAGAGCCAGACCAGTGCAACACTGCCGGTAACATTGCTAGTATTACCTAGCAATGGTGGCCTCTGGCTAGCTGTCTCTGGATGCCACAGGGCCAGCGCGCTTCCTCTTAAAATGCTGCATGTAGTTTTCTTTTCTCAGTAAAACCCCAACTTCCCTTTGCTCCTTGGAACACCCCAAGACCACGTGTGCATGCTAGGTGAGTGCTCCACCACCAAGCTGCAGCTGCAGCCCACATGCTATTTTTATGTCATAGATATTTACAGAGGAACCAGGACTCTCTCCCATGTCTTTTCCCTCACTGAATGTTTCGGGAAATTTCTCTGAGTTGGTGAGTGCAGACCTTATTACTAATTTTTCACACAGACCAGTCACAGGTTATGTTTGTGTCCCTTGCCAAGGGGCCTCACGCTGCGTCTTTGCTGTTACTTGAGCCAGGTGTCCCTTTGCCCACTCGCTCGGGTTCCTCAGGGGAGGCCTCTCAGGGACGAGGACTTAGACGAAGGCTGCAGAGGCCTCGGCCTTGGCTCGAAGTCTCCACAGTCCCCAGAGTGACACAGGCCCCCACGGGTCACATCCGCAAATTCCCATGTTTTGGTCTTCTTAACTCTTTTCGAAAACATTCGTCAGTACACGTTTGCAGTCCGTAAACTTAGCAACTCTTCTGTGATGGGTTTATGGAATTTTCCAGAAAAGTCTCATACTGGCTCCGGTTGTTGAACTGATTTTTCTTATTTTTTAAATTTACAGAAATTAGTTACCAAGACATTATGAGAGCCACTGAGAATAGATTGTAATGTTTCTTATAACAGTGAAATCCAGTTCTATTTTTTCCCCTCACATTAACCCATGGTCTGAGCACCGTTTATGGAGTGACCCTTCCTTTTTACGCCAACTGAAATTATGCCTTTCAACTGCGTATGTCCTGTGGCTCAGCACCTAGACTGCTGCAGGCTTACCTCGGCCAGTCTATTGTGTGCTGAACAAGACTGCTGTCATTCTCGTTCCATAATAAGCACGAATGTGCCCAGATGCGAGTTCCATGTCCTTTTTCTGTTTCAATTTTGTATTTCCTATTGTCTAACGAACTTTAGAAACATTTTGTCAAATTCAAAGAAACCCATACACTATTACAGATATTTTTAAACTCAGTGGGTCATTTTTCTTAATCTTGTTCATGGAAAAAATTGACTTATTTATTTATTTTTTTATTTTTATTTGAAAAATTTTTTTTGGTACTGGGGATCGAACTAAGGACCTTGCACTTTCAGGGCAGGTGGCGGAACCACTGAGCTAAATCCCCGGCCCTTGAGTTTTTTATTGAATAAATAAATCCTATCAATTTTCTTCTTTATACCTTCCGGTTCTGATGACGCATCCATGTTTAGAACTCAGTTGGTCATGAAAATGTATTAAAGCCGGGGATTTAGCTCAGTGGTTCCACTGCCTGCCTCACAAGCACAAGGATGCGAGTTTGATCCCCGGTACCAAAAAGAAAAGAAAATGTAAGCTGACATTTTCTCAGATTATTTGACTTTCATAATTTTCCTTGGAAAAATTGAAACTTGTCTTTTATCCAGGGCTTATTTGTTCCAAGGAGTGAGTTGAGGATGACAGAATCCTTCAGATTTTAAAATTATTTTAATACAATCAATGCTGACGTGAGGCCTGACCTGTCCTTTTCTCACTGACCCGAAAGCACTTTAGAGCGTAGGAAACCGTGTCTCTCTGGCCACAGCGCACTTCTCTTTGGCTGCTGTAGTTACCGTCGCCTGGCTCTACCCCGCCCCACCTCGACCTGGGCCCTGCGTGGAGGCTCTGGATGTGGGCCCGGGAGCTGTGGGTGGGCGGTGGAGGGCAGGTTCTCAGTGCCCCTGTGTCCTTCACCTCCTCAGTCACTGGCTCCCCAGTCCCCGCATCAACATCGATGACCCTCAACCGTGCAACCGTCCTGTTACAGGAGTTCGGACAGCTTGACACTCAGAAAGCCTTATTTGCCACTACAGGTACAAACATGTTTTGAATCAGATCAACCATTAAATGCAAAAACACAGCCAATTTGAAACAAAACCCTGAGAGCCAAACATCAGAGGAAAACTCAGAGGCAGACTGGGAAACCATGCTGTAATGACTTGCAGCATGGCGGACCCCAGCGGCCAGTGTGCCAGGCAGCACACGGGACCCGGGAGGATGCTCACAGTTGACCCTGACTGTTGGTTCCAGAGGCGAACACCTGCCCAGGAGCTCAAGCTGGGCTCCTCACAACCAATGCGGCACCAGCCGTGGCTTTAACCCACCCACGGGGAGGAATAGGGCATGAGGCTCTGTGCAGAAACCACAGTCTAGAGCCACCTTTCCCTGGGAAAGAAAACCACAACGGGGCCCGTGCTCTGGGCCCAGGAAAGAAAACCAGCTGGTCTGGTCAGCGTCCCCGCTCTGGACAGTGTCCAGCAGAGACAACGAGAAAAACAGAATCACTGTTTCGAACTGAAATTTATCACATGTTTTAAAGTCCACAGGATTATAATAAAAAATTTAAAAGAGTATAGAGTAACCTCCAATGAATGCAGAAAGTTAATTCATTTTTCTAAACACTGATAGAAAAATCAAATATTTACTCTATCTTTCCTGTTCCAACCGTGCCCCGGGGAGAGTAAATATTTTATCAGAAAAGATTCCTCTGTGGAACAAATCCAGCTGATAACTGCAGAAGAGGTGGCTTGATGAGGACAGGACCATTTTGCCTTCCGTAATGAAACAAGAGATTCGAGTGATCATTGCTGGCGTCATCAACACCCTTAGCTGCAGGCCACTGGGAGCGTTGCAGGTGTTGATTAAAGAGACCCCTGAACCAGAGGCCATGCTTTACTCACAAAACAGGTGATTGGCTGAGTGCACCTCTCCCCCTGATGCCAGCAGGATTCACAGCTTCTCTGGGACACGTTTGCACCCTCAGATTAAACATGTGTGTCCCAGGCCTAGGTATCTGACATAATAAGAAATTTTAGAGAGGGAAGAACAAGTTAAACACAATCATTAAGATGCAGTTGGCCAAACCAAACCGCGGGAAATTCTCCGGGGTGCAGGACCATGTTCCCTTCACAGATAAATTAGCAGAACAGAATGGGAAGAACCAGGGCGTCATGGATCGACACAACCAGAGAAGCACTGAGTTTGTTTCCGGTCACTGCTGTAATGAATTACTTAGTGAGTGGTTCAGAGACACATCTGTCTCTGAGCCTTGCAGGTCAGGCATTTTAGCTGGTTCTGCAGGGCTGCTTTCCTCTCAAGGGCCTGGGGCAGAGCCTCCTTCCTGTCCTTTCAACCCCAAGGATCTGTTTTCCTTACCTTTTGGCCTCAGACCAGCACACATTGCTTCCACGGTCACAAGTCCTCTCTCTGGTCCTCCTGTTTTCCTTTCATATAGACTCTCGTGTTTGCTCACTCAGATGGTCCAAGACCATCTCCTCCATCCCAAGAGCCTTGTTTCGTTTACATCCACAGAGCCCCTTTTGCCATGGGGAAACATTCACAGGATGAGGCCATTCAGGTATGGACTTCTGGGGCTACCAGGGTTCGGGCTACACCAGGTATACTAAATCATATGGTGGTTAATTCTGTAAACTAAGAAATCATGAACAATGCCAAAATAGAGACCGTTTTATTTGGCTGCAAAAATGATTTGTAAATTAGGAACATGTGCTTAATGCAGAAACCCAGCAGGAGCCTTGTGAAGGTTAAATAGGATGAGGCTTTTATGACAAAGGGCATTTTGGTTTTGAGGGGAACATAAGCAAGAGTGAGGTGAACCCAGCAGCTGGAAAATGGGTGCTCAAGTCAGGGTGGTTCAAAATTTCGCAAATCCATTGGAATGTCGATGGCAGATGACAACCTGGCTAGTCTGATATTTCTCAACCCTCAGAAAGCACTGTTAAGGTCTGGAAACCTGTTTCCTCTAGTGCACGAGTTCCCAATATGATGTTTAGGGGACAGCTTAGCCCTGTTAGAAGAATTTCTGTCTTAGACAATAGTTTTTATTCTCTCTCTCTCCATCCCCATTCTTCAATTTTTATGCCATCAATTCATACAAACCTACTGTGCAGGGGTTTATGAGATAATCACCTAAATCGCAACCCTAACTAGATACTTGCTAGTACCCAGGAATTTCTGATGAAATCTGAGATGAGAGGGTGTGTTGGTCACATTTCCAGAACTCTTCGTCTTGCAGACAGACAAACTGTGGTCTTTAGGGATGACTGATAGGTGCTCGGGCTTTGGCTTAAACAGGAGCGTGGCTGTGTGTCGAGAGCCAGGCATCACAGGCCAATCTGGGTGCTTGGTGCATGGCCGACCATTATTGCACTGTGGAGAGGGGACACAATTTAGGGGCAAAGGAGGAAAAGCATAATCTATGCTGCAATTTCACAGAGAGGGTGAAGGGGAGCCAGCCAAGTACCTGTGGAGGATCAAGCTTTGTCTGGGGGTGGGGACGCCTTCCTCCCTTGCAGGGGAATGGAGGGAACAAGTCCACACATGGGTGGCTTTGTATGTTTGGGGGAAAGGATGGGGTGTCACCGGTCTGGTGGGTGCATGGCATGGAGAGGGGCAGAAGGTCTGGAGTAGTCCTCACCGTGAGAGGATCCACAAATATGAGCTGGGTTTGCAATAAGGACTGACAGCCTGTGCGTCACAGTGAACTCGTGGAGCAAATTAGCTTCGATTGGTGGTTTTCTTCAGGAAGTTTTCAGTCCCCCCAACGTAAGGTCTGGGAAAGGGGATACTGTTTGGTTTGCTTGAGGTGGAGTTTGTGTTTCAAAGCTAGGCTTTATTCTTACTCAGATATGGTGAGGCCAACAGGTAGGGAGACAGCTGTCGTCGAAAGGACAGCTTGTCACTCAGTTCCAAGAGGGGACCGTGCCACACTATGAGGGGCCGCGCGGGGAGAGAGGTGTGGGTCAGGGGTGGAGGGAGAGGAGGGACTGTGGGCAGGGCAAGCGGCTCAGGGGCATCCAGTCCATCCACTCCAGTGGGCTCTGGGCACAGGGCTGTCCCGCGCACTTTTTGTCTAGCCCTGGACTGACCAGGCAGGGGCGGTGGCCTCGTTCTAAGTGCCCTACAAAGGAGGAGTCTGACGGGCAAATGTTAGCTCTCTGTAGGAACCGGGAGCCCTGGAGGGTCACAGAAATAAGATGTGGTGAATAAGATGGGTGTAAGACAGGAAGACCCAAAGCCAGGCAGTGGCGAGAAGAGACCAGCATGCTGGTGCAATAGCGAGCCCTGGAATCGATGCTCGCAGAAGGAAAGGCAAAGAAAATAGGGGGACTGAGAAGCAGGACCCCGATGGAAGCTTTAGGGGCTGGGTGACTCAAGAATCTGGGAACCACCCGAGAGGCAGCGGCCCTTTGGGAAGCGAGGTTAGCAAGGGTGGGATAGTTCAGGGTGTAGTGTTCAGGCGCCAGTGAAGGGAGGCTTCCCCAGAAACTAAAGAAGTGATATGCTGGGTGAGAGGAAATACATTTCCCAGGGTGCTGGAGGTGCTGGTGCCCGCGTGCGTCTTCCACAGGAGCCTGCGGTTCCAGTGGGAACTGTGCACAGTGCCCTCTGCGAGGGAGTGGGAGAGGCTGCAGGAGGAAGCAGGCCACCCTCATTTATACCTCATGAAGCAGCGCAAGACAGAACAGAACTTGGGCTCCACAGAGGCAGAAGCTGGGGCCCAGCCGCTGCCTTTGAATTTCCAACACTCGCCCTCATGACAGCAGCTGAGTGTGCTGCAACCACTTCTGAAATGATAAATCAAAGGACTGTTCCATTTAAACCAGTGCTTGCTTATTAATAAGAAGAGACCAATAGCCCTCTCCACGCTATGTAAGGGTGGATAGGAAGGCATGCAGCAAGCTGCGAAGCATGCCAATCTGTCTGTAGTCAGTTACAGAGGCGGCAGGGATGGTAACTGGGTGCAGAGGAATTACGTTTAGATAGATGTCTTATTCACTTTCTCACCTCCAGGACAAATACCTGACACCCACGACAGGAAAAGGAAGGCTTACTTTGGCTCATGGATTCAGAAGTTTCAGCCGGTGGTTGAGAGGCTCAAACGCGGGAATGCCACGGTGGAGGCCTGGGTGGAGGAAGCCGCTCATGTCTCAGCGCCCAGGAAGCAGAGAGAAGGGAGGACCTGAGGAGGGAGATGTAGCTTCCAGGCCATGCCCCAGTGACCCCTCTTCCAACCCGGCCCCGCCTCCTGACAGCAAGCTGGCTATGCAGGAGAGCAGATTAATCCTCTGCAGAGCACAGCACCTCCATGAGCCACGCACCTTCCAAAGCCCACCCCCCATTATGAACACGTGAGGGTTCTGGGGAGACATTCTAGATCTAAGACACAACAAAACACATAAGGCCAAAGCACTTTTGTTCTTTTGTTTTTTGTGATAGGGTCTCATTATGTTGCCCGGGCTACTCTCAAACTCCTGAGCTCAAGTGATCCCCTTGCTTCAGCCTCCCAAGTAGCTGGGACTGCAGGCATGAGCCACTGCGCCTGGTTGAATACACTTTAGATTAATAAGAAAGTATCCTGGAATGGCCCTAAGAATGGACAAGACGACACAGCAGAAAGACTGCAGGAGAGAAACTCAGAAGGATCTGACATGCATGCTGGGGTCATCCACCCTGGGAACTTGTCGTGAACCCCAAGTAGGGTAAAACTCAGGGGTCTGTATGCATCCGCCGCAGGTGCAGCAGTGTTCCCACCTCCTCAGGGCTGTGCAGTTAGGGTCCCGGGGCCACAGGCTCATCAGGAGCTGATCTCACCGCTGTCCTCCAAGGCCTTGAGGCCCTTTCCAAGCCATACAATTAGAGGTGTAAGATACATTCGAGCTGATTTCTCCAAGACATATCACAGGAATCACAAGAGGACGTAAAAGATGACCTCCTCCTGTTAAAATGGCTGAAACAAAAGTGATAGAAATAAATTCATGGTTAAAAATATCCAGGCACTGGTAGGGCAACAGGCTATCATTACTCAGAATCTGGCCTGCAATCAAAGACTACGAAAGGTTGCAGATTGCTGACTTCTTCCCAGGTCCACGTGTTCCCCACTCATCATACTTGCAGAAGGCAAGACTCAGCAGGGAGGCTTCACCAAGTCTGAAAACCCAGCGGTGAGTGGCCCTCACTCCAGGGGTGTTAGCCTGTGGACACCTGCAGCACCCGGTTCTAAGTCCTTTTGTCTTTACAGAGTCACAAAGGAAGTATGTTGGCTATTAGCCAGACACCATGGCCAGGAACTGTCAGGTGATCGTTGTTATTCTGATTGTGTTGCTGTTATGCCCTTACTAAGAACCTCTACAATAGCTGCACATAATTTCAAACATGGTAACATCACATTTTAAACTCTAGATATACTGGGGGTGGATTGTTGGCTGAGCACAACCTGATTTTCTGGTTTGGATTTCAGATGCTATCTTTGCATGCTTTCTCTCTCAGACATGTCTAACAGTGAGTGAAGACAGTATGGGCATTCACATCTAGAGGAGTGTAGATTTCTTATTCTCCTCTTCCTCCTTCCTTCTTGTCCTCCTTCTTCACCCTCTCATCTTCCCTTCCTCCCTCTCCTCCTCCTCCTCTTCCTTCCTCTAGTATAAAGATCAAACTCAGGCCTCGGAGCATTGCTAGGCAAGAGCTCTTCCACTAAGCTACAGTCCCTGCCCAGATTTCTGGAGAATAGGATATAAAGTGTCACCTTTTAGAATTTTCTTGCATGTCATAGTCAGTATCAGAATCACACTGAGGACTTTGAAGAAAATGACAAAGAAGGCAAGATGCACTTACCAAATATCAAGTTGATTGAGTAAAAGCTGTGTGCATAAAGCTAGAGTTCAGGCCACAAACATTTACCTTGCTGACTCATTTCCTTCTTGCACGGTTACTTTGCGGTGGAACTGAGGTGCTCTGAAACGTTAGCAACTGTGCTGTGCACTTTCTAAGTGGTGAATGCCCTCTCTGTCCCCTTTTGACCCATTAGGGGAGCCGTAAGGTCCCAGGGCTGGAGATAAGGTGTCCACAGCCCATTTCCTGAGAGGTCAAGGCCCGCTGTGGGCCTGTGCTGCTCTGCTCCTTCCTAGCGGTTTCTTCTCTGCTGTTGACTGGACGCCCTGGGGTCCACCACCTGCTCCAGGCTCCTGGACATCTGCCTGTGTGACACGCCCTCTCTTCTGCCACGCTAGGCTGATAGCCCCCATTTCTAGGGGCTGAGAGGAGAAAATGAGTAATGTCACGAGGTGTATGAGCCCCGAGCATGTCAGTTACCTACAATTTTTAAATTACAGCAAGATGCATGTGACGTTCAAGTTACCCTTTTAACCACGGCTCAGTGTACAGTTCCCAGCCACTAAGTACACTCACTTAGTTGAGCACACATCACCACCAACTGTCTCAAGAACTCTTCTGATCTTGGGAAACTGAAGCCCTAACCTGCTAAAGAGCTCCTGGTTCTCCCTCCCCAGGCCCTGGAAACGCCATTCAGCTTTCTGTCTCTGTGACAGTGACTACTTTTGTAACTCCCATCACAAAGCATTTATCCTTTGTGACTGGTTTATTTCTATGCTCGCCCATGTAGTATGTGTCGAATTTCTTTCCATTTTAAGGCATGGATGGACCCCGTTGAATTCATCCATTTATCTATCAGTGGAAATTGAGATTGTTTCCCCCTCTGGTCTGCTGTGACCAACACAACTATGAGCACGTGTGTACAAATATCCGCCAAACACCTGCTTTCTTTTCTTCTGCATTTACACCCAGAGGCAGAATTGCTGGGTCATGTGGTAATTTCATGTGGCCAGGATTTTCCACAGCAGCAGCACCATTTTATGGTCCCACAAACAGTGCACAAGGGTTGCTCTTTCTCCACATTCTTGTCCACACTTTTTGTTGTTCCTTCACTTTTTATTGTAATAATCATCCTACTGGGTGTGAGGTTGATTTGCATTTCCCCACTGATTTGTGCTGTTGAGCAAGAAAATATATTTATTGGTCATTTGCTTATGTTCTTTGTATAAGGGGCTGTTTATGTCTGATACTTTTAGATAAATATATTATTATCATTATCATTATCATTATCATTAGAAAGCTTACATAAGGAGGCAAAAATAAGATGGATCATTAGAAAGAATAGAAACAGCATACACGACACGTTCAAGACTTGAGACAAGTTCTTTAACCTGTCTGCTTAGCCCGTCACCTGGCCAGTGTGGGCTGTGGGCTGACCTTGACTTGTAGAGTGCCCCACGCACTGGCCGCTATTGGAAGCTTTCTGACAGCCAGGTTGGTGGTCTCTGGCATTAATGCCAAAGTCAGGGGACTCACTAACAGCAAAGATGAAGATGTGTTCTGTTTTAAATATTTTGGAAGAAGCTGAATAGAAACATCTCCAGCCCAGCATCTGTCATTTATTCCTTGATTTGGGAAGTCTGGGAAGCATGTCTAGCTGGCAAAGAGAAAATCTAGAACAGCGATTCTGGTTTTGAACGGAAGCTGAGTGCAGGAGATTTAGCAGGAAGAGAAGACTTCAGGTGGAGTCCAGCGTCACCAGGCTTGCTGCAATAAGCCCCAGCCAGTGCAGAGTGGGCAGGAGCCCTGGACCTCACCCCGAAGATGGTGACCTCATTCATCTTGAATACCTGGCCATGAGGCCCTTCTACACCTTTGCAAGATCCACGTCTGTGCTTCTGTTCCTATCAGTCCTAAGATCAGCCGTGATGCCTGAACAGGAGCGAGACCGGCCCCGGGCTGGCTCTGTAAGGAATGCTGTCAAGACTTGCAGCTGTCTCCAGAAGTGCACCACGGCTGTGTCGAGGGTCCCTGTAGGGGTGGGTGACACAGGTGTGAGACTCTGAAGGAGAGTGCCCAGTGACAGGCAGGTGAGGAAAGCCACCATGTGGGTCCCCGGGCATGCAGGCCAGGCCACACTGAGTCACAGCACGGACAGAGCTGTCTGCTTCCTGTCCCTGATGTCCACTTGAAAGTCTCTTAAATTAAACGACCACGATGATGACTGTCTGACTGCCCTACTTAGCAATAATTTGTTGGCGTCCTTTGTAGTGTTGCAAGAAGGTTACTTGTGGAAGTTTCATTTATTTGTGTTTTAAACTTTCAGATAGAAATTAGTCCAGTTTGTTTCTTCTGTATCCAGTACCATCTGCTAAACTGTTCTCATGACAGTTTTCCCCTTCATGTAGAACTGCACGTTACCCACACGGAGGGATGTGTCACTAGCAGAGACATTCGGGGGGCGCTCGGAGGGGGAGAAATAGCTGACCTGGCCCGCTCACACCTGCGTGAGTGCCGTGACTGCTGGGCCTGAGCCGCACATGACCGTGGGGCCCGTGTGCTGCCTACTCTTGATCTATTGAGGGCCAGGCCACCGTGCTGGGACAACTAGGCTTTCCATACTCTGGACACAAGATCACCGTTAGGTTTGGCATTGTGGCTGCTGTACTTGTACTAATCCCTGTCTGGCAGAACAAGTTATGCTGCCTTGCGGAGGAGAAACATGGGTTTCTTCTACACATCACGGTCTTGAGTTTATTTTCACTGAACCAGCCAGCTTTTGTGGAGATCGAGGTCTGCAGGCATATGCTCAACCCGCAGGGTCCTGAGGTCCTCTACTTATCCAGGCAGCGGTCCTGATGCACCCGGGGCACTGGGAGGACCCAGGTCAGCTCAGTGCTGAGCCCTTGGCACATGCTACTGTGTATTCCCCACTCTGAGTGGGCTCTCAGCCTCCTGTGCCCCAGAGCCTGGCTTCCCCACACTACACTGCACAGAGGCCACCGACCAGGATTTCCTCTCCCAGGCAGAAGTCCCAGGGCAGATTTGGAGGGCAAACATGAGGTGGTGCTGCCCTTCAGGTTGCCTGCTGGCAAGCATGGTGCTAGAGGCAGTGGATTTGTCGCCCCCCCGCACCCCAACATCCGGGCATCACAGATATCAGAGGTGGGGCTGGGGCACCCATTGGCATCTGCATTTTGCTCACCTGCAGGGCAGCAGATGCAGCAGAGCCACCTCTCAGGATGGGAGCTTCCTGATCCTGCACCATAGCTTCCATACCCCGAAGGCAGCAGCTCCCTGCGGGCCTGGCTCCCCATGTGCGCATCAGTCCCGTAGTGAACACAGAGCCAGCCTCTCGGGTTCCGCCAATGCTTCTGCAAACACCCAGTGCTTTGTGAGGAATCCCTTACTGCTTTTGATGGTGAAAATATTTTTTCCTCTGCAAATGAACTAACTGATAAGGATAGGAATTATCATTTTGATTCATAAATGAGGTAATTGGGGCCCAGGAAGGTTAAGAGCAAACAGTAAGGTCAGAAGATGGATTTAATCCTGCCAATTATCTCTAAAGATAATGTGTTTACATCATAGCTTTACACTGCTGCCAAACCAAATCTGAACCAGTAAATATTAAAGAAGCATGAGGCCCTCCTCTGACAGCAGCACAGGATATGTATCTAGAAACCTGCCTTTGCCCACACATCAAGTGCTGGGTAAAGCCTAACAAATATTCTTTAAATTTTTCTCTTTCAGGAAGCAAGAACAAAAAGCAAAAGTATGAGGAAACTTTACAAGGGGGCTAAGAAGAAAACGGAAATTAAGCACAGAGGGTGTGAGAAAAACCGTGCCTATTCTGCTGTCTGGAAGTTTCTGCTGCAGCTCGAAGCTCAAGGGCTGGGGCTGTAGTGCTGCCTCCAGAGAAGGGCAGGAGGTGAGTCTTTGGGCCCTAATGAATGGCATATCTGAAACCGAGACTCAGTTAGAGACAGGAAACACCTCGACTTCCAGTGAAAACCTGTCTTCATCTGAGCTCTGAATCTTGGATCCATCACATCTGTCACTGACATGGATCTGGAGTTAAATGGACATTTCTGAAGTAGCACAGTAGCCCCAAGCACAGAAGCAAACACACAATTTTATGGGATTTCTGTCAGAAGTAAATGCAGGCCTTACATGGAGGAACGAGTTCTCATACGATTCCCTTAGATAAAACTCCCATGGTGATAAAACCGCAATCTACAGTCAAAAAGCAGAAGAGAAAATGTTCACCAAGAATGAAAGCCAATCAATAGAAGCAATAAATTGTAGGATTAGATCTTACTTCAAAAGCTTTAGAGGGTAAAACTATGAAATAAACATAAAATATTCATAAAATGTTCAAAGGCATACAAGATGAAAATTTAAAAATATATAAAAATATTATGAATAACAAAGTTAGATTTTAAAAAGAAACAACTTCTAGAAATCAAAAATATGTAGTTTGAAAACATGATTAGTGTATAGAACAACGTATGAGATGCAGTTTAAGAAAAATTACTGGATGAAAGTGTAAAACTCAGAGGGGGGAAAAGACAGTATGAAACATTTAGGAGAGAAATTTAACATACATTTAATGAGTACTAGAAGATAAAAACAGAAAGAATGAGGGGCAATAATGTTTGAAGATCAACCACTTGAAATTCTCTCAGAATTCATTAAAAATGTTACTCTGTAAATTCATCTGCATGCTTTTTTATTTTTTATTTTTTTGGTACCCAGGATTGAACTCAGGACCTTGCGCTTGCGAGGCAGGCAGCAGAACCACTGAGCTAAATCCCCAGCTACTCTGTAAATCCACTATGGACTATGCCTGAGGAGGACCCTTTCACAGAGTCATTCATACAAAAACACTGATTATCCAAGATAAAGAGGAGAACCTAAACCACAGAACGTTAAACCCAAAGAAAACACCAGACTCAGTAAAATTCTCAACACTTATCCTCAGAGCAAAGATTAGCAAACTCAGCCCATTGTCAAGGGCTTTCTGTGCCAATAAGGATTTATCGGCACACACTCTCATTAAAGTACATTTTAAAAAACTTTAAATTAAGGTAGATGATTTATTAAAAGAAGAGGGGGTGAGGAGAAGATACTCAGAAGCTACTCAGCAAGCTAGGGGGCATCAGAAAGGCGAGTGGCCCTAAATCACGTTTTTATGGCTGCCTTCATGTGACAACAGCACAGTCGAAGACTTGTGCTGGAAACCATGTCCTCGGCAAAGCCTGAAGTGTTTGCTATCTCACTATTTAGGAAGAAGTTCACCAATTTCTGGTAGAGAGGAGAGGATTCCATGAAATGAACGGGATGATGGAAAATACAACAGAGTGCTAGAAAATAGAAATGATGTCTGTGCCTGGATACAGTGAGCAGCAGACAGTGACTCCCACACGAACAGATCATGGCTCCCAACTAAATCCATCACTGGTACCGATTTTCTTTTGTATAATAGTATAAACATACAAAGTACTTATACAAAACTGCCACACCATCCCAACTGTTACACCATAGCCATGTATTCATTAGGGCGTTTATTAGTGTCTTTTGTTACAGAAAAGGGAATGGAGGCTTTCCAAAGTTAAGCAAATTGCTCAAGATTAATCAGCTAGTGGGAGGTGGGCAGTGGGAGTTGATGACAGGCCTCAGAATTTGAATTCAGGATTCTACAGTCTTTAAAGATAATTGGCTGTAAACAGACAGGAAATAGGAACTCAGCTGAAAACCTATGCAAATCTATAACATGTGAGCCAGCATTTTCTGAGCCAATGAAATGCATTTGAACAATGCACTTGCTGTTGTTATCAGTTAAAGAGGTTAGTTTTATTTTCCTTCTTATAGGCTTTATTTCCAGAGAGGATGTCCTTTAGAAAGATTACTGGATTGGTGGTTCATCATTACCATTTTCCCTCCTGTGGAACCATGACTTCCCCAGCTGTGTTTACTGGATGGTTTTGGGAGAGACACTGAACCTAGACCCTGGATCTCACCCCTGGATGTGTGGGGAAGGCAAAGCTTCTTAAAGAGTGCTGAAGCCTGGTCCATTCCTCTACCTCCACCCAACTGTCAGAATCTCCAGGCTCAACTTTTAAAAGCCCCCCAGTTGTTTATCAGCTTTCTGTTATTGTGATAAAATATCTGAGGTAACTCAACTTTTAAGAAGAAAGGTTTGTTTTGGCTCATGGTTTCTGGGGTTTCAGTCCATGGTTGTGTGGTCAATCAGTTGAGGGTTCTTTTGTTCAATTCAGACAGAAATCATGAATCAGCAAAGTCTAGCTCTGCTAGTGACCCTGATATGCCTGTCAGCTCCAGTTTATACAGAATGGCATCAGTGAACACTGTGGGTTGCTGGTCTCTGTAGCTACCACCTGCCACCATTTAACACTAGGTGACCAGTCCTCTAACTCATGGGCCTTTAGGGGACACTTCTGAACCATAGCACCAATGTTTCTAAAGTGTATTCAGGGTAAGAACTAGATTTTTTTCCTGAAAACAAAGAAGTTCGGGTGAAGCCACACAGCTGGCCTCCCTCATAACTAGATAGAATGTCCATAGAAAGTTAGACATTCCCTAGTAGATACAGCTAAGAGCCCACTAAGTTGGGGTTTCTTTCTGTTTTCATTGCCATGTGTACCATGCTTATATTATATTGCATTTGTATATAATGTATCAGAACCCACTGTTCCCACCATCCTACCTCAGGCATTATAGCTCTCCTGGAAGCAGTAAGATGATAGCATAGAGGAGGAAGGTAAAAGGAGGTCCATATCATCCCTCAAGACTGGCAGGCAAACATGGGGATTGACTGGAAGATTGCTGGGAAGCTTAACAAGTCTTCAACCCCCTCACAAGCCAAGGCTTGGCTTATATGAGATAGGTACCAGTCTGAGGGACCTTTCTCTTTGGGGTGGGCTCTGTTGGATATAGGGAAACAGCAGTTCAGCAGTATTAGCATGAGATTTGAGTTTATTTATACTGGGAGGGGGATTCTAGAGCTTCCTGATCTGTGAGAATCACCCATGAGAGTTCCACATGAGTTAACCGAGAACAGAAACTGTGTCGCCAAGGGCCAATCTAAAGACTCCCATGTCACTGGAAGCTTTAGAACGGTTGCTCCCGGAAACATCAGCGATGGGAGGGGCTTTAAAAATACTCCTTTGAAGGTTGGGGCGGCACTGTGCAGTACTTTACAGAGAGGGAAATGGAGTGGGGTACACAGGCTTTCCCATTTCACGGTGACCCCATACCTGAGCCCATCAGCAGGCTGTGCACTGCTCCTTGGCGATGAGTCATGAAGATGTACCAAAGGAGAGCCACAGATCTGCAAAGCGAGGAGCTGGACAAAGGCATCTGAGTCATGTTTCTGATCAAATAAGGATTTGTTTCTGCAATATGAAAATGAGTTTTTGAAGTTACCAATTAATTGTCTTTGTTGAACAGTCAGTTCAGTGAAAGGCTTTTATTGATCCCTTTGGAAGATGATTACAGAAAACATGTTCTCTAAGATCAAGATCATGTTTTTTGTATCATTCCAGATAGAAAGTTCTTTACTTGGCTCTAAAATTAGAACAAGACCTTTTTGCAAACCACAAAACCCAACAAATGTTGAGTGGACATTTTGCACTGGATCCTTTCCGAAAAGAACAAACTTACTCAGTGTTATTTTTAATTGCCTGCTACATAGTTTAGCTCACACTGTCCACATGATTCTAACTGTGGGACTTATGGATTTTTAGTCAAATCTAAAATTTCTCTATAAATAACCCAACCATCATTTCAGGGTGGTAGAAATGCTGCCCCAGTGTTCAATACTCAACTATGTGGAAGAGCACATGGCAAGACTTCAGGTAAGGTGATTTGGGATCTTTATTTATTAGTTTCAGTGTCATTTGGGAAAATTAAGTCTGAGATCCCTCCCTTTCCACCTCTCTCCCTTTCTCCCTTCTTTCCTCTTCTTAGATTCTTAGAAGATTACAGCTGGAACACATTTTATCTCTATACCTCCTTTTATAGACAAGGAAATTATTCTAGAGAAGTAAGACATTTTATCAAAATGATGTTATGAAATCACATCTTTGTCCTTTTCTTTTTAACAGTAGAAAAGTTTTATTTTGAGAAAGCTCCTGATAGGAGGGGCCCCAAAAGTGGGTTGCCACTGAGACTCTTTCTCTAAGGTTATTTTATTTTATTTTTTTGGTACTGGGGATTGAACTCTGGACCTTGCTCATTCGAGGCAGGTTGTGGAACCACTGAGCTAAATCCCTGGCCCAAGGATATTTTACACAGCAAAATCACAACGTGGGTACAATGTGGGTAGCTCTGTGCCAAACTACAATCTATAGGATTACACTTATAGTTGCTTAGGTAATATTCATCCAACAGGGAAGTGAAGCATATAGCAAGGGTGTATGGTGAGCATCACTAACTTTGGCTCATCTATAATGTCTAATGTGAAAAGAACAATGGCATTCCTAGAAATAGATGGGAGCATGGATCAGGTTGTTCTGGTCACCTCCCTGTGTTCTAATGCCCAATCCAAGATCACTGGACCGGGTGGTGCTAATTACAGTGTACTCTCAAGCTGCTGTATATCTCTAGGGAGGCTTGTGGGTCAGGCCATCCTATCTCCATCTTAAGACCTGACTCTCCTCAGATTTGCCTCAAACCACAATTTTGATGTTTTATCTTCTGCACTGACTCCCTCAAGGGTCCAATGCCTCTCTGAATGCCTGTTAATTTCTATCTCACTTAGCTGTCTATAAGGATTAAATCAAAGTAATAAGTTTCTGCACAGCAAAGGAAACAACTGACAGGGAGAAAAGACAACCTACCCAATGCGAAACAGTTGCCCCTTATTCATCTGACAGAGGGATAATACCCAGAATATACAAAGAACTCCAAAAAACTTAACAGAAAACGAACAATTGAGTTTAAAATGGGAAAACCATCTGAATAGACCTCCCTCAAAAGAAGAAACACATGCCAGGCATTTTGACGCATGCCTGTAATCCCAGCTACTTCGGAGGCTGAGGCAGGAGGACAGGGAGTTTGAGGCTACCTAGAAAACTTTGTGTGACCTTGTCTCAAAATAAAATTATAAAGAGCACTGGGGCTCAGTGCTCCCTGGTTTTAATCCCCAGTACCACACAGAATGAGAGAGAGAGAGAGAGAGAGAGAGGCAGACAGACAGAGAGATGTCCTTTCCTTTTTTATATCTCTCCTTAACCCATATCCTATCCTGTTAAAAATGAGACCCAAAAGGTGATTTGGAAGTTTGTACAATTTCAGAGCGTTTACCAAGAATATAGCATTTGGCGTAGTTTCACCTCAAACGAAGAGAATGGGGGGGAGCTAACTATAAGTCTACGATGGTCGTGAATTTATGTAACCAAAATAGAGATAAAGACTTCTAACTCCTCACCCCCCACACACCTTTACTTTTCTGTAAAAGCCCTCCAAGATTTACTGTCAGTGAGATACTGTCAAAATAAAATCAGTGTGTCTAGCTCCATATTTAGCATGTTAAGATTTACGTGAATTTATTTTGTGTCTAGCGCCATGCCTAATGGGATCACAGTTCTGCCCTCTGAAAGCTGACTGTGCAGGGTGAGACACTTATAGGCATCTATATCATCATCTCATGGCCTGTGCTATTAAGGGATAAGAATAAAGCTAGTGTGTATGCTTGGAAGTCAGAGCAACTCACCCTGGGGTATAGAGTTATTTTCACTTGGAGAGACATTTAAAGCAGTTTTGTAAGAAAGATAAGAAAGAAAGGGGGAGAGACATGTCAGAGAACAGAGGATCCTGGTTCTAAGAGGCATAGAATATCAAGAAATCTGAACCAGTTATGCAGCCCTTTTTTCACCTAGGTTTTCTGAAAGTCTTGTGTGTTTCATCTCCACCCTGTGCCCTGCTTACTGCGACCCATCTTTCTCTATTCCAGGTTACTCTTATGAGTGTGCCCCAGTGTCATCAGCAAATCCTGATCCATACAGAGTGGACACAGCAGTGGCTCTGGGCTCTATCCCTGAGTACTGTGAGCTTTGGTCAGAAGGGTTGAAAACGTCTTCCTCCATTGTCTGGTCACAGCCATACTAAATACCAAGCTGTAGGCAGAGTTATGATCTACTAACGATGAATTTGAATTAATGAGAGTTTAACAAGTCTGCTAAATACAAAATCAATATAAAAATCAATTGAAACTTCATCTATCAGAAAAACACTACTACAAAGCAAAATGTAAAATTTTACTGTTAAACATAGCATTAAAATATCAAAAACTTAGTAATAAATCTAACAAAAACTCTGCAAGACTTCTGCAGAGGACAAAGCACCCAACAATGACTTTGTTTTAATACATGAGAGCAGATTGTGCTGCATGGAGACATACATCATGTTTATTTTATTTTATTAGTTTTTTTATATCACGTTTATTGACCAGAAGATTCAGTGTGGTAAAGATGTCAGTGCAATTCTTAGCCAAAATCCCAGCAAAGAACTTAACAAACTGTTTCAAAAAAATCATAGAAAAATTCAAAGGCCCTAAAACAGTAAAGACAAAGAGGGGAAGAGGACTGGATTTACCCATTATCAGCAGTGAGGCCTTGGCTCAGTTGGCTTTAGGTGAGGGACAGGCAACCACTCATGCACACAGGGCAGGGAATCCAAACATGGATCCATGATGGAAAGACACCATATAGAACAGAGGCAACATCAACAGACTGGCAGTCTTGGGCATTTAGTATTCATAGGGAAAAATATAAACTGTCTCTTATCACAATATATAAGAAAAGCAATTGAAGAAAAATGTGGAAAAAAATAGGCTATACAATCTTAGAAGAAATATACAAGAACCTCTTTTACTCTCTCACTATGTAGAAAAAATATCTTAATCAGGCACGAAAGCATAAGAAAAGTTTGCATTAAGATTAAGAGTTTTTATTAATAAAAAAACCCGTTAAAATGCAGTTTACAAGGGGAAGATATTTGTAACAAAGGACTAATACCCAAAACATCTAAAGGCCTCCTACATATCAGTAAGATAAAGACTAACTGGGGGGAAATGAACAAAAGACTTGAAGAGATATTTCACAAATGAGGAAATGCAAATGACCAACAGAGGGAAGAGATCTATGATCTTTACAGTAAGAAGAGAAATGCAAATGAAAACCACAGAAGGTGCCATTGCATATACAAGTCCACTGGTAAAAAAGCAAAAGCCTGAAAATGCCAAGTGTTTGTGGGAAAGTGGACAGTGTGGCATTTTGCAGTGCCCTGAGAATGCAAATAGTATAGCACTGCCTCCTTGGAAGGTATGTTAGCATAAGAGGTCCAGCAGCTCCTCTGTCCATGTGTATCTCAGAGAAATTTCTGCACATTCCTGTGCAAGAACCTGCTTAGCAGTGTATTTGTAATCTTACAATCTCAACCCCAAATATCTATTGTGAACACAAAGAGGTCAGTGGATTGTGGCATACTCAGGTAATAGTCTATTATACATCAATGGAAAGAGTGAAATGTAACCAAGAACTATAACAAAGCAGTGTCCAGGGAGGAAAGCAAGGCGCCAAATACCACTTACATCCTTGCAATGTATCTAGAGCTCCAAAACCAGGCAAGACTGCCATGTGTGCATGTGCAGTATGCACAGGGTTGTATGCACAACTGGTGAAATTGGTGAACAAGAGCACAGAGAGGAATTTATCCTAGTGTCAGGATAAGAGAAACTGGATGGAAGGAGAGGATCACAATTACAGAGCGGCACACGAAGGACCTCGGAAGCCTATGCACGAGGTCTGCCTATGTGTCCTATGTGTAGGTTTATATTTCTTGGTTTATCCATCCAGAAGAGGGAGTGGGGTTGGATAGGATGAGAGGAGAAGAAGGTAGGAAGTGTTGTCTGATACATGGGAAAAATACAACCCCTACCTGCTAGATGTAAAACCCGCTGAGCTTGTGTCCCCTGAAATCGAAGAATGAACTCCAAAGGACAAAGGAGGTTGAGAGTAGGAGAGGTTTACTGGGGAACAGGAATGGCTCCTGAGAGACAGGAGGGGGCCCAGAAATGGGGTGGCCACCGAGGCCCTTTGTCAGGGATAATTTTTACAGCAAAGTCACAACGTGTGTACAACATGGGCCAAACTACCATCAACCTATAGGATCACAAGTATGCTGCTTAGCTAATACTGGTCCATTAGGGAACGGGGTCACATGGTAAGGGTGCATGGAGAAAACAGGCATTTGGGGAAGGGACGGATCCGATGCTCTGGCCACCCACCTGGGCAACTGATGCCTGTCTGGACTTCCTGGACCAGGTGGGCTAATTACAGTATAATCCCCAGCCACTGCCTGTCCCTCAGGGAGGCATGCAGGCCTGGCCACTGCATCTTTGTCTTGATCCCTGGCTCTCTTCAGCTGCACCTCCAGCCACGATTCTGATGTCCTCATTCTTTCTGCTGACCTTGAGAGCCCAGTCCTTCTCTGACTGCGTATTATTTTCTATCTAATTTGGCTGCCTGTAATACTAGGATGTACCAGCAGCACAGGCCGATGACCCATGGTCCGAGAGGACAGGAGGAACTGAGGTCTCCTCTGAGGTCATCTTGTTCTCCAGTCGCGTCCTGTGCTACAGTACTGCTTTTCAGAGTGGTGAATAAAATATTCATTTCATAGCCCTTAATTTTTCTGCAAATAAACTGATATATCGAAAGCATAAAATAAGTATATCACTGTTTTATCTCTTCACATCAGAAAAAACTTATTGCTAATAGCATATAATTAGTGAATGACATAGTATTGGCACACAGTACTGGTTTTATGAGATTGAAAGAGCCATTCCTTTCTTTCCAGACATTACATTAATAGTCATCCTTCATTCCTTTTATATTTTCACTATTCTAGTACTAACCTTTTTATCCATTAAGATGAGAAAAAACTTACATTCAGCAGTAAACATAAACTAACATGTATTTTTTTTTGTTTGGCTTTTTTTGGTACCGGGGCTCGAACTCAGGACCTTGCGCTTTTGAGGCAGGCGATGGAACCACTGAGCTAAATCCCCGGCCCCTAACATGCATATTTGTAATAGTACTGCAACAGAGAACTAAAAGGAACAAATCACTTCTGAATATGCTGATTTGTATAAATTTTGAATAACCATTTCAAGACTCATGAAAGGAACTTAAAAGTAAGTTTTAAAAATTGCTTAAAACTTTGTTCAAACTGCATTAATTCCATTGCCTCAGACATAAGGAGTTCTCCAACTAAAAACTGCTACCTTCACATAACCAACAGAGAAGCAGCCATGGAGGTTTCTGTTTCTAGCATACTAGTGACTTATTCCCTCCCTAACTCGTGCCCTGAGTGTACATGGCCCCCGTTTACCTTAGCCCGGCAATCTGAAGCACAAACTCCCAGCTGAAAGTATTTTTCAATAAATTCTTTAGCCACAGAAAGTGACTGCTTGTGTTTTTGCCTCATAGTGGGAAGACTTGATGGATTATTAAGCAAGACAACAGTTCCATGTTACAAAATTGATCTTTACCTTGAGTGTACCCTCATGAGAAATCCAAGAATAAAACTTACATTAGGAGACTAAAATAAACTTTAGTTTTCTGTCACTAAAATATGAATGTCTCCACCTCCTTTCTAAGTTCAAAACTCAGTAACTGTTGCTAATTTGATATATGCGAGTAATTAAATATTATGGGCAATTAAAAATTGAGCACTACTTTTCATTCTTGATTATTCAGTGAAAACCGAAGGTGAAGCACACCGATATCTAGGGCATATTCATGGGCCATGGAGCGCTAGGATTCACTTGATCAGATTCCATATTCTCCAGGCTCAGCGGAGAAGCAGGTACAATGTGTAGGCCCCAAGGAGGGGAAATTCGATCACTGTCCCGGCACATGGAAGTGTTCTGCCCGTGTTCCCGATTCCCTCCTTCCACGCCGAATGGGTGATCCTGAGGTTTCATCTTTCTGATCTCTTTGTCTCTTCTTCCCTCGCTCCCTCTCACCGCTTGCTTTGTCTTGTCCTGAGGCCCGCCCAGCATTTCCCCAGACCCCACCTAACACGTCCTCCCTGCGAAGACCCACTCACCCCTTCCCATTCCTCTGTTCACGCACGCTTCACCTCCTTCCCAACATCGACAAATTTCCACCTGACTCCCACCTCTAGCCCTGTGTCCCTAAAATTAGTATCCGCACTGCAGTCAGTGGAATCTCACTAAAATAGAAGTGATTCTGTGACGGACTTCTTCAATGGCAGCCAGCGCGACGGAGGAAAAGCCGTGCGAAGGCCCTTGCTCTCCCTGCCTGGCTCCCACCTACTCGGCCCTCGTCTTGTCTCGTTCCAGGCGACTGAGGAGCTGCCGGTGGTTATCAGTTGGCGCTCCCCATACCCCTGCGTCACTCCACCTCTCAGCAGGCCCTTGTCCCCACCCTCGTGAGCACCCTGGAAGCTACTGTTACGTTTTCTCTTGACACATAGCAATTCGATAGGTGCAGCGCGATGTTTCCAGACGGCCCTACACCTCGTAACGGGCAAATCAAACCAGAGCCACCACCTCCAGCATTTGTCGTTTTTCAGGTGACGACACCGACTGCCCCATCCTCTGCTCTGGAACACTGAACAGATTGCTGGGTCAGTCCAGCGCAGCGGAACCCCAGAGCCCTTTCCTTCTCTCTGCCTGCTACTGTTACTGTCTGGGCTTTTCAGATAACGGAACTGAGTCCAGGAGTGATGAATCAGCGTCCAAAGTTGCATGCTCGCCCACGTGTTGTAGAGGCAGAATCAAACCCAGGCACCGGACTCCGAGGCCACCTTCTTTTCTCTTTGCCCGCGCGTCTTTTCTGGCCTTTGCCTCGTGACGCCTTTGTCCTTTTGCACAGAACCCTTTCCTCTCCTTTCAGCCTGGCTCCATCCAAAGCACTCTTCATTGGTGGATTCCACCCTCTTGCCTCCTCCATGGGTTCCGCTGCTGTAACCTTCACTCTCGTTGGCCCTCTGCACTTGGCCCTATCAGAACACACTCAAAACATGTGTGCATTTGCTCAAGTCCTCTTGCATATGCTATATTTGAGTCTTCAGGGCTGGTGACTGTGCTGGTGCAGAGTACATGATCAACCATGGTGATTTTATCTCCCAGGGGGACATCTGGCACCATCTGAAGAGTCCTTTAGTTGTCACAAAATGGGGAGACATCCAACTGGCACTGAGTAGGTGGAGGCCAGGAGTGCTGACAAACACCTTACAATGGGCAAGCAGCACATCCCAACAAACTTGATCCTAAATGACAGTAGATATAGGCGTGCATACATGGAGGTCAGGGAACACACAGAGAACAGAGAGAGGGACCCATGTACACATTTATTTGCACCCAACGAGACGTCCAAACAGATTCCCATGGGGTTGCTAACTGGTGGGCTTAAAGAAAGCAGGCACTGCTTCCAGGAGGTCATGCTGTGACTTAGAGGTGGTCATCTCCATGGTGTGGGAGTCTACAGGGCCAGTCAAGCAGGCTGTGTCCAGCTGGGTCACGGGGAGCTGGTCACCAGAAGACGGTTATGAAGGGCAGTTTCTGGATGCACCACTGTGTGGAGCTGGGAGGAGATGAAGAGCTGGAAATCATCAAAGTTGACTGGGCCCTGCCTCTGGTATAAGGAGGTCCAATTTGTATTCAAAATGGAGACTGAGGCAACACAAGATCAAAAGAACTCTTACAAAGCTCAGCCAGAGAAAGTTTGTGAGGTTCCCTTTCAGATTTCTGCAGAGAAGGCAGCTGTTTTCTCCTCTGCAGGGCAGCTCTTTCCCAGGCCTCCTGGGAACTCACCATCTTTAGCACGAGCATTAGTTTATCTCATTTTGTTAAATTGGCTTATGGCCTCTGAGACACCACTTAGCTGGATCATGTAGCCAGAAAACAACATGACTGTTAAGGTTATTTGTGGAATTTTCTGTGTTCATTGTTCATGAACACTGTTGGTGGAATACAGATCACATGAGGCTTGGCGTTGTCCATGGTCTTAACTCAAACATTCATGCATTCCATAAGTCATGTTTAGCTCACAGTACTTCACAAAAATCAGTGCAAAACCAGGATTAATTTGGCCTAACATGCAGCTATAAACTCCACTGCATGTAAAGAATTAAATGTGCATCTGCTATTAGTTGCCAACAGTGATCGAAGAAAGTAAAGAGAATTCCACAGTCATTCTAGACAAGAAAGAGTTTCCTGCACAGAGAGAATGATCACAATCTATTTTTCCTAAAGTGTTAGTTTTATTTCTTAATTGCATCTCTTTTTAAAAAAAGATTAATGAAAATGTTAACGAATGTTCAGTAATTTTTAGAGATTCTCCCAGAATGAGGTTTTTTTTTTTAACATTTTCTTGAAAAGGAAGTCTATAATAAATGTGTGAAGTTATTTTTAGTGACCTTTTTTTGGAGCTAAATAAGATCTTAGCATACAGAACAACTTTCCAATGGAAAGTTGGCCTGGACATGGGAATGCTGTGAATCCTGTGTTAAATCTGGGTAGGACTTCCAGGCCCGGGTGGGGGTAGTGTCGATGACAAGCTGGAGTCTCATTCTCTTACACAACAGAAATTCAGTCTCAGAGGTTTTGCATTTTAATTGATTTTTGAGACTCTGAATTAATTGCACTGATCCTCTGTCATCAGATGATTTATCCAGGCTCAAATTTTAACTCATATCTGCTGTAAGAATTGCTAAGGATAAGTCAACAAATATTTCTGACTCTTCCACATGTTAAATATCAATAATAAGCAGTCCAGAGGAAGTTGAGGAGAGAACTATAGATTCCTTGGACACCTCCTTCATTTGTTGTTTTTAGATACGTACTTATGATTACCTAGCAGAGAACATTCCACATCAGAGGAAGGGTTTTTGAATTAACATGGATGTATGTCTTAGTTACTTTTCTCATTGCTGAGACAAAATACTCAACACCCAAAGGTAAAGGAGGAAAGGTTTATTTAGCTCACAGTTTGTAGAGGTTTCAGTCCAAAATTAGCCAGCTCCAAGGCAGGGTGGCATGGCAGAGGGGCATTGCAGAGGAGAAACAGTCCATGGCATGGCAGGCAGGCAGAAAGCAGTAAAACATCACAGTAGCAAAGCAGCAGCAGCAGCCGCAACAGCACCACCCTGCCTCTCCCTTTTGTGTCTTCCAGGCTACCTGCCCTTTGGATGGAGCCACCCACACCCAGGATGGGCCTTCCCATTATCCACTCCCAGAACTCTGCCAAATCAATCAGTGTACTAATTTAGTACCATACACTCTTAATCACACACTTAATCCCAGCATCACACACTCTAGATTCAGCCACCTCTGACCACATGAGGCTTTGAGGGGGCAGCTAGATACAAACCATGTCAGATGAATTTACTTGAATGAACTTGTGAAACTAATTTACTTTCTCTGAATCTGTATTTGATCTTAGCCAAAAGGCTGAAAGATGATGCTGTGGATCTGTTTACGTACATGATTACTGATGTTTAAAAATTCTGTATGATACCGTACAAGTCTGAAACAGGGTTCTGAGTTCAAATCTTGAGTGTACCATTTATCTGTGATCTGTTCTTGGACAAGTTGCTCCATATCGAAATCCCAGTTTCCTCTTCTCTGGAATGAGGTGAGCAATACCTTCCTCTCTGTGGTGAGAAGTAATGAGCCACACAACCAAAGATGCTCACAAGGTGCTTGGCATGGAATTTCATCTTCAAGGATGCACGTGGATAGCTTTGGCTCCTCTTCATGCTCTGTGCTTTGGTTTCACTTAACCTCAATTCAGAAACAGTTTTAGATTATTATCTCTCTTCTCTCCTGTGAGAATCATATGACACATTCAAACTGTTGATTTACTTGCTTTTAGATGAAGACATAGAAACACATTTTCTCATTTGGAAGATGGAAGGAGAAAGACACTTTCATTTCCTTTCCTCTATCACAGTCATTTATCTTTCAAACCAGTACAGATTTCTACTTGAGGATGATTGCTTTTGCACAGAACATGAGAAAGGTGTGGATCTTTGCAAAATGCGATGCCTCCAATTCTGGGGTTGCTTCCATCCCTGCAGGACCTAATTCTTTTAGTAAAGTCTCACTCCACCCACAATCTACCATCTTCTCCCGGAAGTGCTGTGAAGTGGGAGGGGCTGTGTGGTTTTCCTTTTTGGAAAGGAAGACACTGGAAGGCAGTGAATGTCAGGGATTTTCTGAAATCCATCTGTATGCTATGGACAGAGAAATAATAGTTCAAATTTCCGAATGATTCCATGAACTTACCACTTGATGGCAAAGGGAAAACTACTTTGAATATTGGTCTTCTTAACATCTCCACTCCAATGCTTTAAACTAGGTAGGCCTTTCAAATAACCTGAACTTTTAAAAAAAATATATAGATGTAAATATCAACATGGCCTACAAAGTTTTATCATGCATACCTAACTGTTTAAAGAGTCATCTTTCAAAATCACAAGGCTCAGGGAAATAGAATAAGAATAGGATTAGGTTGATTGTTAATGTCCAGCAGCGTGTACTGGAAAATAAATTGCATTTACCTTCAGCTTTGCTTTTATATGTGACACATAACACATGTAACCTCATTAAAACTTGGTATTACTTGAAAAATTAGCAATAATTACATGGAAAGGACTAAAGGAGGAATGTGGGAAGTGCCTAAAAAAATTTGAGTGTATAGGAGCTGCAGAACCACATGCTAGTTTCTCTCTCTTCACAACTGTAACTTTTCAAGTGTGAAGTGAGGTATACTTACAATAAAGTGTAAAAACAAAAATGATTAGTTCAATTAAGTATTACCAAGCAAGTCACTAAGGTCAGGACCCTTGACAGCATACCCAAGTCCTCCCTTCCACCCTCTGGGAGACATTAGTTTTCCCTTCTCCCCACAGTGACCTCTATTCTGAATCCTCACAGTAGTTAAGTTTTTCCTGATTTTGAACTTTACTGAAAGCAAATTGCCTAATCTGAACTATTTGATGTGTTGCTCCTTTCAATCAATCAGTACACTTATGATTTTCACCCAGGTCGTGGGTCACTGTTCCATTCATTTTTGCTGTGGTGACAGTCTCCTGTGTTCATACCCACCATTTATGGACTCAATCTCTCATTGAAGAGTCTGTAGGTCCTTTATGGTTTGGGGCAGTCACACACTGATAGAACCTTTCTGTGTGCTACAATGGTTTTATCACATTGGATGTTAGATTTCCCCACCTCTTTGCTGGGGATTGAACCCTGGGAATCATACATGCTAGGCAAATACTCTGCTGCTGGTATGCACCCAGGCCAAGGGGATTTTATTATAGTTTTCTTCAACTACTGAAATAATCATATACATTTTCTTTCATTTTGTTAACGTGCTAAATCAAAATGAGTGCTCTTTTAAATTGATCACTTTGCTTAAAGCAACCTTGAAGTCCTGGAATAAATATATGTGTTGTGGATGGTGGCAGATTTTATCTACTATTATTTTGTTTAATTTTTTTTGCAGCAAATTCATGAGATATTTGGACCTGTAATTTTCCTTTGTGCAATTTTTCTTTTTTTGTCAGATTTTGGAATGAACGTTATTCTGGCTTTATAGGAAAACAGGTTGTAGGGTAGTAAGTCTACTTTTTTAAACAAGATAAAATTAAATTCCTTACATTTGTGGCAGAATTAACTGATAAAACCATCTGGGCCAGGAGTTTTCTTTGTGGGAAGATTTATAATTACAGTTTCAATTTCTTTAATAGTTATAGGATTTCACATCTGCTATTGTTAAGTATATTTTTCTAATGTTTGTCCGTTTCATTTAAATTTTCAAACATACTAGCATTAGCATTATATAATTTCCCCCTTTGATATTTGTAATGTTCTTGTGATGCCCTCATTTCAAAAATCATGATCTTTGAAATGCTTTCTTTAATTCCTTCTGGTATTTTTTGATCAGTCTCACTTAGGATTTATTGATTTTTTAGCCTGCCTAAGAACAAAAATTTTAGTTTGATCTTTTCTGTCCTATACTTGCTTTCAAATTGAATCATGTCTGCATTTATCCTTAGTACTGTCTTTCTTCTCCTTTGAGGGTAAGGGCAGTTTGCTAAATTTGCTCTTCTGAAATTTCTTGTAATGACTGCATTCTTTTTCAGCTATTCTTTTTCATAAATTCATCCCTGTATTTTGATGTAAATTGTTTTCTAGATTCCACTGAGATGTCTTCTTTCATCTATATATTCACTTAGAGAAATAGTTTTACTTCCATATGTCTATTTTGTAGAAAAAATATATATATAATTGATTTTTAGCTCAATTGCATTATCATCAGGAAATCTTTTCTATGTGATTTCAGTTTCAAGAAATTAATAAAGAGCTCAGATTCAGAACAGTTAATTCTGTTAAATATTCCATGAGTGCATGGAAAGCATTTGAACATTTTAATTATTGAGCACAGTGCTCCATACATGTCAATTAAGTTACATCCCAATATTTTTCAAATCTTTTATGTTGTGTGTGTTTGTTTTATCTCTTACAGAATGGCATAATAAAGTCTTCTATTACTGCAGATTTGAAGATTTTTTTCTTATAATGTTTTGAATCTTTATTTATCATGAAACTGTTATTATAAGGAGCCTTTAAATCTAGAAATGGTCATTTCCCTAACACATTAGATCTTTTCTTTTTACACAATGTCACTTTTAAACATAATAGTGTTTTGCCATAAAATCTTTTTTCAGATATTAAAATAGTTGCACTTTAATTTGTTTAGTGTTTCCATGGAATATTTTTTTCAATCTTCTAAATTATTTTTCTTAAAATTGAACCTCAGGTTCGCTATTTTTTGCTTTCTGTATTTTTATTTCTTAGGTAGGTATTTTGCAACTGGTGGCTATTTATGCAGCCCTGCAGGTTAGTATCTCTCCCCTGTGACAAGTTTATACACATTAGTCATAACACCCTTTCCAGTAATACCTGAATCTTTTCTTTTCCGGGCTAATTATTCCTACATCCGCCAGCTGCTTCCTATGCAAAATGGCTTAAAGCCCAAAATTCTGAGTAGCTCACAGAAGCAGGCAAATAAAATAAAGGAATGAAGTGGACATGGTCTTTGCATTAAATTTAGAGATACAGTCACGTGCCACACAATGACATTTTGGTTGACAGGCTGCACAGGGCAGTGGGCCCGTAAAAGCAGGTCACCTGCCATATCACTTTTTATTTTGTGTAAATGCTCTCTGTGATGTTCGTGTCAGGCAAAATTACCCCATGGCATTTCTCAGAATGCATTGTTTTGCGATGCATTCTTCACTTACACTTAGAAATCTCATTATGTTGTTCTTGATGGACACACATGCAGGGAAATAGCTCTAACCTGGAGAACATCTCAGTGAAAGTGGAAAATTGATGACTGTCAGGTACCTGTGTCCTGGGGATGCAGAGGCAGTGATGCCTGGGTCCAGGTGGCCCTGCCAGTCCGTCCCATCCAAAGTAGTGGCTCTTAGCGTTTCTGGCCAGTGGGAAGTGGAACTAATATGAAAAGACAGACTCTAGATTGCATGTGGCCTAGGCTGATTTTAAATGTGGATTCTAACTCTGAGCGGAACTGAACACAGAGCCAGTCCTGGACTCTGCTCTCGACTCTTGGGGATCCCTTGGAAGCTCAGAAAGCCCCTCCTTCCGGGAGCAGGTCCCCCCACCCCTGGGTACTGTCTTCCTTATTGTGGGGCCAGTGTGGCCCGAAGTCCGTTCAGCTGAACTGAGGCTCAGGCCACTTGGGTGGGGAGGCAATTTTACCTTGCTGTTAGCACCCCAAGTGCCCTCTTAGCTACCATCTCCAGGTCTGTTTCTTTTCCCTCTTTGGCCAGTCTAAGTCTTGTTTTCTTTACCCTGTTCTGGGCCCTTATGGATTTTTAAACACACAAACAGACAACTTTGCTTACCAAATTTACCTCATAGGTAAATATATTGGTCTATTTTCTGTTGCTATAGCAACATAGGTGAAGCTGAACAAATTGTAAAGAAAAAGGATTATTTTGGCTCACAGCTTTGGGGGTCAGAAAGTCTGAGCTCGGGTGACCATAGCCGGTCTGGGCCTCGCATTGTCTCATAAGGTGTGAGAGTCCAAACCTTACTTTATCACAACCTGCTCTCCGGAGAACCAACGCAGTCCCTGGAGACCTAACGTAGTCCCGAAAGATGAACATTAATCCCTCCTGAGGGTGGAGAGCCCTGACCTAATTACCTTTTCCTAGGTCTCACTTGTTAAAGAAGGGTTCCACCACCTCCTGACACCAGCAGCCAAAGACTGCGTGTCCTACACACGAAGCTTTAGGAACAAACTTTAGCAATAAGGTGCAGTGCTTTGGCGTCAAGACAGGGGATGCTTCTCCCCTTCAGTGCACGTGCCGAGGAGACAGCCAGCCCTTGCTCAGGAGTCCTGACCTCGCACTATGGCTTCCAGGGTACAATGAGAAGATGTTCCTGCTCAGAGCCCAGCACGCCCCACTTGCCACAAGCCCAGGCTTCCTGTTCACCTCCACCTGCCCTTTTCCTTTCTTCGTGCTGCTGTTCTCAGGGGAAGGAGCTGGGGTCTCTCATGCGTGCTTGTCCTTCAGGCACCTCAGCACGGACTGCTGCTCTGCTATGTACCAGCACATCTTCAGCATACTCATGCCCCACGAGGAGTCAGGGGGCAGATGAGGAGGAGAAATGAGGTGACACGTTATCTTTAAAGGCTATACCATGGCTAATGTATTCAACTCTTCGGGGGCAGAATTGGAGGTGAGGAAACTGACTTACATCTAACTTAGGGCTGAATCATACTGCGAGCTGGGAGTGCACATGAGTAAGAGAAAAACTCCAGGTTCTCGCCCATATGCACTGCCCTTCCCCCAGACAGACACACACTGTCTGCGAGGCCTCCGCATGCAGACAGATAATCACAGCAGAGGGAGAAAGCCATGGGACAGTGCGGTCAGTAGCAAAGTAAGGTGATCGCTTCCCAGCCTGGGCAGGCTGCTAAGGCCACCAAGGCTGCCTGAGGAGCCTGGTAATTACAGCATGTTTTATTTTCATTAATAAGGTGCTTTTAAGTCCTCTTCTCCACTTTTGTATAAGTAAATATGAGTGTTTATGTGCCCATAAAAGATACTTGTACACTGGGACTGATTCTCCAGGGTGCAAGTTGGAATGTGGGGTCCCCCCAGCTCGGGAAAAGCCTCCTTCCCACGTGACACCCTGTACTCCCAGCCAGCACTTTCTATGCTGTGCTGAGTTAACCCTAACCCGTACCCTAACCCTCCCCACTGGCCCAGGGGCAGGAGGAAGCTCTGAGCACCTCCCCATCTATTCACTGACCATGCTCTTGGCCAGGTTCCCCAGAAGCCTGGAGCTGCCCTCGCCCAGTGGTGAAAGGTGCACCTCAACATTGACTCCAACAGGTACTTCTGATGATTAAACAGAAGCCCATACATGGCAAAGCCCTTTGCGAGTTAGAAGGGCCCTTGGCAGTGTCAGGAGCCGCTGGTAAAAAGCACCAGAAGCAGGACAGAGTCTGACAGCTGCTGCCAACAGCTGCTCTCACTGCAAATGAAGATGCGCCGGGCACAGGGCGAGCAGTGGCCTCTGAGAACTTTGCCGCTCCAGTGTTCAGAATCCTGAGCCGCACCGCAGACTGCATACCACAGGCAGGCTTTGAAGACACACAAGTACCGGTCACTGAGGGAGAAAATCCAGTCACATCAAAGAGGTCTTCTTTTTACTTAGAAGACTCAGAAAAACTTCATTACCTACGGCGCTCACCGTGTCAAGGAAACCATGACTCCTGACTTCCACTTGGACCTGTGATTTCTGTTGCTCTCAGCTCCGTGCAACATTCCTCTGTTAAATGAGAGAGAGTGCCGTGTGCCCCATTCGTTCTGAGGCTCGGCCTAAAGGTCTCCCCACGGTGAGGTCTTGGACAGTCCTGGTCCGTCTCCAGGACAGGCGAAGGCACTGTCCTTGCCCGGAGCAGAAGCTGCTGTGAACCTCCCGGGAGAACTGCAGGGAGACGCACCGGACCTCCACAGAGCGGAGGGGACACTGAGCCAGCCCGGGCGGGAGTGGCGGGGGGCGGGTCCCGGGGCCGCGCGGCTGCAGATGGCAGCGATGGCGTGATGGGTGTGGGCAGTGGCCTCACGCCTCCCACACCCTCTCTTCCCGGCAGGAACAGGAGGAGCAGTACTTCCGGAAGAGCGGCTGAATCTTGGTTTGAGAGAAAGGGTGCACCTCTGAGCTGATCACACTCCAGTCCTCTGCAGTGTGCCAGCACCTCCCTGGCCTTCTCCTCTGCTCCTTTCTGAAATTATCTGAGCACTCAGGTGAGGGACACAGATGCTGACGTTGATTTGAGCCTGGAGTTTAAGGCCGGCTGCTGCACGGGTTTGCAGAATTCGTGAGCAAGTTCTTAATTTCCCTAAGTCCCAGGCACTCCTGAGTCCACACAACCTGGCAACGCCTGGCTCCACAGGCTGGCTTCTCTGGCGCACGGGCCCTGACATCTCTGATCTGGCTGCCCCAGTATCCGAAGACACAAACTTAGCCCTGCCACTTCCTCAGTCCTCTGCTCACTTGGATTCCCCTTTATTCCCTTGCCATCCCCATCTGCACGGAGACCCTGGACTGTCTTGTGCTGCACACACCGTGATCCAGCAAGGCGCTGGCAAGGCTTGGCATACTTGTCCACACTTTGGCGGCTGGGTGAGATGTCCCTAATGCCCACTATTGACGTCTCCCCTGAGACAGCTCTTAGCTCCACTCTGCAAAGTATCACCAGCAGAAGTCACAAAAATAAAGCAGGGAGGCATACCTGGAAGGCGAGAAAACCCCCCATAGTTTTTATAGCAACAGCTGTGAAGAGTGATGAATTGTGTATTGACCAAAAATACCAGTGGAACTGTCTTTTGGCAAAATATGACTTTGGCCCAAAGTCCAACTTGTTTATATTTCCAGCATGCTCTAAATAGTGCAATGTGTGAGAAAAAAAATTCAGCTCATCCATGGCTCCCTGTGTTTCTCCTGATGGAGACCACAGTTTACAGATTCCAGGCAAGCTGAACGTCCACACAGAGAAGTGAGGGCCCTACCGTTGGAGGCGGTCTAAGGAGCTATTCAGCCAGCCGAGCAGTTTGAGAAAACTCTTCCTGTTCCTCACATACCTGCTCTTCAAGCTGGCGCAGCTGCGGGAGGCAGCACACGGTGAGATGACGCCAGCAGCCCTTGTAGGAGACAGACGACAGGGCAGGCCACAGAGTAAACTGCTCACAGGCCTCTGAGTTCAGCAGTATAGAAAGACATCTTTGAAGAGCAGTAGAAGCCCAAGGGAGCGAGGTGGAAATGAAGGGTCCCACGCTGCTCACTTTGGAGGTGCATGTGCGGAAGGCTGGTTCTCAGGATGACAAGGTCAGGAGGTGCAGGACCTGTAAGAAGAGAGGAGCCCAGCAGAAGATGAGTGGGTCATGGAGGACTCTGCCCTCAGAAGAAACCAAGAAATTCGTGTGGACCCCCGTGGCTCCCTGAGAGCCTGAGCCTGTCTTCCCTGGCTTCCTGTCTTGCCATGGGAGCTCTCCCCTCGCATGCACCCCACTGTAACACCATCGGCCAGGTGTCTTTCCCAAATTTGAGGTAGTGCCAGTGCCACCCCTCAAACCTCTAAAACTGTGACCAAAACCCCTCTCTTCTTCATAATCCCCAGCTTCAGGTATGTTGTTATAGTGATGGAAAACATTAGTCTTAGGGTATGCTGTGGCCGGAAAGTTCTATATGGCTGGGGCATAAATTATGGGGTGTGTGATCACCAGGCAAGAGGCTGGAGAAGACAGGGACAAGTTACTCCAGGGAGATAGGATCTTGTCTGGCAGGAGTGGGAGACCCGGAAGAAGTTTAGGCAGTAGCATGGCTAGAATGCGCTCCCCCTGGGTGCAGTGCAGATGACATATTTGAGGCCTTTTTGGCATGGAAGACTTTGAGAGACCAGTTGAAGTCTCTTAAGATACTCTGAGCACACGAAGCCCTAAACTGAGGCCACGTGGGAGGGACACAGACCCCAAACTATCTGAACAGTTTCTGCCATCTTGTCTGAGCACACTTCAGTAGGCACTGTATCCAAACAAATGCAGAAGACGAATACACAACAGGTTTTTTTCTTTCCCAAAGTTATAAACAGCTGAAATAGGGTGGATAGTAAAGTATGACATTATAATACCCATTGTGGAGGCCGCCGGCTTCAGAACATGGCAGAGGAAACTGTTATGCTGACACAGTGACAGAAAGAACATAGCTTTAGGTGATGAAATTACACTTATTAAACAGAGGCACTATTTTAGGCACCCCATTCCCCTTGGTGGTGAGCCAAAGACAGATGGTACAATGCAAATTACTGGACTACGGTTCTCCAAAAGCGCCTTCTAACTTAGAATTTGGAATCCTCCAATTTCCCAAATGCTGACAGCTCATTCTGCCTATTCCCCTGCATATTAATTTGCATGCATAGGTTTTTAATTATAGAAGTACAATCATGTGGCAAAAGTTTGAAAGAAATCACACATTAGAGAAGAGTATAAATTTAAAAAGTAAACATCTTCCTGTCCCATCCCTACCTCCAGCTGTAGCTACAGTTAACAGCCTCTTGTGGGTTTTTAACATTTTAATGGATGCAAAACATTTTCATATCTATACACATTAAACGGACATTCTTGTGCATCATTGCTTAGATTTATGGAAATGAGCTAATTTTCTGAAAAGAAATTTTTGTGTGTCTAAGACTGTGTTCCTTAAATTTTTAATAACTCTTGAAAAATTGTTCTTCAAAAGTAATGTACAGTGGGCCGGGGATTTACCTCAGTGGTTCTGCTGCCTGCCTCACAAAAGCAATGTACAAATTCCTCTCCTACCACTGCTACCAAAATATCAACTTCCTTAATCTCTTATTATAACCAGTTTTCAAACTTTAATATATTTTCCAACTTGATATGTGAAAACCCTTCTCATTTGTATTTTAAATTTTTTATTGACTTTTTATTTTCTCACAATATAATTCCATTCTTTTTCCGTGGATAACAGTAGGCAACTGGCCAGAACTGATCCATGGGCCAGCATTTGCTGAACCTTTTCCAAGTGGATCAAATAATTATTAATATTTTTGCCATATTTTATATGTAAAGCATTTGAATTTAAGACATCCTGTTTCTTGAACCCTAAAGAATTAAGACATGATCTTACCTAAGTACAGGGCCATTATTATACCTGAAAAATTAATGATACTTCCTATCTAATTTGTAGAACATACTGAATTTTACTTATTGTCTTCAAAACAAATGAGCGTTTTTCCTCCAATCAAGACACATTCAAAGTTGACTCATCACATTAAGTATATTTTAAGGTCTGTAATAGTCCATTTTTCCCTTCTATGATTTTTATTTCTTGAAAAGTCTGGGCTTGTTTTCTGGCAAAGTGTCTGGCATTCTATAATTGTAGATTTTTTCCTTGTTGAGTATTTAATATGTTTCTCTCTTTCTGTGAATTGAAGTTGAGTCTAGATGACTTCTTAGACTCAGAGCAAACATTTTTGGAAAGAAAACCTCCTAGAGCTTCACGTCTTATCCACCTGGAAGGATCTAACATCTGCTCGTCCCAGGCAGAGTTGGCAGATTCTCCATCATAAAGATGCCTGTCTTTTGCATCCAGTGAGTCTTCTCTGCAGAGACTCTGGCACCTTGTAAATATTGCATTTCCCAGCAACCATTCCACAAAAGGCTTTAGCATTTGATGATCTTCATCTGAGTCGATCATCACATTGGAGACTTGTTTATTTTTTAATTGCTATGTAGGTTGAACAGATTTACTCATTTCAAAGGAACTTACAGGAATCACCAGCATTTGGTAGAAACTATCACTACAATAGGTTCCTATAGGACCTCGTCCTGGTCCTACCTACTGTGAAAATCTGCCTGTGACTCAAGGGCAGGAGGAAAATGAGAGGCTGGACCCTTGGACAAGTTTTCTAAAAGATTCAAACATTCACAAGCATTCTGCCTTCCTCTGCCATCACCATGACAACCAGAGTGAGCCTGGCTGGAGCTTCCATTTCATTGGTTCTCCCTGTGTTTATGGTCCCACTTCTGTCTAGAGGAGTATCCTTGACACTCTCAGACTAAATATCAGTGTCACGGGCTGGGGGGAGGGGTAGTGTGTCGGGACGCACGCTGAGGACCCCATGTGTCTCCAGAGATGTCTTCATCATGGAACAAAAAGGGGATATTTGCTACTGTAGTTAAGGTGCTATATTCAACTTGAGGGAATGCATTTTTTAAAAAAGAATGATTTGGCTTCTTGGAGGAATTAAACATCTAGGCAGAAAAAGCCACTCTGGGAAATGCCATTTCTGGAGCAGATTGGTGTAGACGTGCTGCTCTCTCTGTTTACCTCTAAGAGCAGCCACACTCCCATCCCTGGACAGTATGTGCACAGCAAATGCAAGACACAGGAAGGTGGAGAGAAGATGGAGAGAAAAAGTGACCCTGGGACCAAGGATTGTCACGTGTTCAGCGCCTTTGGTTTATTTTTTTTCTTCCAGTACTAGGGATTGAACTCAAGATCCTTACACTGTGCCACATTCCCAGCCCTTTCAGTTTTTCATTTGGAAATGAGCCTCTCCCAGTTGCTAGGCTGCCAGGTCGGGCTCCAATTTGGCGTTGCTCTCGGCTTCAGCTTCCGACAGACTGGGATTATAGATGAAAGATGTGAGCCAGCACATCAGCACCCTTTGGCACTTTCTCCTCTCTCTCTCTCTCTCTCTCTCTCTCTCTCTCTCTCTCTCTCTCTTTCTTCCTTTGTATCTTTCTTCCCTTTTGTTTTGCAAAATTATATAATGGTCTTTAAGTTAGAATGAAATAAATAGGGGAAAGGTATTCTTGGCAAGTCAAACTCCCACAGCCACTGTCAGCTGAGGCCCTTCCTTGCCCCTCCTCTTCCCCATGGGTGTGACAGACAGGTCCCTGGGGCTCCCTGGTCACCCTTGGGTCACTCTCCTTCTCATTTTGAAGTCGGACACACCACTAACCAGAGACAAGAAAGACCTGCTCTATCTGCTCAAGGGGCCAGAAAGGGGGTCCACCAGGCCAGATGGAGAGCTTTCCAAGAGTATCTTTTACATAAAACCCCTCTAGACTGCAGGAAGCGGGGGCCCACTCCCACTCTGCACGGGCTCTGCAGTGGGAGTAGAGGCCAGGCCCCGCCCCGCCCCGCCCAGCTGTAAGGAGAAGCCCTGCTCCCGGCTGGCTTTTTCGCTATGTAAGATGTCATCTCTGGCGAAAACTGGGTGGAGGATGTATAGGACCTCTCTGTGCTATTTTTGCAACTTCTTGTATTATTTTGAAATAAAGAATTAAATGAAAACAGCTAGTCTGTTTGGTATTTTTTTCCTTTTTCATCTGAGTACTCTGAGTCCCTTTGATGTACACTGGCTAGATTCGGTGTCTTTGGCAGAACAATTGGAATAAGCAGCTGCTTGCCTGTTTAATTCTAATACAAGGTCCCTACATTTTAAGTCTGGAAGAAGGGTCTCTTCATACCAGACAAAATTCATGTTGAAATAGGAGACCCGAGGGAAATTTTGATGGTTCTAAGGCAGATAACCCCTATCCATGGGCAAAAGCCTCCAAAAGGGAAAGACATCAGAGATAAAGACCAGGAAGCTAGAGACCCTTGTAACAAAATTCCACTCAACTCAATAAAAGGAGTCATGATTCTCTTTCTTTAATTATCGATTTCAACATAATTCCATTCAAATTTTATGTAAAGGCAGTGACTGCAAGAGCCCCATTATCAAATGAGGAGCTCCACTTTTAACCTGCAGGAAATGTTCACCTTCTCGTTGCTCCGGAGGGGATACTCAGGGCCCGGATAGACAGGGCGTCTGTCCCCCAGGCCTTCTGACTTGCTTGCACTGAGGGGGATGCCTGGGACCTCCCACAGGTAGATTTGCAGAAACCCTTGGAAGGAATTCAGCATTTCTGGCCTGAAGTAGACCACACAGCAGCCCCAGTTACCCAAGAAGGCTAGATGTGGCAGTGGGTTAGGCTTGCCCTTCCTGTCAGAACGATGCACACTGGAGGGAAGCAAAGGTCTCCAGGCACAAAATTGGTCAGCACAGGCTGTCTTGAGCTAGCTCTTCTTCACCACACAGTTTTAGTAGGAGATGGGTCCCTCCATGCACACATCCTGGGTGCTTGCTCTTATGATTTGCATTTTAATGTTGCCCAGGACATTAAAGGTCCCCAGCCTTGTGCTGAGGGAGAGGGGAGGCTGTAGGAGGCAGCGCACAGTGGAGAGACTGAGATCCTGGCTGTGTGCGCTGAAGGGGACAGTGGGACCCCGACCCCTTCCTCTTGCTCTTGTTTGCTCCCCAGTAGGCCTGAGGTGAGAGGTTTCACTGTGCCGAATGCTCCCGCCGTGATGTACGGCGCCACCCTGGACCTACAGTGATGCAGCCAAGTGACCGTGGAAAGCTCTGAAACCATGACCCAAGATGATCCTGCCTCCTTTTCGGCTGGTCGTCTCAGGTGTTTTGTCGCAGAGATGGAAATCTGACGGATACATTTGGCATTGTCTTAAGTACACAGTGGCAGCGCAATCCGATGGCTCAGCCTTGCTGAACTCTGCCTGTTGGGGCTGCCAGATACGATAAGGAAGGGAGGTAAATATAGATGTCAGCTCAGCACAAACACTCTTTATCTATAGATCTATCCCATCCCACAGGTGTTCTGTAAGATCACTTGGTAAACCCAGCAGTCCTGCTTTAGTGTATCCGTCTTCCACATCCTTGTTCTTTTATTTCTACAGTCCCTGAAACAGCTTAGATGAACAGTGGGATCCTGAATAGTCTTCACTCTCCTGTTCAGAGAGCTGAGGACATTTGGGAATTCACTTCCTCCCAGGGCATACCTGCTTTGTTAGTCAGCTTTCTGTTGCTAGGACAAAATACCTGAGATCATTAACTAAAAGAGATAAAAAATTTCCTCTGGCTTGTGGTTTCAGTGGTTTCAGTCCATGGTTATTTAGAGCTGCTCACTCCACTGTGGTCAGGAAGCAGAGAGCATGATGGGAAGGGGCTGGGGCAGTGGTTGGGGATTTTAACATCCCTTCTCGGGGCATGCCCCCAAGACCTAACTTCCTCCAAGCCCCCACCTCCTAAATTTCCTCTGCTTTCCCATAGCGCCATCAGATGGCGACGAAATTTCCATACAATGTCTTTGGGGAACATTTGAGGTACAAACCTTAGCACTTGGCCAGGAGCTCACTGGTGCAGGGCCCTTGTTCCTGGTGGTCCGTGAGGTTCCTGGGCCCCAGGTGGGGCCTTGTCTGGAGCTGCGCCCTCACTGCTCCCTTTGCTCCTGTAGTTTGGATCTTGAATGTCCCCACAGGCCCATGTATTAAGGCTTGGGCTCCAGGGTGGCCCTGCAGCACTGGGAGGTGGAGGGACACAGTGTGGCTTGGTGGGAGAACTTCGAGTCACTGCAGGTGCAGCAGAGGGGAATGTGGGTCCCTGGTTTCCTTCCATCTTGCTTCCTGGCTGTGAGCTGAGAAGCTCTTCTCTGCTGCGTGGTCCTGTAATGATGTGCAGCCCTCCACAGCCCCAAAAGCAACGGGTCTGCCTGGGCCTGGATTGGGACCTTCAGACCTATGAGCCAAGCAAAGCTCTGCTCTTGATAAGTTGATCATCTCAGGAATTTGTTGTGTGGTGGGAGTCACCAGTCTTGTGCTTCTCCACATCCTCACAGGATTCCCAGGCGGCCACTTCCTTAACTACTTGGTGCTCATGAATCCTGTGACGATCCCCAGTCAGGGGTGAGGCGATGGGTCCTGCTCAGAGCCCCTGACCTCCTCAGGCGAAAGGCCGCCCGGACACAAACTGGAAATTCTCCCTCAACGTCCAGCTCAGTGTTAGCAGATAAGGCTTAAAGTAAAACTGAAAACCCAACAGTACTGTTTATAGAAAAAAGTCTATTTGATAGTCAAAGTGTTAAATTCAAGAGAAAGGCCAAGGAAGAGTTTTAGGCAGTCTCTTGGGGAGCTCAGCCTGTCCCTTGAGCCTGCCCGGGCTCCACCCACAGACCACACAGCAGCAGCACCCCAGGCTCTGGCTGGGGGTGCAGCCCTCCTCCTCCCAGGGCCCCCAGATTTAGCACGGCCCAGTGCATGAAGCAGACAGCCAGCGCCTCAAGGACAAAGGTTTGGTGAGCGCCGCCCGAGTATCCCTATCTAGTAATTAACTTCCTACAATTATCCCCTCACGGCTATTTGAAAATGCCAGGAGTTGTTTGCTCTCCCTGCTGGTGTCATCAAAGGGGATCCAGGAAATGGAAAACCTCAGCCACCCTCACTGCCTCCCCTCCCGCCCCCAGTTGCCTCTTCGTAAGTGACCAGGACAGAGGCAGGAGAGCCTCACTAGACGTGGGAAGAGGGTGCTTGTCCCTCAGTGCAGAGCGAACTTACTCCTCCAGGAGGAATTCACTGCTAAACAAAACATTTTTGCAAACACGCAGAGATGGGGTGAGGGACTCAGCGCCAAGCCGTGGTTGTCTGGCTCCTGGGAAGTGCCCGGGTGCATTTGAGCCACGCACACGCATGCGTGGTTTGCTGGTGTGCCAACAGCTCCGCTCTGGTTTTCTTTTTCTCAGTAGCTCCTGAAAATGGGGCCATTGAGAAGCTGGGGTTTTTGTTACGTAGTTTCTCATCCCGAGGGGAGTGGGCTTTTCCTGCTCCTGAACCATACTCAGCTGGGCTTGTCCAAGTGGGAAACACAGCTAAAGAAATGGAGCAGCGGGGAATCGGGGGAAACACTGACATTGTTTCCAGTTATTGGATACAAGAAGGTGTCAGGATCTTCACAAACTATTTCATAAAAGTTTGTGTATGCAATGTCATTTATTATTATGTACATTTGCTAGAAATGTATCAAATTCAAGAAATAAAGGACTTGTCCAAGCTCACTGAGAGAGTAAAGGGGTGGGATTCTGAACCCATCTGTTTGTTTATAAAGCCCCACCTTTAACCATTACACAGACTTGTCCACCTGAAAGGGAAAGCAAAGAAGGCGGCTTCAAAATAGGAGCCTGTTTCCCCAGTTCCTATTGGCAGCTATTTTCAAGTTCCATGATTGATCTGTTTCTGAATTAAACTTTCTGTGTGCGCAGTCAAGATTTCACTGGGCACTTTGCCTGTACTTGCTACTGCAAGAGAAGTAAGATACTATACACCTGAGGTTCTTGGAGGCAGAAGACAGATGAAGCAATTAGGGAGAGGAGGTACCCTGTGCTCCCTGCGCTGCATGCCACGGCAATTGCCTCCTGTTAGCAAAGAGTTGAGCTTGCCTTTAGATCAATGTGTTTATTACCTACTGAAAGACAATACTGAATAAGAGCTGGAACGAAATGTCCCTCACCCTTCAAAATTCCGCATTTATGGAATTCTGTGTGAACTATCACTGCACTGATGGAGTTACTTTAATACCCAGCAGTCCACTGAGACACGACAGTGTAGAACCCCAACCACCTCTTGCTCAAGTGCTGCAGAAAATTGTTTACCTTCACTTTTTCATTTTTGCTCTCCACTCTCATCACAGACTGCACCAAGCCAATGGCTGACCTACTTTTGCTGCAGTGCTAGATTTGCTTTTAATTATAGCAGTTACAGTGCCCTGATCACTGGCACCTTCCCCAGGGGCCCCAGGATGTTGAAGTTTTTTTCTTATCGTTATTGTTACTCAGATTACACAGCTTTGGTGCCAACAGGAGGTCTGCTAATGATCCAAGGGTGGGCTGGTGCCCCCACCCCCACGCACATTAGAGGTCAGGGCCAGCCCAGTTGCAGGATTTCTCTAGTGGCTCCAGGCTGACCTTTCAGGAAGCGCTGCCCTTTAGCTCAGCCCTGGAAGCTGGAACTGCCCTGGTAGTGTCCTGGCAAAGGAGTGCATCTTTAAGGCCCCTGTAGAATAAGCAGTCTGGGTTCTAAAACATAGAGCTGTGAGTGAAATTAAAATCTTCCCAGAAAGAATTGATTTCTAAGTAACTTGTTCTTATGTCTCTCTTTCCCTCCCTCTCTCCTTTCTTTCTCTTAATTCCTATCTGGGATGACTTGGGCTGTTATAACAGTATGTCTCAGGCTGGGTGGCTTAATCAACAGATGGATATTTATTTCTCACAGTTCTGGAGGCCACAGTCCAAGATGAAGGAACTGGCAGGTCAGGGGCAAGGGCACCCTTTCTGGGTGTGAACAACTGTCTTCCCCTTGTGTCCTCAGAGAAAAGCAAGCTCTCTCCTATCTCTTCTTACGAGGGCACAAATCTCATTCGTAAAGCTTCCATCCTCATAAAGTAGTCACCTTTGAAAGACCGCTCCTATTAATACCATCCCACTGGGAATTAGGATTTCCACGCATGGATTTTGAGAGAACACAGCAATCAATGCAGTCAACTCTCAAATTTAAAACATCAGGTGAATGTAAGTGAGATGTATAGGGTTCCCAGCAATGTGTCAACAGGCAGTGTTGATGGAGACTATCTCATATGTAAGTATTAACTCCTTCCACCTGCCCATCAATTCCAGGAAGGAAGGCTGTTATTTTCCCTGCTTCTAGAAAAGGGTGGCAGGCAGGGGTAGAGGGAATAGCCCTCACGAGGTGCAGGGCAGGGTCTCCACACAGGATGTACATCATCTCCAGGAGAGTCCACCCTACTCTAGGACTCGGATAACCAGCAGCTCCAGGATGGCTCCTCCCCTCTGTGGAGGCTGGGAAGCTGAGGTCAGGAAGCTTTGCTGCTCATTGGGAAACCAACCCAGAATTAATCAAATTGATAGTATAGAAAAGAAGGGTGGTGATTAGTGCTTCATACTCTTCTGGTTGGCTGAAATGCAGGCAGTCAAATCTAATTAGCTCTAACCTCCACCGCAGTGCCCGGGTGACCGAGATGACGAAGTGCAGACCTAGCCTCGGATGCCCTTAGGAAGCTGAGCACGGAGCCCTGCCTACCAGACCTTGATGGTAAGCCCCTCTGTGGAGGGCAGCACTGATTTACTTAGACGTGATTGGTGTGCTAATTGGAAATCACTCTCACCTACTCATTAGAGTGACTTCCCCGAGGAATTCCCTTCCTTCCAGCTCTGCTAATTACAGGTCTACCCTTAGGGTTAGGCAGAATGTGAAGAATGAGACCTGGCTTGGAATCCAGACTCTTCTATGTAATTTTGGACAAGTTACTTCGCTTTTCTGAGCCACAGTCTTTTGTGTGAAATATGTAAAATAGGGATAATCATATCCTGCTCCAGTCTGTAGGTCGTGAAGAAAAAATGACAGTCAGTCCCTCTGAGGGGAGTTTCTCAGTAAAAGTTACTGGTTGGTATTCTCGGCTTCAGTCTGGATTTTGACTCTTCCTTAATTCCAACCTGTCTATTTCCAACAAACATAAACATGTGAACAGATTTCTTTCAGTGAAAAGGTCTAATATCGAGCAGAGATTTTCTCGGTATTTACTATGGTTACCAAAACTCATGTTGACGTGCAACCCTCATGTTAAGAGATTCGAAGGTGAGACCAGGTGAGATTTCAGAGCTGATGAGGTCATGAAGGCTGGGCGTGGCTTCATGAAGGACCTCAAGAGTGGGTCTTATAAAAGCCAGTCTGGCTCTGGCTCTCGAATGTGTTGCTCCAGACCTGGGGCTCTCTGCCCACCTCTGACTCTGTGGACACAGCTCCTCCACTTCAATCCTCCCAGGCTCCAGGACCAGAAGCAGAATGAAACTTTATTCCTTATAAATTTCCCAGTCTATGACATTCAGTTACAGCAGCAGAAGACAGACTGAGACAGCATCCCATCCGAGTTTCTTTAATCGAAACACAGTAAAATTGATCTTAACAGTGAGACCAGTGAATTCTCCACAAGCTGTAATTGGCGCTGAGAGCATCCCAGAAATCAGAGCAGGTTTAAGAAGGGATTTTGCATCCGTCTGTACATCTGTTGTTCTTTGATGCTCAGGAAGAGGAGTTTCCCTGCCTGGGAGGATAGTGTAAGGGGATAATACTCAGTCTTCACTGAGTGGCTCACTTGCCCATTGACCCCATGAAACATGGGTTTGTTAGACACCACAAAAGCCCACTCTTGCCTTTCAATCCAGATGGAGAAAACAGCCAGGATCGAGGAAGAGTTCAGTGAGGAAGAAACCAGCCTTGCTACAAAATGAGGCCAATCCTAGTGGGAGAGGTTTCTGGCAGCCTGGAGGAAGAAAGTGAAGAACCCCAGCAGAGGAGTCTGCAGCAGAAGCGACACAGATGTAGAAGCTCTGGCCTGTGCTCACCACCGATGGAAGGGCAAGGTCTTCACAGCACAGGATGGGGCAGAGCCCAGCAGTGACGCTGTGGGTTGAGCTGCTGCTGTGGTGGGGAGGATCTGGAATGTGAGGCTTAAGATGTTAAAGATTCTGGGCCACCACCAGATTTTGAGATGTGCCCTTCCGTGGAAGAGATCATTTCCTGTGGGCTAAACATTGAGACAGTGCATTTCCTGGTCTGTACAATAGAGACAAAGGTACCAAGTTTCTGGGAGGATGGAAAATCATCACCGAAGTTTCCAGCCAGGGAAACACCTCTTGGGGACAGCTAAATGCTACTCAAGAATGCCAGGAAGGAAGCAAGGGAAGTGGGAAAGTAGGTTCAGATAGGTGGAGTGGGATATGGAAAAACATGTGGGTGTGAGAGAGAGCGCTTGGTGCATTTGGGCAACTGAAAATAATTGGTTCAGGCTCAAGGTGGAGTGTGACGGGAAAACAACAGGTTACAGGGCTGCAGGGGTGAGTGCGGGTCAGAACCCGCTGTGTGAGTTCAGCCACAGCAAAAGCCTTGTGCAGTGTTTCATTGCAGGAGGCACCAGTTTTAGGAAGGAAAGTGACATCACTGCTGCTCAGCTCATTGGGTGTTGGCTGTGACATGGTGCATCTGAGAGGGACAGATGACTTCATGGCTGGGCAGAGCCTGGTCCCTGCTGTGATCAGGCACAAGGAGAATGAAGCAGCTGGAGATGAAGTTCAGGTTCCCATTTTTGCAGGTGGTATTACCTGCAGGTGCCAAGTCCCAGACCTGGAACAAAGGAGAAGGCGATTTAGTTGAGGGCATGGGGTCTGCTTGGCCCTGAGAATGTGACCCTGAGGTCCTGTGGGGCTGCAGTGAGATGGTCAGGAGAGGGATGGGGGTGGCAGCACTGAGAGGGAGGGGAGAACACCCAGCAGACAGAGGGGAACTGAGAGCCAGGAGGGGACTAAGATCCTCTGGGAAAATGTGTGGGCAACCACTGTGGGAATCTGTATGGAGATACCTCAGAGAACTAGGGCTGGAAGTCCCATTTGACCCTGCTATTCCACTGCTGGGGATCTTCCCCAAAGAATTAAAAGAATCATACCACAGGGATATATGTGCACCCATGTTCATAGCAGCACAGTTTGTAGTAGCTAAAGCTTGGAAACAGCCCAAATGCCCATCAACTGGAGACTGGATAAAGAAAATGTGGTTTTTTAATAAAATGAAGTCCTACTCAGCCATCAAAAATGAGAAATTAGAGACATTTATAGCTAAGTGGATGCACATTGAGGTGATACTCTTAAGTGAAATAAATAGGACACACATGTGTAAATACTGAATAGTTTCTCTGGTGTGAGAAACTGAAAGTGTAAATAAGAACTAAAAGGTATAATAGGTAATGTGAAATAGGAAGAAAAGGGGCAAAGGGGAAGGAAGTGGGAGGGCTAGGGGAAAGGACAGAAGGGAATGGGATTAATATGAGAAAATGAAAAAATGGAGGCAAAGTCTTTGTAAATAGGGAGGGATGGAGGGGTTGAAGGGAGGGCAGGGAAATGGGGAAAAATAAGAACCAAGATGGATTATGTAAAGGTGCAAATTTCCACTGATGAATGTCATATTGTACACCTAAAATGTACCAATAAAATTAATTTTAAAAAAGTGTGGGCGAAGTGTCTGTGTCTCCTCCTGAACCCAGAGCTGTCCTGAGGCCTCCTAGGAGGTGCAGAAGTTGTGCCATGTGACTTCCGGGTTGGTCATAAGCAGGGTAAGACTTCTGACCCCTCCCGGGCTGCCCTCGACACCCAGACTGTCAGGAAACAAAAGAGGAGGGGACCACGTCCACTGAGGCCCCGAGGGCCCAGCCAGCAGCCAGGATCCAACCGGACCTGGACCTGGTGTGACAAGCGGCCTGCTCGGCCCGACCCCGTCCTCTGTATCTCCCAGCGAAGTCCGAGGGTGAGCAGGGACAAACCACCTCTGCTGTCTGCCACTCGAACTCCTGACCCAGGGAATGGCCGTTTGAGATTACTCTGCTTTGAGACGATTTCATGCACTTTATTATTATGTGTAAAATGGTAGTGAAACCTACAGGACCCTAACATTTACTCTCTTCCCTGTTTGTAAGCGTACAGCTCAGTGATACTAAGCGGATTTACATTTTTGCGTGATCATGGGCCCCAGCCGTTCACAGAACTCTTTCCATCCTGCAGACTGACACCCTAACCCTGGAACAGCTGCGCTCCATCCTGTGCTTCCACCAGCTGTCACCACACCCCACCACTTTCTGGCTCTGTGAATCTGACCACCTGGGAACGCTGTACATAGATGGACACGCCCCATATGTATCCATTTGTGACGAGATTACTTATTTAGTGCGATGTCCCCAAGGTTGACCTATGTTGCAGCACCTGTCAGAACATTCTAGATGGGATAAGAAGTCCTTCGCGTGGTTTCTCTACAACTCTGTCCTCTTGCTGCCTCTTCTCTTGCTTAGTTCTTATTTCCCTCCTTTTGGGAGCTTACTTCTTCCACTTTTCCACCTCTGCACTATTTCCTATGCTGAGACTAATTTTTATTTTTGCTTTTCAGCTTCATTTAAAGATTGCCCCTTAACCGCTGCCAGAAAGATAAATCTGGTTGTTTACCAGTGAAGAAATTGCATTTGACTTAATTCTAATTTGTAGAAAACCTGAGTGGAGGAGATATTCTGAACTTGCAGCTGCCTCATGCAAGAAAATTAATACAAATATTTATTAATTTGGAAAGTTGGGTCCTGAAGAAAGAAATGCAAGCAATATCTCATTATAAGGGATAGTTTGTTATTGACATCACTCAAGGGCAGCTAAAACATGAATTTGACATGTCTCTGTAAAACTATATTAATAATATCAGTAGCACTTCATCTAAGCATATTTTTAGTTTTGTATTTGTTCAATCTAATGATACTTTATCCCTTTTATTTTTATTACTTCATTTTAATCTCCCTGTGCTTTTCTCTCATTAAAGCACATTAGTTGCCATGGCAATGATGGTATAAGGGATGTGAAGGGAACACAGCATTTCCCACCGCTTTAAACGAGACTGTTTTACACCAGGTGAACTCTAGAACATAGGGTATGCAGTCATTAATGCGGTGATTTCTAACAATTCCTTTTGTAAATGATGTGGCTATTCTGCTCAATTAGCTGAGAAATAAATTTCAATTAGAGCACTATTAGCTGGCACCCTTATGCATGAAAAGGTATCTCTGAATGTTTTATATTTTATAGTGAAAGCTCCGTTTGAGGCAGGATTTCTCCTGTAACCCTCCATTTTCTTTTGTGATGATGTTCTGAGAGATTATCTTTTAGGCTAAGACTTATGCTGTTCACTCGAGCAAATGCGAAATTCCCAGGGATTTCACAGCATAGAGAATGGTGCCGCATGGTCACAGCAGTGGCAGAGTAAGGCCTGCAGAGGCTGTCTCTCATGGCCTGCACTGCGTCCTGAGCTCATCTGTGCCTGTCGTGAGTGGTTTTTGATTCCTGCCTCATCTGCCTCACAACTGTGGGAATAAAAGACATCAGGAGTGAATGTGCTCTGAAAATGAATGTATGTTAGGAACCTGTTTGTGCTTACTGCAGATGAGCATTCATTCAACTGTTTCACCCCCATTCACCCCAGGCTTCTCTCTTCTCCTTCATTTTCTGCTCTATTCCTTCAATGGCCCTCTGCACCTCTCTTCCTCTAGGGCTATCCCTAGTGACATTTCCTAATGATTACGCTAGAGCAGGAATGGGCATTTTGCTGTAGGAAACAGTGGCCTTGGGGACAAACATATCAGAGAAGCTCTAAGCTAAAGGAAGTGGGCAGAAGGCCTTTCCCTGAGGGCCCTTTTGTGTCTGTGGTGTGACTCATGGTGACCTCCAAGTGGCCAGGAGAAGTGAGGGCAGCTTCTGGGCTTCCACGCCCTGAACTCTCTTGGGGGCAGCCTTCTGGGGCTATGCCCGGAGTCTGCTGGCTGCTGGCTGTCCCAGCCCTCCGTGTTTCATGGTGCTTGTGGAGGGTGATACATTTGCACACACATCCAGGCAGACTGAAGAAGGAGCTTACGACTGGGTGGCACAGATGGGGGTGGGGGGGCCTCCAGTGACCTCAGCCCCTGTGCAGCCTCCTCAGGCTGGGATCTGTATTTAGGACGAAGCACGACCTGCTGTGCAGCACACAAGGGCGCCTGGCACATCGACACTGCCTTATAATATGCCCCCGCCTCACATTCGCTGGTTTCCTCAAAAACGGCAACCCGAAGGGCTGATGCTGTGAGGATTCCACTTTCTGCTGAGCTCAAGCCATTCCCTCCCCGCCTCGCTGGCCTTATTACAGCTGCCCTGAATAAGGAGCTCACTCAGTCTGGCGCCACCATGGTGGAGGCTCAGCCATCTTCTCTCAGGAAGTTCCGTTCCCGTCTCCCTCCAACTCCTTCCAGAGAGTCAAAGTGTTCCTTTGCAAACTTAAATGCTGCAAGATCCCTTGCTGAATGCCCTCCAAGGACCAGGCCTCCTTCTCACCCCAAGCGCAGCCCTGGCCACACGCTTACTCACTGACCTTTGCCACCTGTCCCATGCAGAGCATCCACGCTCATCCAGCTCCCGACTCCCCACTCGTTTGCTGTTAGACTGGCCACTTTGGGTACAGGGCCACATCTTTTGCCACTGGGTCTGGGCGTCCAGCTGCAGTGGCCCCCTGCACCAGCAGTGTCTCCCCAGAAGTGAGACAGACTCCCTGGAGCCCAGGCAGCCGCCCTGGTTCCCTGAGGTCCTTTGTTCATTGAGGTTCTTGCCTCAGTCCCTTGAGCCCACCAGACCCATCCAACACCTGGCGCTCCAGGAATGGGCAACGGATGACCGGAGGGAAGGAGCACACAGAGGTGAGTCATACCAGGTGCTTCCCATGATGAGCCAAGCCAGATGGAGAGCAGCACCATCCACACACAGATAACCCACAAGAAGCCGGGTCTGTGTGCGAGGCGATGGCATTGCCTGGCTGTGATCATCTGGAGAAGGCACAGAAGGGGAGGTGATGGCGGGGCATCGCCTACCATCTCAGGAATGCAGGACAAGCAGAAGGAATAGCAAATCTCCCCAAGCGATGCGCAGAAGGGCTAGAGGTGTGATACGTAAGGACCATCAGCACCCAACCTCCCAAAATAAAAGCAGGTAGCAGAAAGCACATTTCCTGGTATTATCTGTAAAACCCAAGCCTCTGCTGTACCAGATCTGGAGACAACCTTATGTCTCTGCCTGCTAGAGAGTGACCCACACCCTGACACCGCCCTGCAGCCTTTCTTCCCTCTCCTTCTCCCTCTTTCCTGACCAGCCAGGAGCAGCTCCACAATCAACAGCACCAGCACCTGCAGCTCTGGTCCCACGAGGCCAGGTCTGCGGGCTCCTCAGCATTTGTCCTTCTCTCCAAGAGCCAGGCCTGGCAGGAAGGAGGAGCAGAGCCAGCCCCATTTCCCAGTCTCCCCAGACCCTGAGCTAATGTCACCCATGCCCTGCCACATGCCGTTCTTTCTCAAAAGGACAAAATTCGGTGAGCAGTTGACAGTCAGTGTGATTGTTTGAATTGTTCTGATGGTGACTCTTGTTATTTTCTCAAAAGAGAATATCAGAAGACTAAGTGGAAAACAACATTGTGTGCTCTTTTCTCGAAGCTGATACTAGAGCATCTCGGGGACAGGGTGGGTCTGTCCCCACCCTTGGGAAATTTCAGGGAAGCATGGGCAGAGGAGGGCACAAAGGGAAGTGTGACAGTGGCTTCCTGTGTCTTCCCTGCCTGGCCTTGGCAGTGAGGAGCCCCCATGTTCCAGGTGACTGTTGCCTGCTCTCTCCGGCGCGGAACGCTCTCCACCAGCTCTCTGGCACAAAAGGAGATCGAAGGGGACCACACACGAGACTTCCTACCCGAGAGTCACTGCATCCCAAACCACCCTGGAGCACAGGACTTCTGTCCTAGTTTGTGAAGCTCGGCAATGTATTTTTAGGCTTTCTTTCCTCTCCAAACAAACCTTAACTGATGATCCACGCTAATCATTTCAAGCAGAGAGGGCTGATGAGCTGGTCTCCATGGCAATGATGTACACTGGAGTCTCCTAGGAGACAGTTACTCATGTGCCAGACCTTGGATTCATTTACTGCCAAAAAGGAAGAATGATTTTCTTTTTTTGCATTGAGCCATGATCAGAATGCTTAAGTTAAAAATTAATTATTTCTAACCACTGCCCCCCTGCCCAGTGATGTAAAGCAATGAGATATTCCAAAAAGAAAAGAGAGAACTGCAAGCCCTCATGCACCTTCCCCCAAAAAAAACAAAACAAAAAAAACCCCAAACCGATTTCTGAATTATATTAAAAGTTACCTGAAAGAGAAAGTGAGAAGCCAGCAGTTAGGCTCTGGAGCTTGTTCATGAAGTAGGCCCCCACTGATATTTGACACTGGCTTCATTTTATCTCAAATGACTTCTAAGATGAGCGCTGGCTACAGCTGGGTTTAAGGACACAGGAACTTTGTGAATCACACAGGTCCACTGCATGTGCTGCATGGACTCAGGGACTGATCGGCCACCAAGGCTTCCGACAACCGGCCTCACAGCCCCAGCTTCCTGGCTAAAGCACAGAAATCTGAGTTGAGATCCACACATCCTGTTTATCTAAATGCCAGGGACCTGCCAAGCTCACAGACGCAGGCCTCACAGGCAACACCCTGGAGTTCTGGTGCATGTCACTGTCGGGCAGTCCTGGGCGCGGGGCCCAGCCCCGGGTATGTCTGATCGAGAGAATGCATCTGATTTTCACTAACACAGGAACTGGTTAATCTTAGACTCTTCCACAAGAGGGCTACCTGTTATTATTCCTCGTTGGAAAGTCACCCAGTGGTGCTTTAGAGAGATGAGGAGGCCGTGGAACTGGGGCAGCGACAGAGGGTGCATAGCAGCCTGGGGTGGACCGCACTCCTGGCAGAACAGCACAACCCAGGGCATGCTGGTGAGCACCCACAGAGGACCAGAGGTGCTGCAAGGACACAGCACACCAGCCTCTGCCTTCTGAGAGGCCACAGTCCAATCAGAAACAAACAAGCCACACACTATCAAGGGGTGGCTGCTGTACAGGGGCACGTACTACATATCAGAGCAGAAGACACTGATGTTGTCTACAGGAAGGCTGGGGTGATGTGGGCTTGCTGAAGGAAGAGTGAGGAGGAAGCACTCAGAGGAAGGGTCATAGGTCAGCTTGCTGTCAAAGACAGAGTTCAGATGAGCCCGGGAAGGTGGTTACAGGAGCTGGGTCCAGCACGGCTCAGCAGTGGCAGGGGCTGGCAGGATAAACCGAGCATGTGTGGGTCTGCAGCCCTTGTCACTCTGGGGGTTTAGTGCAACTTCTCTTCATGTGGAGCTGAAACTCTTCAGTTCTCTCTCTCGGACACGACGGTGCATCCCCTGAAAAGTAAGCTTTCTTCCAATCATCCTGTGGGAACTTAAATCACATCAAACCTGTTAAATAAATAGTTGAAACCTTTGTCTTGGAGGTGTCTAGATGGGAAAATGTTGGTCTGGGGGGACACAGGATTTCAATTACACAAGAGGACTAGGTTCTGGAGGCCTAATATGAGGCTATCAGCACTTTATTGTATGCTTGAAGTATTCCAGAGGGTAGATCCCTGTGTTTTTGCCAAAAAGCAGAGAAAGAGAATGGCAGCTATGTGAGGCGATGTATATGTTTTATTTATCAAATCATCAAATTGTACACCCTAAATATATACATAATTTAGTTGTCAACTATACCTCAATAAAATAACAATAACTAAAAATAAATCAAAATGTAATTGCAGTATTACTAGCACATCTAAATAAAATTTCTTGATTTGAAGTTTAATACTTTTCTGTTGACTTGATCAGGGAAATTTTGAATACAAGAGCTAGATCAAATAATTATGCCCTTTGCTTTAAAGTTTCTGTTATATTTTATCACAATGAGTTTGATATATTTTATGTTTAAACTCACTCAACTTCATGACTATTTTGTTCAATAATTACTTCCTTTACTATATCATCCTATATGAAAAATATCCTTTACTTATTTATATCAACATTTCTCTGTCAAGTGGCCTTATCTTTCAGGAAAGACATCTCAATGAGTTCTTTTCTGTTGCTGCATACCTGTCTTAGTTTCCATACAGTAGCCTCTAGCTACACGTGAAAAGAATACAAATACAACTTTTTGAAATTGACACCCCAAAAAGAGAAAAGTAAAGAAAAAGAGCTATTGTCTTCTTTGCACCTGGCTTGCTTAATGGCTATAGTTTCAGTTATGCAAGATGAGTCAGTTCTGGGGCTCAGATGTACAACACAGTGTCTGTAGTTAATAATATGTTTGTTTGTTTTTTATCAGGACATATATTAAAGAAGAAAGGTCTCATGGTGTGTGTTGTTACCAAACACACATACACACGCACACACACATTGTCACACACATATACACACACACAAACAAAAGAAACAAAAGGAAAGTAGGAAGTAATGGATATGTTTGGAATCTCAATTGCAGACTTGTGATGTCAAGGATGTGTGTTCAAGATGATCAAAATGTATCATTAAAGATGTTCAATTTTTTTGTATGTCAATTATACCCCAATAAAGCTTAAAATAAGTACATATTTTTAAACCAAGGGTTAAAATGAATGAATGAATAATATTCATGAAAATATAAGAAAAGTTTGCTTCTCATTTTCAATTGGTAGTTTCTTTAGGTTAGGACACAAGGCTCTGGGTTTTTTCCTTATGACTTGCTGATTATTTTCTTAAGAACTTGACACACAACAAAAACTGAGTTGTACACCCATTGTATATCTGGCCCGGTTAACTATTTTCCTACTGCATACTCTTAGTTTTACAGGAAATAGAGATAAGAATATGGGTTGATTAGTCTTAACTAGTCTTGTAGTTGGGCTCCAACTGGAGGAGCTGGCATCATTTTGGTAGTGTCTGCACATACCAGGCAGCCCTGATGGGCTAGAACTTTGAAGTTACATGCTGATGTCAATGAAGAGAGACCAAAGGAGCACCAAAAATGCACTATTTATATCACAGCTCTCTTCCATTTTCTTTCATAAATCAATTACCCAGGATGAGGTTTAGACCTTTTAATCAGCTGAATTACTCAATATCCTGGCACATTAATCCATATACAAATGGAAAAAATGATTTAACTGTTGGACTAATGCAAAAAAATGAAGTGAAAACAGTTTTCAATAAATATATAGCAGACCAATTTCATAGTATGCAAGCTGAATTAAAAACCAACATTATAAATGCAGTGCTTAAAAATACACCAGGAAGTAGTCTATGTAGTGATGCAGGCACACTGTCTGTGAACTACGGTGGAAGAACTTAGGGTAGTTTTCTTTTTATGGGACTGCCAGGAAGATCAAGGATAGAAGCAGAAGACAAGGAACATTCACATGAACCAATCTTTAAAAATTTGTTTCAATAAAATGGCTGTAGTTCTATGAACCTAAAGATAGACTACAAGCCCTTGAAAAACTCTAGAAACAAAATTTCTTATTTGAATCTAATAGGTTCCATATGTAGTTTTTATGATATTTTGGGGAATATGGGGGAAATTATGGTCTTAACTATAAATATCAGAATTGAAATTAGAAGGGAAGGAGGAAAAATAAGAGAGAAGAGAGAAAGACAGCAAGAGAAAAAATAGTGATAATTCTAAAGCTATAGAAAGGAAGAAAAACCAGTGTCTGCTGTGATTATTAGGCTGTGAATCCAGCGTGATGCTACACAGCTAGCTGAACATGAGGTGCTTCTGTCACACCTAAGACTCATAATGGAAACGGTTCATGTGTTACTGGGCTGGTAAGGGTCACTGAGAACAGCAGATAAAGACAACAACAACTACTAAAACACAAGGGGCCAAAGCCTCAGTATTAAAAACAGTAAGTAATTTGCCAAAGGTTAATTAGAATAGAGATGTAAGTTTCAAATTCAAGCCGGCCTAATTTTCTAATGCATGTTCTTATTTTTTTGCATTTATATGTTGCAAAAGTGGTTAAAATTTTGATAAGAGAATCTATGAAGAAAAGGAGACTTTACAGTTTGTGCTTTGCAAAGGGTAGTGCATGGAATATCTGCATCCAATGACACGAAGTGTTATGGTTTAGACTAAAGTGTTCCCCAAAGTCTCCAGTGTTTGGAAGTTGCTTGGGTCATAGGTGCACTGTGCTCATGTGTGGATTGATCCACTGGTAAGTTCAGCGCTGAATGCGCTGTTAAGAGGTGGTCACTGGGGTGTGGCCTGGGGAGGTGTATTCCTGTTCCTGGTGCCTCTCCTTTCTCTGCTTCCTGGCTGCCATGGGGGAACAGCTTTCCTCCATTCGTGTTCCTCCTCCCTGCCATATCTGCCTTGGAGACAGCCGACCACGGATGAGGAGACCTTGAGCCAAGGTACAGGGCTTTAAGTTATGAGTGTCTTCCAAATGTAGATTGTTAGGTCTGATCCAGACCCAGTGAGAAAATCTCTGAGGATACAGTTTAGGCATCTGCATCTTAACAAGCTCTCCAGTTGATAACATAAGTACATTAAAGCTTGGGAATCATCAACCTAATAAAATCCGAGCAGTAATGAAAAAAGTCATTGAGAATGCATTTTGCTGGAGGAAAATGGTATCACATTGGGGTGAGTGTGGAGGGCAGATCCACATGGTCTCTCCTTTGAATGACAGACAGAAGCCTTTCATTTACTATATGAGCTCTATTGACTGAAGCCACAGCAGTGTTTTTTTTTGGGGGGGGCTATGGACAGTACGATTCATTAGTTTTTAGATTTTTTTGTTTCTTGCACACTCACACACCAATACTTTGCCCAAGGACTTCATGCATTTGGGGTGATCTCCTAATTCTGAGTCTAGATTTGATGCCAGTAACCCAGCATCACCATCTTGGCAGCATTCATGAATATTTTAATGTTGTCATTTGAGTAAAATGTTCCTTGACACAGCAGAAATAGTCACAACTAATTATCAAAATTAATCTTGATAATATCATGCCAAGTCTACTTATTTGGGAAGTTATGCACAATTTTTCAATTAAACTTGTGCTAAATATAGTAAGCAGTTCTAAAAATTGCATGAGGGCATTTATGAAGGAATTTTAGACAGTAAGAAGAGAATCATATGAATTTTGCAACCAAAGTTTTAACATTTAAATAAAAGCCCACAGACAATTTTGGAGACCTTGAATTTTGAGTGTGTTATCTACATGTGCTATGGGAAGGGCTTTTGGACCAGACTAATGTCCTTTGTATTATAATTTTTAAAGGTTTTATTTTGACTTCCTCCTTCAAATGCAATGGTAAGTACTCACTGAAGACTTAATGAAAAAAATTCTATTGGGCAGATAGACTTTTCTGACAAAGAGAGAAAGACCAAAACACTGAGAGAAGATGAAGAAGGTTAAAGTAAAAGTGAATATATTATATGATGGTAACATTAATACATTAAATAGAAATTACTGACAATGACCATCTGACATTATCAGGTACGTAATTCTAATACTTATAATTCATGCAAAACAACCGTGTTTCCAGGAGAGAATGTCCAAAGCAGCAAAAGAAACCAGATACCTCTGTAAAGTAGCATTGTCCACAGAGCTTTCTGGGGTGATAGAAATCTTCTATATCTGCACTTTATTTCAGCCACTAGCCATGCTGAGTAGTTAAAATGTTACTAGTACAACCAAGGAACTGAAGTTTAGTTTTAGTAATTAAATTTACCTACTTTTTAGATGCTGGAGATGGAAGCAGGGTCTTGTGGATGGGAAAGATGTGTGACACTGAGCTGCCCCCACTAGAACACGTACTTTAAATTTAAGTAGCCTTTGTGGCTTAGAACAACTGCACTGGATTGCAAGCTCTGTAATGCAGGCTTGCCCAAGAAGATGGGTCCAGACATTTGAAATGTCCCCAGCTTACTTATATACTATATTTTGAAAGTATAGATGTAAGAAGTTCAGAAGTAAAAAGCAATGTACAGATAGCTTCCTAAATGAATTTTCTACAAGAAAAAGTTTAGCATCATATAAATTAAATATAGCATTATTTTGTACAACAGGGTCAACAATAATTTCCACCTTTGGCAAAGGTGTCAAGGTCAAGCTGTTTCATTATTACCATGTTCAGATCACGTGGCTCACATGCAAGGATTTCTGTAGCTAGTAGCTGCTTTTATGTAGAAGATCTCCATGTCCCATAGCCACTGATTGTAGTAAGCGATGGAATCCAGGGCACAGAATGGGGCCTTTGATCAAGATAAGGGAGAAATAAGCACCTAAATGTCTTATCCCCTTTGGACTAGGATTATTTTGGGACTCTGTCCTCTTTGCCTGGGTATAGAATTATAAGTTGACAGATGTATTTTCTTTTAGTACATACAAAAGTATTGTACTACTTTCATAATTTCTTGCGAGCAGTCTGCTGTCACGCAAATTGGCTTCCCCTTATAAGCAAGGCACTATTTTTCTCTCACTATTCCCAGGATTCTTTTCTTTGTGTTTAGTTTTCAGAATTTTATTATGATAGGTCTTGGGTTCATCCCATTTGTGGTCTGTATGGGCTCATACATGTCCATGTTTATGACTGTTGCAAAATTTTGGATGTTTTCAGCCATTGCTTTGTTTTCAGCACCTCCCTTCCCACTCAGCCTTGACTGACAGCTGAGAGGAGGGCCACCTTGTTACTAAGGGCAGAGAGAGCTCCTCTGATCCCCGTGGGTTACTGTTGACCTTCTGCTGGCTGGAATGCCCAGGACTGTGTCATCACTGTTACAAATGTGGCCTCCACAAGGGATGGAGGTGTGGTGTGGTCATCACCTCCCGACTCTGCATGGAGCCTCCTAGGACAGCACCCGATGAGTGGAGGGAGAAGTGCCTCTTGTTACCATGTTGGCCAGGAAGTGCTATTTGCCTAGTCTCCCTGACCCTGGAGGACAGGCTCATCACTGCCCATCAGGAGTAGACATCCTAGCTTCCTGCTCAGCCTTCTCTGACATGACCTAGGATGTTTCCAGCCTAGCGGGAGGGTAGTTAGGGTCCCCATTTGGCCCTTGCTGGCAAGGGTAGCTGTGGCCACAGTTTTTCCATGGCATTTGGCTGCAGTAGGGCAATCTGAAAGCTTTCCATCTTGCTAGGCTGCCCCTTTCTTTCTCCTTTGGTTAGAGACAGCAGGTTGTTCCTAGGTGGTTTTATTTGTTTATTTTTTTTAAATAAATTCATTGATTGAGCTGTTACCCAGGTCCTTTGCACAGAGCCACACCCCCACTTTATTTATTTATTATTTATTTAGAGGTGGAGTCTCACTAAGTTACTAAGTTGTCCAGGCTGTGCTTGGACTTGCAATCCTCCTGCCCCCACCGTGCACAGTGGTGAGATTGCAGGTGTGCACCACTATACCAGGTTAAGTGCTTTTATTTATTTTTTTAGTGTATTTCTGGTTTGCCAACTCATTTGTGTCCAAGTCTCGGATACACAAGGCAAAAAGAAAGCATAACATTTGAGCAACCATGAAGTGGTGATCTTGCTATGAGCCAGGCATTGTTCTGAACTCATTACATCAACTTTATCATGGTGCTGGTTTTCAGCAGATATTTTTATTAGCCCAGTGTTGCTGAAAAGGGAACTGAGTCTCAGGGAAGCTGAGTAACCAACTACACAGTGGCAGACATGGGTGCTCACACTTCACACATTCCCCACAGGCTCCCAGAAGAGGACATCTGCAGCCTGAAAGCAGAGTCGGGTGGCTGCGGCTTTGGGACATGTGTGTCACCGGGACTGCAGGGGCTGGCAGCTGAGCAGCATGACCGGGTCATCATGCGAATGCTGTGTTCCTCCCTACAGACCCCACGAAGACCTCAAGAGCACCAGTGAACGGCTCTGATTAGTAATACGTAGCACGAGGGCCACACACTCTTTCTGGGAGAACTGAGCATTTGCCATGCAGCTCCAATGGGAGCCCCAGCTGGAAGATGGTGTCTTTTTCCTCCAGGACCTTATCCTTTATGCCTTTTCCTCTTGCCGGGTTTAATTTGTATTCTTCACCTCATAAATCATAACTTTTCTGAGTCTCTGGAGTTGAAACCTTAGGATAGGCCTGGAGCCTTCAGATACCCCCGCAGGACCGCAGGTGAGGTCTAGAGAGACCTTCCTCCAGAGCCAGGGTCACACGCCCAGGGCTCCTCTGTGGGTCCCTGTGGGGTGGAGTTGGGTGATTACGTTTCCAGTGCATCTCTCTTGTTCTTGTACACCATGTGACACTCAGGCCACCATTGCTGGCTTCCTTTGAGCAAATCTGTTCTTTTTCACAATGCTGTCTTGAACCTTCACTATTTTTGTTAGCAGAAATCTCTTTTTCAACTGGAAAGATGAAAAATTGAAGATCTTCCTTAATATCAAAGAAAACCAAGCTCAGATAAAGTCATCCTTTATGCATATCGGGGAGGAAGACAGACTACTAATAACATCATGCAGGGAGCACATGGAGCCTCTGGAACAAACCCAGGCTCCGGCCACAAAGATGGCGCTTCATGTTCCAGCCTTGAGCGGATCAGATTCTCCACACCACGGGTCTCTAAATTCTGTTAGGAACGGGTCAGATGATCATTCATTATCACAGAAATTTGTACAGTAAATACATCATTACATTTTACATTTCGGAAAGATGATGATGATCTGTAAAACATTCCATGTGTATAATGTAAGCCTGATAAGTCTACAAAGTGGTAGTAAAAGTCACCTCTTGGTCTCCGGGAGCAGGTTCCTGCCATCAGCTCCCGCTGGGGAGCGGCCGATTCTCACGCGCCCAGCCTGCTCCCAGGAGCCCAGACCCCGCTGTGATCACGGCATCTGTGTGTCCCTCCCGGTGCTCTCACCTGAACGCCAGCTCGGACAAAAGCGAGTGCCGCTCCGGGCCAGAAGACTCCGGGAGGACTGTCGGTCTGTCCTGGGCTGTGGTCTTTCCCGACATCAATTCCAGAAGGACTGCTGGGCGATGGAAATTAATTAATATAACTTTAGGATTAAATGTCATAATGTTAAGCTCTTAGTTATGCAGTGGGCAGGAATTATGGGGCTTGTGGGTCCTCTGCACCGCCTGTATCCTTCGCATGGAAATCGGATTTTAATGTGGAGTCAGGGGAACCCAGGCTCACCAGGCAGTGGAATCGCGCTTCAGCAGCCCTGGCGGCAGCACAGCTGAGATTCGCCCCTCAAGGCCCGCGTGGGCAACAGGGTCCAAACAACACTTCCAGTTGGCTCCTGAATCTCTACTTTAAAACTTTTTTTTTTTTATTTTATGAAAAAATAGAACAAAATTTCATAACAAAATAGTAAGAGATTAAGAAGAGTTAGTACCTTGTGTATCATTATCTTCAAAGTAGTTACTCAGAGTACAAAACATGAGCCAAAAAGATTCTTACAAAGAAGAAACAGAGAATAGAACTAAGAGAAACTAATAGTGTAAATAAAATAAATTAGCATGTATATTAAAATATTTTTGAAATTATGGAATAGATAATTTGGGGATTTATTTAAACTTCTCCCTACTTCCTGTTTATTGATCTTTTATTTCTCTTTCTATATATATGTATATTTTTTCTCTTAAAAGAGAAACTACATGATATTTGATCTTGTATGTCTGACTGATTTCACTGAACTAGTGCACCCACTATGGAAATCAGTGTGGAGCTTCCTCAAAAAATAAAAATAGAAATTCCAGCTATTCCCCTTCTAGGTATCTTCTAAAAAGAGTTAAAATCAGCATATTACAGGGGTACATGCATACCCATGTTTATAGCAGCACAATTCATAATAGCTAGATCTTGGAAACAGTGTATATGCCTATCAACAGATCAATGGGTAAGAAAAATGTGATATTTGCAAACAATGGAGTACTACTCTGCCGTAAAGGTGGATACGCCTGAGGTATTTGTAGGTAAATAGTTGCACCTTGAATCTGTACTTTCTTCCTTCCTTGGCTATTGGCTATATGTAGAAATCTTTTTTTTTTTTTTCTGGCACCGGGAATCAACCTTACCACCTTGTGCTTGAGAGGCAGGCAACGGAACCACTGAACTAAATCCCCAGCTATGTGTAGAAACTTAAGTCATGGTAAAAACCTCCAGGTGTGGTGCCTTGCATCACCTTTGCTCTCACTGGTGAGGGGATAGAGGCCATGTGGGAACTCAGGAAATGACACCTCAGAGTGAAGGTCTCTGAAGTAGCGTTCCTCTCCACCATCCTGTGCTCCTGTCTCACCTGTGCCCCTGTCTCACCTGTGCCCCTCCCACACAGGCCGCACTGATGCAGATGAGTTCCCTGATGGAGGTGTCCCCGTGTGGTGCTGTCAGTGCTCTTAAGTACAGGAAGGCTGTCATGTGCCTTCGGGGGACAGTCTGTGTCTCAGAGAAGCTTTCCCTGGGTTGGGCCAGGAGTTCAGTGTTAGTGAATCAACACTGTATGTTGGAAAAGGTGTCTTTAAATAGATGGTCACCTAAATCAAACTCATGTATTGGTTAGTGACAAAAATTTGTGAGGGGACTTGCAGGAAGATGGCAGAGTGGTAAGCAGCAACCCACCAACCTCTCCAAGATTCGGAATTCAGACACTGGAGAATAGCGACTTGCAGAAGAGGGGAAGGAGGGAGGTGGATCCCTGGAACCCCAGAAGGATCTGAAGGAAAGATTGGAACCTGCAAAGAAAGTGAGGTGATAACCACAGGCTTGCAGTCCCAGAGACAGTTTTTCTTTGTGTTTTATTTTTTTGTGGGGGGTTGTTCATTATTTTATTTTATTTTGTTTTTTGGTACTGGGGATCAAACTCAGGACCTTGAGCTTGCCAGGCAGGCACTGTGCCAATGAGCTACATCCCCAGCTCATGTGTTTTTTTTTTTTTTTTTAAATATAGATTGTTTTTCTTCTTTCATGAGTGTGAACATTGTTTTCAGTTTTTCTTTGTTCTTATTTTTGCTTTTTCTTTCTCTCCTGTCTTCTTCATCGGTTTCTTTAACCCTGAGTACTCTTCCTTTGCCCTACAGCCTTGCTTCTAATCTCTTTCGCTATTTCTCTATTTTTTTCTCTTATCCTTTTTAAATTCTCTGTGCTAAAGGTAAAATGATTAAGTGGATTTTTACTGTATAATTTTTCTGATTTGTTTCAGATTTTGTTATATAACTATAAAACTTGTACCTATGGTTAAAGGTGGCAAATTAATGGTTATCATAGTTTGTCATTCTCTGGACTATCCTTGATGCTACTGTTATTATAAGTCATGCTACTTTAGCCAAGGTATCATATTGTAGTGATCAGTTGTTCTTCCTTGGGTGCCAACACAGAGATTGTATGGGGGTCATAAACAGTATCATGGAACAGTGCCAAAGAACTGGGTGCTTAGCTAGACAGACACCATCCCTTAATCCCTAACAAATAGAAGAGGGAGGATCTTGGGACAGACTCACAAGCCAAAAGCCAGCTATATGTAGAAGGTGTCTTTGAAAAGTAATCATCTCCTAAAGAAGTCTCAGTAATAGTCACAAGGTTACCAACCATAAGCAATTTACAAACAATAATGCAGAAAACAAATAAAAAATAGAAAATGAGAAAACACAGAAGCAAAATGTAATCTCAGACCTCCAGCTCACCCAAGGCAAATCAAGGGGGCAGTGAGGTAGAAGAAATCAAAAGCCACCCAGCTGAACTTTCTGAAATGGTAGCAGCAGAAGTCGTGAAGCAGATGAGTGAGGCTCCAGAAAACAATAAATCAGAAACAATTTCCCAGCTCACTAAAGAGATGACAACCTTAATGAAGGACATATTGAATCTACAGTAGATACGGATTTTTAAAAATAGAGCTTAGGAAAGAGATGGAAACCATGAATGCCTAGTATAGGAAAGAATTGGAATCCATAAAACAGAATCAAACAGATATTCAGGAGATCAAAAATTCTATTGAAAGTATACACAGCAGAATCAGCCAATGCAAAGACAGTCTATCTGATCACACAGGTTTGCAGTTAACAACCACCCAAAGAAAGACTTCTTAAAAATAGTGAGGGACCGTGGAAAATCAATCCAATAGCTGCTAGATGATGCAAAGAAGAATAACATAAGATTAATCAGAATCAATGAAAAATCAGATGAAAACACAAAGGATATAAAAACCTGTTCACAGGAATAGAAGAAAACTTCCCAAGCACGGAAAAAATAATTTGACATGCAGATAAGTGAGGCATATAGAACCCCAGTAAGCCATGATCAGAAAAAAAAAATATGCCAAGGCATTATAATAGACAAGATTCCTGAAATTTAACCCAAGAACAGAATATTAACAGCTGTGAGAGAAAAGAAACAAATTACTTATAAAGGAAAACATATCAGAATTACAGCAGACTTCTCAACACAAACTACTCAGTCAAAAAGACCTTGGAGTGAAGTATTTCAAACCCTAAGAGAAAAGAACCTCCAACCCAGATTGATGTACTCTACAGAATTACCTTTCAAACTTGATGGAGAAATAAGATGCTTCCATGACAAAGAGCACCTGAAAAAATTCACGACCATCAAACCAATATCCAAAATGTTCTGAAGGGGCCCGGGATTTAGTTCAGTGGTTCCGATGCCTGCCTTGCAAGTACAAGGTCCCAAGTTCAATCCCTAGTACCAAAAAAAAAAAAAGAAAAGAAAGAAAATACAAAGTGTTCTGAAGGACATGCTAGAAGAAGACAATGAGGACAATAATTCTACAAATTCCAATAGAATGAATCCACCTGGCAAGGCAGGCATTTAAGTGGAAGGGGAAGAAAGGGAACCAACAATAGGAAAAAAACCATGACAAGGATAAGTCAATACATATGAGGTATAACCATAAATGTGAAAATAACCTCAATTCACTATCCAAAAAACAAAACAAAACAAAAAAACCCAATAACAGACTGGCAGAATGGATCAAGAAACAAGATCCAACAACATGCTGCATACAAGAAACACATTTAACTCAAAAAAGAAATTTATAGACTGAAATTTAAAGGATGAGTGATAGGGCTGTGCCAGGAGTTTAATGTCAATGAGCCAACCTTTCATGTTGTATATACACACCCATGTTTATAACAGCACACTTTGTAATAGCTAAATCTTAGAAATAGTCCAGATGCCTGTCAATGGATGAATGGGTAAAGAAGATGTGGTTTTTATATACAATGGAATACTACTTTGCCATAAATAAGGATAGATTGAGACATTTTTACGTTAATAGATTCACCTTGAGGTCATACTTTTAAGTGAAATAAATCGTACACATATGTTTAAATATTGCATTTTTTCTTTTGTGTGGGAAACTGAAAGTATAAATAAGGACTAAGATGGATGATAGATATTGGGAAGTAGGAAGAAAATGTTCAAATTGGAAGGAGAAAAGGGGAGGGGGAAGGGAAAGGGAAGTAAGAGAAAAGGAAAGAAAATAGAAGGAAAAAGTGGAAACAAAGCTTTTGTAAATAAGGAAGGGAAGAAGGATTGAAGAGAGGGAAGGGGAATAGGAAATAAAGAATCATGATATATTATATACAGGTATAGAATTGCCTATGATGAATATGATCATTATTATATGAAAAGTGTACCAATAACATTAATTTTAAAATATCTGTGATCAGAGGTATACAAGAACTTACTCTGTCTTTTTCCTAAAAGCAATGGTTTGGTATTTAATAATTCAGCATTTGTGGCAACTTTAAAGAATGTAATAACTATGAATATAATGAGAATTGACTGTACTATAGATTTTTATTTGCTTGCTTTTCAATCCTTGATTAAAGAAACATTTGCAGGCACTTCATAAAAAGTAAAAACATACGCAAATGAACAAAATGTAATTTTACCTTTGAAACAGATGACAAAAAGTAGTAGAATACAATGTAATGAGTATTGATGGAAAAACAGTTCCACTGTGCAATAAAGAAACACAAGTAATGAGATTCTGATTGCTTTCCTTAACAAGGGTAGCCAGAATCTTCATCAATATCAGTATTATTGAGATTCAGTCCAACTGTTTCTGGTTTGAATCGAAGGAGAGGGTAGTTTAACTTAAGGCTTACTTACATAGAATATTACTACCACAGCTGATCTGGGCAATGTCCTTGGGAAGTAACCCTTGGGGAATGGTTACTAGGAAGACAGAAACTTATTGCAAGTAGTTCACTGATAAAAATACTGTTTCCTCTGGGAAACTCAAGAAAAGTTTTGAAAATTAACCTAAAAGTTTTGAAATTGAAGTTTTGAAAATTAACCTAAATAAAGATGAAGTGTTACTCAAAGATCAATTTTAACACACTGGGAAGAGAAATGGAAATAAAAGATTATCTGATTCCAGAAATTATAAAACAAATCATAAAGCAATCTTTTTGGGAAACTCAAGAAAAAATCCAATTATGTTTTGGTATTAAATGTACATAAGTTTTGAAAATTAAGCTAAATAAAGATGAAGTGTTACTCCATGATCAGTTTTAATACACTGGGAAGAGAAATGAAAATAAAAGGTTATCTGATTCCAGAAATTATAAAACAAATCATAAAGCAATCTTTTGTGCTATAAGGAAGAAAAATGGAAATAAACAACAAGAAAAATAAGTATTTCCTCACCTCACATATTTAATTGTGATGTAAACCAATTCTCTTTTGTGACTTTTCTCACATACTTCTTTAGGATCTCTCTCTCTCTCTCTCTTTCTCCTTTCTCCTTTTTCTTTCTGAAATTTTGAGGATTCTACAGCTTGTTTGCTTTATTGCTGGTTATGCAATATAATACTGTCCTTTATTTTTGTAGATTCCTTCCATTATCTTTGAGATAGAGAATTAAAACTTATCAAGTTGAAAAAAATCATTAATTGTGATGCACTTTCAAAGTATGAAAAATTTTTAAAGAAAAAAGATATTTTACACTCAGTGTACTTTAAAAATATAACAACATACATTTTTCTTTTTTTTAATTAAGTTTATTGGTATATTTTAGGTATAAAATACAGTTACATTCATCATTGGGATCTTGTACCATTACATGAAGTATCTTGGTTCTTATTTTTTCCCCCATTCCCCTACCCTCCCTTCACCCCCTCCACCCTTCCCTATTTACAAAGACTTTGTTTTCATTTTTATCCCTTTCTCATATTTTTTCTTTTCCCTTCTTTCCTTTCCCCTACCCCTCCCACTTCCCCTACTCTTTTAGACCTTTTCTTCCTATTGCACAATATCAATTATACATTTTTAAATTACATTATCAACATTTAGAGGACATTAGCACAGATTTTACAGAATTTAAAAGGATATAGAAAGCATATTTCAAAAATCTTTTTTGAAATAAATTTGACAACTTCTATGAAGTACCTTGGAAGACAAATTGGTGAAACTGACTCTGAAAGAAATATAAAATTTGAATAGCACCTATTAAGGAAAGTATATTCCTAGCTTGAAAACCTACCTATATGACAACAGCAGGCTCATATACATTTTAACTGATAAATTATATCAAACATTTAAAGCAGAAAAAAGAGGAAACACTTCTCCCCTCATTTTAGGAACTCAACATTGTGCTAATACTAAAACTGGATAAAGATAATAGAAGAGAAAAGTATGAACATAGATAAAAATTTGTTTAACAAAACAAACTATTAGAAGTCAGATCTGGCAGTATGTAGAAAGCAGTTTTGTTATATGGATGGCAGTGTTGGTTCAGTATTGGAAGATTCGCCCCCAAAAGTTATTGTTTTAACAGAGGAAAGGACAAAGCCATATAATCCTGTCAGTCATTGCAGAAAAAGTATTGGACTAAGTTCCACAGCTGTGCATGGTAAAAGCTATCAGGAGACTAGAAGTAGAACAGAACCTTCTCAACAGATTAAAGACATGTACTCCATACTTCCAGGAAAAACACCTTATATGAATGGAAAAGATACAATGCCTTCTCCCTAAGGTGGGGAATAAGGGCAGATATGCCTACTCTTCATCTGTCCATTAAACTTTGAAACCTAGGCCCAAACCAAAATAGTCTGGCAATAAAATGACACAATTAGGATAGCATTGGCAAGGTAGAAGCAAAATCTTTCTATGTAGATGAAATGATCATCTACAGAGAAAATACTAAGAAATCTCTAGGAGCCCCTAGAACTTGTATTTGAATTTAGCAGGATTAGAAAATGCAAGGTATATATAAAAATTTGGATTTATGTATACTTGCTATATATGAAGAATTGGATATTGAAATTTAAAAGTTATGTAGGAGTACAAAGGACCTAGAAAAGTAAAAAGAAAAAAAATAACAGTGTTGGAAGACATTTATTACCTAATTTTAAGACTTCTTCTAAAGCTACAGTAATCAAGGCAGTGTTGGTGTAAGGAAAGATATATAGGTCAATGGAATAAAACAGAGAATCTAGAAATACAACCACACATATATGGTTCACTGAGTTTTGAAAGATTATTTAACATTAACATTTTATAGAACATAAACTCAACTCAAGAGCAGAGGGAAAGATAATGTTTTCAACAAATGGTACTAGAACACCTGATATCCATATGTAAAAAAAATAGAACACCTGGTATCCGTATGTAAAAAAAATTAACCTCAACCCTTTATTTCCATACATAAAAATAACTTGAAAGGATCTGTGAACCTAAATATGAAAGACTAAAACTATAAAACTTTAAGAAGAAATTAGAAGGGAAAATGTTCATGAATTTAAGGTGGGCTAGAATTTCCTAGGGATACAAAAAATATGATGTATAAAAGAAAAAACTTGATAAATGAGATTCCATCAAAATTTAGAACTTTAAAAAACATCGTTAAGAAAATGAAAAGTAATCCTTAACTAGAACATATTTATAATACGTATAACCTATGACCAGAATATATAAAGAACTCTTACAGTTGATTAATAGACAACCCAATTAAAAAGTAGACACAAGAAGATGATAAATAGCCAGTACAGCACAAGGAAAGATTTGCAACACCAGAATCAGAAAAATACTAATCAGTACAATAACAAGATTGTACTATACACTCATTAGGGTGATGAAGTTAAAAGTTTTAAAAGAACAAATGTCAGCTTAGGTGTGAACCAGTTAGAACTTTCTAATACTGTTAATGTGAATGTAAAATGATAAAAACCATTTTAGAAAATATAGAAATTTCTTGTATTAACGTTAAGAACCAACAGTTCTGTTCTTAAGTTTTTCCTTAAGAGAAATGAAAACACATGTTCACAATAGAGTTGTACGTACAGGTTGACTGTCCCTTATCTGAAATTTTTGGGACCAGAAGTGTTTCAGATTTTGGTTTGAAATCCACTTGATCTGCCAAGAGGATAGCTACTCCTGCTTTTTTTCCGGTTCTGGTTGCATGGAGTATTGTTTTCCACCCTATTAACTTTCAGTCTATGAGTTTCTTTTTGAATTAAGTGTGTTTCTTGTATGCAGCATATTGTTGGATCTTGCTTCTTGACCCATTCTGCCAGTCTATTTCTTTTGATTGGTGAGTCAAGACCATTAACATTGATGGTTATAACTGCTATGTATTGACTTACCATTGTCATGACTTTTTCTTTCTGTTGGAGTCTCCCTCTTTGCATTTAATTTCTTGTTGTGCCCAATGGATTCATTCTGCTGGGCTTTCCAGGGGTTATGATCCTTGTTGTCTTTTCCTAGGATATTGTCTAAAATTTTTGGAGTGCTGGTTTGGTATTCATGAAGTTCCTAAGGTGCTCTTTGTCATGAAAGTATCTTATTTCTCCAACAATTTTGAAAGATAGTTTTGCAGGGTACATCAACCTGAGTTGGAGGCTGTTTTCCTTTAGGGCTTGAAATACATCACTCCAAACTCTTCTTGCCTTGAGGGTTTGCCTTGAGAAGTCTGCCGCGATTCTGATGGGATTTCCTTTGTATGTGAGTTGTTTCTCTTCTCTAACTGCTTGTAGAATTTTGTTCTTCTGTTGGGTTTCTGGAATCTTACCTATTATATGCCTATGTGTAGATTTTTTTGATCAAGGCTATTTGGAGTCCTGTATGCCTCCCTTATCTGTATGTCAAGTTCCTTTCCCCTGCTTGGGAAGTTTTCTGCCATCACTTCTGTGAACAGTTTTTTTTATGTCATCTGCACTCTCTCCTGTTTCTTCATTGATTCCGATCAGTCTTATGTTGTTCTTCTTTGCATCATCTAGCAGGTGCTGGACTGATTTCTCATGGTCTCTTACTATTTTAAAGAAATTTTTCTTTTCCTGGTCACTGATTACAATCTTATCTTCTATATCTGAAATGCTGTCCTCACATTGGTTTATTTTGCTGCATAAACTTTCAATGGAGTGTTTAATTCTCCTGGAAATCTGTTTGCATCTGTTTTATGGATTCCACTTGTTTCCTATGTTGGGATTCCATCATGTTCCTCAGCTCCTACATTTTTTTTAAATCTATGTCTTCTCTAGATTTATTAATCATGTCTTATACTATGGGCACAGTCTTTATCTGAGAAATTATTTCTGATTTCATTTTTTCCAGATCCTCTTTTCTTGCCAGTTCAGGGAGTCCAGGTGGTTAAGTATCAGATTGTTCCATCTTGTTTCTCTTTGGGGTTGCTTTAGGTGATTTGGAAGTCTAGTTTTGAGACTTGTTTATGTTTCTTCTCATTTCAATAGACGCAGCCTGCTGTGCCTTTGTTGAGGCAACTTTTTGCTCACCCAGTGGTCTTCAATTCTGAGCAACCCATTGAGCAGCCTTTTCTCTGCTGTTCACCAGTACACTAATTCCTGGGTTCAGAAAAGTGGTCTTCTGGATTCCTGAGTTGACCTGTTGTCTGAGTGGGCTTCTGGCTGGGGGCTGTGCACCCCAGTTCCTATTGTGTGAGCAAGCTTCTGGCTAGGGTCTCATGCACTTACTGATAGTGTTGGGGCAAACTTCTGGCTGTTGCTTGTGTGCCTGTGCATCTCTTTTCTAGGTGGGCCCTTGGCTTGGGCCAGTGTGCCCCAGCCTCTGGGGTCAGGGTGGACCCCTGGTTGGGATCTGCTTGCAGCCATGCCACTCTGGTCCACACCTCTGCTCCGCCAACTAAGGTGGTGTTGTGTGCCTTGATTGCAGAGATTTTCTTCACTTTTCTGGTGGGCTTTAATTTTCATCAAGGGTCCTCAGAGAGGCCCTCTTTCTACTTCTACTCTATCTTCTCAAGCTCAAAACAATGTCCTTTATGACCTCTGCAACTCTGAGGTGTCGATCCAGGTAATGGCTTGGCACAGCCTGGCAAGGGGGGGATGTGCTGGCGCCCATGTGGCTCACTTCCTTGACCCTCTGGGGTGGTGGTCACACACACATTTTTCCATATGGTATTTTGGTATTTATTTATTTATTATTCATTAAGTTTTTGGTACATTTTAGGTATGCATTATGATCACATTCCTCACTGGGATTCTGTACCTGTACATCTTGGATTTTGTTTTTTCCCACTGCCCTTCCTTCCCTTCCACCCCTCATTTCTATAATCAAACTTTGACTTAAATCTTATTTGTATTTTTAGGCTAAAGGTTTTTCTAAATCCCTTTTGCACATTAGTGTTATACAGGGGATCATGTACATACTTTTCTTTATACATATGGAGTTTGAGATTTTGAAAGTTTTATTACTTTTAGGATGGATATTTTCTAATTCTCAAAGGCATATAAGAAATGGCCAAAAAAATCCTGTATGCATTTTCATCATGCTAAACTCCATTTCATTTTTTCTTTAACTGAATAACACTTGCTTAAAATTAAATAGCTTTTCTCATACGTCAAGAAGTATGAAAGGACTGAGATTTCACCATTCTTGCAAGCTACCATATTAGCTTTTTATTATTTAATATATACTGGCATAAGACACAAGACTCCCGAGTAAGAGACAAGAGACAGAATATTGCTCAGAGCAATGGCAGTAGCCATAGCCAGGAGGGTGACAGTTTTCTGAGCTCCAGTCCCACAGGATCACACAGAGGGTCAGCTGACACCTGCACATGCAGTGAAAGCTTTGCAGGAGAGGAGCTCTGACCTTCAAAGTCCAGATTGTTCATCATGCCTCTCCCTTGCTCCCGAGAGGCACTATCTCTCTCTATACAAACATTCTCAAGAGACAGTCTAAACAAGGAGGCTTGCTCACAAGTTACGAAGAAACATGAGCATTGTCAATTCATGGATGAGTGTCACCCAACACAACTCAACTATGATTTTTATATCATCAGGACTTATGACAAAGCATGTTACCTTGTCAGCCAAGCTGATTACCTGATAGACTTTGTAGCAAATCTGTTTGGTTTGTCTCATAAGGCATTTAATTAATTTTAATACCAACAAGACTCTAAGAAACAGGATGAAACCAATCTACAATATTGATCCTAGCCATGCCACCAGGATTCCCCGAACTAGAGGGTTGAATGAATCCTATGAACTATCAGGGATACCATAGAAAGCCAGGTGGCTTCCTTAGATTTCTTTTTCTTTATTTTAATTAATTTGGTACAGTTTGGGGGGTCTTCTATGTAGAGCATCATGTCATCCAAAAATAATAATTTAACTTCTTCCTTTCCTATACATATTTCTTTCATTTCTTTCTTTAGTGTACTTGCTCTGACTAATGTATCCAGATATATATTGAATGGGACTGGTGACAATGGACATCCTTGTCTGTTCCTGATTTTACAGTGAAAGCCTTCAGATTTTAACCATTTAGTATGATGTTGGCTGTTGGCTTGTTATAGACAGCTTTTATCAGATTGAGATAAAAACTATCTATTCTAATTGTTTTGTAGTGATTTTATCATGAATGGGTGTTGGACTTTGTAAAATACTTTTTCTGCTTCTATAGAGATGATCATATGGGTTTTTTTCCTTGGCTCTGTTAATATGATGTATTATATTTATTGATTTGCATATGTTGAACCATCCCTGCATGCCTGGGATGAATCCTACTCAGTCATGCATGGTGTATGATCTCCTTGATAATTTCCTACATTCTGTTTGCCAGTATCTCACTGAGGATTTTTGCATTTATGTTCATTAGAGAGATTTGCCTGTAGCTCTCTTTTTTGGTTGGATCCTTCCCTGATTTTGGTATCAGGGTAATGCTTGCTTCCAGGAATGAGTTTGGGAATATTTCTTTCCTTCAATTTCATTATAGAGTTTGAGAAATAGAGTTTGAATTAGGTCTCCTCTAAATTTTTTCGGAATTCAGCAGTGAATCCATCAGGACCTGGTCTTTTCTTAGTTGGTAGGTTTTTAATTACATCTTCAATTCCATTGGCTAATACTGGATTATTTAGAATCTTTATATCTTCTTGATTCAGCTTTGGTAATTCATATATATATATATATATATTCCCATATATATGAGAATCTGTCCATTTTTCTGTGTTTTCAATTTTATTAGAATATAAGTTCTTGAAGTAGGTATTGATGATCTTCTGGATTTCTCCAGTATGCATTGTGATTTTAGCCTTTTCATTCCTAATTGCATCAATTTGAGTCCTTTCTTTCTCTTTTTTTTTTTGACCAGGTTGGTTAAGGGTTTGGCAATTTTATTTAATCTTTCAAAGAAACAATACTTCAACTCCTTTATCCTTTGTATTGTTTTCTTGGTGTCAATTGAATTAATTTCTGCTTTGATCTTCATTATTCCATCCCTCATATAAGCTTTGAACTTGACTTGCACTTCTTTTTTAGAAGCCTGAGGTTCAACGTTGGGTTGTTTATTTGAGCTTGCTCTGTTTTTCTGATATGAAAATTCACTGTTATAAATTTTCCTTGTAGGACTGCTTTCATTTCATCCCATAAATTTCAGTGTGTTGTATTGGTATTATGGTTTAATTGTAGAAACTGTCTAATTTCTTCTTTAATTTCCTCTGTGACCCATTGGTTGTTCAAGAGTGTGTTATTTAATTTCTATATGTTTATGGAGTTTTTGTGGCTTCTTTTGCTATTGATTTCTAATTTCATTGCACTGTGGTCTGATAATATGCATGGGATAATTTAAACTACTTTTTACTTAAGCATGTTTTATGAGCTAGTTATACGGTCTGCTTTTGAGAATGTCACTGTGCACCTGAGAAGAATGTGAATTCTGATATTGTGAGCTACAACACTCTGTAGACATCTACTAAGTCCATTTGTTCAAAAGTTTGGTTCAATTTTGCTATTTGTACATTTTTTTTTTGTCTAGTGATCTATTTGTGACAGTGGAGTATTGAGGTCCCCCATTACAATAGTATTGGTGCTTATTTGATTTTTCATATCGCTTAGTGTTTGTTTTATATAGTTAGGTTCACTGGTATTTGTTGCATAATTATTTATGATTGCTACCTTTTTCTCTCAGATTGTTCCCTTTACAAGGAACCTTTGTCTCTCTTGATCACTCTTGGCTTGAAATCCACTTTGTCTGCAAATAGTATAGCTACCTCTGCTTTTTCCCAAGTTCCTGACTCATGGAGTATTGTTTTCCATCCTTTAACTTTCAATCTATGAGATTCTTTTTTTAGTTAAGTGTGTTTCTTGTATGCAGCATAGCATTAGATCTTGCTTCCTGATCCATTCTTTCTGTCTGTGTCATTTGATTGGTGAACTGAGATCATTTACATTGATGGTTATAACAGATATGTATTGACCTGTGCTTGTCATGTTATTTTTCTGTTGTTCATTCCATTTATTTATTTATTTATTTATAATTTTGCTACCGGGGATCAAACTCCATAGACCTTGAGCATGTGAGGCAGGCAGCAGAGCCACTGAGCTCAATCCCCAGCCCTCATTCCTTTTATTTTTTCCCCTCTATTTAATTATTTGTTTTGACTGCTGGATTTATTATGTGGATTTCATGAAGTTGTAGATCTCTTTATCTCTTTTTAGAACGTCTTTCAGAACATTTTGGAGTGCTGGTTTGACGGTCATGAATTGCTTCAGGTGTTTTTTGTCATGGATATATCTTATTTCTCCATACAGTTTGAAAGACAGTTTTGCAGGGTACATCAATCTGTGCTGGAGGTGGCTTTTTTAGAGCTTGAAATACTTCACTTTAAGCTCTTTTTGACTTAAGGGTTTGTGTCGAAAAGTCTACTGTAATTCTGATGTGCTTTCTTTAATAGGTGATTTGTTTCTTTTCTCTAACAGCTTTCAATGTTCTGTTCTTGTGCTGAATTTCTGGAATATTGACTATTATATGCTTGGTGTAGATTTTTTTGATCATGGCTAATTAGAGTTCTATATCTTCACATATTTGTATGTCAAATTCTTTTTGCACGCTTGAGATCTTTGTACCATTACTTCTGTGAAGAGGTTTTGTACGTCATTTGTGCTATCTTTTGCTTTTTCATTGACTTTGATCCATCTTATGTTATTCTTCTTTAGATCATCTACAACTGCTGGATTGATTTTTCATGACCCCTTGCTCTTTTTAAAAAATCTTTCTTTTCATGATTGCTAACTGCAATCCTATCTTCTAGATCTGATATTTTGTCCTTATATTAGCTCATTTTACTGCATATATTTTCAATGGAAGTTTTAATCTCCTGGATATCTGTTTGAATTTGGTTCCTGGATTCCATTTCTTCCCTACTTTGGGCTCCCTGCCATCTTAAACTCAGCTCCTTGACCTCTTGCTGATTTGAACTCAGTTTTGCCTCACCCCGACACTAGGAGCCACTAGATGGAGCTACCTACAGCTGCTCTGAGTTCTGAGCTTAGTTGGCCCCTCTCCAAGATGGTGAGCAGCCAATAGACCTTTCCTGGGGGACACTGAACCCAAATAACTCACCAGCCATTGCAATCCACTGTGTCCATTGCTTTATTAGTAGTATGTTTCTCCACAGAGGCCTCTGGGGTCTCCAGTAGTCACTATGCATCAATTTCGAGCCACTCCTCCCCTGCAGTGAGTTAGGGCTCAGGGAGAAAGTGCCACTTTCTACCTCCTGTGTTACAATTTCTCTCCTCACTCTCCTTGTGGGCTTCAATTCTCAGTTCAGATCCTTTCTGAGTCCTGGGACCCATTTCCCTCCTTCTTCCCCTCCTCATGTTTCTATATTCCAGTGTCTATACACCAAATCTGGGAGATGATTGCAGTTCACCACTCCACCATCTTCCCAGAAGTCTACATTGGTTGGTTCTGTTATGTATACTTTCAGAGGAATTTTTAATCTCCTGGATATCTGATTGAATCTGTTTCACAGATTCAATTTCTTTTCTATATTGGGCAGTCATGGAATCTATCATTTTCCTCAGCTTCTCTTTTTTCTTTTTAAATCTGTTTCTACTCTAGATTCGCTATGGTCATATTCTCTGAAGTTATCTGAGAAATTATTTCTGATTTGATTTTTTTCTACAGCCTCATTCATCTGCTATGTTACCTCTGCTGTTATCACTGCAGAGTCCAGGTGAGTGGCTTTTGAACTGTTTTACCTCATTGCCCTCTGGGTATGCCTTTGGTGAGTTGGAAATTTATGTTTACATCTTGCTTCCATTCTTCTGATTTTTCCTTTCTTTCTTTCTTTCTTTCTTTCTTTCTTTCTTTCTTTCTTTCTTTCTTATTTAATTCCTGCATTGTGGCTTGTAAATTTTTTATGGCACGTATTTTTATTGCTAGTATGAGAACCCTTAGGAAATCACTACTTTCAGAGATGTCTTTGGAGGTTGCTGGCTTTTGGGTTTTGAGTTTATTGCACAATATTATCTTTTCAATTTATTGGGGATGTGAAATTGCTGCCTATTTAACCTAGGCTCTGGTTCTTTGACACGGGCCTATCATATTTTTTATGTCCCCTAGTCAATCTCAGTCCTGGAATACAAAGAAGAACAACAAATTAGAATAATTATGTCACCTTGGCTAAAGTAGTATAATCAGTAATAACTGTGGCATTGAACACATCCTAGAAAATGACAAACTGTGGTAATAATTATTTGCCACCTTTAAGCATATGAACAAGATTTGTAGTTACATAACAAAATCTAAAACAAACTAGAAAATTGTATACAGTAAATATGCCCTCTATAAGGAGATTTTACCCTTGGAGAGAAAATTTAAAAGGGTAGGAGGGAAAATAGAGGAATAGGAAGAAATTAGAAGCAAGGCTGGAGGACAAAGGAAGATTACACAAGCTTTGGGAACTGGTGAAGAAGACAGGAGGGAAAGAACAAAGGAAGAAACAGAAACAGAACACAAAAACAAAAAACAAAAACAAAACTACAATGTTCACACATAAAAACAAAAACAAATAATCAAGGAAAAGAGAAAAAAATAAAGAAAAAGGTAAAGAATGGAAGAAAAGGATTTTTTAAAAGTCTGCTTCAGGCTGTGTCTCTTCTGTCACTGGTAGACAGAGGCGGCAGATGAGCTCAGACCCATACTGATTGATCCCAGCACATCAGCAGTAAAATTACAGTGGTGGTGAATAATCCTAGCAAACTTGGGCCTTTAGTTCTCCTGAAGCTTAAACTGCTTCTGCTTTCTGGCTGCAAGGCTAGGATTTGAGTTTTTTTAGCCTGCAATTCTCTGAGTGCTTTCTGTCAGCTTGAAATTGCTTCTGCCTCAGTCTGACACTGGGAGCTGCTAGATGGAGCCAACCCACAGCTTCTCTGAGTTCTGAGTTCTTAGCCCCTTCCAAAATGGCGACTGGCCAGTCACCCTCTGCTGGGAGAAGTCCGAATCTGAATAACTCACCATCCACTGCAGTCTTCAGTGTCCACTGCTTTGTCCCACTGCTGTGTTTCTCTATGGAAACCTCTGGGGTCTCCAGCAGTCTTTGTGCCTCTGTAAATTTGAGCCATCTTTCCCATGATGTAAGCTAGAGCTCAGGGAGAAAGTGCTGCTGGCCACTTCCCTCTTCTGCATTCCAGTCCCTCTCTTCACTCTTTCTGTGGGTGCCAGTTCCCACTGCAGATCCTTGCTGGGTCCTAGAACCCACTCCCTCCTCCTGTTCTTCCTCACATTGCTATATTTCAGCATCTAGATTCCAAATATCAGAGAAGCTATTTCTCTGCTGCTTACCCTTCCACTATCTTCCCAGAAGTCCCCTTTCTCAGGTTTCAGTATTGACATTTCTACTTGGCAGAAACATTAATTCAGATAGAGCAGAGCATATTGCAGTTGTGAGCACTTCACTTCGGCCTTCAAGGAAGGTGTCTGGGAGTAATTCTATCATTCTTAACAGCTCTGCCCTCTGAGTAGAGCCTGAGCTAAAAGCTTCCAGGGCTCAGAGGTATGACAACTAACATCATGGAGGGTCATCTCCCAATGTGTGAATAGCATCACAATGCTTTGGCAGAGATTTTCATGCTGGCATGATGATATCCAAGGACATGAACCACCTATGAAATATCTGGAGGCCATTCTAAGAGCCCTAGCAATGCTTCCTGTGAAAGATTGCTGGCAGGCAACACTGCGTACAGACAATTTTTGTTTCAATTCAGAATTGCAGTGTCATCTCATGGAAGGCCTTTTTAGTCACCAGCTGGGGTTATAAAATAAATTTACAAGTCAACGCCTTATGGAAACTGCCAGTGAAAGTAGCTCAACTAGAGTGATAATCAATAAAAATATTCCTCACCCCATTGGCTATTTTTATTTGGATAGAGAAAAACTTGCCTTGGGTATAATAATTTATTCCCTTCTTTATGGGAGATACAACTTTGGGAATGCTAAAACATACAAATAATGTGTTTTTTTGTTTTGGTTTCTTGTTTTGTGATGCTGGGACTTGAACCCAGGGCCTTACAACCTGCTAGGCAAGTGCTGTACCACTGATCTACACTCTCAGCAAATTAAAACATACAAATAAACATACATGTCCTAGAACTGGAGGGAATGTGCAATATGAGATTTTTAAGAAGCCCAGGATAAAGAAAGCAATAAAACCCCAGAATTTCAAGGGTGAAAGGGAATTAGAATAATCTCAACCAAATGTACTTCACACCATTTTCTCTTTTTCTTCACAACTCTCAATATAAATGCCTTTTTATCCAAAATAACACATGGTGGCATTTCAAATAACTGCTTTTTAAAGAGGTTTTGAAAAGATTCTAAAATCATTTAAAATCTGGGGCAGTTAAAGATTCTTCTGGATCTATGTCTGAATATTCAGTATTATTCATAACATTCTCAACTTTTTACATGATTGTGCCAGAGATCAAATATGTTATTAAGGAAAGGATTCTGTTCTCCACCAATGTAAGTGTAGTCAATGAAGAGTAGTGTCTCTCATTCATTCATAATCCATGAATAAAAGCAAAACAGTATCCTTTAAAAAATAAAACATACAATTCATAATGACTAAAGATATATTTATACTACCATTCACACATTATACTTGCATAATGAAATGCACTTTTATATATCAATTTCTTCGAAAGATGAAAGGAGGTGTTTGCACCACCACAGATTTCACAGATATTCTTTGATTGTGTGAACAAACATACACATGAACACATAGCTAGTAAAACCAGAATAGTAGACATTTTTTCATCCTAAAAACAAATTTCATTTTTCCAATATGATATAATTGCATCTTTCTTTTTTTTTCTTTTTTTTTTGTACCGGGGACTGAACTCAGGTCCTTGTGCTTGCACAGCAAGCGGCGAAACCACTGAGCTAAATCCCCAGCCCTGCATTTTGGTTTTCTAAAGCCAGTGATTTCTTTCGCTAGAAGTAACTATAATGAATCTTTCCATATTGGATGTTATGCCAAACCCAAAGTAGTTCCAAGAAACACATATTATTTGGAGAATGATGTTTAGAAGAAAACTACACAAGTCTACATAGGAATACTGAAAGTTAATTCCTTGTTTCCTAATTTAATTTTGTCTTTGAAATTATAAGATGTTTTATGAATGGCCTTTAAAGTAGTAATTATAAAATCTTGGGTTGGGGATTTAGCTCAGTGGTTCTGGCTCCTGCCTTGCAAGCACAAGGTCCTGAGTTCAATCACTGATACCAAAAAAAAAAAAAAGAAAAGAAATTATAAAATCTATAATGTGTAGATTGAAAAATATCCTCCTAAAAGACATCCACATCTTAATTCCTGGAACTCGTGAGTATTATATGATATCCTCCCCATCCCCCCAAAATAGTCTGCAGATTTAATAAATTAAGGATCTTTATGTGGGAAGGTAATCCTGGATTATCTGGGTTGACCCTAAATGCAATTGCATGTGTCCTTATTAAAGGGAAGCAGAGGGAGTTTTTGGAGTGTGACCCACACACCCTGAGAAGTGAAGAGGGAGAGGAGAAAAAGAGATTTGAATACCCTGACACTGAAGACTGCAGCAAAGCAGACAAAAGCCAAGGAAGCTTGGAATCTACCAAAAACCAGCAGAGTCGAAGGGTGATTCTCCCCCAGAGCCTCAGGAGAGAGTGTGGCCTACCTAATACTTTGACTTTACCATGTTGGTACTGGTTTTGGAATTCTGGCCTCTAGAATCGTGACAGAATAAATTTCTGTTGTCAAGCAGTAAGTTTGATAGAGCAGCCACAGGAAATAATTTATATACACATTGACCTTTTAAGGAAAACAAAACTTCACAATCACATTCTGCTAGAAGTTAGACACATGTAATGGACATATTGCTACCCACTCTAGTCTTACTTTAAAATGAAGAGTAGAAGGCAGACTCATTGGCACTGGGCAGTGTCTTAAGGGGCTAGTGGCAGTTCTCTGAGGAGGAGCAAGGATGCCTGAGAGATTCAGAAATGTCACATCTGCTCTTACTCCGACATTGATATCATAACTCACAGCCATTCATCCAGCATCTGTCACAGGGCTGTCCTCTGTTCAGGACACTGGGTGTGGATAATCAGGTAATGGGCCACATCCCTGCTGTGGTGCAGTCTGTGTCCTGATAGCAGGAATCAGTAATAAATAAATAACAAATTCCATAAATGTTTTATACAGTGATAGGCACCATGGAGAATGAAAGAGGGACAGGACAGAGGGCTCTGCGCTGGTGTGAAACTGACATGAATTGGCATTGTTGCTGGAGATAGGATGGGGTTTTGGAGGAGAAGATCTCAATGAGATGAGGACAGACTTTCCCTATGAAGGTTCAGGAGGGAGAGCATTCCAGAAAGAGGTGACGATAAGTGAAAAGGGCCTGCATGGCACATGTTTGACTCCTCATATGTCTAGGGCACATGGGGTAAAAGGGAGAGTATGAAATAGGGTAGAGAGAATCTGCTCATAGTTACTGCATTCCATCCTTTCTGAATGCCTGTGAGGGGATTGGCCAGTGGTATGTATGAGACAGATATGCAGAGGTAAGAGACTTTTGGTGCCACTTGCCCAAAACTTCCCAGAATGCATGGTTAGAAATTAAAAGAGCCTGAAGGACCACAAGTCCCAGCAGGAACAAAATGCATTGCCTTAAGAAATGAATGCTCTGGCCTTTGTCCTTCCCATACTCTGATTTATCATTTAAATTAGTCCCAAAGTCAGTCATTTAACAGACCACCTTGACTGTCCCTCTGCTTCCTCTGTCTGCAGCATGAGCTCCTGTCAAGATGCCTTTCTTTTTATTTTTATCCTTGCTTCCTGATTTTATCACTAGAAGGCCACAGAGGCTTCAGTTTGGGGCTGTCTTTATGAGACTCTCCCATGCTGATACACCTTGGTTAAGGGCAACCCCTCTGGGCATTCTTGGAATTTGAATTAGGTGCTGACTCTAAGTAATCTTTCATCCTTTGCACCATCCCAGTCTTACTCATAGCTTTTGCTTACTTTGTTAATCTACCTCCCATTAAGAATGTAATTTTGGTGTTAGAAAAGCCCCATGTTGTCTTTCTTTGTGTCTGGGACACTGCATAGAGCCTGAAGCCCTTAGGAGATGTTTTTTGATTGGATGATTGATTGACTAGAAGACTATGTCCACAGGCCACAGAAGCCCCACCTTTGCATCCCCCTTTCTCTGTGCACATGTAGATTTGACATGAAATTACCTGACTTTTGATCTTGTATCAAACCTCACTATGGATGACCTCCCATGTGTGCCCAGCCAAACTGCTTCTGAACCTCTTCTTCACTTCCAGACCAGAAGGACACCATCAAGAAAAGAGCCTGCTGGGCCGGGGATTTAGCTCAGTGATTTTGACATCTGCTGTGCAAGCGCAAGGACCCGAGTTTGATCTCTGGTACCAAAAAAAAAAAAAAAAAAAGAAAGAAAGAAAAGAGCCTGCTATACAAGAGAGGAGTTCATGGGGATATGGTTTGGGTTTACAAAGACTCAGACTTTCATAACTGACTTATAAGAGGCTATAATCACAAATTTTTGTGTATCCTTAATATCCTAACTTTGAAAAAATAATACAGACTTATGAATGGGAAATGGACTCTGTGACAAAAATTCAAAGCTATCCTGTGCTACTTTAAAAGCAATAGCTTCCAATCAAGGTATCTTCTTGGATTATATCATTGAAAGGAACAACAATTAGATAATAATTAACAAGAGCAGTGATTTTGGGTTCCCAGCAGTAACATGTTTCTTGATGGGCATTATGAGATTGAAGGCTAAAGTATGGAGCAGTCCATTTCAAACATGCAAGGTGTAGCCCCTCAAAAATGATCTTTGGTTACTATCTGCGAACAGATGAAAGCACAGTAACAGAGGAAGTTGTTCCCAAACTAGGGAAAAGGATAAAGACTAGTGTCTTTTCCCTACACCATTTCTACATCCAAAATAAATAAACATAAAAAGAATGAAAACACTCAGATTGATATAGTTTTGGTGTGCTGAGGGCAACTGTCTCCCAAAACATGTTCAACTAGTGATTACCAAAGCCTCTCCCAGCCCCAGTCCTTCACAGTCTCAAGGGTTGAGTTTTCTTCCCCTTCCATGTTCCACACTCTGTGTTCCAGTGCTGACAGCACACATTTTGGGAGCCAATGATAATGAGCAGGGTTGTGGCTGAGAAATATGACAGTTTGGGTCTGTGATTTAGACATAAGTCTATGAACGCCTTGATTCAAACCTCTAGTGGAACAGGACATTTAAGAATTGAGCTCTCCACTTTATCCCTTAGATAATGCATTGAATGCCTTTCCTCCTTCACTACTTGTGGGAAATACTATCAATGCCTTCCAAGACCTTCCTTCTGCTAGCCTAAGATTTTCTTGAAGTTATAGATGCCTCTGTGACTTGCTTGAGTCAGGGACACATGAGGAACTTCTGGGAGAAAGCAGGCCCATGCCTGGCACAAGGCTCCTTCCTCTTCACCTCCATGGCAGGCCATGCAGCCTCATTATGTGGCATTACATGGAAATACAGGAAGTGCCAATTTTGTCAGCCTGGACACCTGATGCATAAAGCATTTCCTGTCCTCTCCCCCACCCTGACCTCTCTTGGGCAAGAAATATAATTGAGAGATAAACTATTATTGCTCATTGCTAAAATTTGGATATTGTTTATGATAGCAGCATGATCTTGACAAATATGGGAATTGTCATGCTGAAGGGAAATATAGCTATGGCAGAAACATAAAGTGTGTGGCATTAGCACGACAACAGTTAGTTGCAGGCAGTGAGGATTCTGATGAAAGAAGTCCAAAAGAGGGCTCTCCTTATTGTTCAGTGGCAAAACATTTGTTCCAATACTCACCTGCCCCAAGGAGGAAGTTGTACCCAACAGACTCAATGAACCACAGACCTAATGGATTTAGAGGTCTAGAAGTCAATAAGCTTAACGCTGGTAACAATGTTGATGTAAGCTTGCTTGATAAGGTGTTACAAGATAAGGTGAGCTTAGGAAAGAACTGACCAGCATGCAAGCAGAAGTAAAAAGAAATATAGAATATCCAAAATCTCAGGGCCTGCCAAAGTGGACAGTAATATTCTTGATATTATAGTAAAAGATTGAGAAAGCTTTCCACATTGAAATGACAGTAAAACCTTTCAACTATTTAAAATGCTTTAGGAAAAGAAGAAGTAGAGTTTGGCAATATGTTTTTTAAATTGAATTAAAATCAGAGTAGAGGACACAATCATCGTGTCCCTCCCAATGTAATAGTCACTCCAATGTGTGACATTCCTCTAAAAATCAGGAAACCAAAGAAGTATAGATGTTTCTCAACTTATGTTGATGTCATGTCCTAATTAATCACCACTGCAGGTTGTAAATATTGTGAATGGAAAATGCACATAATATAGCTGATCTACACAACATCCTAGTTTAGCCTAGCCCAATGTGTGCAGAATATTTACATTAGCCCATGTTGGGTGCAGTCATCCAACAGAAAGCCTATTTTGTAATAAAGTTTTTAATATCTCATGGGATTTATTGAATACTGCCCTGAAAATGAAAAAAGAAGAATGGTTTTATGGGTGCTTTTGCACCACCATAAAGTCAACAGATTGTAATTTGAGCCATTGTGAGTTGGGACTATCTGTGTGGTGTTCTAGAGACCATCTCAGAAACAATGTGGGCATGGCCTGCACCTGCTCTTTTCTGGAATTAAGTAATAGGAAACTGGGTATGATTTTGGCATGGAAACCAGGAGGCTACCTTCCTGAGGCACGTAACCATTTGGGAAGGATGTGGCATAGAAATCCTCATGTCCATTCCCTCTTTCTCTTCCTCCTGAGGGAGCTCTATTCCCAACACCTCTTCAGCTGTGGGTGAGGAAGAAAATGGAGAAGGAAGAATCTCCAGGGTGAAGGTAGGAAACATGAACACAGGAGGAGGCTTCTTGGAGTGGGATGAAGAGTTCTTCCTGAAGCTACACACATGCCTCCATTCTGGGGACAACCCCACGGCCTGCCCAGTGTGGTTCACACTGGGCTAGTGACTGCTTGTGTCTCACCTTCCCCTTTCCAAGGGATAGCATGTGCTGTCAGGTCCTGTCCTTGTCCTCCAATTGCTCAGTGGTGTTAGACAACGGTTGTTTTTTGGTTTTTTTTTTTCAGTTCCTGGAGTTTTGGATCAAAATGAGTTGCACACATTTCTGATGAAGACACTACCATGTACTCTTGATGAAGCAAATGGAATTTTTAGGAAAGGAATCGGTGTAGACTGGCTGTAGTAGGGAATAAGAGTAAATAAAACAATTGACTGTGGTGGATATTCATTGGTGACATTCATGCCTGATTCTCCCTTCTTCCCAACACATCTCCATCCCTTAAGGTTAGGGTGCCCTCATGCCTTGCTTTGACCAATGATATATGGGTTGAGGAAGTTCATCCCTTCTGAGGAGAGTACTTAAGAACTGGTGACCAATATTCTATATTTTCTCTTCCCATCATGGTGCACCCTGAAGTCTGAATTGGGTAGCTGTGGGATGCGTGCTAGCTCAAGTACCCACGTGACCTCAATGATGTCAGCAAAGACCTCTTGTGAAGGACAAAGACTTGTTTTTGTAAGCCATTTATTTTTCAGTTGTTGATTCTGCCTGTCCAATACACCACTCACAGATGCAATGTCATAATAACTTGTCAAATCATGTCCTAAATTCCTAAGACTCTAGCTTAAAATGTGAGTATCAGAAACTGTTATTTACTTCTGTACAGCTTTGACATTCATCTACTATTGATTCCATACAATTTTAACTTTCAGTTGAAAATTTTGCTACGTATTTCATCCTATTGATAGAAAGGATTTTTATAGTGTGTTCAACAAAGACTTCAATATACAAAGATGTAACTACCATCCTCATAAGAAAAAAGAAACTAGGGGAATTGAGTTTCCCAGGAAATCATACATTCCAATAAAGGATCTTTCAAAATTGAGATAAAAACAAAGCAAATATTTGAAAATGAGCCAAGATGGAATGTTTCTACCCTGTAGTTCATAAAGTTTTCAGTACACAGAGATCATTGTGCATATGGGCCATGCATAAGAATTGCTTATCCATAAAAGAATTTATGAAAAAAAAAGAATTGCTTACCCATCTATGTCTCCCCAATACCTGGTATCGTCTTTGTACATCACAGACTCCCAGTGCTGCCATGGAAGCTCACATTATTGTCTCACTTCCTTCTCACCATGGCTTGGTTATAAAGGGAATATTATCCTTTGTTATACAGAACCTTCTTGTGAGGGGGCGGAGCTTAACAGAACATTCCTGAGAGATCACACAATTCAAACAGTCACAATCCGTTTCGATACATTGACAGGAGCCCAGCAGCACAAATCTACATTTCCAAAACAAAACATTCTCAGGGAGGAAAAATGGAGGCAAGGCCAGGGCCCGTCTTATTGTACAGCACTTCTCCATCAATATGTATACGGAAACCTAAGCTCTAAGAAGTTATGAATTAGGACACTTGTCCAGATTTATACCATAATACAGTAATACAGCCAAATCTTTCCCCCACGAATGTCTCACTTTAAAGTTCTTATCATTTATTTTATTCATTTGTGATCTAGCATTACTGAATGAATGATTGAGGCAGATATAAAACATATTTAGTATATATGAAAGCATGAAGAAGGCAAGAGGCAGTTCCTACATTGTGAAGAGCAAAGAAGGTGTCTCTTTGGTTGAACTTAAAAAGATTTCCATTAGCATCAATTACCTCACAGATGGACTGCACTATTAATTGGTCTCCTGGTGCTGTGTGATTTGGACTGTCTCCTTGTGACATCACTAGGTTCCAACCCGCTTCTCTCTCCTCCAGGCTTCAGAGAGAGAGAGAGAGAGAGAGATCTTTCCAGGCAAGCACAATGCCCTCCATCAAGACGTTTGGATGTACAAATGTTTGAATTATGGCATGTAGGTCACTTCCACAAAGAGGACAACTATTTCTGGTAACATTTAAAATTTATTGCGATGAGTCAAGGCTACACAAGGTGAACCTTTCCCCTGACCATCATCTGCACAGCCCATTAACTCATTCATGGATTAAAAATGGGTCTTGGGAGAGTTAGTTGGCAGTTGGGCAAAATGCCCATGTATAATGTCACAGAAGAAAGTGTAGTTTCAACTTATACCGTATCTATCTAAACTCTCCAGGAATAATTCAGGTTTTATTATAAAATGCCAGTCCTGTGAGCAAGAAAATGGTAATGAAAAAATCCAGCGATGTATTAATTTTCATTACCATTAGCTAAATTTATTAATAGTCACAGTCTATGTGAAGAATGTTTAACTTTCCCTGGGTGGATTTATTATGTTCTTTTCTGAAAAACAAATACATTCATCTTAGATGCTCATTTTATCTTTCTCTTCCCATACTACATGCTTGATCAATCTTTACATCTATGAATTGCTTGAATTCTAAACCTTTTGGGACAAAGGGTCTTTCCTAAGCGTTCGTACCTCTTTGAATGTGTTGTGGTTTAGATCAAGAATGCCCCAAAGCCCTCAGGTGCTCACTGGTGGGGCTTTTGAAAGGTGAGTGAATCATGAGGCGATAGAGCTGACTTGCAGTTAGATGGGGCATGGCCAGCAGAGGTGGGCACTGGGGTGTGACGTGGCTCCTCCCTTCCCTTCTCTCTCCCCTCCTGGCCACCACGTTGTGAGGAGCTCTTCTTTGCTCAGACCCTTCTCCCATGCTGTTTCCCCCTTGGATCAGCTGACCTGTAATCTTGAGCCAAGCTAAACCTCTCCTTCCTTAAACTGTGAATGTTAGGTATTCTGCCCCAGACAATAAATTGACTAATACAGGAAGTGAGCCTGCAGAGAAGGAGGCACAGTGGGTGGCTGCATCCTGTCATTCCCCCTTACCTCTCTGTCCGTGAGTTTCTCAAGTCAGCCACATGCACTCTCCCTGTCTGCCTCCATGGTGTCCCTGAACAGCATTGTACTCTTTTACCTCCAGAATCATCTTCCATGACCAAAGAGTGAGGCACAGCCCATGGGGCTTCCAAGTCCACCTGTACAGCTTTTTAAAGCCTTCCAGACATCAGCAACTACTACTTCTTCCTTGTTTATAGAAAGACTTTTAAGGGTGACATCAACCATAATAAAATGATACTGCAAAGAGAAGAGGGATGGTTCATATCCATCTTAAGTTGTTCCTGTTTGGGAAGAAATTACCAGAAAAATGTTTTCATCTCTTAATCACAGACAAAGACAATGATTATAATAATTTCTCTTGTTATGCTCTGAGTTCTCATTAAAATGGTTAGAGTGAAGCTTTCCATTCCTCTCCAGGAGAGGGAAGAAGCAATGGCTGGGACCAGCTGTGGAGAAGTAGGCTAAGGAGTGTGGGTGAGGCCCAGCATGCACAAGCACAACCATGTGGAGAAATTGCACTATGAAGTTGCATCATCCAGGAGGCTGGGACAGGATGTGCCATTCAATTTGGGGACAATGTCCAGTTGAGAGCAATTCAATATTCAGGCTTGGCTTCTCTTTCTCATCTTTCCATGATTCATCCATATCTATAGCTACGATTCCAGGGTGATTGCCAATACCCTAATCCAGGTCTTCTCTGACATGATTCTCTCTTCTAATTGAGAGAAAACTTAGTTGTTGACTTAATTTTAAACCAAGCGAACAAGGACTGTTGCAGGTGCACTCTCAGTGTGGATTCCGTAACAGTCTGGGGAGCCAGGTGGCCAGAGTAAGAATGTGAGGCCCAGTGTGAGCCTGTTTTGTTGGGGTGCTTCCTGCATTTCTAGATCACACTCCTTGTTCCTTCAGTGGGTTTCTGCTTGCTCTTCTATCCCTCCCTACATAACTCTTTTTATTTTTCTTAGAGTGAAATTATTTAAAAATCCTACCCAGAACTCTCTACCTTCTCAGAAATAGTTTCTTTCACCCAGAAGTAGATATTTAGTAAATCTATGCCATGATACGTGGATCCAATTTGTGCTTAATTTTACCATTTGGTTCTTAACTGACATGCACATTAGGGTGATGAGAGAAACTTTGAAATATACGATTGTCTGGGTCAAACTCCAGAACAACAGAATCAGATTCTTTAGAGCTAGGTGAAGGCAGTATTTAGGAACAATGAAAACAAACAACAACGTTGTGTTCAGGATCAAGATAGTCAAATTATAATGTTAACAGGCCAAATGTTAATACCCATGTGACCCATTTAGCTTTGAACAGAGACAATCTAACCCACTGCTTCTTAATAAAGCAAAGCAAAACTCCAACCACAAAAAGTCCCCTTTACAGTATAGTTTATGACAGCCATTTGTGACAAGGCAGAACAGACACATACAGCACAAGCTATTGCTGCTCTTGGAGTAAACATAACATATAGTAAGGTTCTCCTGTGATAGACACAGTCTTTTGTTCATGCATGCAGGCCATCTAGACTTCCAAATCATGGGTTTGGGCATTAGAAATGTGTATTTGATTGTGGATACCTAGAACAAAGAGTCAGGGCAGAACTCAGGACCATGAAAAACAGGACATCCAAACATAGGAAGGAATAAAAGTGGATTATGTTTGAGTCAGGAATTTAGGGACATAGGATCTGAATATATACACCCGTGACTCAAGGTAGGAAGGAGAGGTAGAGCATGGTTATCAGTTAAGATCCTGATTCCACCTGAGATCCAGGCATAGCAGGTGAGGAACACAAACATAAGCAGTAGCTATAAAGCTCCCAGCAGGTAGGCAGCTGGTGTTGGATAAGCCAAGGACAACTACAGAAGAGCTGACTCCCTTCCAGCCATGGAAGGACAGGTGTTGAGACAGAATTTTTGGTATAACTATGTCCCAAATATTGCATGAACTCTGCTGTCAGGATTGAGGACCTCTAGAGATCGAAGGATCTGCTGAACTCATTTTCTCCTGAGGACAGTCCCTTCCTCCAGAGAGTAGCTTCCCCTTCTCCTGGGTCCCAAGTCCAGCTGGCTGTATCATCACCCCACTGCCTCCCACTGAATCAATTCCAATATTATAGGAATGTTTCTGTAGCAGATGGGCTTGAACACTTAGTTGTGGAAGTCTGGATCCAGTTTTCCAGCAAGAGGAAATGAAAAAGGGAGTTGAAATCAGACCTGGCTGCATATCTAAAATTTACTTAAGCAAATTTTTATAGTTCTTGGAGGAAAGACAGCTAATTTTTTGTTCTGAATTATCCATGTACAAATATGAAGTGATTACTCTAGATGATGTACTTTACATTTCTAATAATAGTTTGGCCCTGTATTCCTCAGATCTTTTCAAGCAAGAGAAATCGACAGAAATAACTGTTAACTCCCTGTTTAGCACAAAAATTGCCATTTAACCAAAGCTCTCAGGGGTTAAACTTTAGCCTTCTTCAGTTATTTATTAATTTATTGATTTATTGGTTGATGAGTAGGTACTGGGCATGGAACCCAAGGCCTCACGCATGCTATGCAAGCTCTCTGCTAGCTCATTTTCCTCGTTTTTATAATTTTGAATTTTGAGACAGGATCTTGCTAAGTTGCCCAGGATGGCCTTAAATTTATGATCCTCCTGCTCCAGCCTCCCAAGTAGCTGGGATTACAGGCATGTACCACTGTGCCTGGCTTTCTTCAGTTATTTGTGAGTAAATCCTGGACCCTTGGACAAATAATGGTACAGGGAACACCAGAAGGTACAAAGTGCCATAAATGAAGAAAGCATTTACAGCCTCACAGGGTCATGGCAACAGGACTCAGCAGTCCCACTGAGTAGATGGGAACCTATTCAATCAATAAAATAGACCAGTTCTCTGCACACAGCAAAAAGAGTACCAGGATAAAATAATTAAAGGTCATGCTATTTTTCTTAAAGGGGTGCTTTATCTTACTTTTCCGGAAAGAAATATAGGAAAGGTGACAAAATAATACCAGGTGATAGAGTTTTTGTTGTATGAGAAAGCAGATAATAGTAGTAGGGGTGAAAGATGATTTAATTGGAAAAATCGCTATCATGATACCACTCAGGGACAGGATTGTTAAGTGGTATTGAGGCTAATTCTGGTGATCAGGGTTTGCAGGGGAGTGGATTGACTGCAGGACACATAATTTATAGGATTATTTTATAATATTCACCCAAAAAGTCAAATGCAGAGGAGGGCAAGAGGTCTAGCCACACTCTAGAGACCCAAAGAATCCAGCTGAGGGCCTGGATTCCACGACAGTGTCCTGCACACATCCAGCTGAAGGCCTAGGGCCTAAGGTAGTGTCCTCCACAAGTGCAGCCAGTGGCCTGGAGCCCACAGCCATGTCTCATGCTTGTTCAGACTGAGGATCAACACCCGGAAGGCCCAAAGGCGAGTGGTGGAAGCCAGAAAGCCTGCACCAGTGCGGGGAAGGATTTGGGCCACCAGGCTGAGGGACCTAAATTGGAGACAGGAAGTGATGCTCACGGTGAAGATCAGAGCTCCCCTGACAGAACAGCAGCCGTTCCCAGGGACAGCAAGGCCCCAAGCTCCTCCTTCAATAAGAACAGCCCAGTTCACATCAGGAAACCATCCACAGCAAGCTTCTCCTAGAAAATCAACAGCCCACAGTCTTCCCCTCCAGGTCTCTTTTTATGCCATTGGCAGTAATCCTCAGGTGGGTCTTTCATGCCTAGACCACACTGTTCAGTTCAGCTGGGCGTTACAAGTTGACCATTAGTTAATCCACCACATTATTTATATCATTCATGGGGAGCCAGGTATTTGCATGCAACTAAAGTAATCGGACATGGCCTACCTGCAAGGGATGAGGGAAATGTTACTGCACACAGAGGGGCAGACTGGCACCATCCCAATTCAGCTGGTGTCTCCTGTCACCAGCTGTTGGTCAGCCAGATGTCCAAGCCCCTGATGTGCTGCAAATATCAAGTATGTGACATTGCAGAAGATGAACTCTGAAACGATCGAGCTTTCAGATCTATCTGCCTATTTGTAGAAACTAAAGAGCTGGAGGGTTAAACTGAGAAAGACCGCACAGAAGTAACCACACAAATAAAAGAGGGTGAGAGTTTTCCCCAGAGAAGTTAGCCTCTGAGTTGTTTCTCAGTAAGTTGGTATCATGGATCAAGGAAGGTGACAGGAAATAAACCATGCTGCTTGAAAAGAGGTACAAGGGCCATTGCCACCAGACTCAATGCGTGGCCATGGATTTGGGTCCAGATTTAGCCAGAACAACTCTGGAAGATACTTAACAGACAGTTGAGGAATTTTGTTATTGCATAGGGGATTTTTTACATAAAAATTGTATATTATTTGCTTTAAAATATAACTGGTACCATCTCCTCTTGGTAAGGACATGTGTCTCTCTGTAGAGAAAGGAGCTGTGGGTGTGTCCCCCAGGGTGGACAATGTCTTCTCTGGTTGGTAGCAGAATGCATTTCACTTTTGTTTATTGTTCTAATCTCTATTTTCCAACTTTACATAGTCATCATGCAGCTTTTGAAATGAATAAAACATGTTCAATTGAGTAAAATAAGCATTCTTAATAAAGATACATGTCCAAGTCCTTTAAAAAGTATTAAATTTTGCTTTCCAGAACTTTGGCTTCTGTTTTGAGTGCATTCTCCTCAGAATTTCTGAGTGGCTCAGAAAACATGTTTTTCTTCCTTTAGATTTCACAAAGTTATCCAACCTAACCTAGAAGAAATCCTTTCCAAATCCCTTGAGAAAACTTCTTTTTCACTGAACTTTGATCCCACCAGAAGCAATATTTGTAAAGAAAAATCTGTTGCTTCTCTACAAATTCAGTCTGATGTTAGATCAAAGGAATTCAGATAAACAGTGGGGCGGTAGATTTCAAGTTCAAGATAAATTTCTAATTTAAACTTCTAAAGAAGTTTTTGAAGCTGTTACATAACTATAACAAAAACTGCAGGAAACAGAATGAAGGACAACTTTAATGGTAAGAGCAGTAACATTTACAAATGTATACAAAACTTTAGTGACCTTTATTATCATGTTTAGCAATGACTGGAAACTGAGGCAGTAAAAATGGAATATGTTGGATGGATTATTACTGGATGAATTACAAATGCATGAATTATCATTTTAAGATTTATATTAAAAATTTCAGAAGTACTTACTCTAGTGCCTGTGTAGTCAATAGCTTTATTTTCCCAACAGTACCTAGAACAAGGCATTTCAAGGAGGATATTCTCAAATATCTTGAATTTCCTTAGATTGGACAAAGAGAATTTCCCATACTGGATATTAAAGCTACTTCTACTCAATTGTTTGAAAAGAAAATAAAAAATGCAGAAAACTGATCACAACTACGTTACTATTTGTATGGCTTTACTCATAGTATTAATTATTTTGGTTGCATGTAGATAGCAGTTAAATGTAATCTTTCAGGTGACGAAATCTTGTAATATAAATTATTATTGTAAGTGGTAAGTCTACAATATTTTATACAAAACTCAGAGCCAGATATATTTTGAAATTAGAGCATTTTTGACTTAGGTATTATGGTACATAGCACCCCAGCAATGTCCAAGAGAATAGCACATTATCAACACATTGATATTTCTGCAGTGTAATAGATCAGTACCTATGTTGGAATAATTAAGCCCCACAAATAGCTTTCCACTGAATCACATTTGCCTGGCTGATAACTTTTGATGCCTAATTTAAAATCAGTGTTGGGTGCCCAGAGCTCAAGGATTTCAGAATTGCAAGTAAGCACTAGCACTGTGACTAGAGTCAGTCAATAATCTGTTAAAGATAGAGAGGGGAGAGCAGAGGGGAAGGGATGTGAGAAGAATCTCAGTTGAGATGTATTCCGTACATGTACCAACTCCCTACGATGAACGTGATCATTATATACTGCTGACATGCACTAAAAAAAAGTCTGTTAGGAGATAATTTCTAATCCTTTCCTTTTAGCTGAAACATACAGAATCATTTTAGTGCTCAAAATTGCTTTAGGATGTGTTTTAATAATAAAAAATATTTTTGGTCTGAATGTGGTGGCACACAGGAGGCTGAAGCAGGAAAGCAGCCATGAGTTCAAGGCCAGCCCGTTACATAGTGAGTTCAAGGCCAGCCTGGATTACATAGTAAGATCTTGTTTCAAACAAAACAAAACAAAAACAGAAAAAAAAATGAATAAATAGATAAAAGATTTCTTTTGCACTTGATTTTGTGTACTAGTCCTTGAGAAATTCAGAGAGGACATGGTCATAAGAGTCCTGACCACAGGATGCAGGGGGCACAGAGGATGCAGGGGGCACAGAGAATGCTGGCAGCAGTCACGCATGCCGCATGCTTCCACCATAGACCTGACCCCGCTCTGGCTGGATGGATTCACCCTTGGCACATTCTCCAGTAAATGCACAATTTATGCCATTATTAGACTAAAATAATGTACTCCCTGAGACAACGAATGGTTTCTAGTGTCTTTGAAGAATGAAGTAGCATTCAGGGAATGTAACTTATGGATGGTTGTGTTCTAGGTAAATATAATGGACATTTTATTGGCTATTGAGATCTATGTTGCGTGTGAAAGCTTTGACATATCAGACAAATTGATTCACTCACGGAAACCCAAGTCATATAAACATTTACCACTTTTAAAGAGAGTTAAAAGCAATATCATGTAACTCCCTAATGCTGGAAATATAGAAAGAATTCCTTTCTCAGTGTGGTTGGTGGTTAGGGTTAAGGTTATATTGTATTTCATAAACTCAGCTTTTCCCTGTACACTGGACAAAAGATCCAAGTGGAAGGTAGGACTCAAAATGAAAGTAGAGCTCAGACAAAGAAGCCTATTGAGTACAAGGAAATAGACACCTCTCCCCCAGGGAGCAGTCAGAGAGAGAGGCCGCTTTCTCCGCTTCCAAACCACCCATTGGTGGACAAGTGCTTGAGTAGGAAGGAAGATAAAGAGCTGACATGGGGACCACAGGATCTTCCAGCCTAGGGGGGCTCAGAGTGCAGTGGTGCTCCTGGGGAGACATCTGTGTCTCTGCAGAGAGGAGGCCTGGGAGCTGGGGTGGGGAGCGCGATGCCTCTCCGGCACCAGGCTGCTGACCGAGCCTGTTTAATCCAGAAGTCAGAGAAGAGGCTGCCTTCAAACATGAAGCACGTGCCTTTTAGTCAAATGTCCTTTGCACTTGATTCCTCAGGAATCTTAGGCGTAAAAACAATCTTTACATTTTATGAGGGATCCTATTAGACATAGACATTACTTGGTGAAGAGAGAACAAATCAGAGAATTCTTCAAGGACCTCAGAGAGTGAAAGGAATTGGATGGTTAAGCACAATTAATGATTTAAACTGAAGAAAATAAGGTTTGGAAATCCCATTTTTTTCAGTACCAGGAATCAAACTCAGGACCTTGCACTTCCCAGGCAGGCCCAGTGCCACTGGGCTACATCCCAGGCCTAGAAATCCGTTTTCTGCCCACCCACAGCCCACCACAACTTAATCCCTGAAAACTGATGGTGACCAAGGCCACGAGACAGTGTACAGGCGGCCATGGGGCTTCCTGGGCTGCAATGCTGCCACGTTGGGCCATACAAGGGTTTGTGTGTAGATGCGGACTGTCTGGTTGCATTTATGTTTCAATTATCTTTTAGAGATTTGAGAAATACTAACAGAGCATACCAACGCACCACATTCAATGTAATAGGACTTATAAAGGAGTTTTAAATGTTGACTCATCCCTCCAAGGAGCTCAGTATTACACAACTGAAAACAAACAAACAAACCTCAACAGGAAAGGTAAAGAATCAGCAATTCAAGACCCATCTCAAGGTGTTAAATCCCCAAACACGCGAGCTAGGTAATGAGGGAAGGGTAGGCTGGTGAAGGAAAAGGGTGGCTGGTCTTCCATGAGTTTCTGGGCCCACAGGGGTCTCTCCAGCGCAGAGCGTTGGGAAGGTCATGGAACCAGCCCTGCTGGTTCAGAACTGGAGTTGTTTTCACGCTCTGGTTTGAATCCCTTTGCTGTATTTAGCTGATGGCACAACACACAGACCTGCAAAAGCAGGAGGCAGGACTGAGTGACATTTCTTAGGACTTCCAAAGACAGTGCCCCAGCAAAGGGTGCTCACTAGGACAACTGCATCCATTCATACGGTTTCCTCAATAGCACACACAGACCTAAAATGTGGCTTTTATTTTTGGGAGAAAAGCGTATTTTTCAGGAGAATTTCCCAAGTATTAAGCTGCTACTGTCACACTTGACATAGTTGTGTAGCGGCTACAGCTCCAGATGTACACAACAACAGCACTGGATGTTGGCAGTGGCTGCTGGGAGTCTGACGTTTGCTGAACAGTTACATCTCTCACAATCTGGGCAAATGTAACTGCCACATCTGCAACTGTGAGTGTGCCCACCAATTCCAAGGGGAGAATTCGGAATGACAGAGACCTGTGTTGCCTTTGAAGTGAAAGCTCTGCTACTGTTATGCTACGTGAACACTACAGTGGAGTCTCATCAGGTGGCTGCACATTGTAACATAGAGTGTGGTTTCCTTCACTGTTTATTCTTCCCACAGCATAGACCCAACTGTTGGGAACTTAGCAAAAAAAAAAAAAAATACCATTTCTTTAGACACATGAAAGGATACAGAGATTTGAATGACATTGGTTTACGTGGTTTCAGAGGTCTAGTCTAAGATTCCTACTAATTAACTGATCACAAATACAGAGCATCTGGTCATTAAAAGACTTTTGTTACTAGTTCTGGGCCCGGGATGTATTTCAACAATAGAGTGCTTGCTTAGTATGTGCAAGGTCCTGAGCTCCATCTCCAGACCCACAAACAGTTCTGTATTCTGGGTTTCTTTGTGGCACCGAACATATCCCTCCACCTCGTTCTCTCCAAACTCCCTCAATTCTTATTATGAACCCCATTCTGGAAGACTTCTTACCTTCCATAGACAACTTACACCTGTTAATAACAAGAACAAAAATAAAGACCAAAGCCAGAGTCCCCAGATCACAGCTCCCTCTTCAACATGAAGACTTTCCCCTCCGCTCACCTAGGGCAGAGCCAATGGTGCAGGTCCACACTCTCACCAAGGCCATGTCCCACTTGAAATAATCACTGGGAAATTTTCTTGTAAATGGAGATTTTCAAGACCCACATCTACAGCTGTGAGAGAATCTCTAGGCTCCTGACGCAGATGTGGGTCAGAAAGGCCAAGAGTAAAGAACATAAATGAGAGGAACAAAGCTCTTGCTTCAGGAGTAATTCTTGAGAAAAGTTCAGCTTCAACTCCCCCAGCTATGAATGGAGCTGCTCTCCTTTCACCCCTAGCTCTGGGGTGCTCAGCTGCTGGGTCCCTGAATTGTTGGCAGGATAATCTCAGTTTCTATCTCCCTTTAAAATATTCTTTTTAATTCTTCAGGAAATGCAGTATTCTCCACAGAATTCACCTTAGATATTTTTTGTAAGTGGAATCTTCCGAGCAACCCTGGAAATCCATGGGTGAACTGAAACCTTTAGCATTGCACTGATTTCTGTCCAAAACATTCTGAGATATCTAATGTTTGGATGTACAGTGTGCAATGTTTTTTAGATCCCTGTTCCGTAATTAGCTAACTACAATAGAGTAAATACAATGGAATAAGTTTTTAGGAAGGAAGAGTAAGAGTGAAGTATTTTTTTCTGTTGTTTATAGGATGGCCAACAGCCACGGGAACACTTCCATTTTAACACCCTTACCCATTTTCACAAAGAACCCTTCTGGCTCATGCACAACCTGTCTATTTAAAGACTCCCTATGAGACTGCTCGTTGTCCCTAAAGCCTACAATTTCAGTTTTTTCACCTAGAAAGTATATTGTAGTTTAAACATCAATATTTCCCTTCTTTCCTATTAAGTAAGAAGCGATAACCTCAGAACAGGTGAGGCAGCAGGCACCAGCAAGGAGGCAGAGGAGCAAGAAGCAGAAAACTAACCCAGATAGACGGGAAGCAGCGATGACTTCATCGCTTACTATTGCAAAGTGGTCTGAGAGCCTTGTGTGTTTCCGATGAAATAATCAAAGTGTGAGAGTTACAATCATGCTGTTTCTCTCCCAGTACTGATGAAGGTGTGATAGGGAACTGGGGAAGACTTACCTGAGACATGTGGACCCTGAACAAGACTTTGAAGCCCCAGAACATGGTCTTTAGAGGTGGTCCCCATCCGATGAAAGGGTGATGTATGTGGAACCCTGAGCTTTTCCATTCAAGTGACAAAAATGTGTAAAACTGTCCAAACAGACATTTCTGAACAACACAGATAGCCAAGGGGCTGGAGATGTAGCTCAGTGGCACAGTGCCTGCCTGGCAAGCACGAAACAAGGCCCTGAGTTTGATTCCCAGTACCGAAAAAACCCAACCAATACATATATTCAAAAGCTCGGTTATTGTTAGCCATCAGGGAAATGAAAACTGATAGCAAGATACCATCTCAGTCCAGTTAGAATGGTTATTACTAAAAAATAACTAACAAATGCTGTCAAAGATATGGAGAAAAGGGAACTCTACACATTGTCTGTGGGAATATGAAGTAGCATAACCATTATGGAGAATAGTGTGGAAGTTCCTCAAAAACTTAAAAATAGATTTACTGTGAGATCCAGATATCCTCCTTTGAGTTAGATCCAAAGGAAATGAAATCAGTGTACAAAGGGACAGCACTGTTGTCATCTGGATGACACTCCAAAGCCTCATGGGCTGGTAGGTGGGTCTTTTGGAGTGACTGGATCATGGGCATGTGATACTGGATTAGTCCACCGATTGGTTCAACATGGTTCTGGGTGTGGATGGTGGACTTTCTGGAGAGGGAAGACCCATTCTAGTTGTGGGTGACACCAATCAATAGGCTTGTAGCCTAGATGAAATGAAAAGGGAAAGAAGAAATACTCACTGCTTCCTGCCTGCCATGCCGTGGACTGTTTCCCCTCTGCCCTGCCACCTTGGACTGAAGCCTCTACAAACTGTGAGTTACAATAAACCTCTCTTCCTTTAAATTGTAGGTGTTGGGTACAAGAAAGCAACTAAGACAATTGCTGACAATTGCTGAGCTATGGAATCAGTCTAGATGCCCATCAACGGATGAATATGCAATGGAGTATACTGTAGTCACAAAGAAGAATTAAATGCTGTCATTATCAGCAAACTGAATGGAACTGGAAAACATAGTCTTAAGTGAAACAAGCCAGACACACAAAGACAAGCACTGCATGTTATCTCTCATACATGGAAGCTAAAAAAGGTCGACCTGACTATAGAATAATGCTTACTAGAAGTTGGGAGTGGGGAGAAGAAGGTGGCTAAAGGGACACTGCGTTTGACCAGTGCATGGTCTACGCATGAGTAGAGCTATCACAATGAAGCCTATCAATACATACAATTAATACATATAAATAAAAAAATAAAACTATATTGTTAATAGTGTTGGCCCACTGGCTGGTTGCCAAGGCAAAGGCAGCTCATGGTCAGGAAGCTCATGGTCAGGAAGCTCATGGTCAGGAAGCTGTGCAGAATGAATCTTAGACTGCTAGTCACAGGGATCCAGTGACCAAGGGAGAATATTTTCAATCTAGGACTGGGGAGTGCCAGGAAAGAACTTGCCCTTCAATGATCAAGATGACTAACTCTGGCCCTGACTGGGATGTGGAGATATCAGGAGAACAGAAGCAGGAACTGTGCTCTAACAATGTCTCATAAGGTAGCTATTTGGAACATGGGATATATTTCCTTAAGCACAAAGGGTTGTCATGGTGATCACATTTGTGAGCTCTGTGTGTGTGTGTGTGTGAGAGAGAGAGAGAGAGAGAGAGAGAAAGAGAGAGAGAGAGTAGCATTATTCCTATGGTGCTGCCAACCACCCTTCACCAACAGGTGCCCTGGTACATGGGAGGTATGCGGTGTTGCTCTTTCTTTCTCCAAAACCAGAGGTGGGCCTGTGGACTGTCCCTTGTGGAAACATGCTACTTCCCTAGTAAACAGATACTGACATGAATTTAGACATCATCATGTATTATGCACACTTGTGAGTATTTTGCATCAACTGTTAAATTTTTTTAAGTTACACCTCTGTGAGTCGGGGACTGACTTGGTTTAGGAGGCTGTAAGAAGATATAGTAGCCTGGGTGACTCACAAGCAACACGAATTCCGTTCTCACAGTTGTGGAAGTTTAGAGATCTGAGCTGCAGACTCGGGGTTCTCTCAAGAATCCGTCCCGACTCTTTCCATCTAAAGCACAGTCTAGAATCATCCCAGCCACTGATGCTCCACATTGAGAGATGAGATGCCCACGCATGTTCCAAGAGGAAAATAAAGGAAAAGGAAGCTAAATGCTTGTACCTCCCTACCTTATCATGGTCTTAATTGAGGCACCATGCTTATAATGCTACTCAAAACATGAAAATAAGTCCGGAGCCATGAGGTCCGGGAGCAGTTGTGGGAGACGGCAGGACCAGTGGAAGGCCCGGGCCAGCGTGCTGACTCATTCCGTGGTTAAGAGGGAGCGGAGTCACCCTCAGTGCGCCCTTCATGTTCCCAAAGTGTGCTCTCTGAACCCTGTTCTGTCTTGCCCAGCCAGCGCTCGACACCGTTATCTTCGATACTCAAAGGAGACCTCATTCTTCCACCCACCTAGGGTAGAAATCTCGGTGTGATCTCTGACTCTTCTCTTAGGCTCGCTACATCTAATCCACCCGGAAACGCTGCCACGTCTACCCTGAGAAACCACCACCCGCAGTCTAACCGTGGTGGTTCCAGCTGCCATCGCCTTTGAGTTATATTCTGGAGTGAATCCCCCTCTTCCGCACTTCAGCCCACTCTCAAAAAGGCCGAGAGCCCTTGCTGAAATGAAAACCAAGTGAGTCCACTCCCTGTCCAGACCTTGCTGCAGTGGGCGGGCCAAGTTGCGTCCGCTGCAGATACAAGCCAGGCCTGAGATCCTGGGGCGTGACACACAAAGTTCACCTCATCACTCCAGTGTAGCTTTCGCTCTGTGATGCAGGGGCAGCTCTGGCAGAGTCCTTTCTAAAGGTGACTCAAATTTGCAGCTCGCTTTTCTCCCGCAGCCCTGTCCTCTGGAACACTCAGCTTCTAGGGAGCTGTGGCAGTGGAAAAGAGAACGCGAGGGACTCCAGCACACTCTGCTTAGCTTTGCTCCAGCTGTGGCGTCTGCCTGTTCCACTCTCTCCTCCCGGAAGGGACTGGCCTCAGACCCACCTTCTCAGGGGCTGGGAAGGTGGGTAAATACATGCTCTTACGTCAGCATTACACTCTCTCCTGCACCTCCAGTAGCTTCCTGTCTCCTTCAGTGCCAGGCATGGAGCTCGCCCGGGGCACGTGGATCTCAGCTCAGGGTCTCCGCAGTGGCTGTTTGCCTGCTTCCCTGGCTTCCTGGCCATCTTCCCGCAGCTCCCATGTATTTATTTCCTTGACAACCGCTCCACTCTCCAGCCCTCCCTGTGATGGTCATATTGGAATTTTTACTGAGGTAATTGTAGATCCACATGCAGTTGTGAAAAATAATACAGACAGACCCTATTTATTCAGCTTTCCCCAGTAGTAACGTCTCCAGAAGAACAGGACCAGACCCAGGGTATCTGTGCTGTTTGTGTGTCACGTACCAGTCACGTTCACATTTCCCCTGCTTCACCGACAGTCACCTGTGTCTCTCTATGTGTTTATTTCCGTACAGTGTTATCATTTGTGGAAGTTCACGTCTCCACCACTAGTTGAGATACAGAGCTCTTCTTAATTCAATTACTTTTTAGCTGGTACCTAAAAATAAACATGATGCCTATGAATGGGCCGCACCAGCTGCAATGCGCACACCTGTTATTCATGAGTACAGGACATTTTCGTCCCCACCAGGGTCCCTTCTTGGCCCTTCACCCCCCGCCCATCTCGGCCCTCCCTCCTGTCCTATTCCTGATGATCTCAAATCTGTTTTGCATTTCTACCCTGTGCCACTTCAGGAACGTTATATAAAAAGGAATCACACAGCACATCACCACTGCAAGCCTAGGCCTGTGTGCTCTCCATGTTTCTTAAAGATAAATGGCAACATTTAGGGTTCCAAGGATGGAAGATGAGAGGGATACTTCTGATCTTCCTTGGGCTTCTATCACCACCACCCACAGAACGTCAGCCTAGGACTCAGGCTGTAAAGCATCCTGGCCATGCCTGGGCAGGGCTTGGGGCTGTGTGGGTCCCCAGCAGCTCTGGACCACAGGCATCCCCTGCTCCTCTCTGTCTTCCATCTGACCGGCCCCTCCCTTACCAGGGAGTCCTTTTATTATGTTAAGCTGGGATGTAGTGGCTGGAATTAGAAAGGAAAATACCAGCTGCTTTTGTCCTGCAGGAAGCACTAATCAGCCAGCAGCCTCCTGCTCCCCAGCAACAGGGAACGTGTGCAGACTGAGAAGAGCCCAGGCCCCGCACCCCACTGCGGTGCAGACCTCAGCACCTGCCCTGCTGAGCCAGGATGTATTTTTAGAACCTGGAATTTCCCCCTGGCCCTTAGCTTGCATTTGATGGCTTCATTACACATCTCTTTTTGCAACAGCTTCTCACAGGTCCTTGATTTCCAGCCAACCTCTTCTGCACAAAACAGCCAAATTCTTTTCCCTAAAACACAGCTCTACTCATATAATTTCCTTACCCCACATTTCTCAGTAAGAGCCCAGTGCTGCAGGTGAGTTACAGACCAAACCTCCTGCCTGGCCCTGAAAGCCCCAAAGGCTTTCTGTGAAGGGCCCTGAGCCCAGGTTTCCAGCCCCCGTGGGTCCTGAGGTCTGGAGCTGTCTCAGCTGGAAATGTCTCAGGTGACTGCCAGCACTCTCACCTCCAGATACTCCCACAAGCACCCTGGAGTTCTAGAGATAGCGACGACCCACAGGGCAGCTCCTTGCTGGTGTTTGTGTGTGGCTCAAATTCATCTGCTGATGTCTGAACCCCTGAGGTGAGGGTGTTACAGGACATGGGTCTTGCTTGATTCTAGTCTCACTCGACATGGAGGCTCTTTATCTCCTGAACAAGATCGAATGGTTTGCACAGGTGTTTTGGGAAGGCAGAGATGTATAAAGGGAAGTACACGCTGCAGACTGCAGAGGTATGAGGGTAAGTGCATTTGGTGAGTGCACGTAGGCAGAGTTCAGCTTGGCAGCCATCAGGAATGAAAGGCCCTGGAGAACAGAGAGCAGAGAGAGATGGCAACTGGCTGGAGCTCCAGGGTTGGCTTTTCTTTCATTTTCATACAATCTGGGGAGCGGTCAGGTACTCTGTTCTGGAAGGTGTGGTTTTATTACTCTAGGTGCTGCCTGCTTGGAAATCCCCCGAGTGAACTTGCATCTCCATCCTGAACAGCCAGGGCTGCTCTGGGTCACACTCACTCTGAGTTTCCCATAGGCCTACTCCACCCTGTGACGCACACTTGCCTGTAATAAGCCTGTCTTTCACGTTACCTCTGCAGGTCCTGCTCCATCCTTGGTTTGGGATACAAAGGACCTGGATATCTGGTGGGCGAGACATGGACTGTCCAGTAACAGCTGGGTTAAGAAACGCGAGGTGATCAAGTTCTGAGGACAGAATCTTCGTGAAGGGACTCATCCCTTTTAAAGAGGACAGAGCGAGCAGCCTTGAGCCTTTCACCACATGAGGACACAGAGAGAAGGTGTAGCCTGCGACCCAGGAAAGAGGCCTCACCAGGCACAGAGCTGCCTGGCAGCTTCCCAGCCCCAGCACTGAGGGCAGGGCCCAGCACATCAGGACACATGCGGGTGAAGCAAGGGTCCTTAACCAGAACGGGGGAAGTGCACCCACCGACACGGCGCTGTGAGAGCCCATTGTGGGACTCCAGGGCTCCACCAGGAGGAGGGCTTCTCAGGAGCCAGCTCCAGCACAGGCAGGAAGTCCCTCAGGTCCAGGGGCCCTGGCGGGGTGAGTCTTCCAGTGAGCGAGTGGCACCTTCCTATGGCCCTGTCCATTCCCATCGCCACGGTTGCTTTTGCCTTCACACCTGAGTCGCACACTGCCCCCTTCACTTCCACCTTGCCGGTGAGCCCTAGGGCCCTGCCTCCCGTGTCTCACACTCACATCCTGCCTGGGAGCGGCGCACAACGTTCAGGGTGATGGTCTCCTACCAGATGATCCACATCCCAGCTCCCCCACCTGGCCCAGCCTCCGCCTTCTCCCTGCCCACAAGGCCCCTGGCAGGGCTTCTCCACGTGCAGACACAGTGAAGGGCTATGTAAACTGAAGTCTCCTCTAGAGCCGACATACAGTGGGGAGGGTGGCGACCACCGTGTTGCGCACAATTCAGAAAAGGAGATGCTCCGTACAGGTTTACACTCTCAACGCTTAGAGACTAGAACTTGGGGACCAGAGGGAGGGAGACGGAGACAGGGACAGAGATGGAGGCAGGGAAGGAGGCCTGGAGCTTTGATCTTCTTGGCCTCCAGCTTGGAGGGTTTCTCTGGACCATTACTCTCTGCCTCGGAGCCAGGCAGAGTTCTCGGAAAGTTTGGGTTTGGAGACACTGGAAACCTCAGAGGCAGGAAGAGGAGCTGGTGGCTGTGGTAGCAGAGGCTGGGGAGTGGGCAGTGAATCACAGCTGAAGAGGTTCTCAGGTTAGGGATCTTCAAGAACCCACAAAAGGTCCCAGAAGTTAAGCCAGCTTCCGCCACCTGCAGGCCCGGGGCCGAGTGCCCTCCGAGCAGGTCCCCTCTGCTGACCTCTTCTTGTGCATCAGCTGGCCCAGACCAGCTCCCCCACTTCGCTGCCTCCTCTACACCAAAAGACACATGCTTACAAAGCCTCAGTGGGGACTCAGCATTAAACAAAAGAGACCAATCAGCAAAAATAAAAGGAAAGGTGAATGGAAATGTGTGCAGCTCCCTAATCTCCCCACAGTGGCTGGTCACCCGCCCCTGGAGGCCCAGGTGAGGGGTGGGCAGGGCCTTGGCTGGCTGCAGCTCCAGGTGAACAGTGGGGTTTTGCTGATGTCGGTCAGGCAGGCACCAGAGTCCTGACAGATGAGCCAGGGCTGAGCCGCCCTCCCTGGATCCTGCAGGAGTCAGCGACCAGGCAGCAGACCAGAAGAGGCTGCCCCCACTGGACAGCTGGGGAGACTCTGGCCCCTGCTTCCCCCATCAGCACTCTCTTTCACCTACAGGGGTGAATAATCCAAGGAGTAGCACGGCCAGGATGCCCATCCCTGTTCTGCTCACTGGCACACACGGCACAGTGTAAGGCTCCATGAAGCTTTATAGCATGAATAAGTGATGCCTAGCTCTCATGTTAAGTGTAGCTAAACGAACGTGCAGAATCCTCTCCTAGTGCTAATTGGTGGCATTATTTTAAACAAATAAATAACTAGGGCTAGAGATTTAGTTCAGCAATAAAGTGCATACTTAGTGTGTTAGTTAACTTTTCTCTCATTGCTGAGACAAAATGTCCAACACCCAAAGTTAGAGGGGAAGGGGTTTATTTGGCTTAGAGTTTGTAGAGGTTCCAGTCCATAGCTGGCTGGCTCTGAGGCAGGGATGGCAAACAGGCCTCACAGAGGAGAAACAGCATGGCACGCACAGGCTTAACAGCGTCTCCTGCCTCTTTTATCTTATTCAGATTTAGGGCGGGTAGCATTCACACCCTTAATCCTAATGCCCTTGAGCCTAGCACTGCCCCGTGAATCAATCCCAGCCTCACACACTCTAGATCCAGGCTATGACCACATGAGGCTTTGGGGAGACATCCAGAGCCAAACCATAAAACTTAGCAAACCTGAGACCATGGGTTTGATCCCCAGCACTGCAAAAAAGTGAAAAACAAGCAACAATTTTAGTATATTTCTGAGCCTAATCTACCCTTTTATGAGAAGTACATTAGATTAAGTCCTTTGTGTCCCCTCTGCCAAAATCTTACTCCAATTTTTTACAAGCATTACTTTGCAGTTGACAATATGGTCCCTGAAGAATTCGCTAACCATTCCTCATCAAGTATATTAAGCGGTGCCTTTCAAGCTCTGATATAAAAATCCCTTGGGGGTCTTGTTAAAATGCAGGCTCTGAGTCAGGTCAGGTACAGCCCCCGACTGCACAAACGGGGAGCTCCTGAGGGCCGAAGCTGCTCCTGAGGACCTCACTGCAGGAAGCCCAGCGCGGAACTCTGTAGCGTGTTCTCTCTGGGGAAAATCGCGGGTGACAGGACCGCTATCCCAAGGGAGGAGGGCGACCTCTGGAGGAGAACGAAGGGCAGCGGTGGGATGTTGTGCACTCATAACTGATGTCTTGAAGTCCTTACCCTCAGTACCCTTGAATGTGGCCTTGTTTGGAAACAGTCGTTGCCATGTAGTTCTCTAAAGTAAGGAGAAGACACAGAGTGCGGTGGGCCTGACCCCGTGTGACTGGGCGAGCCCAGTCCAATGTGCTTACAGAAAGGGAGGCTGAGAGACAGACAGACATCGTGCGCTGGGCCTCTCCCCACGGTCTAGTCCTTCAAAGCCCTTCGCCGGCTGACAGAGGAAGTCAGAATCCACGCGCGACGAGACCTGCGCATGCGTGGTTGGCTTAAGTAGCTGTAGTCCGCAGATGACCTCTAGAAGTTGAAAATAGCCACTGACTGGCTGCCCCCAGGAATGGAAGGACTCCAGTCCGCAACCGTGAGGAACCGATTCTGCCACAACTTGAATGTATTTAGAAGCAGATTCCAGGTCAGGGCCAAGCCCAGCCTAGACTTGGCCTAGGCTTGTGAGATCCAGAACGGCGAGCAGCAGAGGAGCCTGCGTGAGCGTGTTACCCCCAGAGCTGTGCTGTCCTGAGAGCGAGTAGCTTCCAGTCGCCAAGCTGGTAGCCATGGCCCACAGCACCGACACTTGTGCACTGTCCCCGCCCCTGGCAGGCCTTCCCACTGACTCAGAAGCCCGCGGCTGCTGCAAGCCGAAGTTTGCTGCGGCTTTTCTATCTCTGTGGGGGAAAACTGCCACCTGGCTAGATGCCCACCATGCTGCCTGTAGTAGGGTCTGCTATTTAGTAGAAAATAAGCAAGGCCCTGAGAATGTCTATAATTTTAAATGAGCTTTGCTGCAGTCCTATTAAATGACTTTTAGATGTGAAAATAAATTTGAGTACAAGAAAAACTAAAACTGAGGAGAACTACCTTCCTGCTGCTAAAATCAAAGCCCATCTGCTGATTTTTATGCGGCTGAATGTACTTGTGCATAAAGTAAGATTTTTCCTGCACTGGAAGGACACCAGTGAGAGCTCCAACTACTTCCGTCCCCTCCCGCGGTGATCTGTGACAGCATTCCACCCTTGCCCAAAGTGCTGCCCTGAGTCTTTGGTCATCACAGCTGCTGTACAAAGTGCCATCGGCTGCATGGCCTGTCAACAACAGGGATGTATTCCTCACAGTTGTGAAAGCTGCAAAGTCCACGCTCACGGCACTGGCAGGTTTGGTGTCTGGCAAAGCCTGCTTTCTGATTCACTGTTGCACCTTCTTGCTGTGTCCTCTCTTGGCAGAAGGGGAGGGGTTCTCTGGGGCTCTTGGAGTGAGGGCACTGATCTCATCCCTGGGGCTCTACCCTCAGGGCCCAGTTATATTCCAAAGGGCCCGTCTCCTAGTGCCCTGGCTTTGGGGATTAAGTTTCAATACACGAGGGCTCCACCCCCCCAAGTTTACCTCCTGTATGTCCTACCCCTCTTTTCTAAATCAACATGCAACAATTATACATGTTCATAGGCTGCCATGGGGTATTTCAATGCATGTATATGTTGTACAATGTTCAATTCATGGTAAGAATATCAATGCCTAAAAAATAAAATGAATATCAATGCCTAGAGTATTTTATCATTTATTTATGATGAAAACATTTAAAATCCATTTTCCAGTTTGTTTTTTAATTCATAGCACACCATTGTTTTCACTGTGCAATAGATACTGTAACTTACCTCTATTATCACTAGGTCATTCACTTTTAAAACTAGGGCAATACTATTATTCATTTAACTAGTGCTTACTACGCAACTGTCTATCTACCATTTTACCTATGTAAATATCATAAGAGTAACGTGAATTTGCTTTGTTGATGTTTAAAATATTTTCCCCCAGTCACTATCTTTTTCTTTGTCTCATTTGGCAATTATTTTGAGAGAGTAAGGTGGAAGAAAATATGTGTCCTCCGTTCCTCTTCTTTCTTTTCAAGCTTTTTGTTTTAATTATTAGGAGTCCCTCTAGGTTCCATGTACATTTTAGGGTCAGTTTTTATATTTTGATGAGAGATGTGCTGGAAGTCACTCCAGCCAGAGAAGAGGGGAGTTGCAAACAAATGAGGGGGCGTAACAACAGTGCTATGGGGTAGGTGGGGCCTGCAGAGACAGGGGAGGCGCCGCAGCAGCAGGGGGGTGGTCTGCAGCTCTGCGATCAGAAGCGGCCCCCACAAGTGGAGGACAGGATGCGTCTGTCGGTTTAGATGGAGCCTGGCTAAGTCACCCAGACCCGCCGCAGACTCACAGTGCTCCAGACTCCGCTTCCTGAAGCTGGGATCGCGGGTACAGAACATGCCCTTGTGCTCTTGCTCCGGTGGCCCAGCATCCAAGTGTAGGTTCCTCCAGGAACACTGCGCAGCTGGAGCCACCAGGCCAACAGTGAGAACGGGAGGGCGCACCGGTGCCCAGAGCTAACCTCGACCAAAATTAATCACAATTTGCAGCCTCACTTTCTTTGGAAGATGCAAGCCTGCAATAGACTCCTGCATTTTAATACTCACCTCAGATTCTGTCCATGAGGTTCCTGATGTGCAGAACCTGTCAGACAGGCTCCTGGTGCATTCGTCACTTTTCCATTGTTGGGGTTAAATCCCGACACTGGCAGCAGCAGGAAAGGTTTATTTTGGCTCAGGGTGTCAGGCCATGCTGTGCTGGCTCCAGGGCAGAAGCAGTATGGCAGCAGGGCATGAGGGAGGAAGACTGCTCACCACAGGAGATGGGGAGAGAGCTGGGGACACAGTCCCACCTTCCAGTCACGCCCCAGGCACCTGCCTACTCCATCCAGCCCTCCTAACCACACATTCTCTCAGGAACTCAGCAGCAGGTGAGTCCATGATAACTTGGACCCTGTGATCTAGAAGCCTGGGCCCAGAACACAAAGCCTTTTGGGGGACATCAAAAATCTAAACCGTACCTCCTGGTGCTCCCCACACTCCACTTCCCAGAGTCCTCCCTCAGGCGTCTTCTTGTCTCCACCGTGAGTGCAGCACCAGGGTGACTAAATAATCAGCAAACAAGGTACCTGTGCGCTTGGGACTCACAACTGCTTTGTAAAATAGAGCAAAACTCGTATTTCCTCCCCGGGTTCTTGCCCGAGGCGTGGACAGGCGTGGTCCCGGGACTGCATCTGCCTGCACTGTGGCCACAGCAGGCACTCACTGGAAGGTCTGTGCCGAAAGCCAGCCCGTGTTTATGAGCACACCGTTCCCCTTTGGCTCACGTGTCCAATCCACTTTTTACGGAATATGACTGCCTGGTAGAAAGGCAGAGTGAAAACCCCTCCTGGTTTCTTGCTGCCATGAAGCTGACAAGCTGATTCACTGGCTGTGTCGAGCAAACAATTGCTCTGTCTAATTTTACCTCCAAAAGGAATCTCAGGACACAGTGGCCCTACATTTTCAAGGAGAACAGTTGATCGTAGGCTCCCCTGCCTCAGTCCTCCTCCTCCCATATGTTTACTTCCATATTTTCTCTCATTTTAAAAATAATTTGAAGAATGCCCACCCTGGAAGTCTGGGTCTTATCATGGCACTAGAAAGCATTTCAAAATTAAGTCCAGTCCCTATTTTATTCAGATTTCTTCACTTTTCCCCTAATGTCTGTTTTCTGCTTCAGGATTCCATGCAGGGTCTTAGGTCGCATTCAGTTGTCACATTGCTTTGGCTCCTCTTGGCTGTGACAGATTCTCAGCCTGGCCTTGTTCTTGCTGGCTGTGACAGCTTTGCTAATACTAGTCTCCCTGCGATCCCCCCATGCTTACATGGAGGTTAGGAGTTTACATCAAGGGTAGATACAATCAACCTGACTCAGTGCTACTGGTGCTGAACTTGACCACCTGCTCAGATAGTATTGTCAGATTTCTCCACGATTTTACCCCCATTTTTTTGTATTGTACTATTTGGAAGGAAGCAGCTGAAGAGTTTAAATTCCACCTCTTCAAGAGCAGAATGGCCACAACATTTTTTTGGAACTCTTTTGCATGTAGAATTTCCTATTCTCCTCAGGTTATGTATGTATTCAAGCACATTTACACCACTGTAGACTCATGGATATATATTTTGTGCCTCAGGTTATAATTCAGGATACTGTCACTCATTTTATTGTTCACGCTGTTCCAGCATTGACCACTGGCAGCTCTAAACTGCCTCCTTTGTTCCATTTATGAACCTATCACTTGACTTTTTGAGCACTTCCTTGCTTTCTTCCATAAAGAGGCTCTTCTTGTATATCTGTCCCTCTAGGATCAGCCATTTCTCCAGGGAACCCTTACTGCTTTTGCTGGAGAACAGAATTAGAATCCAAGGTGGTGGCAGTGAGTGTTGCTCCCAGGGTGAAGCCTTTTGCAAGCTTTTTGTTTCATTCAAAGTACTGCCCCCAATATTATTTGTTCTCACTAGAACAAAATAGAAAAGATGTATTTATGGTAAGATTTTAAGAATTTATTTAGCTATTTGGCTAAAGTCTGATGTTTTGCTTTCATCAGTTTTGATTTATCTCATTATTTAACATCTGATCTAAGAGACTCAGCCTCTCCTTCTCATACATGTCTCCATCATAGCAACTACTTAAGTTTGTTTTATTTAATCTGATTCTGCAACAGAAACAAGAAGTTTCTTGTTGTCTAGCAACTAGAGCTGTAGGCAACTGCAGACTCGGGGTGCAAGACACACCATGGCTTTGCACACAGGAGCAGCATGCCATCTGGATAGTCCCATCCTTCCTGGAGCATTAGTGCTCTGGGTGACCTTCCTGGGGGCCTGTGGCACAGCTAAGCAATGTCATCAGGATACAGTCTACAGTGTGTTGCTGGTCCTCTCCTCAGAGCCCTGCCCAGAGTTCAAAGAGCAGATGTCATTTCGCTCTTGCTCACATTATTTTTCACCTGCAGCACTGCTACACTAAATTGTTTCCGAGCTCATATTTAATTCCTGGCTCTATTTGAAATGACGCCATGTGTGCAAATCAGAAATAGTCCTCCCAAATGTGAGACTTCACCCTTTCTGAATTAGAGAATGATTTTACACTTGCTCATTTAGCTCTGAAGTGGGGTTGGACACCATTAGAGTACAGTATATACCGATTTTAATGCTTATAGTGGTTGTACAAAATATGCCAGAAAGTACCAGAAAATTCTCAGGGTGGATTTCTGTCCATGTCCATTTTGGAGACATACATCTATCTATCTATCTATCTATCTATCTATCTATCTATCTATCTATTTTCAGCACACATGAGGTCAGTTATAGGAGAAGGTTGCAATTTGGAGAGATGCTAACTTCACTGGATTATTAGTTGATTTTTGGAATTATCAAGGAAGGCATTCCCCAAGATGTACATCACCATCTCCCTCAATTTTAGGCCAGCAGATTAATTCCTCAAAGACTAACTGAGCATCTACTCTGTGCTACTGGTATTGGTGCAAAACACTACCTAAGAAGCAAGGTCCAGCTCCAAAGCCTGCCCCTGAGGCTCCGCACCCTCAGGTCCACAAGTAGCTCATGCGCTAGAGCAGGTTTGGGAAATTGGCTCGGCTCTGACAGATGAAGAGGGAGCTGGATTTGTGCAGCCTGGAACCCAATGGGTGAATGAGCCTGAAACTTTCTATCTGCAACCTTGAACCCCACTCCCTTTCTGTAGAAGTGTTCTTTTTCTATTTGTTTAGCTTAGGTTTGTTTGTTTGTTTTCATTTTACGGTAATCACCACTTGCCTCCCTTTTTACATTGAAATAGATGCAGCAAGTAATCATTAACTGCACATTTAGATGTGCCATGTCTGTTGAGTATGAGCCTGCTGATCTGGTATTTAAAATTCTTAAACTTCATGCCAGACACGACAGCCTAGAAGGGAAGCGAGTGATTACCATGGCATTCAAAGATAGCACTCTGAATGCCACCAGCGGAATGTCACCCGCTTGCAGTCAGAGCTGCAGGCAATTGGTTAGGGCCCATTTTTTATTCAGCATGTAAGACTGTAATTTTTAATCTAAAACTTCTATTTTTAATCTAAATTTCAACCTGATACATTTAACCACTACAGGGGGAGCAGCTGTCTGTACCAAGCCCTGCACAGAAGGCCTAACAGGACGGAAATCAGCCCCGGGTCTGCTGGATGCTAACTTTGGGGCCACCACCGCTCTCCCCTGGCACCAGTGGTCTGGCGTGAGCTTGGATCTGCAAACTAGATCTGGTGGCAACGTGAGTTCAGAGTGCTGGCAGGAGCCAGGCTGTCGTCGGGGAACTTCAGCAGCTCCAAGCTGGGCTCCGAAATAGCCTCACACTGACTTGGCTGTGAAGGCCAGGACCCATTCACCCTCTCGCTCCCAGCCCGGGGCCGACTTCCGAGGCGCTTGCCGAGCAGAATCAGCAGAAGGGGGCAACCTCACCACGTCGGCACTGCACCCAGGGACAGTGGGGCCCAGGTGACACTCGAACCACTGACACTAAAAAATAATGGTGGCTTATCTTAAATTCAAATTCAAGTTAGCAATCCTGTGCGAGGGCACGCCCAGCTAGGGGCAGAAGGAAGAGCAAGGGAAAGAGCCGCAGGAAAGTCCGTGTCCAGGAGCCGGTAACAAGGCCTGCTGGGAGAGGCAGAAAGCAGGGGCCTGCTGGGCTGCAGAAGGTGGAGACATGGAGGGAGAGCTGCAGCTTGAGGCCGGGAGGCCAAGCTGGTGGGTCTTTCCTCTGACACCTGGGCATCATTGCTTTCTAACCAACTCTTCCTCGGGCAAAGAGCCTTGGGCTCCCCCTCGAGGCCACGGAGACTAGCGAGCTTCTGCTGGGCCAGAATCTCATTCTTTCACTTTCAACCAACAGAATGGGACACTTTTTTGCCAGCTGTTCCTCAGGCAAAGGACCACTCTCTAGAATCTACAAAGAACTGAAAAATACTCGACGTCCAAACAAAAGACCCAGTCCAAAGATGGGCAAATGTCTGAGATGAGCAGACATTTCTCAGAAGTACAAATGGCCCATAGATACAGGGAAAGTGCTCAGTATTGTTCAAGATGAGGCAAATTAAAACACTCAGATTCCATCTTACCAGAAAGAACGGCCATCATCAAAAAATCAAATAATAACAAATGTTGGAGAGGCTGCGGGGGGAGAAGGACCCTTTCTACATTGTTGGTGGGAGTGTAAACTAATACAACCACTGTGGAAATCAGTAGGGAGATTTCTCAAAAAACTAAAAATAGAAATGCCATTTGACCCAGCTAGTCCCTTTCCAGGTATTTTCCAGAAAGAGTTAAAAGCATCACATTACAGTGATACATGGATGCCCAGGTTTATAGCAGCCCAATCCAGAATAGCTAACACTTGGAAGCAGCCTATATATCCATCAACAGATAGAGGGATAAAGAAAATGTGGTATTTGCACAATGGAGCACCACACTGGCATAAGGATGGATAATCTTGAATCATGTGCAGGAAAATGGATGCACCTTGAGACCATAATGTTAAGTGACATAAATCAGACACACAAGCTTATATGAGAAGTTGAAAATATAAATCAAGAGCAAAATAAAAGCTAGATAATAGGAAGTAAGGAGATATGCATTTTGTTCAAATGGGAAGGGGATCAAGTGATGAAGTTGTGCAGGCTAGAGCGTCAGGAGTTCACACCGGCAAAGACTCTAATTAATGAAAGTCACAAAGTGAGGTTTTGGGAAACATGAATTTCAGGGGACACTATTCAATCCACTTCAGGAAAATTAAAGATCAATATACATTTCTGGGAAAAGATAAAGCTCAAAAGCAGGGAAGATCACTGTTGTAATAAAATGAAAAAACATAGTAACTCTTTAATTGGGCTGAAAATGCTCTGCAATCACATTCTGTACTGTTTACTTTCTAGTGAAAGCTACAGTCTTCCTTTTAAGTTTATTTGAAGGTATTATATCATTGGTAGATTTTAGGTCTAATGACATCATTGTGCAGGGATCAGAGAATTTACAAAGGTAAAGTGTGTGTGGGAATTGTGGGAATAATATACACCCAATGGATTCAAAAGAGAATTTGTCTTTTCATTAGTTGTCCTTTCTTAAAATCAGTGAGTGTGGAATTGATTGAAAATGGTTTCATGTCTACAGGAAGGGAAGTCAGCCCAGAACCCCCCAGGCCCTACGTGCCCCTCCTGGGGCGGCTTCTCTGCTCTCTGCCCACTTTCTCCTTCAGACTATGCTTGGGGAGGGAACCCACAGGTCCCACAAGGCGGTCACTGGCAGATGGCAAGGATCTCACTCTTCTTGTGGTGACCCCCGGAAGTGACCACTGCGTCCTGCTGTGTAAGGTGGAGGCCTCTGGAGCATTTCTAACCCAGGAAGCCAAGTCTGCAAGGACCAGCATGGCCAGGAGGGGGAGAAGGCGTACATTCACAGGCTGGCTTTGTCCCACTCTGGCCACAGTTTGCTTTGGGGAACAGAGCTTTTGATTTCTGATCTGCTTCTGTACCTTAGTGCATTTGTCTAAGTCACACTTGGAAATTTTAAATTATGTTTAAATTAGTGATGATTGTCTTAGTTACTGTTTTTGTTGCTGAGACAAAATACCCAATACCCAAAAGTTTATTTGGCTCACTGTTTGTAGAGGTTTCAGTCCATAGTCAGCTGGCTGCAAGGCAGGGTGACCTGTCAGGGGTGCCTGGCAGGGGAGAAACAGTCCACAGCAAGCAGGCAGGTGAGAGCACATTAGTCCTCTTCCTGTCACTTACATTTTATGCAGGCTACCCACCCTAGACTCGCACCCTTAACCCTACCCAGAACTATGCCGAACCCATCAGTGGGCTGATTAATCCTGCACCTTTGATCCCAGCACCACACACTCTAGATCCAGCCACCTCTGGAAAGCGCTCCCTCGATGACTGCCTGCGTGAGGTGTTGTGGGCAGCTAGACACAGCCGTAACAGAGATGGTGTAGACCCACAGCTGCTACTGACCAACTCTTTTTCTTGGCCTTCATCTGTTTTCAGACCTCTAAATAGAGCACACAGAAGTGAAGCAATCGAAAGGGCTAGGCACTGAACTAAGGTAAGTGAGAAGGTGGAGATTCTGAACCAGGGAAAGCTAACAGAAATTTTGAACACCCCTCATGTAAATTCCAAAATACAAACCTTTTTGAGAGCTACATAGGGCCACAATAAAACTTTCCATGTATGACCTCATGTGACCGGTCGCAGACAAAAGGCAGGCACACTAAAAATGTCCTATAAAATTACCTTCAGGCTTAGTGCATAAAGTATGTAAAACACAAATAAATTTTGTGTTTAGAGCTGGGTTCCATCCCCATGATATATCACTGCATATGTGTAAATATTTAAAAATCTGAAAAATCTGAAATCTAGAGCACTTTTGGTCCCAAGCATTTTAAGTAAGGGAATTCAACTTGTATGTATCCCTTAGTTCTGTACACAGACTGAGCCCCATGAATCAGGCTCAGTATCTCCAAACTCCCCATGCTTGGTGTGTAAGCTAGATTATAATGGGAATCCTTGACTTTGCCCAAGATAAACACATCCAACGTGTGTAGCTATGTGTGCATGTGTAAAATGTGAATACATCTATGTAGATATGTACATAAGTAAGACAAATGTTTCCTTAGACTAATGTATAAAACATGCCATCAAAACTGCAGTAGGCCTTCTTAGATTATGGATTGCTTTGAAGTCAACATTTCAATACTTTTTTATTATACACTTATATGATGGTGTCACTCTGAGCAATTCAGATATTAATAGAATGAATGAAAAATACATGACTCAAATTTTCCTTTCAACTTAAGAAAGCCTTAGGGAACTCATGTACTTCAGAGTTAAAAGGGCATGTAAAAATCTGACTCTCCAGGTACCTTATTTTTCAGACAATAAATTTTAGGCCCAATAGAAAGTCCTTAGTGAATATACAAATTGTATTTACATTTACTCATAGCTAATTGGCTCTCAGGGACTGTAGGACTCTCTTTAATTCAGCTGTAAACCGAACCAAGATTTATGTCTTCTATTCCAATTTAACATTTTTCTTAAGAGTCAAATTCAATGCATTTCATTTAATTTTCACGTCAACATAGATTTATTAAAAGTAAATTTAAAATTACCCAACATGCCTCCAAATGAAGGTTCTGTGTTTTCCTGGAAGAATTAATAAAATGCTGATATTAATTAAAGTTAAATAAAGGGATTTTCTGTTCTGACGGTCCTCTTATTACTATGGTCCGATCTCTCACTGTTGGCTGTACTCTGCCATCACCTGGGGAACAGACGTCTGGCTACAGTTGGCCAGCAGGAGGCCCTGGGTGGTGAGTATTCCTATTGGTAAAGTGCCTCCGCTGATTCAGAGCAGCACTCCTGTGGAGAAAGATGGATCCAGTGGTTCCTCTTTCCTTCCTTGATCTCTGAAGCACAGCAAATAGATTCAGTAAAAAGTTGATAAGGTAAGCATGTGCTGATCAGCTTTCCTATCACTGGGACAGAATACCCAGTATCCACAGCTTAGGAGGACAGGATTAGTTTGGCTCATGGTTTATAGGCTTCAATCCAAGGTCAGCTGGCTTCAGGGTGGAAACAAGGTGGAAGGAGTGGGCGGAGCAAAGATACTGAGGAGTGGAGCGGGGGACAGCGCCAGAGAGGAACAGGTCAGGGACCAGATAGAGGACCCAAGGTCACCCTTCATGACCTGGCCAGACACAAAGAATGTGCTTTACTAATCTCCTAGGCAGATCTCAAGCCAGTCAAGTGGACAATACGATTTAGTTGTCACTAGGCACAATCAAGGGACAGGAATTATGCATCTTAAGAAACATTGTCACTACAGACCTTCAGTTTACTTCTATACAGTTCAGCCACAGTCACACACACACAGTAGCAACACGCAATCACAGGCCCTCACCAGTGTTACTAAGGGTCACCAGCTTTTTCTCCAGGTCCATGATGGGCTTTCTTCACCTGCAGCAAACTGTACTTCTGTATTTTCTAGGTCCAGGGCACCTTCTCTTCTTCCTCCTACTTTGGGAAAGTATGCTCTTACCGTCCCAGACCCAGTAACTTCAGCCAGACGTGTGCTGGGCGGGGTGCCTCACACTGGGGATCAGGTGGCTGGAACACAAATCTCCACTGCTTCGCTGTGCAGAACTCGAGACCATGCTATCCCTGGGCAGCGAGTGCCAGGTCGGTGAACACCGTGTGTGTGGCCTCTCAGCTCATTTGCAAAGCAGGTGTCTTCTCTAGCCAGCAAGCTCTTTCCAGAAGATAAATCTGATCACACTGCTACCATTTAACACTCATCAACATCTGTACCATTGAGAGAAAGGTGTACAGCCTTAACCTGCTCCTGACTCATCAGGTAAGACTCTGGCCCAGCCACTTCTACGGGCCCCGGGGGAATTCTTCCAACACCAGCTTCCCAGGGGACTCACCTTGGAGCTTTCCTTCTCACCCGGGACTTCGGATCCCCTCCCAAGTTGGTCCCAGTTTGTTGGATATGGAGTCATGATTTCCATGGTTGTTGCCATTCTTTCCATATTTCCTGTATTTTTTTAAATAAAAGATTACATGAGGAATATCTAATTCCCACCATATAAATTTTTTTTCTGAACCATGTGCAAAGAAGATGTTGACCTCATAAAAGGGTTAAAAAGATGTCCTGCTTCTTTTCTATATTCCTTTTCCTACCCTTGTATTTAACAATTGCTATTAAATCTGACTTAGCAACAATTGCTTTTACAATAATAACCAGATATATTTCTAATCACCTCATTGACTCTTCTCATTTTTCTGTTTTACTGTAATAGTTGTTTTCCTTTTTGCAGTTGATATTAGCAGAGAGGATCATTGCATTGTTGAACAAGCTTAAAATGTTATTTCTTACCTACTCAACTTAAAAATGTATTATAACAGGTGAAGAAAATACAGTTGTCCATCAGTAGCTGTGGAGGACCGATTCCAGGACCTCTTGGAACCCTCAAATCATGGATTCTCGAGTTCTTTTTATAAAATGGCATAGTAGTTGCCTATAACCTCCTGTGTACTTTAAATCAGCTCTAGAAGACTGACCATACATTACCAACCACAAGTCCAAGCCCACCCTGGGAAATGTAGCAATTCAGTGAGGTCCTGTCTCAAAAGAAAGAAAGGAGAGAGAGAGAGAGAGAGAGAGAGAGAGAGAGAGAGAGCGCTTTGGGGATGTAGCTCAGTGCGAAGGTCCTGGGTTCAGTCCACAGTATTGTAAATAAATGCAAACACCCCTTTGATATGTGAAGTTATAAAAATTGACTTGGTAGAAAGACTGGTGAGTTGAATATATTTTCACACTGCAATGGTTTTCATAATGGTGCAGCCCTCCAAATAAAGCAATGGTTCAGGTGGGTTATCGTGTTTCTGCTGCATTAATTTTGAATTATATCTAATCTTTTGCAAAAACAGAGAAAATGAAACCTTGAAGCCTAGATATGAGATGAAGCAGTGTTTTTCTGAGTACTGTGACTGAATGCATGTGGAATATGTAATAAAAATACTGGCCATCATTGTAAATCATCAAGGTCAAGAGGAGGAATCTTTCCACAGGAGGAAGTAGAAAGGATTGAATATTTCTCTAGAGTTCCTGGGACATTAGTTGGAGGCATTAATTAGAGCGATTATATGTGATTCATATGGCAGCAATAAAGCTAATCACCAAATGGTGTTACCAAGCAAGGCAAGGAAGGTGGGAGCTCCTTCAGCCAGAAGCTGTAGACCCAAAAGTAACTCACTGCAGATTCCTGGAGCACAAATAGTGTGGTGGGAACATGATTCTTCGATGAAGGCCACTCAAACTGGCCACCAAAGACTATCTGTCAAAAAAGAGGGGGAGAGGAAGTAGCCGGTTTCTGTACTCAATGATCTAACCTGCCCCAGGCACTGGAGAGAAATCCAAACCAAAACAAAATCAAGACAAACTTGTTTCACTCAGTCTTAATTTAGTGCAAACAAAGCTATTACACAATGAGTAAGTTCTGCAAAAATAGCATGCTAAAGGTTTTTTTTTACAAAACACAAAAGAAAGCACATCAGACACACTATTCTGCCCCTACATTTTGTGCTTAATATGTGCTAAGGATCATTGCAAATCTTCGTCAGAGTTCTTTTGAAAATTTCATTTCATAGTTTATCCAGTTTGCTACCATACTGTATTCAACCTTATTATTGGACTTTAGGATTATCCTGATGCTATAATGATAAGGATGGCAAAATGTTGTTTTGTATTGGTTGATGTGAATCTTGAAGCAAGATCCTCTAAAGTGTAATATCAGGGTAGGAAGGTAAGTGCATCTGCGATTTTGTCAGATTTTGCCAAGTTCCCTTCCATTTAGGGTCTGATTCTCTGCAGTCCTGCCAGCGAGAATGGCTTCCTAAGTTTTACATCTGTGCCAAACCCGGTGGGTGCGGAATGAGTACTTCAGTACATTCATTTCTTTTACCACGAGTCAAACTAAATTACTGTGAGTATTTTTTCATGCTGTGTGTCTTTCTCTGCTTTGCCCATGGATTGTCCTATTACTTTATTGGTGTAAGTGCTTAAAAGTTCTATATAATAGATATAGGGAAATGGGAAGAAAATGTTCAAATGAGAAGGAAAACAAGCGAAGGGGAGGGAAAAGGAAAGAAGAGACAAGAAAAAAAGAAAAAAGAAGGAAAAATGGAAACAAAGCTTTTGTGTCTAAGGAGGGGAAGAAGGGTTCAAGGGAGAGGGGAAATGGGAAAAAAGAAGCAAGATATACCAGGTACAGGTACAAATTCCCTATGGTGAATACTGTCATTATGTATATCTACAATGTATCGATCAACATTTTGCTTCAAAAAATGAAAATTAGTTCCTTTTTTATTGGATGAGTTGTAAATGTCTTCTGAGATTATTTGTCTCTTGGCTTGGCTTGTTTCTTTTTACAAGTGTTTTAAAATACAGAGACGTTACCAAGCATCTTGAACTTGTGTTAGATTTAGAAGGTTTTTATTCCAGCATATTTGAATGGCTTTGTTTTTATGCTTGGATTTCTAGTCCATTTGGATTTTACTTTGTTTTCTGATACAGAGGAGCAAGCAGTTTTTCCCAGTGGGTATCTGGTCTTAGCAGCCCTGCATTTCCGCAGTGCCTGAAGTGCTTGTTCTTGAGGTCTGAGATGCCACACTGGGGGGCCTCTGGTGCTCATATATTTGTGCGCCCCCTCCCCGGAGCGGCAGAGCTTCTCTTCCCATCCAGCAGACCCGGCAAGAGCCCAAGGCTCCCAGCCTCGTGACTGCCACACGCGGCACAGCAGGATGACGGAGTAGCAGTTTGTGACTAAGCCGTAGCCCTGCCCCAGTCAGTCTCTCCCTGCCGCTGGCTGCCAGGAAACAAGTGGCCCTGTCTGAGAAGCACTCAGGACAGGTAGCTGCACGTGGCTTGCAGCCTCCTGCGAGGAGCAGAGACGCTCAGTCTTTCTGGCAAAAGGAAATTAAATTTTCCCATGATATGAAACAGATGGCAAGTTGACCCCTCCCTGGTGACTCTAGGAGGAGCCTACGGCCCCAAAGCCACCTGAATTCCGCTTGGTGGGGCACTAGCAGAGAACCCAGATAAGCCATTCCGAGGCTTCTGAACACAGTTGAAGTATTACTTTGAGCTACCACATTTGCAGCAATTTGTTGCATATCATTGGATAAATATACACACTTAGTCATCCCCGATTTCCAAATGAGCAATGCGCTCATTTTTGCTACTGAAGAGTAAGAAAACAGGAGGATGACAAGGCCAGAAGCACCTTGTCTCTTCCAGACAGATGTGAATTTAAATAATGCCTGGGTGGGAAGAGCTACCATTTCAAGAAACTGGTAGGTCTTGGCCTTATTAACTCACTTTAAACATGTTTATTGTCATATAATTTGCATCTCAAAAAATGTATCCCTTCAGAGTACACAATTAAATATGTTAGCACATTTCCACAATTGTGCAACTATTACCATAATCTTATTTTAGAACATTTCATTCTTCTAAAAAGAAACTGTATTCATCGCTAGTCATCACCCAGTCACTCTTTTTTCAAGCTCTGGCAATCACTAAGCTAATTTTTCCTTATACGGACTTTTCAATTCTGGACATTTTACAGAAGTGGGACCATGTGATAGGTGGACTTTGGTGTATAGCTTCTTTCCCTTAGAACTAAATTTTGAGGTTCATTTAAATGATAGCATTTATCAGTATTTCATTATTTTTGATTACCAAACACCATTGTATTGTAAAATAATAGCGCATTTTGTTCACCTGTTCACCCGCTGATGCACACTGTGGTCTAGTTCTCCATCTGGGCTATTGTTAGTAATGCTGCTATGAATTTTCATGTGGTTTGTGTACATTCCCACTTTCAGTTCTCTCGGCTATTGCTAGGCCCAATGATCAGACCATGTTAGTACTGGTGACTACACCAAGTTAGAGCTCCACCAACAATATGTAATTTCTCCACATCCTTGCCAATGACTGCTATCTTCTTTTGTATTGTAGTCATTCTAGTGGGTCAAAGTAGTATCTTATTGTGATTTTATTTGTTTGTCCTAATTATTAGTAGTGTTGAACATTTACTCATGAACTTTTTAGTCATTCATATTTCTTTGGAGAAATGTCTGGGTTCACACTCTTTTTCCACGTTAAATGGGTTATTCACTTTTTCACAGTAAGTACTAGGAGTAAAAAGAGTTTGTTACATATTTTTAATATAAATCATTTATCAAATGTATGACCCATAAGTATTTTCTCCCATTCTACTGGTTGTTTCTTTTTCACTTTATTGTGGTTTCCTTTAAAGCATAAAGGTGTTTAGTTTTGGTTAAAGTTCAAATTATCAACTTTCTTTTTATTGTTTGTGCTTCTGATGTCCTAGCAAAGAAGGCACAATCTAGCCCATGATCATGAAGATAGGCTTCTACACTTTCTTACAAGAGTTTCATAGCTTTTGAGATTATGTTTAATAAGTAAAGACTTTACTTGTCCATACCAGGATTAAATTACTTAACAGAAACACAAAGGTAGTGGGAGGCTGATACACACAAGCACCGCCTTCACATCATGCTCTCCAGGAGACAGCGTCAGCCCTATCTCTGCGTCAGTGTTCCCAGCATACCACTTTCTTCTCCTCCCGAACACCTCTGAGAGTCATCATGGTCCTCCAACACACAGGGTCTTTCCCCCCTCCGGTTCCAGTTCAGTGCCTACACTTCAGTGTCTAACAAAGCTTTGCATTCATCTGCTTGTCGGTCCTCACAACACCCCTGAGAGGTAGGTGGGACAATGGCTTGGTCCCATGCAGGGGAGTAAGCTGAGCCAGGCACTGGTGAAAGGCTTGTGTGAGGCTGTCCAGGTAGCAGGGCTGGGGTTGGCGCTTAGGTGGGACTCTGCTCACTTCACACCACCTGGTCTCCTCTTATTGCGATCTTTGTCCCCTTAGCATATTTTTCTGTTTACTTCATTAGAACCTTTTCCCTTGAGTTTTATTCCTACACCATACATAGCACTTCATCCAGTAGATTTTCACAACAGTACCTCCAAACTTTAACTCCACTTCTGCTCTTCAGCACTTTTCATGTTTTATTTTATTTTAATTTTTTTTATTTTTTTGGTACCAGGGATCAAACTCAGGACCTTGCATTTGCAAGGCAGGAGGCAGAACCACTGAGCTAAATCCCCGGCCCAGCACTTTTCATATTTTAAATAAATCCTTGCCTATGTACTTTCCTACCATTTGATTTACGCTGTATAGGTCTAACTCTAAAAAATCTATTCAATCAGTATTAGTGATTTCCAGTTATAGCTGACACAAATCCTTCCATATAAAGGCCTAAAACAATTAAGATGTGTTTATATGTGTCGTTCAATACCTTAGCATATACTTCTTGAAAGCAAGAAATCTTTATGTCTGGCCTGGTGCTTAAAAGTTCATGGGTATAGTAACGTTAATACTGTAGAAGGCTCCCTTAAAATACAATTTGTACCAGAATTTCCAACCTATACTACTATGCTGCTGTGCTGAAAACAATACAACTGAAATTTCATTTTCATTTTGTATTTTTACATCATGCTAAAGTATTTTTAGAATTGAAAGATACTAGAAAAAAGCATCTGGTACAAATCTGTCGTTTTAGGGATAGAAACTGAGGCATAAAAAGGGCAAGTGATTTCCCCAATGAAGTGGACTAGGGTTAGAGTCCACCAGTTCTAACCAGATTCCAGTGCGCCGCCTCCACTGCACTACATGGCCAGCCTGCATTCACCCTGCTGGCTGGCTTGCTTGCCACTTGTGGTATTCATGGTAGGCCCACTGTGGTTCTGACGCTTCTTCACCTATGCATATTTCCAGCATTCAGGTAAGCATCCAGCCTGAGATATAGAAAACATAACACCTTCTAATACACCTGCAGTTTTTCCCCCAGTGTCTTGACTGCAGGAAAAACTTTTAAATTCCAAACACTATTTGTATTTCCCAAAAGTATTCCTTTCAAATCCCAAAGATTTCTGAAAGTACTAAGAAAACCGCTAAAAGCTTTAAGTTAGTTTAGTGATGGCCAGTAATAGCTTCTTTCTAAGTTAACTGAAAATGTTGCTTCATCTCTCGCAAAGAATGTGCGTTGAGGTGTAAGGTGTACCCGCTGAGGGTTTGTGCTTAAAAGTTTATCACAGGTGGTCTTCATTTACACCACCCTCCAGTGTTCTCAAAGCTAAAGGGAAAACAAAGTTCATCTCTTCTTCCATATGTTGTTACCTAGATGTTCCAACTTTTGTCTATACCGTCTGAGAAAAAGTGACCTTGCAAAGTTTTCTAAGAGTTGCCCTTTTAACATACCAGGCCAAAACAACAACCAAAACCAAAATCACTTAAGAGAAAAGAATGAAATTAACTAAAAGCAGATTGTAAAATGATACAATCCAAATTGTTTCCACAATGTTCAAATGGCAACCATAATTTAAAGATATAGCATATGCATAAAAAGGGACCTAAGTAATATAAAATGCAAAGAATTTACTTACATTTACTATCTTATGAAACAGCCAATATTTCATCATATCAAAGGTTATCAATATGAACCATAAGGTACTATTAATTGTGGTTGCCTGTCAGTTAATTACATCCTTGACAGGAGACAACTAGTAAAATGAAGGAGAGAATGCTCATCTGACTATCATGAGTGCTTACTAGTAGACCTATCAGAGCCATGGCACTGAAACTAAGAGAGATAAAGGTACAATGTCGTGCCTATACTAGGCTACTGAGTCACAGAGGGATTTGAAAAATTAAGATCTGAAACTTCATGAAGCTGTCAAATTAAGCTAGTAAAGATTCAAGCAATGAGGTCACGGTATGCAACCGTACTTCTATGTCTTGTGAACTAATGTGCTCATCCTAGCCTTGCCTCAGCCAAGGTCATGTGCATTAATAACTTAAATATGTAGATTGTTTTTAAATTTTCACATCTATTAGCCATTTGATCCTCACAACAACCCTGTGAGGTAGGCAGGGCAGGAGTTACCTATCTGTCCCCCATTTTACAGATGAGGAAACTGTCGTGGAAAGGTGAAGGAGATTGCCTCATATCAGCGATAAAGCCAGGACAAACTGGCTCTTGTACTCAGCTCCATCTGCTTTCTATTAGGCCACCCTTCACAGTTTGGGAAGATCTTTCAATCAGTGGAGGGTCTTGGGAAAAGGAACTCACAAGTGAACTCCTACCACTCTATCAATGACTCATCTCTCTTCTGAGGACACAGAAAAAGTGAAGGTACCAGAAGGCAGGTGTTGGAAGTGGACTTCTACCAGTTTAGGCAATGTATCCTTCTGTAATCAATTCTTGCATTTGGTATTTGAAATCAGCCTCTGAAGCAATTTTTCAAGCCCTAGCTGAAAAGCACCAGCTGCCTCTTCCACTGCGGTCGCCAAGCGTCTGACTGCCATGGCAGCGTCCCTGTGCAGCTCGTTGGCAGTGTCTCGCTGCTCACTGGCCTCCTCACCAATAGCAATTAGCCTGTCCAGTTTTTCTTCCTCCCGCTTTGGAAGTTCTCGTGCCAATCTCCTGGTTTTTGCCAACTCAGCTGCAATAGTCCTGGCCACTGAGCGCCTTCTTCGCCTTGCCCACCTTGGTGGGGACTCACTGGCCACAGGCCTATCCCCACCAGAGACAAAACCAAGACTGGAAGAGAAGACTGGAGGCTGCAGTGTGGAGGCTGCACCAGGAGGGTTTCTGCTGGTGCTGGTGGAAGGACTGGCCTCACCCGACATGCCCGGTCTGGTCAAGGGGCTGCTCTGACAGGGAGCAACTGCACCTCTGGAAAGGCTGTGGAGGCTGCTGTAGCTGGGGTCCCGTGAGAGCACCCCGCACCTGAGGACTCATCCCAGGAGTCCTTGAGGTCACTGGTTTCTCACACCTGGTCACTGATGCACGGCTGACAATCCTCACCCGATTCCTTCACTGTTTTCAAGATGGGCTGATGATCAGCTGCTGGGTCCTTTTCGCTTTCAGAATGCTGGTTCCCTCTTCCTCTGGTGTGCCAGAGGCCACTAAGTTCTGATCACAGTGCTTGGCCCAAGCAGCAGTCTCCATTAAGTTGTCTGGGTCAGTCACTATCTGATTTCGAAGAAGCTGACCCAGCGTATCACAAAACGGACCATGTGGTGGGTCACTCATACTTGTGGAATGAGTAACATAAGCCTTTAGATCCAATGCCTTCAGAACTTTACAAGTGGAGCAGCATTGATGTTCGGTGTGGTGGAAGCCTTCCTGTTGCATTCACTTAGATACAGCCTGATAGAAATCTGCATTGTGATGCATGGTCTTGAGGCAGTGAATATACTCTGCTTTGCCTAGTACGGAGAGAAGAGTTCGTGTCTCCTGTCTGGTCCACCGGATGCCTGCACTGCTATTGGCACTGGCCACAGTGGGCTGGGAAGGCTACTGAAGCAAGCGCCTGGGCAGCAAGATGCAAATGTGAAGGTGTGGGGAACCTCTGTGTGCTCCCAGTGTATTCCCAGGAGCCAACTGATTCTTCCTCTCAGGGCTAATTGCTGAGAAGTCAGGTCCAAGGACCGCATCTCTGGCTTCTGCCAAGGATCTGCTCAACTTTCAGGACAGTATTTGAAATATTTCTTATTCAACTTTGCTCTGCTGCCAGTCCAACCACTTGTCCATTTTTTGAGTAGGCAATAACAGCTGGAGTTAACTCTATCACCTGCATCATCTGCAGCAGCACCAGCCTGGCCATCCTTATAGACAGCCACACGGGCTGATGTGCAACCCAGGTGGACACTGATGGCTACCAGGAGGAGGCAGGGACCTTGTCGGCAGTGACAAGTAGCTCCCCAGCACCGAAGGCTATGAGCCACTGAATAGCCTCATCAGGCAACGCGGAGCTTTTGAGATTATTTTAAGCAAACAGTCAGGTGACCCGCCATGCCAGGAACTGAACCCAGGGCTTTGTGCATGGTGGGCAAACATTCCACCACTGAGCTGCATTCCCCATCCTAAGCATGATTCCAGTGTGAGTTAACTGCTGTGCATGGCGAGAGGTAGGGCTCCAACTTGTCTAAGATTAGTATAGCTCTGTTGTGTTTACTATTTGGACATATGTATCTTTTCAATACTTATGTTTTTTTTTTTCAATACTTATGTTTTTAATATATTTATATCTTTATTTTTAAAGTATGTTTCCTTCAGGCAGCTTACAGTTGGGTTTCGTTTGTTTGCTTTTTAAAAAAACTAAATCTGACAATCTCTTCCAATAAATCCCTTAACCCATTCATATTAATGTTACCATTGATATAATTGACTTATGTCTACCAGTATGCTTTTTTCTATATTTCTATCATTACTTGGCTCTTCATTCTTGCTTTGCTACCTCTTTTTGTCTTAAGTAGGTATTTGTATAATACTGTTTAAATTCCTTTACTTATTTTTTTACTCAATCTTTTGAGTTATATTCTTAGTGTTTGCTCACAGGCACACACAAACCTTTGCTTTTACCTGGGCCACACTGAGTGAAGAAGAATTGTTTTGGGCCACATATAAAACATATAATATAGTTAATGTATGTAAGTAACAAATTTTTTTATATTTTTTATTTTTTTAAGAGAGCAAGCAGCCTGAAGGCTGGAAGTTGGACATGTCTGGTACTGTTTACCATATTCATACATAATTCATCATAACCTATATCAGATTTATACCAATTAATTTCAGAAGTTTATAAATACTTAACTTCTATAAAGCTCTACTAACTCCTTTTCGTGTACTATTTTAATACAAAGTTCATCTATGTATGGTGCAAATCTAATAGTACATTGTTATAATTATTGTCTTATAAACTCATGTCTTCTAAAGAAGCTAAGAGAATAAAGAACAGAATTACATTTATAGAGCTAAAGTATCTATATTTTGTTTAATGTCTTTGCTTGTCTTTGTGTCTTCCTTGTACATGCAAGTTACCTTCAGCAGGTATTTAGTTAGTACAATATAGCTTCATCATATTCTCACCCAGTCTTGTTGCTTCAAACATGCTCTTTCTACACATAGTAACTCAAACAATACAAGCTAGCCAGAATGTTTTATACAATCACTTTTTTTTTGCAGTACTTGGAACTGAACCTAGGGTCTTCACACTGAGCTACATCCCCAGTCCCCCTACCCTTTCCGAAACCTAAATCACTAAATTTTCCAAGTTGGGCTCTAACTTGAATCCTCCTGCCTCATCCTCTCAGAGTCCTGAGATTGCAGGAATGTGCCACCATGCGCAGCTTGTAATCTCTTTTAAAATAAGTTAAAAAGAAAGCAATAAATAAATATATAGTTATAATGTATTTCTTACCATTTCCGTTTTTTACCATTTCCATTTTTTACCAACCATGTTTTTCATGTGGACTCAAATTGTTTCCTGATGTTGATTCATTCAGCCTGAAAAAAAATCCCTGTAGTATATCTTTTCAGGCAAATATGCTAAAAATGAAATGTCAGCTTTTGTTTACCTGGAAACGTCTTTACTTCATTTCTGTTTTTGAAAGGCATCTTTTCCCCCTTTCCCTTCTTTGAATATCTCCCAAGAAACATCGTCCCTGGTCCCCGATGAGAAGTTGACTGTTAATCCTGGTAGTTCCTGCATAGATGATGAGTCAGGGACCAGAGTCTTGTGTGTCTTGTACACAATGTCATGGGCATGAGTCTTGGTGTTCTAATGGTTTTCCCTGCATCTTCCACGTTTGATATTTTGATGTGTCTTGGGTAAGAATCTCTTCAAGTTTAAAAACAAAATTTTCTACTTGGAGTTCATGCATCTTCTTTGATGTGTTGATTAGTGTTTGTAATCAAACTGTGGAAACTTTCAACCATTATTTCTTTCAATATTTTTATGTCTTTGTCCTTCTCATCTCATTCTGATTTTCCTATCAACTGTTTGTTGTGCTTATGTTGTACCACTTTTCTTTCAGGCCACTTTCATTTTTTCTTTATTTTTGTTTCTTTGAGTTTTTTCAGTCTGCGTAATTGCTATTGAGCTATCTTCAAGTGTGCTGGATTTTTCTTCTGTCAACTTAAGTCTGTTCTGCCTTTTGTCATTTAAATCTTTTTAAATTTTTCTCCAAAACTTCCAATGTCTGTTTAAAAAATACTTTCTACTTTCCTGGTCGTGACCTCTACTTGCTGAACCATCATTTCCCCACCTTTCTTTAGCTTGAACATATTTGTAATGGCTACTTTGAAGTCTTTGCTAGCTAAGTCTCACGTACACATCTTCTCAAAGGAACATGTCCTCTTTTCTATTGCCCGGTATTTTTCTCCAGATACATATCACAGTTCTGTTTCTTTGTATGACACGTATACGTTTTCAATCTTTGTATCATTGAAGGCTTTGCAAGGTTCGCCATCACAGCCCTGGACCATTTGTTTCAGGGGAGGACTGGATGTGTGACCTAGCATAAGAAGATCCAGCGACCAGGCTACCTAGCATCCCAGCTACGATGCATGGGGGGTGCCCTGGCCCGGACTCTGTCCCTGACCAATGGATCATTGTGTGGCACAGCAGGTGATGGAGGGGCAGTGGATCTGTGGTGCTGCAGAGACGCCCTTCTTGGTGTGTGGGCTTGGCAGTGGGCAGTGGTGTGGGCTTGGGTCACTCAGCCATGAGCAAGCTAGTTGTGTGGAAGCAAGGAGCACGCTTCAGCCTGGAATCATTTAATATTGCGTCTTTCGCCATGTTGCTCCATGGAGCAAAATCATTGTGACCAGATCCGGAAAAAGACAAAACTAGAGGACAGTGCTATTTAGGGAGGATGTGGTCAGGCTCAGAAATGACTGTGCTCATCTGGCACATGGTCAAAAGCAAATTCAAAGTGAAAACTACTTTGTGTATTTCTGTTCTGTTTGTCATTTTAAAATTATCTCTATATGGATATTGCATTTTCTTCTGCTGCTCTCCCTCTCCATGGATTGTACACTTTCCCAGTTCCTTGAGAAATCCATTAGCAGATAGGTTTGTATTGTCTGTTGTCCTTGCTAATGCTTTTCTTTGTGTTTCTATAGTCCCATCACTTTCACTTATTCAACAAATAGTTCTTGCCCCCAATACTCAACATCCTTTATTACCTGCCTGTTCTCTTCCAAGCCAGTAGGGAGCCTAAGCAGAAAAAGGGCACCCTTACCACGAGTGGGATGAGTCTCCAGGAAGGAAACTGTCTCGCATATCAGGTGACGAAAGATTTCAGGACTGAAGTGAAATGCCTGCTTGTTGGGTTTTTATTCTAAAATCTAAGAGAAATTTCTTGGAGGCTTTGTAACCAGCATCTTTGTAAACAGCAAGGAACACATCCAGAAAAACTGAAAGAGAGAGCATTGCCAACCTACACTGCTTAGTGGGCGATAGGATCCTCACTCCTCGGGGAGGGTTAGGTCCCTGGAACTCTGACACTGAGGACAAGAAGCAGACTGGACAAAACCCTGCAATGTGTTTGTTCCTTGATCAACTTGCCCTGCTTCTCTCTTAATTACAGGTTCAAGCTCTATAAATTGGATCAGGAGGCTCAGCAGCCCAGGAAGGTGGATGTTCCACAGTGTCCACTTCGTGGCAGCTCTGCAGAACTGATTAAAGGGAGGGTTGGAGGAGACCAGACACATTACTGCAGGGCCTCGGGCAGGTTTCTCCCCAGCGGATCGGGCCCATTTCTGCTGCCAGGGAGTGAAGCGCTTGCAGGCTTGAGTGCCATTTTCCTGGACTCACACGCCAGTGGCTTCTGCCTCAGGAGCCACCCCTCTGTACTCCTCTTGCATCCCAGGAGCCTCTTTTCAGAAAGCCCTGTGTGATTATCCAGCAGGAAGCAGCTATAGGGAGGGTGAATTGGGGAAAGCGATTGTGAAATGTATTTTCTTATTCTCTAAGGCATGGAAACTCCAAAGGGAGACACACAATCCTTTCAGATAAATCCCACTGGTGAGGCTTCTCTGATCCCCTGGGACCCTCCCAGGGGCAAAGTCAGAGCTGGGTTGGAATCCCAGCGTGGCTCATGAGCACGCTAGCTAAGCTTGCAGTGCCTAGTCATCTCTGAAAGGCAGGATAATTTCACCTTGCTCTCCTTGGAGGCTTCCTCGGAAGATAAAAGGAGCTCAGCAGGAGAGGTTTCCAGCGCTACAGTAGGCACACATCCAGCTCTTCTCTTCTCCAAATTCCCAACACATTCTAATCTCCTGAGCCAGCAATTAGAGCCTATATCTGACAACCCAAAACCTCCCTTGAACTTGCTGCTAATTATACAATTGGCTTTCTGTACCATTTCCTTGGATGGGCTGACCACTTTTTTGTGCTGAGGTGGGGATATGTGTGTTTCCTCATCATTTTCAAATTCTGCAGCTGCTGCTGAGCCCTCAAGGGCTCTGAGAAGTTAAGGGCCTCAGACACTCAACTCACCCCTTCCTTTTCCTGCGGCTTCCAACACAGACAAACAAACCAGGATCCTACTGTGGGTAGGATAGTGTGAAGACTGGCAACAGTAGTTAAAGTGGCATAAAGAACAAGGGTCATTCAACCACGATAAAAATGTGTGTTGGCTTATTTCCAACTGAAGTGAAGCAAGAGCTATCCAAAGAAGAGAGAGGAATATGTGAGGAAGTCCACTGAACGGAGGAAATAGGCAGGTGGTATTATTCTAATCTTGGGGCAAACTACCTGAAAATAAGACCTTGAAAAGACTGGAGCAGATCAAGGGCTGCTGGAGGCTAGAGGTGGCGGGGAGCCCCAGCAGGAGTGGCTTTTCTGGGCTGACCGAGCTGTTCTGTAGCCCTGTGTGTATTCCCCAGGCATCCGTAGTTTGCATCTTCGCCCAAGTGCGGCGTCCCTGGCTGAGAATCACACCCAGACCTCCTCCATCGTTCCCCTGCCTGGTGGGCAGCCTGCAGGTTCCTGAAGTAGCCCGGGGCCCTGAGCAGCCTCCTCTCCCAGAGCAGCTCGGTCCCTGTCATCTTCAGTCCACGCAGGTGCCTCTTCCCCACTTATGGCAAATGCTGCTTCTGCCCAAGAAGGCTGTGGATCCAAGCCTGAGCTGCGGCAGCTGAGAGCACTTGGTGGTTCACATGTACTCAGGCATGGGAGAGATTTTGCATACAGAATTTACTCCAAAGAATTAATCTGAACATAGAAAGAATCACAGCAAGGGGTTTCCATTGCTAAGATGAAAGCATAGAGTGAAAGATTTTCTTTTCCTTTTTTTAGGTATAAAAAGGCCCAAAGGCTGTTTTCATTAATCACTCCAACATTCATACTTCCTAGCTTCCACTATATAAACTGGCTCCTAAATATCATTTAAACATATTTCTATAAGCAAGGCTTATTGGTGTTTGCCAAATGAGATGAAAATTCCTTGTTTCTTGGAATTCTGCAAACTTTTGTTTACTGAAATAAAAAATGTTACCCCAAGCTCCATAAGGATAGAGAAAAGAGAAAAATTAATTTCACAATTTGACATATCTGCTTTCCAAAAGGAAAAAAATTGAACATGAATCCTGTTCTGGTAACCAGTTTGTAACGGATATATTTAACGAGGAAGGAAGCAGCAGGCAGGTTTTTTAATGGAATTTTCCAAGCAGTATAAAAGCAGAGAGCACAGAGCCATGAGGCAGAGAGCATGGGTTCCACTCTGCTCCTCCCATGTCACCATGTCATCCAGGTTTGCCATTTCATCCACTCCAGGCCCCTTTTATGCAGAGGAGCTGGTGTATTTTAAATCAAACTGCATCTTATTTCACCTGAAAATATTTTAGTAGGTTTCTTTAGGGAACAGTGGCTTTATTTGTTTCTTCAACACAGGTGCAGCTGGCGCTTCTTATCTATGGACTCCACATCCACAAATTCAACCAATAACAGATTAAAAGTAGTTTTTTTATTACACCTGTACTGAACATATGTACACTTCTTTTCTTCTTGTTATTCCCTAAACAATATAGCACAACTATTTACATAGCATGTACATTGGATAAAGTATAGTAAGTCATCTTGAGGTGATTTAAAATATACAGGAGAAGCTACAGGTTCTACGCAAATGCTGTGCCAGTTAGCATGAGGGACTTAAGCATCTGGGATTTGGGGGTGGGAAACAATCCTCCATGTGCCCACTAGAATGGACAGCACCACTATCACAACCAATCAAATAAATTAAAGACAAGTCCTTACTGGCATCTAATACTCAACCCACGTGGAAACCTCCCTGATTGTTCCCAACAATGCCCTCTAACAATGGCCTGGCTGGAACCAGGACTCACTCAGGTGAGGAGCGGAACTGCATGTGGCTGATTGCAGCGGGTCTCCTGGGCCTTTTCCCTCCAGTCTGTCTCCCTGCTCCTCTCTTGGCTGTGTTATTTGTTCAAGAAATTGCATCTACTGTCCTGAGACTTCTTTACACTGTTGATTTAACTTACTGTGTGCTCCTTGTTTTGTTAAATAAGCTCCTCCTGCCCTGCATGTTCGGAAACTGACGCCTTCATTAGAGCTCAGCTTGTGGCTCATTGAACATGGCCGTGGATGTGCTGTCCTGTGCCGTCTCAGGAAGCATGAGGGACTAGATGGTCCTGTGTTTGCTAATATTGAGATTAGACAAAAAAGGATCAAGTGCCCCTTTCGTGCATGATGGAGTCCTTCTCCTTGAGTTTCTCACTGACAGTCTTTGATGTTCTAGATTCATCTTGTGTACTTCCTGTCCTGGCTAGAATCTGCTATTCTCTCAGGAACACTGGCATCTTTTAATGGGAAATTTAAATTAAAGGGCACAATTTGGATGCTACAGAGGTTGTGGCTGCTGGGTTGGTCATTACTTTAAACTTTTCAGTAGACAAAGCTGGAGTATGAAATACATGCATACAGACATACATGTATGCTTAGTTCATGATGTTTTCATATTATAATTCAGACTCAGGCTATATGTTATTTATTTAACCTAGTTGACCTTAGATGCCTTTGTTTTCTCTCATGCTGAGAAATGTTCTTAATGACTGCAGTGTAGACATTTGCTTCCTCCTACAATACACAGCCACCCGTCTCAGAGTCCAGCTATATGCTTAAATATTGCACGGTTTCTCTCATATGAGAAACCCAAATTATAAATAAAGAGAAAAATAAAAGATAATGGGAAGTAGGCAGACAGATGTTTCTCAAACGTGAAAGGGATGAACAGATGGAGAACAGGGAGGCGGCAAGGAAAAGAGGGAAAGGGCATGAACAAAGGAGTTGAACTGTGGTATGCACATGTGCCAACTCCACACAGGGAAGGCAGACAGGGACTAATAAAAATTTTAAAACAAAGTTATTATATGTAGGGTAATCAACCTAAATGCAAAAATAGATTTGTCAGATAGATCTAAAGTTTTCTGTTTATGTAGCTTTTAACTGTCAAAGAGTATGCCAAATATCAATGTATTGGGCAAATAAATACTGTTTAGTTTTTGCCAAGGAGTATTATAAAGATGCATGTTTTTAAGCCAAAAAATAATCTAATTATACAAACATTAGCAGCAGCATTATCATGACCGAAAATATTTCAAGTTCTTCTCTCTTTCTTTCTTGTCTTATTTTTGTTCCCAGGAACATTTCTCAATGAAAATATGTTCAAATAATGTTTTAGTATCTGTATATTTTGTCTCAAAGGGGATGCAGATTAATTTGCTCCATTTTGCCTCAGTTGATGAGCAAGTTTCAAATTTAATGTGAATTAATGTTTTTGTAGAACATTTTATGATTACAGAATCAAATCTATGAAATAAGACAAATGACAGAAGTCGTTTCTACGACCACCCTCTCCGTTCACCCTTCTCTACCTGCTCTACCTGTGACCCCTTAAAATACTTTCCTTTCTCTTCCCATTATTTCCTGTATGTGTCTAATTACACTTTCTGAGATAAATGCCAGCATATCATACTATTGTGTCTGCTTTCATCGCATTTTTTACTTAATTCTACTTCAGAGTCTGTGAACTATGTCAGACCTGCAAGGCCAGACCCGTCCACCACCTCTGTGCACAGAGACCCCCCAGGCTGCCCAGGCTGCAGGCAGAGCGGAGCCTCCCTCAGGGCTTCAGGGTGCAGAGAGAGCTGCAGGCCTGGTGCTGTGGAGTTCTCCTGCCTCATCCTCTGTGCAGAGTCGGCCCACAGCAGTATGACTCGTCCCTGCCCATCTCCAGTGTTAATTCTTCCTTTGTTTCAGTTCTACACAGACTTCTTTTCTGCGTGTCATATTTCCCTTGCCCCCCCCCCTTTTTGAACACAGGGCATGCTGAGCTACAACCTTGCCCCTTTTTACTTTTTATTTTTTATTTCTCATTAAGTTGCCCGTGCTGGCTTGAAACTTGCAACCTTCCTGCCTCAGCCTCCTGTGTAGCTGGGATTATTGGTGTGTGCCACTATGCCTGGCTCCCTTGACCTTCTTATTAGGTAGCATTTAGAACCCATAACAGAATCTTTGACTTTAATCACACCTGTAAAGACTTTGTTGGGCTAGGGTAATGTTCATAGGTTCCAGGTATGATGATGTGAATATCAATTTTTAGGGGGAACAGGAAGGGCAATTTTAAATCTACCATAAACTGGAACTCATTTTGAAATATGTGTTGTTATTTATAGCCCTTAGCTTTATAAATAATGCTGCCTTATCCAGCAGGGTTTTCCAGCATAACTTTGGGTCGGGTTTCTAGAAGTGGGAGTGCTAGGCCATGGATCAATGTGTATACAATTTTCCTGAATATTGGGAAAATCTCCAGAAGAGCTATACCAATTTGCATTCTCAAGAGAATGTTGGTAAGGGTTCTCTCCTTGCTCAATTGGTTCCCTCTGTCCTTGACCTAGTCCTCTCATCTTGCAGGAAGCTCTCCTGTTCTCTTTCTCTCTCTCTCTCTCAGTGTCAGATGAACACCTAACAATGGTACCAACCAGTAACACTCATTGTATTACTCTGGGACAAGCTAACCTTGTCCTAATGACACCAATGGGTATCAATGCAGCAAAATATCAAAGCAACTTAAAGAGGGAAAGAGCACGCCAAACTAGGAAAGACCTAGCACTAAAGTAGCTTTCCTTTTGACTATTTTTCACAATCATCTGCAACTGCATCAGCCAAACTTTATACTCCAGAGTTGATTCAGGAGGGAGAAAAAAGACCATTTTGTAATCTGGTAGTCAATGCAAAAATCTTGATTTGCATTTTCCAGCTTTGAAGCTGGCTTCTGAAATAAAAATCTTCCAAGAACCTCTAACGTAGAAAATTAAAATAGATGTAGATCAAAGTTGTACTGTTTTGATTTGCTTTTCAGTATAATATATTTTGGTTTTTAATTCAAGCTTTTTACACCATCATGCATATTTCAGCAAAAAGATTCTTTGAACTATTTCACCTCTGTCACATGGAGAATCCCATGAATTGTTCATTAGGTTTTAATTAATTCACCCTGAGCAGCTGTAAATGCTCAGAGAGGCCAGGATTCTGGAAATCTGGGCATTCACTTCATACTTTATTTAAAAGAAAAGCTCTTCACGTTCTACAGAGCCAGGCAAGGCTTGTGGGTAGAGAGAAAGCGCAGAAACCCTCCATTCATGGAGGTCATGTTCCCAGGTTAACTATCTTTGAGGAAAAGGGTAGCAGTAGAAGCCTCTTGATGCAAGATGGAAACAGCTCTCTCCGCGCTGCCACAGGGCCTCTCCAAGCTCAGCCCCCAGAGTGGTCCGCCTCCCCGAGCCCTGCCTTGTGACTGGACCCTGCGGGGTTTCAAACACCAGACCACCTTGGAACCAGTCCCTTGAGAGCACAGATTAGTCAAGTGTCTTCCAGGCTTCCGGTTTTCAGATGACTTCTTTTCTGGCATCACTTTTGGATTCGGTTGCTCAGGATGACAGCAGGCGCCGGTCATCCAGTTGCCTACCTGGCGCAGTTCAACTGTTTCTCACCGAGCTCACTGTCTACCAGCTCAGCTTATCACTCCAGAGCTCCGTTCCATGACAATCACTGTCTCAGGCAGCTTGAGGTTGCCATAACAGAATTACAATAGACCAAGTGGCTCCTAAAAAAACAGTGTGTCCTACAGTTCTGGAGGCCGAAGTCCAAGGTCCAGGCACTGGAAGACTCGGTGTGTGGTGAGGCTGCTTCTGGTGCACAGAGGGTGCCATTTTGCTGGGTCCTCCCTTGGGAGAAGGGATGAGGGAGCTCTCAGGGCCTCTGATGAAGATGCTGATCCCATTCCATTGTTGGGGCACAGATATGATGGCCTGTGTGATGGACCACTGAGGATAGCATCTTTATCTGCCAGATGGTAGAGCCAGGTGAACTCTGGGCTACAGTGACTGCATTAGTCCAGGACTGCGGGTACCACTTTACCTTTATGCAAGGAAGCAAGGGACCCTGTTTTGTTTAACCCTAAGATAATGAGGGGTGCCTTTGCATAAAGTGGAATGCCATCCTATCTGATACCTGTGATAACTATCTCCAGCTGCAGAATTAGATGTATTGGTGTTTTGGTGTGGAGTTTGGACCTAGGAAGTAATCTTCAGTTACCACTCAAGTTATGGCCCAATGTTATACCTAAAGAGAAGAAAATCCCAGGGGTCCTGATGGCTTCACTGCTGAATTCTACAAGATATTTAGATAAGAACTAGTGCAACTACTGTTTAAACTCCTCAATGAAATTGAAAGGGAAGCAATACTCCCAAATTCATTCCTCGAAGCAAGCATCACCTTGATCCCAAAAGAAGAGAAAGACCTAACTGAAAAAGAGAACTATAGGCCAATCTCACTAATGAACATAGATGCAGAAATCCTTAGTAAGAGACTGGCAAATAGAATGCAGAAGATCATCAAGAAGATCTTACACCCTGACCAAGTGGGATTCATCCCAGGGATGCAGGAATGGTTCAACACATGCAAGTCAATAAATGTAATACACTGCTTCAATAGAGCCCAGGACAAAAACCATATGATCATCTCAATAGATGCAGAAAAAACATTCAACAAAATCCAACATGCATTTATGATAAAAGCCCTATAGAAAAATGGAACAGACAGTCACTGTCTCAACCTGATGGAAGCCATCTATGAAAAACCAACAGCCAACATCATACTAAATGGTCAAAACCTGAAATCCTTCACACTAAAATCAGGAACAAGACAAAGATGTCCACTATCATCACTCTTGTTCAATATAGTTTTGGAAACATTAGCCACAGCAATTAGACAAGAGAAAGAAACAAAAGGAATAAAGATAGGAAATGAAGAAGTTAAATTGTCATTACTTGGAGATGACATGATACTCTATATAGAAGACCCCAAGAACTGCACCAAAGGTCTCCTAGACTTAACCAAATTCAGTAAAGTAGCTGGTTAAAAGATCAACACACAAAAATCAACAGCTTTCCTCTACAGAAACAACGGACTCACTGAGAGAGGAATTGGAGAAATAACTCCTTTCACAATAGCATCCAAAAAACTGAAATACCTAGGAATCAACCTGATGAAAGAAATCAAAGATCTCTTCTCTGAAAACTATAGCACTCTGAAAAGAGATTGAAGATGATATCAAAATAGAAAGACATCCTTTGCCCCTGGGAAGGAAGAACCAATACAGTGAAAATGCCCATACTTCAAAAACTGCTATATTGATTGAGTGCAATCCCAGTTGAAATTCCAACAGCATACTTCACAGACCCTGAGAAAACAATGTAAAAATTCATTTGGAACAAGAAGAGACCCAGAATAGCAAAAGCAATTCTAGGCTACAGAGACATAGCAGGGGGTATCACAGTCCCCAACCAGAAACTACAGTACAAAGCTACTGTGATAAAAACAGCATGGTACTGGCAAAGAAACAGACCTGAGGACCAGTGGAACAGATTAGAAGATGCAGAAACAACTCCAGACACACTCAGCCACCTCATCTTGGACAAAGGAGCCAAACACCCTCACTTGAGGAAAGATAGCCTCTTTAATAAATGGTGCTGGATTAATTGGGTTTCAACTTGCCAAAGATTAAAACTAGACCTGTATCTCTCACCATGCACTAAACTAAAATCAAAATGGATTAAACATCTAAATATTAAAAACAGAAACACTAAACTGGCTGGAAGAGAGGTTAGGAAGAACTCTTGAAGACACTGGCATAGGAAAAGATTTCATGAACAAAACCTCAATTGCACGTGAACTAGCACAAAGAATCAACAAGTGGGATCTCTACTTATTGAAAAGCTTCTGCACAGCAAGAGAAACCACCAACAGCCTAAAGAGAAAACCTACAATGTGGGAAAAAGATTTTACCATCTTTTCCTCAGACAAAGGTCTACTATCTAGAATCTATTAAGAACTTCAAAAAATCAGACCTCCCAAATTTAAAGACCCAATCTGAAAATGGGCATCTGAAATGAACAGACATTTCTCAGACAAAGAAGAAGAAATAGCAAATAAACATATGAAAAAATGTTCAACATCACTGGTCATTTGGGAGATGCAGATGAAAACAACACTGAGATTCCACCTCACCTCAGAAAGAATGGCTACTATCAGGAATTCAACCAATAACAAATGCGGGGCTGTGAGGAAAAAGGAATCCTTCTCTACCATTAGTGGAAGTGCAGACTGGTGCAATCACTGTGGAAATCAGTGTGGAGATAATTCAAAAAACTAGGATTAGAGATCCCATTTGATCCAGTTATTCCCCCTGCTGGGTATCTTCCCAAAAGAATTAAAAGAATCATACCACAGCGATATATGTGCACCCATGTTCATAGCAGCACAGTTTCTAATAACTAAAATTTGGAAACAGCCCAAGTGCCCATCAACTGGAGACTGGATGAAGAAAATGTGGTTTTTGGTTTTTTATAAAATGGAGTACCACTCAGCCGAAAAGAATGAAAAATTAGAGGCATTTATAGCTAAACGGATGCACATTGAGATGATATTCTTAAGTAAAATAAATAGGACACACATGTAAATATCAAAGTTTCTTTGGTATGAGAAACTGAAAGTGTAAATAAGGACTAAAACATATAATAGATATTATGAAATAGGAAGACAGGGTCCAAAGGGGAGGGGAAGTGGGAGGGGTAGGGGAAAGGAAAGAAGGGAATGGAATTAATATGAGAAAATGAAAAAATGTGAACAAAGTCTTTGTAAATAGGGAAGAATGGAGGGGTTGAAGGGAGGGCAGGTGAAGGGGGAAAAATAAGAACCAAGAGAGACTATGTAAAGGTGCAAATTTCCAATGATGAATGTCATTATATTGTATACCTAAAGTGTACCAATAAAATTAATTTTTAAAATAGTATACCTAAAGAAAAGCCTTTTAGCAAATTCAGTACCTGCCTTTCAGCAGTAATTTTGGCAACTTTCACAGTCAAGCATTATATGCAAATAAAGTAGTATATAAAAAATGTCCAGGGCCTGTCGTACGTACCACACAGCCACAGGTAAAGCATATTCCACCTGACCACTGACTGATTTTATGTCCAAAGCTGAAATGAATTGCAAAGCAAACCTTTTTTAGCTTCCAAATGCTTGACTTTTGTTTGTTGTCCTTACTTGAACCACTCTTAGATTCCTATGCATCCACAGTCATCAGATTTTCACCCAGCTGCCAAGACTATTCAATGAGGGAGGATGAGACAACAAATGGTGCCGGGGAAGCTGGGTAGTGACACACAGGAGCGATTTGGACACTTACATCAGATTAGAAATTAACTCAGAATGGATCCGTGACCCAAAGAGAAGAGCTAATGCTGCAAAACTCTGAAAACATAGAGGTAAATTTTTATGGCCTTGGATTTGGGAATGCATTCTTAGGTATAACACCAAAAAGCACAAGGGCAAAAAAGGAAAAAACAAATAACACTTCCTTAAAATTAACATTTTTATGTGTCAAAGGACACCAGCAAGTAAAGAGACTAACAAAATGCAAGAAGGTATTTGCAATTCACTATGTATTGGTGAAGACACTTGCAAATGAAATCTACAAAGAAACTTTCTACCTCAACAATAAAGAAAAATAACCCAGTTTTTAGAATGAGCAGAGGCTCTGAATAAATATTTCTTCAAGGAAGATATACAAACAGCCAATAAACACATGAAAGGATGTTCTACATCGCTGATCATCTGGGAAATACAAATCAAAGTCACTATCACATTCTATTTCACTCCCATAGAGTGGCTGCCATGAAAAAGTCAGAAAACAAGTCAGGTTTTTGAAGTTGTAGAAAAATTGGCACACTCATACGCTGCTTGGGGGAATGTAAAATGGTACAGCCACTTTGGAAAGTGATCTGAAAAATCTTCAAATGATTAAACATTAAGTTATTCTATTACCCATAAATTCTGCTCCTGCATAGGGGAGAGAAATAAGAAAATATACTCACATAAAAACAGGTACGTGAACGGTTGCAACAGTATTATTCATAACAGCCAAAACTGAGGGAAAAAGCCAAATGTCAAACAGCTGATGAATAGGCTAAATGTGGTATATCTATATAGTGGGCTATTATTTAGTCATAAAAAAGGAATGAAGTAATGACAAATGTTATAATGTGAGTGAACCTTTAAAACATTATGTTTAGTGAAAGAAGCCAGTCAGAAAAGACCACATGTTGCATTTATTCAACTCACATAAATAAAGTCTACAGAGACAAAAAGATTAGCCATTTCTTGGGGCTGGAGGGAAAGGATTTGCAGGATAATAAAGAGAATACAGTTTCTTTAAAGATGATGAAAATATTCTAAATTGACAATGGTGATGGTGGCATATTTGTGAATCTATTAAAACAACGGAATTGTATATTTTCAATGGATGAATTTTATGCTGTGACTTATATCTCAATAAACTGCACGTGTGTGTGTGTGTGTGTGTGTGCACATGCATGTGTGTGGCAAATAAGCCATGGAAAGAAGCTTAACATTGTTTATCAAGAACATGCAAATGAAAACCATAGTGAGATGTCACTTCACACATCTAAAATTCATCCACAGATGAACAGAAAAAGAAGATGTGGTATGAACACGCAGCAGAATCTCAGTGGATCTTAGCAAAGAAGGGAGTCCTGTCACATGACAGATTGGAGAAAGCCGATACGTTAAGCGAAATAATCAACACAGGAAGTTACAGGATCTCATTTTCATGCCGAATCCAGAAAGTTGAACTCCTAGAAATAGAGAGTAGAATGGTGGCTTCTAGGGGATGGAGGAGGTGAGAAACCAGAGGTGCTGATCCAAGAGCACAAACGTTGAATTATGAAATGAGTAAGTTTTGGAGACCTAGAGTATCGCATGGCAACTGTTAGTGGTAGTATACTGTATCCTTGCATGTTGGCTATGGGGCTAGGTATACAGTGCTGGCATCACCCCTGACTCACACACACAAAGGTGACTGCATGAGATGACAGATGTGCCCATGAGACTGATTGAGGTCACCAGCTCACAACCCTGTTGTGTGCCTCAAATATACACAGCACACATTTTTCCACCATGCCTCAGTGAAGCTGAGGAAGAAAGAAGGCTGGCCACACCGAATGCTGATGAGGATATGCAGGACAGGGGCCCTGTGTCCTGCTATCTCCTAGATGAACAGAAAGTGTGGTGTCCAAGTGCTGAGTAGGTTTAGGAGGATTTTGGTTTACTGTAAAGAGAAAGTACGTGGTATACACCACAACTCAAGTAAATCTCAAAGTTGCTGTTCTGACTGAGGGAAGGCAGACAAGACAGCTTGTATGCTGTGCATCAGTTAGCTTCGTGATGCTATAACAAATACCCAAGACAATCAGTTTATAAAGAGTAAAGGTTTATTTTGTCTCAGAGTTCTGGAAGTTTCAGCCCATAATTGAATGGCTCCATTGCTCTTGGGTCTGTGGTGAGGCAGCAACAGGTAGCAGGAGCAAGTGGCAGAGAAAACCCCTTACCTCAGGGTAGGAAGCAAGAATGAAATGAGGAGGGCCTGAGTCCCACAATCCCCTTCCAATGCATGCTGCCAATGACCTCACTTCCTTCCTCAGGCTCCGCCTCCTTAAGGCCCCACTATCTCCCAACAGCTCCTCCCTGGTAGCAAGGCCCTGGGCTTTGGTCATGTTTAGCCTACTGTATGGTTCTCTTTACATACAGTTATAGAAAATGCAAACTCAGAGATGAAAGCAAGCAGTCATTCCCAGGGGCTGGGGATTCCTTTGTGAGACTTGTGGGGAAGGGTAGAGAACTACAAAGGGCATGAAGAAACTTCTGGTCCTGAAAGATGTGTTCACTGGCTTGACTGAGCAGATGGCACTATAGGTACATGGGTACATTCGTGTGTCAAAATATGCTCCGTGGCATCCTGCAGGCATGCACTACTCATTGTCTGCCTTTTATACATCCATAAACTTAATTTTATATTGCTGTGAACTGATTTTTCCTGTGTGTATCTTCCCCTTCTGGAGACAGCAACCACGGAACTTTGCTGAAGAGCAAGCTCCCAAGTTCTTTATTCTTGGCCTACTAAAAGATGTTTGTCTTAACACAAATGATAAGTGCACTAAAAAAATCCTTGCCTTGATTAGTGATTTCTCTTTCTATTGTTTACTTAGATATTGCTTGGACTTATAAACAAAGCAGATACCAGTGAGGCAGTCAAATTTCTTCCTGATCACTGATATTCCCTGTGATACATTTACCCATGTTGCAGCCATGTTTACTGGGTAACAAAAGTATGTTCCCATGCACAGTAGCATGACACACTAGGAAGATCACAAAAATGGGAAGTCTACATTTCTGGTTCTCTCCCCCAGCTATGAGAACTTGGGGAGACATTTGAATACATTTGCCTCAGGTTCTTCAGAAGCAATAATTCTTACTCTGCTAAAAATTACTTCTTCTCAAACAGAGTAACATTTGCCACATTTTATAAAGAATAATCGACTTTTCCTTTTCTTACATTACTTAACAGGTAAATATTTAGGTGCAGGTTAGGGAATAGGCACTACCAAGAAACAGGCACACATGCTAACTTCTTACAAACTTGGAACCTTTTTTCTAGAAGTGGATAATTTCAACCATCTGTTTAATATTTATTGAATATAACATGTGCCATCCTCTACATTAGTGTTTCCTTCTAACTAATAAAACACTCTTTGTTTCTCCTCCTCTGAACTTTTCTTTGCTGGTGCAGTGCTCTTTTATGTAATTCTAGCAATCATCAGCCAAAGATCTTAAAACAGAACAGCCTCGGTACTGTCATCATTCCCCTAAAGTGTCATCCAAAGAGTTCACAGAATAATCGCTTCAGCGCTTGGCACCATGTCACTGGCAGTTATGAAAATGTAACTAAATCTTTGCAGAGCTGTAATTTAGAAAAAGTAAAAACACTCAAAATCTTACGCAGTACATTCAGTACCTTTTTATATTACAAATGGACTAATAAAATGGCAGAAAAAACAATGCCATTATGTGCTGTAATATAGCATGGGCAGAATCTCAAAATGTCCACCATTACGTTTTGGTGGAATGTACATAGCAGTGACACTTTATAGGCTACATCTCTGCTCCTTAAAAGTTATTAAAATCTTGATAGCATTATTCTATAATCAAGGAAATTTAGTAAATTCTCTCCATTGGATAATCACAAGTAAAAGAAGAAAATATATCAAAAAGAAAATAAGAGTTTTAAATCCATGAAGAACCAACACAGTGGGTTGAATTTAAGACTCAAGACCCAGTCCAGGAGATATAAGGGGATGAATTCATTTGCAATGACCAGGTCTGCAGGCTGCATCCACCTTGAGCCAACATCCCCATCCCAGTGACACCACCCAGATACACCAACAAGAGAAGACATTGATCTAAATCTTGTTTCTGCTTTTGCAAAAAATGTAGAGTCATCTGCAAACTTGGTGTCATAAAAATCTACTTCAGAGGAGCTTAGTGCAAACTCTAATCCTGTGTGATGGTTCAGCTCCACAAATCCAGCCAGACAGCTTTGTCCTGAGTCAGCAGCACCAGATAACATCTGCAGAGTGAAGGAGCCACCAGGAGCTTGACTTTCGCAGCTTCTCCTTCCCCTACTCTTCAGATGACACCGTCAATTGCCACCTGTCCTTGGGAAGTCTCCTCCAGCCACAGCAACAAGCAGAGCCTGCAGTGGAGGAGATTGCTGGCAGCAGAACCAAGCTCCCAGACAATGACAGCAAGGTCCTAGCTCCAGGAACCCAGGGCCATGGCATCACCCAGGAAAGGGGGCACTGAAGATGGTAGATGAGATGAGGGTGACCAGGCCCCCAGTCCAGGCACCTGACTCCTTCAGAGCAGAGAATCCCTCCTGGCTGGTCAGAGAGGTTGACAGTGGGAGAAGAGTCAGAAAGAGGTTTTGAAGGTGGCCGTGTAGATGTGGACACAGGCCGGAGTCAAGCAGTGAGGACCTCAGGGAGTTGCAAAAGGAAGGCGGGCAAGTTTTGCCTTGAACTTTCCTGAGATCTTGATTTTTGTGCAGGGAAACCACGTTGAACCTCTGACCTGCAGCACTTGAGGGTAATAAATCTTTGTTGTTTTAAGCCAGTGACTTTGCAATAATTTCTGATGGCAGCAATATGAAGTGAATACAGAGCTCTCATGGTCTGCCATGTTCAAGAATCAATCAGAACTGAAAATACAGTGGGGAGTAAGTACAGCGTGCTTCCTCGACTTCTATAATTATTTCTGCACATGTGTATGTGTAAATGTTACACCAGCAGCTAACAGAGGGTTTAACTGTCATTTTAAAAAACGGTTTTACTTGCCCAAATAGAAAGTTCCCAGTCCAATGTCAATCCCATATTTCTGTGCAAGTTTTGCTAGTGTATACATTTTAAAGCTTATAAACATAAATGACATCTTTTAGTCTACAAGGTGCTGTATTATTTTTAATTTTTAAAACTTGTCCCACTTCAATGTAACCTACAGTAGCACAACTACTATGGAAATCAATATGAAGATGCCTCGAAAATTACAGATAGAAATTCTATTTGACCCAGCTATACCTCTTCTAGGTATCTTCCCAAAAGAGTTAAGGACATCACGTTTCAGTGATACATGCATATGCATGTTTATAGCAGCATGACTCATAGAAAGCACCTATATATTCATCAACATATGAACAGATACAGAAAATGTGGTGTTGACACCTAAAGAAGAATAACTTTGAGTCATTTGTAGGAAACAAGATGGATCTTGAGACCATAATACTAAGTGAAATGTCAGTCACAGAAGTTTAAATATCATATGATTTCTTTAACGTGGGAGGCTTAAAATATAAATGACTTAAAGGGCAATATACCAGAGCCAGGTTAGAGTCTATAGAGTTGGGGAGGGGTTCTGGGGAAGGAAGGACAGGAGAGGGGGAGGAAAAGTGATCAAGATGCACTATATACCTCTATCAATAAACCAAACTGCATGCAATCACAATATATCAACACAAGTAACAATAATCATTTGTTAAAGCTTGTAGCACTTTTTTGTAGCGCTAGGGATTGAACTCAGGCAGTCATGCATGCAGTGAAAACTACCCCAGAATTATCTTTAAAAGTTTTATTTTGGGGAAGAATCTCCCATGTTGCCCAGGTTAGCCTTCAACTTGTGATCCTCCTGCCTCAGTTACTCCATAATTCTCCTGCCTGGGCCTCTGGAGCAACTGGATGCAGACTGGGCCACTGCGCCCAGATTAACCCACTTCGCACAGACAGGCAGGTTCTGAGCACACCTGCAGGGCCCAGATGGAGACTCCAGGTACCCCCTTGGCGTCAGCAGAGCTCTTGGAGACCAGTAGGCAAACATCCCCATGCTCTCAGTTGGGGACATGACAGCAGCTCTGGTGACAGACATGGGGAACGCTGGCTGGGGCTGTGGATTTGGGGGTTCTTGTTCGCAGAGGAGACCTGGCCTGCGGGGACTGGGTCTGTGGCCAGGCCTGGCCCTGAGCACCACCCCGCTCTCCGGAACGCTTCCCTCCCGGGAGAGGCACAGAGGCAGCCTACAAATGGACCAAACGGGTGTGGGTGGGTAATGTTAAGTGATTTGAAACGCAGGAGACAGAACATCTGCTGGATAACGTAACAGTGTTCAAGATCCTTCTTTCAGTGAAGAAGATAAAAAAGAATACGCATGTCCCTTGGTCCTCCTCCTTCTCACGCTCGGCTGTTTCCCACGGTCTAAGGCCCAGGCGCTGGAGGCCATTTCTCAGTCTTCATCTTACACTTATTTGAACCATAATGTACAAATCCATATAAATTCACAAAATGAGCACATGTTTTTAAACGAAACTGTATATCAATGTGCTGCTTATCATAACTAAATGTGGCACATAGGTCATGATCTAGTTTTTAAAAACACAATGATAGCTGTAATTTTAGGAATTATGTGGCTCTGCCTGTTACTTTTGGAATAGAATGAGGAATTGTGAACCAAAGTGAGAAACTATTATAAACAAATTTTACAATTCAGTGTCAATACAAATCATAGTGTACTACTCTATCAAGAGTTCAGTTCGTATCCGCCTGCTGCACAAGTGCAAGGACCTGAGTTCGATCTCTGGTACCAAAGAAAAACAAAAACAAAAAAAGCAAAGGGAAGAGTTCCGTTTGTAATGTCTATTTCCCCCAGAGGTGTTTTGTTTGTTTGTTTTTTACAAAGACAAACCAAACAAAAACACAGGCATTTGTTCTGTGCACACAGTGGTGTATGTGAGGGAAGGGACCAGCGTGCTTTGTCTCCAGTCCTGGGATTTGTGGGAGTGTCTAATACAGACATTTCCTGATCAGACACGGAGATGCGCCCCCCCCCCCCGCCAGCCCCCTGCAGTCTCCATGCTCAAGTCAGAAGTCTGAACATTCCAGCAAGACACAGGCACGGACTGCTGAAGGTGATGGCCACAAGGTGAAAGAAGACATGGGAATGACATTACAGTGGACGCCAACCCCTCAGGGCTGTGCCTGGGCTCCCAGAAGGATGCTGTCCTGGACACTGTTACCCACAGCTCCTCAACCAGAAGAAAGCTGAGGCTGGAGGGTGTCAGAACTGTCACGAGCTTTGGCTTGATTTGTTGAAGTTGTGTAGAGTCCTCTCGTTCAAATTGTTTTGCTCTTATGAAGGTACACTGTATGTTACAAATAAGAGTCCTAGGTTTCGTATTCTTGCAGGGTTGTATGATGAATTATCTTTTTCTTTCCAAGCTGCCCGGGGCATGTGCTGACAGATTACTAGGAGATAAAAGGAGACACAAGAGTGCACCATGGAAACTTGCTTTCACCCAGCATCAGACATTGACCTCATATTTTACTTCTGGTTGTCTCTGTGACCAGGTATAATCACTCTTCGATGCTTACATGTGCTGCCTTGACATTGGGTTTGTAAAGAACAGGTGACATGCACAGAAAATCCCAGAGTCAACAGAAAACCTGACAGCACGCTATCTTGCTGTCATGGAAATATCCATTGGATCTGCCTGCGAGATCCGTGCACTGGGGACTTCTTTCCAAATGGCCACCTGGCCCAGCCCCACGGGAGAATGGGCTGTCCTCTCCCTGCTAGGTTTCCAACTCTGCTGGGTCAGCCGCCAGGGAGGGAGCACAAACCACCCTAAACAGGAGCCTTGTCGCTCTAGGGTAAGGTTGCTGCTCACTTCATAGACACTATCATTTTCCAAATTTGATTCCTCTAATTCAATGCTGAGCTTGTAGGAGGCTTTAATAAATGATAACCACCCTTTCTTAAAAACCAAACAATCATTTAACAATGTGGCACAGCAAGTATTTTTGTATTGTACTAAGAAATAGGTGTGTCAGGAAAATAAAAGCTTCCTTCATGGAAAATCAGCACAATTTCCACATTGTTTTTTGAAAATGTACACAATACTGTGTTTTCTTAGCTCCGTCTTGAGTATTGCCCCAAACCACCAGCATATCCATAGTGTATATTTAAATTTCACGAGTTGAAAAAGGAAAATTTTCCCTTTTCTAGAAATATTTTTCTTAGCTTTATATGTGGTCTCATTGAGTACATTTCCATTTAAAGAATGCTGATTTTGAGCATCTACCAAATACCGTGATTGTGCGTGGTTTAAACTGGGAAGGAAGCTGTCTCTGTCCCTAAGTCCGGTGTATTCTTTTAGAAGAGTTGCCATCTTTTAAATAACAGAATTATCCAGGGAAAGCTCCGGTGTGCAGGGGTGATACACAACCTCCAAATCTGGCTGCTTTAAACCACAAAGGCTTGCCTCTGGTGACCGCATCCTGTCTGTCTCTGGGTGAAGTGGGAGCCCAGGTCTGTGGCTGCCCAGAGCCTCTGGTGGGCAGAGCAGCCAGCGTCTGTGTCAGGTGGCCGTCAGATGTGTGCAGGGCCCCGCACAGGACCCCGAGTCCCGCTGAGCAGCCCCTCTCTGAGAAGCCAGGGCTCAGGCAGTGACTGTATTCAGGGACCCAGGAGCAGAAGTCTGGCAGTGTTGAGAAACACAGGGGAGGGAGCAGCCAGCCCAGGGAGTACGAATAAGAGTTGGGTCTGCAGCATGGGACCCGGCAGGGCTATGAAGTCCAGGGGTGACACGAGGGGAGCTGAGTCTCCAGCGAGTCCCGGACGAGGAGGCTGGGGGGGCCCCCCGAGAGGAATGGCCAGGTGGAGGATGAGTCACGCGCATGGGAGCAGTCCACACCTGGGGGTATGTGAGCCGCCATCCAAGCAGGGTGGGTGAGATACCTCAGGAAGAAATTGTAGACAACAGGAAAGCGAAAGTGGAAATTTCGGGGGAGAAGAAAAACATTGCAATAAAGCCAGGCGTGGGCATCCAACTTCTTCCAGCCAGCAGAGGCTTTCTTTCCACAGACTTGGACTAAGGGAGGGTCTCGAGGTGCCGAGGGCTGTTCACACATCTCCTTCGGGTGTGAGAGCCTGTTCTGCCCCATTACCATCCGTTCTTTAGACGTCGTCTGTTCCTCTCATCTCACTGACCCCACCGTATGTCACATCTTATTTCCTCCTCTCTGAGCAAGTTGCCTGCAAGGTAAGGCTTAGGAGGAATCAATAATATTATGAGATCTTACAAGATGAAAATCAGAACTGCGGTGTGTAAGGTAGGATTTCATGATGAAGGTAAATAGTACAAAGGGAAGTACTCTGGATTTATAACAGAAAAGGAGGAGAAACACTGATGCATTTATCTATACTGAAGACAAGTGATTAAACATCCCTCCCTGGTCCTACATTGTAGAGAGACACCAGGGACAGGGTAGGGCCAGTGTAATGCAGTTTCTCCTGGGCCCTTGGCTGTGCTTGTCAGAACTGATGGATACAGTATGGGAGGTGTAACTGCCTTACTGATATTAGTCCCCTTTTTAAAAGAACAAAAGGAAAAAATTACCTCTCTTGTTTCCCTAAAAGGATTATTTTAATGATGCTCTGTCATTTGGCAAGTTCTATTCTAGTATTTGGTGAGCCAGAAAATGTCATACTTCATTTACTCAAGGAAGCAACTTCCTCGCGACAAAGAAGGTACACTCTGTTCCTGGCTTACCAGGAGAACCAGGCGTGAAAAGCTGGTTCTGGAAGACTTTCCGTGCTTCCAGAGTCCCACGGGGCAGAAAAGCATTCGCCTCACAGACAGAGACATACCTGGCAGCTGCCCACTGTGCTCCCAGCACTGGGTTAATCACAGGAACCCCAGGAGGAGGCGAGCGGGCTACCAATGCCATAAGGCTGAGGCTCAATGCAGAGAGTAATTCCTGACGGGGGAGACAGCAGGAATGAAAGTAACCAGGCAATACACTGGATAAAAAGGGGCAAGAGTCTTTTAGGTAGGGGACCAGGGAAGAGATTTAAACTAAGACTTAAGGGACAGCACAATATCCACCAGTTAAAGGGCAGAGCAGGGAGCAGTGGGAGAAGCAGACACCCCAAGCCAAGTGCAGAGGCCGTATGAAAAATACAGAGAAACCTGCACCTGGGCTTCAGAGAGTAGAGAAAGTGAGACTTCCGGTGCTCAGAGGGAAGTGTCAGGGAGGAGAGGGGAGAGAAGGGCTGTGTGAGTCCCCTGAGCCACAGGGCTGAGGCCAGACCTCTAGGAGCTGTACTCAATGATGGCGACTTTGGTGTGGGGCCTCTGATTGGGCGCCACGAGGCCAGTTCTGGAAAAGTCAGGACGGTTAGAGGTCGACCCAGCTGCTGCACACGGAGTGAAGCACAGTGAAGCCAGGAGTTTGGATTTAATTTCAAATACCTGGGGTAGTCACAGAGCAGCTTTAAGCAGAGCGGCCTCAGCAGTATTGGTGGTCTTCCTACAACAGCAGCAGAAGCAGCTGCTATCTATAGCTTGCCATATTCACAGACCTAAGTGATTTGCATTAATTCTATAGCTCCATTTTATAGGAAGAATGGAGCCACAGAAACGTTGAATAATTTGCTCAAGAGCACAAAGCTAGGAAGGGCCAGAAGAAAGAACGGAAAGACTTGTGTCCTAGGATCTTGTGGCCAGACTGTACTAAGCAAATAAATCACCCTGGCTGTTGCATGTAAAATGGACTGAAAGATAGAGGCAGGCTAATAATAATTGCTAAAAATAAAAATTGTAAGTGACACTAGGCTGCGTCATAAAGGATGAGCACAATACAGAAGTAATCGTCAAGTTGAAGTAAAGATTGAGTTTCCAGGAGACAGATGAGTCCCTGTCATGTGCAGCACCTTCGTGCCTGCCAGCAGGTCAGCACTCTTAACCTGTAAGTGGCGGAAGTCATCGAATGGGGAAATCGAGAATTACACCAGCAAGATGTGCAGAGTGACAGGAGAACCGCTGCCTAACACCCACCCGTTCCCTGGGTCCAGGGGCTCGCCACGGGCTGTGTGACCACCAGACCTCTCTTGAGTTAATACAGAAACAAGAGCACATGTACCATAGCGTGTGTGTGTGTGTATGTGTGTGTGTGTGTGTGTGTGTGTGTGTGCGCACCATCCCTCAAAGCTGCCTGTAACCACTCAGAGTGAACCAGGGAGACTTAAGACTTTGAAATGGATTTACAAAACTTTATAAAATAAAAATTATTAAATTATCTGCTATTTCTGGATTAGCCTGCAGAGTGAATGAAACCAAAAAGACAAAAATGACATTTGCAACCTTGCAAGAAAAGTATTTTCTCAGGAGAGTTTCAGTCTAATTGTAATAAGGGCCAGTACACTTGGAAAGTTTTGATTAAATTTGATAAATGTAGGGGCTGGACTTAATAATCCTTTGCAGTTTGCTTCCTCTTAATTAAAAACATAATTCTTGAACAGTCATAGTAACATGCTTTTCTGTTAACTCTACATATACTAGAGAAGAGGGGGAAAGAAGACTACTTGAATGTTTGCATTTATTAAATCACATGTGATGGTACATTTAGTTTCTAAGTAATGGTAAAATATATTTGGAAAATGTAACTAAATACTACTTCAGTCAATGACCAGCGATATTTCTGCTTCCATTAAGTAGGCTATATTTTTCTGTAATTAAATGGATATGTTTTAAAATTTAATATTTGGCATAACATGAATGGAAGAAATGAAGATGTCCTTCACAAAATCAATATTTTTTCTTCTAGGAATATAAAAGAATTGTTACTCTTAATGTGTCACATCCAGTACTACTTCAATTGCAGGCTTGGTGTTTATTAGAGACTTCTGGTTTCATTTAGGAGATAGAAAAAGTATTGTTTCCACTCACGTAACGAGAAAAAAACTTCACATAAATCACCTTTTTACCCTGTTAGATGAAGTCATGAAGCAGCAACCCAGTGTTTGCTTACTTGGGACAAACACCACTGGCCACCATGGGATCTGCTAAGAATGTTCGAGGACATTTTTACTGAATTGCTGAGTCAAGTGAAGGCTGAGGAGGACGTGTGAGGTCTGCATGAGTTCAGAGCTGGGGAGGTCATTTGCCCTGGAAAGTAACAGGAGCGGGGAGCAGGGGAATCTTAAGGCAGCTCAGCGGTGGTTGTGGCTGTGGGCAGAGAAACCTGACGGGATTTCATTCCAGATGGGAAAGCACAGACTCCACTGAAGCCCTTCGCCTCTAAAAAGCAAAAACTTCCATTTGCTTAGGAAGGGCAGCAACACTGTAGACTACAAGCGTGGGTGGACACCCACTTAAATTTTAAGGACAGACAGAAGAAAAAGATGCTCCGCACCAGGAGGAAGGCAAGGGGTGTGTGTTAGGACAGCTCACGTTCCGTTCATAGGAGGAACAGAAACACTTGGGGTGTCACACCTCCAGGTGTAGGGTTACAGTGCCCTGTGCACCTGGGACTGACAACTATCCAAGACATCAATCAATCAAAAGGATTACAAATGCACCAAAGTGTTACTTATCTTAGGAATGCAAGTTTGATTTCACATCCAAAAAATAATTAGTGTAATGTACAATAACAATAGAATACAGGACAAAAAGTACAAAATCCTCTTAATTGATGGAGAAAATCTATTTGATGAAATCCAATACCCATGGATTAATAAGTCTCTCAACTCATTAGGATAGAAGAAAATGTCCTCAACCTGATAATGAGCAACTAGGAAGAATCCACAGCTAATATTATACTTCATGGAGAAAGCCTAAATGCTTTTCCAGCAATACTGGGCAAGATGAGAATGCCCAGCCTTACTACCTCTACTCTGCATTGTACTGAAGGCTCTAGCCAATTTAACCTGGCCAGAAAAACACCTAAAATACCATCTAGACTAGAAAGAAAGAAATAAAACTGTTTGTTTAAAAATAGTATTATTCCTTAATCCCACAACTTCTGCAAACCTACCCACAAAATCCCAAGGAATCCACAAAAACACCCTCCCCCACATAAAAACTAGTAAAAAAGTTCAGAAAGATTGGACAAGCAGTCATAGATAATGGGACGTTGGAAAACACGGTTACAAATAAGCAAGATGGGAGAACCAGAACAATTCCTGTGGTGGAATTTAGAGTCAAGTGTGCCATGATCAATTATTTTAACACCTGCAAAGACAGAGGCAGAACTGGGGATGTCATATGTATACAGGGATTAACGTACATACGCATCTTTCCAGCACTAAGGGGCCCCAAAGGCAACGTGGCTTCATGAGCCATGAGCACACCCAGCACTCGGGTTTTGGTTTCCTAATGCCAATCTCCAATCAAATAACCTGGGGCTTCTTAAAGAGCTTGTGAATTCCAGGTCTTGGCCAGGGAAAACACACGGTGAGTCTCTGGCATCTGTGGTCTCACAGTGTGGCAAAGGAAGGAGAAATAGAATGATGGTGTGTCAGCACAATAAGTAGGCAGCCCAGAAGATACCAAATCAAACAATTTGAGCATTGGAACAGCTGGCAAAAGGGCTGGACAGAGGCAGTGGTCTGCCTGGCCAATCTGTGTCAGAATGAAAAACAAAAACAGACTCAGGATGGAGCTCAGTGGTAGAGACCTCCTGGGTTCAACCTCTGGTGCTGAAAAAAACCTGGTCTGTAGCCTAGAGATTAAAATAAATATTAAAGAGCTTATACTAATATAAATAAATTATTGAATGAATAAATATGGAAAGGAGGAGACAACTCTTCCCTGAGGGAAGAATTTTAAGTAATAAACAAGAATAATTAAGGAGAAGGGAAATCATCTTAAAATGCCACAATAATTGTTGCAGGTGGGATCAACCAGTGAATATTAAAATCAATGGTTGAAAAAAGTTTCAAGAAAACAGAATATTTGCATAGACTCAAAGTATACATCCCCAAACATTTGTTAATTACATTTTAAAAATACCTCATAATGGAGACACCCATTAGACACCATCTTAACCAGAAATCAAATGTGGTAAGTAACGGAAAATGTCAACCTTGTGTGCTTCCTAATACTATGAACTGAAATGTGTATCTCACTTCTTTGGGGTTTGCCCTCCAAATTTATAGACTTTCTTTTACGACAAGAAAACATCAGACTAGCCCAATTTCAGAAAAATTCTGCAAAGTATCTGCCCAAACCCCTTCAAATGTATCAAAAGTGAAAGGGAAGGGTTTATGGGAGCAGAACCTCTAACTAGAAGATCCTGCATCAAACTCTGGAAGAATATTGTTGAGATAATTAATGAAGCTGGAAGAATCAGTTTGTTTACTGGGATTGTGCCCAACATTAATTTCTTACCTTGTATTCCGATCATATGGGATGCCACCTCCAGGGAGAGGGTTTATTTCAAAAGAAATCTTTGGTTTATTTCAAAAGAAATCTTTTAAAAAAATAAGAGTGAAATAAAGTGGGTTTTTTTCAGATAAGGGAAAGGTGAGATTTGTGATCAGAATTCTTGTCATACAAGAAATTCTAACTGGAGGAAAACCTTTACAATCGAAAGAAAATAGCTCCAGAAATTAACAATCCAATCTACAAAATTGGGTGTATTGCTAGAAATGATAAATATATGAGTAAACATAAAATGGCTACCTTGGTCCTTTTAATTTTTTTAAAAGACAACAATTTGATCTAGTGTGAAAATGATGACACTGGGCTGAGGAATTCACAATGTACGCAGGTGTAACATAGCACATTAGTAGCACAAAGGATGGGGCAGGTTAGAGGAATTATACTGCTTCATTATCCTCTCATTTTATGGAAGTGTTAAAATATTATCTTTAAATTCAAATAGTATTGGGGCCGGGGATTTAGCTCAGTGGTTCCGGCGCCTGCCTTGAAAGCACAAGGTCCTGAGTTCGCTCCCCAATACCAAAAAAAAAAATCATAAATTAAAATAGTATTATTGCATTAAATGTAAATGGATCAAACACTCAAATTAAAGGCAAAGATAGAGGACTAAACTAAAAAGCAAGACCAAACTCTAAGCTCCATAAAAGACATGCACCTTAAATATAAAGATATTGATAAATTGAAATAAAAGAGATAAGAAAATATCATTCAAACTTTAATCATTAGAAACTTAATGTGGCAAACATTAAACAAAATATCAGACACTTTAAAATAAAAATTATTACTAGAGATAGAGTGGACAATTTGAAAATTAGAAGGTAATTGATTCACCTTAAAGACAATGATAATAAAAATGTATTCACCTACTAATAGAGCTTTAACACACATTAAATAAAAACCAAAGAGTAAAGGGGAAAATAAAGAAACCTACAATTATACCTGTAGATTTTAACATTTTCCTTCAGAACTGGTATGAAGACTGGACCAGGATTGGTCAAGACACAGGAAGTTAGAACAGTGCTCTTGCTATGATCTGAGTGTGTCTCATCCGAATTCAGTGTTGCCCGTGTAACAGCAGAGGTGAGGCCTTTAAAAGGTAATTAGGCCTCGAGGTTTCTTTCTCAGTAATGAGATTCAGACCCTAATAAAAGAGGTTTCATGCAGCATTTGAGAAACTTGCCCTTCTGCCTCTGCCATGTGAAAACTCAGCTTCCTTCCCCTCAAGAGCACGCAGCCCCCAAACGCCAAGGGCTGCTGCCTTGGTCCCAGACTAGCAGATTCTAGAACTGTGAGAAACAAAGTCCTGCTTTTGCAAATTATCCCTTCTCAGGTACTGTTAGAGCAGCACAAAATGAGCTAAGATGACTATTAATCATCCTATTTCTAGATAACACTATACTCAACAACTTAATGCCTATTCCTTTCACATTCAGTAATATGTTTATTAAGATAAATTGTATGCCAACCATAAAATGAATTTAAAATTTTGAAATACAGATATACTAGAGAGTATGTTCTGTTATCACACTGGAACTAAATCAGAAATCAATAATAATATCTAGGAAAATTCCAGATGTTGGATACTAAACCACATACTTCTGAGAACATATGGGTCAAAGCAGAAGTCCCCAGGGAAGTTAGAAAAATATTTCAAACTAAGCACAATGAAAATGAGACAGCTTCTTCCTTATGCAATTAGAAAAGGAAGAGCCAATTAAATATAAAATAAAAGAAATAATACAGAGGAGAGCAGATAAAATAAACAGACAAATAGCAGATAAAACTCAAGCCAAAATTATTTCATTGAGCCAGTTTATAAATCAATAAACCTCATATAAGACTTTTTAGAAAAATAAAAGTTGAAATATTGTTATATTTATTCATTCCACTATGAATGTGCACTTCAAAACATCATAGTGTACACGACAAAATATACAATGTTATCCACAATTTAAATTGAATAAAATTAGAAGAAACAGAAAAGAAAAACTATCAGCAACCAAAGAAGAGCTGTCATTATAGATCCTAGAGTTATTGTTTGTTATTATGAACAATTTTCTGTCAATGAATATAGCAACTTAAATGAAATGTTTAAATTTTTTGAAAAAACACAGCTTATTTAAGTTGGCACCAGAAAAAAAATAAGCTTGTATCTACTAAAGGAAAGGAATTTATAACAATTTTTCCTACAAAGAAAACCTAAGGCTCAATAACTTTACACTTGAATTCTAACACATATTTAGGACAAAATCTTTCAGTTAAAAATAAAGAAAAGCGAGGAATATTTACCTCCTTCTTTTAGGAAGTCCAAATAACACTGACCCCAAAACTTCACAATGGCACTTCAAGAAAAGGAAAACTAAACACAAATTTCCCCTCTTTTGATTATCAAAATGACAGTATATATTATCTAGCTATATAGTAAAAGGATGAAAATTCTGACCAAAGGGCATTTATCAAGTTAAACACGATCCATTTTCATTTATTTAAAAGTAAATCAATATAATTTACCTTACAGAAAAAGGAGAAAAATCATATGATCATTTTGATAAAAAAGTTAACTAAATTTAATCTTTATTCATGAGAAAACCTCTCACAAAGCTAGAAACAGAAGGGAATTTACTCAAGCTGATGAAGTTCATCTACAAAACTCCTGCAGGTACAACCTATTTATTTTGGGGTTTTCCCCTGGGCCTCACACACATGAGACATGTGCTCTGCATCTGAGCTATGCCCCCAGCACTGCTAGCATCATATTTAATGATGAAATAATTTATACTTTTCCTTGACTTCCTTATTCAAAGCCCAGTAAAACCTTAGATCACCTCTTCTCTTCCTTCTTCCTGGAGTCAACCACTAGCAGAAACAAATAGGTAAGTCTACCGCAGATGCCATAAAACAAATGAAAACAGTGATCCACGCAGAGCAGAATGAGCTATTCAGAGCTGCCGACCGAGCAGGGGTAGCTTGGGCTCCTGCGAGAGCTCAGCGTGACAGCGATCTTCTCTCTGCCCGCAGTTGGTCTGCACGCGGTCAGGATCCTTAGGTAGGAGACACTCGCGGGGTCCGCTCTCTGATTGTTAGCATTTTCGCTGCCAGATATGGTTTGGCTCTTGACATGGGGGTGGGGCCGCTCCAGCGGCGGAACACCTGGATGACCTGTGTGGACCAAGCGCAGCAGCTTGGAAGGGTGGGAAGCGCGTGGGCTTTGCCACTCAGAGCTTACCACGTTCCTTGAAAACTATGATGTTCATCTTTCTACAATGAAATACGAGTATCATAACATCTTCTTTACAGACCTGCTTACAGAGGTGATAAACACTAGGTAAAATACTTGGCATATAGATGACAGGGCCAGGGCCATTCAAACGCACCAGTTCCTTACGAATCCCAAATGTGGAGCTCTGTGCTTCAGTTCGTACCTGCCGTAACCTGCGACCACACACGAAGCCTTTTCTTCAAGGTCAGTGGCAGCAGAGCAGCTTCCCAGCTCTGGCTGTTTCTAGTTGCAGTAGATTTGATCTGAGCAGTCGCCCTGTGTTATGGTACTTCTTCAGCAGTGCTTTAGTAAGGCTGCATTTCTTCCGGGGAAGAGGGACCAGAAGTGACCCTGGAGTTTCTGGTCATCATATATGATGTTGTAATGAGAATCCTGTCTGGACAAGTGAAATCTGGAGGAACAGAGCCGCACTCCCAGGATTCAGGCAGCAGAAAGGAGCAGGTGGGACTCTCCACTCTGTCGAGGGACAGAACAGCAGAACCACAATAAGCCAGACTCGGGAGGAGAGGGTGGGAGAGACCACTCTAGGGAAAAAATCAAGGGTCTTTGTAGGATCACGGAAACATTTGCACGTGCACCTCAGAGCTGTTGATGATGAGAAGGGTTTTGCGGCAACTATGCACATTTTACTAGTTGTAGAAAAATGACAGCTGCTTGCATGACTGTACTCAACAAGCACCTTAGGTGGAGCTAGGCAGAGATGAGGATACCACAGTTTAGCTTCACCACTCATCGAAATTTCAGCTTTCACATTACAGGAACATTGGTTGTACATATTTAGCACTGAAAAGTCCTAATTAATGTGAATCAAGGGTGGAAAAGATAGCGTTTCATTCTGATCATCTTGTAGTGCTGTGTGCTTTACTCTGTGGAAGAAGCTTTGGGAGGAGACAGGGCTGTGAGGTGCCAGTGTATGGCCAGGCAGTGGCGGGGCTGGGGCAGCACACATGCCTAGTCTGTGACCCAGAGCCTGCGGGCACCATGCCCGGGGAGAGGGCACCAGTGGCCATTTTTAAAAGATCCCTAATCATCACTGCTTTCCTAGTACTTTTAGAAAATTATGTTAAATAGAAAAAAAACAGCAACAAGAAAAGAGAAGCCCTGGGATGAAGATACTTTGACCAGTCAAGGAGTGTAACAGCATAGGGACGGCAGATTGGTTTCCACATTCTAGCTGTAAAGATTCATCTGTCATCATTTCATCTCTTGGTCCTTTTGCATTTTTGTTCAGGTTACTTTTCTCTAACTTTATGTATTAGATTATCAGTTTCTTTCAGATAAGATACGTATCTTGTTCTCAGGTGCAAATGTTGGACACATAATTAGGAGATTTATTCATCATAGTCATGGGTGTGAACAGTGGCTCCAAACCTTCCATTGCCCAGGAATCTCCAAGTCACAGTAGGATGCTTAAAGGACTTCACTGTGACACACTGTCAATATTCTGACTTCATAACACGATTTATATGTCTTTGTTACAATGTGTCTTTTGTGACTATATTTGCACCATCATGTTACTATGCCTTTGCTAAATATGGGACAACTGTCAAACACACACATGCATGCATATATAAACACGTACACCCCTCTGGTCTAGAAAATGGAAAGGAAATCCTGCAGTCAGTTCCTACAAAATAAGTGCAAGACACAATGAGATTATCAAACAGAGTTCCACTGAAGTATGAGGTAATCAACCAATCACATACTTTGCTATGCTTTCATTTTTCATTTATTTCTCCATGAATAGGACAAGTAAATGAGGTCTTAAATTGACTAGAAAATAATTTGATAGCAGCCCAGATGGCTGCTGTTACAGCCAGCTGGCAGTTTGAGGAATCCACGGAAGCTGATCTGAGAGCAGAGCTGGTGGCCCACGTCCACTCCTAAGAGGCAATTGTTGAGCTCTTAACATGTCCTAGTCACCGCAGAAGCAAGCAGCAGTGGTCAGGGCACAAAATGCTCAAGGCTTTGGGGAGATAAGTGGCACGATTTGTTTACTTTGTATTGTTTCAAGCAATGTAATGCAAGAAATGTTACAAGGAGGTGACTGATGATAATGTGCACAGTTGGCCTTTTGTATCCGTGGGTTCCACATTTTCCATCAAGAGTGAATTTGAAAGTATTTAAAAATGACATCTGTCTTGAGAATTCTCTTGTTTCTTGTCATTCTTCCCTAAACAACACAACTATCTAGACAGCACTTATATCATATCAGGCATTTTAAGTTGTCTGGAGATGGCCTGAAATGGAATAATGTAGGGCAGGTTCTGTGCAATCATGGGCACCTCCAGAAAGGACTTGGGAGACTGGGTCTGGGTGTCCTGGAGCCAATTCTTCTCAAATACCAAAGAACAATGTACACAGTCATTGACTTGACTCTCTCGAAAGTCTTTTGCATCCATTTCTCCTCTTCATTTTCCCTCTCTAGCGTTCATGTTTTGAAGATAAGTCATTTGTCCTGTAAAGCTGCTCCTCCAAGTGTCATTCAATATGACATTCTCTGCTCCTCTATCTTCTGTTTTTCCTGGAAATGGATATACAGGGATCTGAAACCTTGATTTTTTTTGTATATCCTTTTATTGGTACATTGTAGGTGTACAACATAATGACATTCATCATTGGAGATATGCACCTTTACATACTCTCTTGGTTCTTATTTTTCTCCCTTCCCCTGCCCTCCCTTCAACCCCTCCATCCCTCCCTATTTACAAAGACTTTGTTGCCATTTTTTCATTTTCTCATATTAATTCCATTCCCTTCTTTCCTTTCCCCTACCCCTCCCACTTCCCCCTCCCCTTTGCCCCCTTTCTTCCTATTTCACATTATCTATTATACCTTTTAGCCCTTATTTACACTTTCAGTTTCTCACACTACAGAAACTATTCGGTATTTACACATGTGTGTCCTGTTTATTTCACTTAAGAGTATCGCCTCAATGTGCATCCATTTTGCAATAAATGTCTTTAAATTCTCATTTTTGATGGCTGAGTAGTACTCAATTTTATAAAAAAACCCACATTTTCTTTATCCAGTCTCCAGTTGATGGGCATTTGGGCTGTTTCCAAGTTTTAGCCATTACAAACTGTGCTGCTATGAACATGGGTGCACATATATCACTATGGTATGATTCTTTTAATTCTTTGGGGAAGATATCCAACAGGGGAATAGCTGGGTCAAATGGGATTTCCAGTCCCAGTTCTTTGAGGTATCTCCATACTGATTTCCACAATGGTTGCACCAGTCTGCACTCCCACCAGCAGTGGAGCAGGGTTCCTCTTTCCCCACAGCCCCGCCAGCATTTGTAACTGGTTGATTTCATGATAGCAGCCATTCTTTCTGGGGTGAGGTGGAATCTCAGCATTGTTTTCATTTGCATCTCTTGAATGACCAGTGATGTTGAACATTTTTTCATGTATTTATTTGCTATTTCTACTTCTTTGTCTGAGAAATGTCTGTTCATTTCAGATGCCCATTTTTGGATTGGGTCTCTAAATTTGGGAGGTCTGATTTTTTTTAAGTTCTTTATAGATTCGAGATAGTAGACCTTTGTCTGAGGGACCACTGGTGAAAATTTTTTCCCACATTGTGGGTTGTCTCTTCACACTGCTGGTGGTTTCTCTTGCAGCGTAGAAGTTTTTTAATAAGAAGAGATCCCACTTGTTGATTGTTTGTGCTAGTTCATGGGCAACTGAGGTTTTGTTTATAAAATCTTTTCCTACACCGATACCTTGAAGAGTTCTACCTAACCTCTGTTCCAGCTGGTTCAGCATTTCTGTTTTTATATTTAGATCTTTAATCCATTTCGATTTTAGATTAGTGCATGTTGAGAGATATATAGGTCTAGTTTTAGTCTTTGGCAAGTTGAAACCCAATTTCTCCAGCACCATTTATTAAAGAGGCTATCTTTCCTTCAATGAGGGTGTTTGGCTCCTTTGTCAAAGATGAGGTGGCTGAGTGTGCATGAAGTTGTTTCTGCATCTTCTAATCTGTTCCACTGGTCTTCAGGTCTTTTTCTTCACCAGTACCATGCTGTTTTTATCACAGTAGCTTTGTAGTATAGTTTCAAGTTGGGAGTTGTAATCCCCCCTGCCATGTCTCTGTTACCTAGAATTGCTTTTGCTGTTCTGGGTTTCTTCTTGTTCCAAATAAATTTTTGGATTGTTTTCTCAAGGTCTGTGAAGTATGCTGCTGGGATTTCAATTGGGATTGCATTGAATCTATATAGCAATTTTGGAAGTATGGCCATTTTCACTATGTTGATCTTTCCTACCCAGGAGCAAGGGATGTCTTTCCATTTTCTGATATCCCCTTCAATATCTTTTTTCAAAGTGCTATAATTTTCAGAGAAGAGGTCTTTGATTTTTTTTTTGTTATGTTGATTCCTAGGTATTTCAGTTTTTTGGATGTTATTGTGAAAGCAATGGTTTGCCCTATTTCTGTCTCAGTGACTCTGTTGTTCGTGTAGAGGAAAGCTATTGATTTTTGTGTGTTGACCTTGTATCCAGTTACTTTACTGAATTTGGTTATTAAGTCTAGAAGACTTTTGGTAGAGTTCTTGGGGTCTTCTATATAGAGTATCATGTCATCTGCAAATAATGACAATTTGACTTCTTCATTTCCTATCCTTATTCCCTTTATTTCTTTCTCTTGTCTAATTTCTGTGGCTAATGTGAGACCTTTATTTTTTTCAAGAACAGTTTAATGAGGGGTACTATGTTCTTTCTTCAGGAAGTACATGATGCCTGGTTGTTCTCCTTTTGGTAGTTACTGGTCATCAGTGTCTACATTCGTGAGTTCCTTCAGAATGGCAAGATGATGACATTCTAGTTCTATAATCCCTTCTTTTATTAGTGGAAATATTACTACAAATGAGCAGTTCTCTGAAATGCATATTTGCCTATTGCTGCAGTTTGTAGAGAAAAGTTTGGTTAAGGGCTGATTCTTTGCTTCTCCTTAGTTTTCAATACCATTCTCCAACATTTACTGATGGAACACTTATTATTTTAGCATTATTGTAAACTCATACATCTAAACATACCTGATGTATTCCAATCCATTGCAGTTATCATTTTTATTGATTTTCAGGTTGTCTTATTTTCAGCTGATGAAACTTCATTAAATTGGCTCCTGAGTCTTTTTGAAATAATGGTGCTTTCTGTTTGAAGGACAAGAGTGTTCTGGGCCTGTCTTGTCCAGTTCCTACAATCTGCCATTCCATCAGACAGTCCTGGTTTTTTGTAGCAGGAAGTAATAGTTACAGATCACATCTAGGCACCAGGAGTTCTATGAGGCCATTGTTCTCTCTTTTTTTTTAATTGTTGGAGACAGAAATGCGAAATTTACATTTTTAAGTGATAAAATACACCATGAGTTCTGACTGATATTTTCAAATCAAATTTATAACTACAGGGTTTTTGTATAATGTCCATCATTATCTCTCCCCTCTCTGCACGGAGAATCCTAGTTGTTGGTTCTTTTTTATCAACACCCCTGAGTAGCTGTGGTGGTCTCTGAGGTTGTTCTCTAATAGATCCCCCCGGAAACAGCTCCTAGGATGTGATTCCCTGACTTCTCCCATGTTCATAGCAGTTTGAGGCCTTTGTACTTGAAGGTCAGTTTGACTAAATATAAATTCCTTGGCTCACATTTTCTGGCTTGGACTATTTCATTATCATACGTCATTGTCTACTGGGATTAAATATTGTAGTTAAACAGGTGAACTTGTTTGCAAAGTGGTTTTTGGCAGCATTTTTATTTTCTCAGGAATCTTTTGGAAGCTGAAAGAATTTATGGGTGTGATGTTAACTAAAATAACACTAAATAGAGAAATCAAAGGAAAGAATATTCACCACAAAATATTATCCCCAATGATATTTCAAATATAGGTAATTGACAAATAAAGTTCAGCCACTCTATCCACCTCATAAAATCAGACCCCATCAAGCTTTCTGAAAGGTAGCAATCCTAAATATTCCCATTCACAAAGATATGGCAGAGAGAAAAGAGCACTGGGCTACTAAGCCTCATAAAACAAGTTTTAAAATTCTACATAGTTTAAAAAGAACAACTCAAATTAAAAAAGAAAGAATAATCTAGACCATAAGATTGGAAAAAAGAGGTAAAAAGGGAAATTTCATCTCATCACACATTTTGTTATAGCATCTTTTTTTTTTTTTTTTGTACTGAGGATCGAACTCAGGACCTTGCACTTTTGAGGCAGGTGCTGTGCCACTGAGCTATATCCCTGGCCCCCTATTATTGCATCTTTTAATCTTTAAATTCTGGATTTATTTATATGTAAAAATGGATGTCTTTTGGATGGTATCTTGAATGAAATAAACATCTTTTAGTAAAATAGATGTCCCTTATCCTTCAGTTCGAATCAACAAATATAATTATTCTATTTCATGCAAATACATATGTTCAGTCAGAACCAAGGTCTTTATTAAAAACAGATAGTGTTCTGGCTTGATCTAAAATGGTTCTCCAAGGTCTCATGTCTGAGGAACGTGATTGGATCATGGGGACACTTTACTCACTGTGGATTGGTCCATTGGCTTGTTCCTGCTGTGCATGCTCTAAGGAAGTGGTCACGGGAGGCTTGACCCGGACGGGCGGCACTGTCCTTTGTCTTCCTGCTTCCTGGCTGCCATGGCTTGAACAGAATGGCTTTATTCCACTGTGACCTTCCACCCTGCTGTTTCTGTCTGGAGACGGCTGACTTTGGGCTAAATCCACTGGAAACGGCGATTCAAGTAAACCTCTCCTCCTTTAAGTTGTGGGTGTTGGGCGTTTTGTCACAGTGATGGGAAAGTGATGAAGACATACAGATGACAGATAGGTAGGCAAAATGGGAATTTAACTACACAAGCACTGTATCTCAAATTAATTTTTGTTTAAATTTCAAAACCTGGTTTAAACCAGTTCCACTCTAGTCTCTATTTTGATTTTCACACCACATGTATTCTATACTCACAGTTAAGTAGCAGCTTCAGAAAAAAATGTAATAACACTTCTAGTAAAAGAATGGTCCTCATTTAACTGACATAGTATTGTGAGTTGTAAGGTATGGATGCACAGGACACATTTTGAACGTCTTTCTGGCTCTCTCTTGCTTTGCTAGATCATACAAACAGTAATAACGTTGAGCAAGAATTTTGTTAATGGTAAAAGCCTTATGAGTTCACTATTTCCCAAGGTGTGTCCACAGAGTACTTAGTTCCACAGCATTTGGAGGTGTTCATCAGCACCAGGCACTGCAGGGGGCAGGGGAGGATTCTAGTTCTTTCAATCCTATGTACAGATCTTCAATAGATATCTTGACTCTTAGGAGGAGGTACAAACATCTGTTTCTCAAATGAATTTTATTACAGAATTCTAGGCTGTTGTAGAAATGTAACATTCCACAGAATAAACCAGAAACTCCCCATACCTTCCAGCCCAGGCTCAGGAGGCTGAGACAGGTGTGAAGCAGGGGCCAGATATCCGTCCACGCAGGCAGTGGAAGTGGGGCATTCAGTTCTGCTGGTGAGTAGACCCGGGCCTCTGTCCTGGGCAAGAGGCATAAGCCAAAAGGCAGGGTTCCAAGGGAAGGAGGGGCCAACACAGCTGGGGGAGACAGACAAGAGATGCTCATGTCTGCTGAGCTCAGGACCAGAGAGAAAACAAAGCAGAGGCATTTCTCAGCTTTGCTAACCTAAGGGCACTCCCTCCCAAGCATGACACTGAAGCCTCAGTGTGTCCTGGCAGAGGTGCCCAGCACAGGGTTCTGCTCCCTTGCATCCTCAGTGGTCACAGCAGAGGCTGTGGTAGGAGGGGCAGAGTGGTTGGGACAAAGTCAAAGTGCTGTCAGCAAGTGCACACGATGAGGGCTGCAGGCTCTGTCCAGGCTTTGAGAATGGTGTCTCCAGCTTTGGAGGGCATGGCCTGCAGAATGGCCAGGAATCCCATTCTAGTGCACACTCGGGTGTGGCAGGTCTGAGGGGGCTGGAGGCTGTGCATTTCTAATGGGGTCTCAGGGGGCCAAGGCTGCTGGCATGCACAGCACACTTTGAGCAGCAAGGTTTTAGAGCACCACATAGCACTCTTAACCCTGACATGTCCAGCTCACTCCTACCAAGGAAGGTTCCATATCCATCTTGGTATAGGAGACATCTCAGCCTTGGCTCTCATTTGCCTTCTACACCAACAAATCCAATGGGCAATTATGGGTCCTCAGCCTACCTGAGCTATCACAGCATTTCACCATAATGATGGCTACTTTCTCCTAGACATGTATTTCCTTTAATTCAGCATCTACAAAAACTATACATGCTTCACTTTTCTCTCTGTTTCCTATCCATCTTCCCAGTGTCTTAAAGTTGAGATACTTTCTGGCCTAGTAGTTAGCTCTTTTCTCCTCTGGTGTCGCAGTGTTAGGCACCATCTGTATTCTATTGACCCCCTTTACCCCCTATGTGTGTCTTCAGCTTAGAGCTCTCCCTTGAGTTTCAGTCTTGTACATGCAGCAGCCTGCGCAGCCCCGAAACATGGATGGCAGATACGGATCTCAATATGTGCTTCCTTCAGATACTTGCTCCCACCAAGCCTTTCTCCACCTCAGTTAGTGGACATTGTTTAGGTCAAACACCTTGAAAGCTTTCTTAATTCTTTGGCTTGTTTCCTTTGGCCTCTACTTTCCAAGCACATCTCACCCAGTTTGTTGTTGTGGCCGTCTGACTGCTCCTAATACCTAGAATTAACCTTCTTCAGCTATGATTAACACTTTAGACAAGTTTAATTTAACAGAGTTTATCTGAGGAAAGAACAATTCATAAATCTAGCAGCCCTCAGATCCAGAAGTGCAAGAGTTCCACAAATCAGCATGAGAAATGAATTTGAGCAAAGAGCTTTTAAAGGCTGAACAGAGAAGCACAGTAGAAAAATCGCCTGGTTGGTTACTGCTAGGCATCGGCCTTATTTGGGCATGTTATTAGTTGGCAAACTGTGATTGGCTAAACCTCAGTTGTTTGTGATTGTTACAAAAACTATTCTCCTAAATTATGTTTCAATTTGTTATGTAAAAACTCAAAGTGCAGAAACAGCCTGTAGGTAATGGCCTCCTGCTTATTTAATCTAAAACTCCAATATGTGGATGGCTGGCTTCTGACCACATTTTGGTCTTTATCACCTTTGCAGAGATGCTCTCTCCAACCTTTCTGCTTAAAATATGTCCCCAGAAAACACTCCCCAGCCTCCTTCCTGATCTATTCTTCTTCACACCATTGTATCAGTCAGCCTCTCCATTGCTGGAAAACAATACCTGATCTCCAAAACTTAAAGAAGTAGAAGTTTGATTTAGCTCATGGTTTAGGGGAATTCAGTCCATAGTGAGTGGCTCCAAGCCAGGAACATCATGGTGGGAAGTGTGGTGAACCAAAGCTGCTTAGTTTGTGGCTGTGGGAGAGCCGAGGAGGGGAACAGTGCCAGAGAAGACCAGGCAAGGGGCCATGGATAGTACCCAAGCCCACCCAGACACAGCAAGGGTGTGCTCAACTAATCTCCTAGGTGTTTGTAATCCATTGAAATTGGCATATCACAACGAATGGTCACAACTCTTTTTCATCATCTGATGGATAATATTTTCATGTGTATGTGGTGCTACAGATAAAATCCACGGCCTGGAACATGCCAGACAAGCACTCCACTACTGAGCTACGTCCCAGTCCATGGTGTACCACACGTTTGACTTGCATGTTATTGTGTTAGAGGTCAGGGGTCTCCAAACCCCATACTAGAGCGTCACCACCATGAAGGAGGAAATGGAAAGTTTGATTTACTGTTGTATTCCCAACATCTAGAATTTCTGAGCATGTATTAGTACAAATTCAATACATATTTGTTAAACAAATGGATAAGCTAATAATTAAATTGGCATCATGACATAGTTTATTTAGTAAATTTTGTTTGAGGATTTATAAATATCTGCAATTAATTTGGCAAAAATATAACTGGAATTGTGAGCCTAAGATATAATTACTGTCCTTTCAGTCTCTCCTTTCTTTTCTTCCTCCTTCACATAATCTCCTGACATCCACTGGATTCTATCACAGTAAATTCACCGACTCCCACTCGCAGCCCTCCATTTGTACCTGGTTTCATGTTACCATAGCTTAGGGCCTCAATCAAAACAAAATATTTAGTCTATCCCAGGAACCTGAAGAGACCAGACATCATGCAGGTTCAGTCTCCCCTGTGCTTTCTCCTTCTTCCTGACATCATCAGTGTATTACGTACTGTTTCAGGGCTCGATTTGGGGTAAAAACCGTCCACCACTTCTGAGTTGCCCTTTTCTATCCATTGCCTACTGGGGCCACAGCAAGGACTCCGTACCGTGACTCAGCAGCATTATTAGGATCCTCAGATGTTGTTAGAAGCCCAAGAACCAGGTTACAGTTGGGTCCCAGCCCAAGCCCCCCTCAGTCTGAGTGCAGATGAACCCTCAGCTTTAATGACTCGTAAGTTTTCTGCAGTTGGTTTCCATAGCTGGACACTTTCAGGTTAACTTAATTTGTCCTGCTAGTCTCACAGTCTCCAAATGTGTATGGAATGGATGTGGCATTGTAGCAACTCTCCCCAAAGACTTTGGTCTTCTTGGGCAATTCACACACTCCCCATTGACCAGCACTGTACAAGAGTGGAGACTTAGTTTTACCTAAGTCAGTGAGCAAAATCTCAGCACCCATTCCCACAGCAGGTGTATTCTCAGTTTCAATCACAGAGCCATCTTCAAAGCTCGAGCTTCCTGAAGACTTTGTCACTTTAGAGCAAAGCACTTGTCAAAGTTAAATAACATAAACATTATCACCATTTTGGGAAACATTTATGATACTAATCTCTGATTTGCCAGGAACATTACTAAATAGATTCTTAATCTTATTCTAAGTGCACCAAGAAGCCCGAATGTTTTGAACACAGTAATGACATAATCTGATTTATGTTTTTAGGACATATCTTGGATGATTTTAGAAAGTGCCAGGGTGTAAGTGGATATGGGACATGATAAGAAACTGTGGGAGCTTGGGTGAGGTTGATAGTAGTGGGCATAGAGAGATGTAAAAGTAGTGGAAACCTATTTTGACATGGGCCGGATGTGTTGACGGTTGGTTGTACAGGTGGAGAAGTGTGAAGGATGAGGGAAGCCTGCCGGGTTCTTGCATGAGCAAATGTGTGGGAGATAATACCATTTATTAACAAATATCTTAAAGAATTTTGAAAGGCCATATGTGATTGGAAAAGACCATTGGTATTTAGTTTTAAACCTGAGAATTCTGTTAGACATTCAAGAGGAGATACCTAGCAAGAAGTTGAATAGACAGGGCTAAAACTCAGAAAAAATATTAGAGATGGACACAGGTTTGAGAGTTAATGACATGAGAAACACTACTGAGACAGAGGAAACACGTTTCAATGTGGGCCAGGAAGCTCCAGGATGTGAGTGACTGAGGATACATGGCAGATAAGAGCAAAGAGTGGAAAGGAAACCAGCAGCGTGTGGCTTCCTGCAGCCGATGGGAAATGCATCTGCATGAGCAGGACTGCCAAATGCTGCTGAGATGATGAGGAAGATGAGGGGAGCTTGTGCCCCTCAGTCTGGCATCATGGTTGTGCAGATGCCTTAGTGGGCTGAGTATGGCTGAGAGTTAAAACAGTGGAAACCTGTGGGCTTCATATTCTCAACAAGTGTGAGTGTGAAAAGGCATCAAGGAGTCAAGGGGAGCAGTTAGAGGGAGGGTTCATGCTGCTTTTAAACAGGAGCCATAGTAAAGTATGATAGCGTGTCCACGGGAAAGACTCAGCAGAGCGTCAAAGGCCAGAGAAGCAGGAGGAAGAAGCGGTGCTTCTGTGTTCACAGCGGAGCACTAGGCAATGTCAGGAGAGACCAGAGAAGCACACTGCCTGGTTGTTGCGACCTGTGAGTCACTAGGCCACAGGGGTCTAGTGAGGGTCACCAGGGATGTTGCCAAACACCCACAATGCAGGGCCCTTTTCCCACAAGAAGAGTCATGGCCAGATCTCTGTCTCGTGGCCTCCCCAACCTTAGATTCATGAACTGCAAGTCAAAAATATTAAAGAAAGAATTGCAGCTGCATGAACAGTTACAGGTATTTTTCAGTACTGTTGCTCACACAATATGTTACACTTTTCCTGCACAATGTTTATTTTATTTGCATAGCACTTGCAGTGTAGCAGGTATTCTAAGTCATCTAGAGGTGATCTAAAGTATACGATAAGATGAGTGCATGTTCTACTAGGTGCCACACCATCTAATGAAGCCCTCTGGCACCCATGGACCTGGATATCTACTCTGTGGATGGACAGAGGCTGAGGGACAACTGCTTTTGCCCAAAACACCAACAGCCCTGAGACTAAGAAATGTAGGCAGAATCAGAAACCCCTCAGAGGAGAGAATCAGGAGCTTTGTAGTAGCAAAGGAAGAATTGGTCTTTGGCAGAGAGGGTTGCTGCCTCTTCAGTGATGTAATTACTAGGTGAGGGGTTGCTATGGAAGGAATTATGCCCCCTCTTCATATGCAGAAGCTCTCAATCTCCATTGGACAGTGTCTAGAGATGGAAATTCGGGAGGCAATAGATTTAGGTGGGGTCCTGACCAGGAGACTTGGAGAGCTCTCTCAGTGCACTGGGGCCAGGTGGGGACCTAGTCACAGATGACCATGGGAAAGCCAGACAGAGTCCTCACCAGGACTCAGCCCTGCCAGCACCCCGGGTCTCCCACTCCTGGTCTCTAAAAGAGTTACAAAATGGGTGCCTGGTGTTCGAGCTCTCTGGGCTCACAATGGTACAGAAATACTGCTGCAGGGGTACAGGGTACAGGATGTCACCAAAAACTGGCCCTGGGGAAATACTCAGGGAGAAATCCCAGGAAGGTGGAGACAGCTGAGTTGTCCAGTGAGTTTGTGGGACAGACAGTTACTTTACTGTATGTTCAGGTTTTGTCTGTTCCTTTCTTTGAAAGGACCTGAGCCCCTCGCTCCACCCCCATGTGTCTTAAGTGGCCCTGCTTCCTTGGCCAGTGAGGATTTGTTCATGGCTGAGCACTTGGTCCCACTTGGAGCAGATATGTTCTTTTCCTGAAAATATCTGAGCAAGAATGGAAAGGAGACTTGTTTATCTCTGGATCTAAATCAACTACATCTCAATATCACCAGGCACAACAGTGCACAATTGCTAATGGCATTGGGCAAGACTCATTTGCCAAACTAGTAATAATATTCTCTACAAGGAAAAAAGAGCTAAGAGTTGTCCAACTTGCCCAGGAATGTAGGAAGTGGGCAGGAGACAGAAGCGTATCCCACACATGTTCCATTGCAAGAAAGGAGAAGAGGAGGGGGTTGGAGAAATGTAGGCAGCACAGGTGTGATTACATGAGGCAGCCATGCAGACAGAAGCTTAACCACCTGCATGTGCTGTGCCTGTGGAGTTTGAACTTATCCTGAAGAAGATGGTAGCCCATCACTGTAGGATGCTAAGCAAGTGGATGCACAGTCAGACTTATAATTTAGGAAGACCACAATGGTGGACAGGTGGAGACAAACATTCCATTCTGCAGAATAGATAGGTTGCTGATAGGGATTCCTACTCAATGGTAGGGCAGCAGGAGCAAAGTCATGGCCAGTGATGGGACTACCTAGGGAGCACTGAATGGGAGAAGGAAAGGAGGCTCTGGGAGGATATTAAGCATATATGCGCCCAAGACACAAGGAGAGGTAGATGAATGAGACAGAAAAAGATGCTTAATTTCAACATGAAGTGTTTTGTTAACATGCCACTGTTATTCTAGGAAAAGGTACTTTGAGATTGGGAAGTTTTTCTTAGGGGGACTTGTGGATCCTGATGCCTGAGAAATCTGTTCTCCACACACTCGTCCGTACAAGGAGTGCTACAGTTAGGACTCTGTCCTGTTCTCAATGTAGTTCTGAGCCTGATTTTGTTAAGATGTAAACAACTCAAAGTGGTAAATCTGCAGCATTATCTGTCTTCTACACATTAATAACATTAAAGAAGGTGGAAGACACAGCATTCTTCTCTCTCCTTCCTGAGTCCTTTTTGGGTCCGCCTTCCTCTGCTTTCCATTGCTATACCCGGACACCATAGACTGGGTTATTGAAAAACAGCAGAGAGTTATTTAGTCTCCGGTTCTCAAGGCTGAGAAGTTCAGGATCATGGTCCTGGCTCCCTGCTGCCGCTGCACAGGGTGGAAGCCACTGTGTAGCAAGATTGAGCAAGCTTAGATCCCTCTTCCTCTCCCATTAGAGGTGCTGATTTCAGCAGGGAACCCACCGTTTAACCCTGTTTACTATTAATTACCTCCCACGGAGTCCATCTACAAAAACCAGTAACACACGAATTTGGTTTCCAACAGGTGAACTTTGGAGGAACATATTCCATCTATAGTCAGGCCCTCAACCATAATTGGAGCAGGGAAGGAGCATGAGGCTTGTGAGGAAGGAGAGACTCATGTTTGCCTATTCTTTGCCCCTTAAACATGTACACAGACCCAGTTCTTGTCAGCTTTATGCTGAATATCCTATCAGGGTACCAGATTAGAAGAAAATGTAATAATATGAGAATAACACACAGCTTTTTCAAATCTTAGAAATTCTCAAGGACTTGACTGATAAAAAGACCCTTTTTATCAATTCCTTTTATTAGGTTACAGCTAGAAGAATGGATGTGTTTTTGCTAATGAAGAACAAATGTTCCTCAAATGCTTTTAAGTCATCAAACTCCTGGGTAGCAATCCAACCTAAAAGAGTCCTAAAGATTCAGAGTGCTAGAGACTCGGAAACCAGGAGAGAAATGGTACCCTAATACTGTGACTTGTGACATCACCATTAATTTTGAGAACAGAGCATCAGTCATTAATAACTAAATGCTGTTGGTCAGCTTTCCATCATTGTGACAAAAATGCATGACATAATCACCTTAGCATGGGAAAGGTTTATGTTGGCTTAGGATTTCTAAAGCCTCAGTCCATGGTTGCTTGTTCCTATTGTGGATGCCCGCTTCGCAGGCACACCTCCAAAGACCTAATTTCTTCCTGCTGGGCCTTGCATCCTAAAGGTTCCCCCACTGCCCAGTAGAGCCCTAGGCAGGTGACCAAGCTTTGCACACACAGACATTTTTGGAGCACTCCAGATCTAAACAGTCACAAACACATTTAGTCAATCTAGGGTGTTACAATCATTGTCACCTTTAAGATCCTCAAGTGAAAGCTCCACATGGTGCTCATTTCGCATGCCTGCCATTTGTGTCTGCTGTCGGGTCTGGGTTCCTTCACCAGAACACTGCCCATGGGACCTATGATGAGGAAGATCCAAGGACATGCGGTGAATGAACACCAGTTTCCGTGTGTGGTGGAAGGAGGATCCGTAGATCACAGAGGGGCAGCATTAAAGCAGGGAGAACAGTGCTGAACGGGAGACTGAAGATGAGAAGGTTATAAAAGGGAAGAAGCACTGGGATCTTGACCTGTGAAGGGTCTGCTGCAAGCTGGACCAGAGTGAGCAGCTCAGGGCTAGTTGCTGAGCATCACAAAGCTGATGGCATCTTATTCCTAATTGGGGTCCCAAAGCGACACAGGGCTAAGTGTATAGCATTACAGGTGGTGGATGCAATCAGATGATGCTCCATCAGATGATGGAGCAAAAGCAATATTTAAATTAACATTGCAAGAAAAATATCTTTCCATCCGTAAGTACAAACTTTTGGCTAAGCTGTGATGGTGTGGACAGAGGTCTTGGGTCTAAAGGAAGTGTCGGAAAAACTACTTCCACCCTTTGTGCTCCAGTGTGGATATGGTTCAATCAGGTATGCTCCCCAAAGGTGCCCGTGTTGCAAGTTTGACCTTGAAGGCTGCGGCCTAGACAGGGAGAGCTCAGTCATGGGAGCATCACCCTCAGAAGAGATTCACGTAGTGGCCCTGGGGCCCCCATTAGAGGGAGTTCTTGCAGATTTCTGAAAACTCTATAAAATACTGAGAAGCAAATGTTTTCTTATATCAACAGAAAATGGACTGTCAAACCTTGCTTGTCAAAGATCAGCCCTGACATCACCTCAGGATTTGTTCAAAATGCAGATTTTCAGCCTCCAGTCCTTCAGAATCAAACTCTGGATTGTAACAGATGTTTCTCTCCCTTTTAATGCATGAAAGCATTAATGCAAGTGAGACACTGATGTAAATCTTTGTTTCCCCTCTTTGGCTGCTCAATATAATCACCTGAGAATATTTTAAAACTCCAAATGTTCAGGTTACACTCTGTAGCAGTTCACCAGGGTCTCCATTGGCAGGTTATGGGGGAGGTGAGATACAGACATCAATATTTCTCAAATCTAAACATGCACACAAGTTTAAAACTTCTGGTCTAAATGCAAACAAAATTAATGTGGGTAGGGGCTAGGGATTTCGCTCAGTGGTTCCACCACCTGTCCTGCAAGCGCAAGGATCCGAGTTCAATCCCTGGTACCAAAAAAATTGATGTGGGTAGGGGAAAAGAAAGTAACTACTGATTGAATAAGTTTGTCCTATAGCCCTCAGGTGCATGAAATAATATGCTGCATTGTTCTTTTCTAATTCCAAGAGCTCTGGCTTGAGTTGGCGGGGAATGCTGCCCTGCTTCCACTCAGCAGCTTCTCCACATCCGTATCTATGTCCATATCATCTGTGTTCTGGCAGAAGAGCCTATCCTATGTGTCCTTCTTGTCGGGCTCTGGATCAGGCTCCAGAGTGTGTGGTGACACTGTATCTTCCAGACTCTCATGCTGAAGGTTTGGTCCTCAGCTTGCAGCATCACGGGAAGATGGAGAAACCTTTCAGAGAGAGTTTGGTGGAGGAAGTGAGGTTATGGGGTGCCCCTGAGGAAGATAGAGAGAACTGGCTCCTCCTCTCTCTGTCCCTGCTTCCAGGATGCCACACGGTGAGCGTTTTTGCTTGACCCTGTGACCCTACCATGATCTACCACCCCATCACAGGCCAAAGGCTTTGGACCAAGTGGTGATGGACTGAAACCTCTGCATCTGTGAGTGGAAATTAACCTTTCCTCTTTTTAACTTTGTTTAACTCATATATTTGCTAGAGTCACAGAAAACTGGCTGACACAAACAATAAAAGTCAGAAAGTATTACTAGTGACTGGAAAGGGCCACAGGACACTTTCTGGGGAAACGGAAATATTTATATCATCAGAGAACTGAATACTTAATGTGTGTGCTTTACTGCACATAAACTACACTGTTTTTAAAAATGTCTAGCTATTGGGAAAAAATGCTGGGACAACCAGCTAGTCAAACAGAAGATATATATAAGGGTTAATTTCAAATGAACCTAAGAATGTGAAGAAAATTAAATCATAAAAAATCATAAAAATCCACTGCAATTTTAGAGCAGAAAGGCCTTTCTCTACCATCCACTAATCTATGTCAAAAGAAGAGACACAGATACCCACACATTCTTAATCTTTTCAGTTTTTAGGGTTTATTGGCACATGCTTGCGGTACAGAAGGACTGCATCCCAGTGAGCTGCTGGTAGCTGAACATGGATCACTTCTTCATCAGAAATGGTGACCCTTGGGGCCGGTAATCTAGCTCAGTGGTTCTGCTGCCTGCCTCGCAAGTGGAAGGACCTGAGTTCGATCCCTGGTACCAAAAAAAAAAAAAGAAAAGAAAAGAAATGGCAAGCCTTGTAGAGACCAGTGTCCAAACTGCAACCCAAAACCCATTTATTTATCACAAAGTGCCAACACTGTAATTAAACCTGAATACTGAGGTTTTAGTTTGGAAAAAACAACTCACATATTAACATGTTTTGTCTTAAGAGAAACACAAATAATGAGCGTGCCAGAGGTTCGTGACTACTGGTCTAACTTGTCAAGTGGCAATTTATTCCTCTGAGTACCTGGCTGGCTCTCAAGACAGGCAGGCCATAGAGCTGGGGATTTAGCTCAGTGGGTCCTGAGCCTGCCTTGCAAGTGCAAGGTCTCAAGTTCGATCCCTGGTACCAAAATAAAAAGACTGGCCAGCCATGCCATGGCACCTGAAGCCAACCTGAGCTGCTGCAGCAGAGGTGAGCTGATAACTCTAGACAATGTGGGGAGGCTCGAGGGGCTGAGAATGAGCTGTCAGATAATTCTCATGACCTGGAAATTCAGGGCCTCAAGTAGGGCATGGTGAATACTGCAGAATTTGTAGGGAACATTATCAGAGACACTGTCAGGGAAGGAGGGACAAAGGATGATCACAGAGTGTCCCTCAGATGCTGCATTCCAACCAGAGACCATCACAGCCTGCCTCTCATCATGGGTTCTGTGTCTACACATCCAACCCCCATACATCAAGAGCATTTCCTTTAAAAACTCCACCTGTCCTGAACATGTACAGACGTTTCTTATTATTCCCGTAAGGACTCAGTATAGCAAGCATGTACAAGCCACTTACATTGTACCAGCTGTCATAGGAAATGTAGAGCAGACATGCATCAGAGGCTAGGAGCAGGTTACGTGCAGGTTCTAAGTCATTTTCTAGGAGACTCCAGCATCCCTGGGTTCTGGTGTCCTCCGGGAGTTCTGGAGCCTACAGATGATGAGGGACAGCTACAGAACACTTTAACCTTCATAGTGATCTGACACACCTAAAGAGTATGTTTTAAGCTATCAAGCTATAAAATAGCTGACCTCATTGGTGAGGAAAGATAAATGAGCTTTTAAAATATTTGCTTCATACGAAACTATAAACTGATGTCACCATTTTGAATGACAAATAAAAACTGGAAGTCACTCCTAAAAGTCTAAAGATTTTGCCTATGCTTCGACACCATCATTCCATTCCTAGAGATTTATTGTAGACTTATGTTATAAGAACAGCCACGAAGATTTTGCAAGAAGTATATATTTCAGCATTTTTTACTATCACAAAGGTTGGGAGCATCTTATAGCTTAAATAAAACATGGTATCTCCACATAACAATGCTAAAAGAGCCATTAAAGTGTTATATGTGATTATTTATTGACATCAGTTCATGTTCACATTAAAATGAAACAAAGAACACACATTGGTACGTGTTGCATGATCTCACATATGTGTTCATAGACACATACTTATACATACATACTCACACATACTGACACACACACAACAGGAGGCTATAGACCAGAGATGGGGAACCTTTTAGAGAGTTTCATGATACAAACAGGCCGCTGTGGCACGCATGCCATAAGTTCACCACTATTGCTATAGGCCAATGCATTTTTCATGGTTGCCTTCAGGAGCTGGGACATACAGAGTCATAATAATTATTATTTACTTAGTTCTACTGTATTCTACAGAAATATATATATTTTCTGTATAATAAAAAGTTAAAATTATACAAAAGTAAAACTCTGGAACAGTGAAAGCATTTCAAGTATAAAAATATGAATTAGCGATCAGGATGAAATAAATTAGTTGTAACTAAATCATCAATTTGGCTCTGAGATCCCCAGCACCCAAAGCTGAAAGGGAAACATTCAGTTTTTTTCATTTTCATTTCTATAAAGATTAAAATATGCCATCACTGAGGAACAGCTGGCAAAATTTTTTCTCACTCTGTGGGTTGTCTCTTCACTCTGCTGGTGGTTTCTTTTGCTGTGCAAAACCTTTTTAATAAGATGAGACCCCAGCTGTTAATTCTTTGTGATATTTCCTGTGCGGTCGGGGTTTTGTTCAGAGAGTCTTTGCCTACACCAGTGTCTTCAAGAATTCTACCTATTCTATCTTCCAGCAGATTTAGTGTTTCTGTTTTAATATTTAGATCTTTGATCCATTTCAATTTTAGTTTAGTGCATGGTGAGAAATATGGGTCTAATTTTAATCTTTGGCACGCGGAAAGCCAGTTTTTCCAGAACCACTTATTAAAGAGGCTATCTTTCTTCCAGTGAAGACATTTGGCTCCTTTGTCAAAGATAAGAGGGCTGATTGTGTTTGGAGTTGTTTCTATATCTTTTAATCTGTTCCATTGATCCTTGGATCTGTTTTATTGTTTTGTTTTTGTTTTTTGCCTGTACCATGATGATTTAATCATAATAGCTTTGTGGTATAATTTTAAGTCAGGGATTGTGATACCCATTCTTGTCTTTGTGGCCCAGAATTGCTTTTGCTATTCTAGTTCTCTTCTGGTTCTAAGTGAATTTAGGATTGTTTTCTCCAATTCTGTGAGGCATGCTATTGGTATTTTGATCATGATTTCATTAAATCTGTATAACAATTTTGGAAGTATGGTCATTTTCACTATGTTGGTTCTTCCTATCCAAGAACAAGGAATATTTTTCCATCTTCTGATATCCTCTTCGATCTCCTTTCTCAGAGCACTGTAGTTTATCAGTGTATTAGTCTTTCACTTCCTTTTTTAGACTGACTTCTAAGTATTTCATTTTTCTTGATGCTATTATGAAAGGCATGGTTTCCTTAATTTCTCTCTCAGTGAGTTTATTATTTGTGTACAGGAATCCTATTGTTTTTTGAGTGTTGACTTTCTATCCAGCTATGCTCCTGAATTTGGTTATGAAATCCAGAAGTCTTTTGGTGGAGTTTCTGGGGTCTTTTATGTAGAGTATCATGTCATCTGCAAATAAAAACAATTTAACTTCTTCCTTTCCTATCCATAATCTTTTTATTTCTTTCTCTTGTCTAATTGCTCTGGATAACGTTTCTAGAATTACATTGAAGAGGACAAAGAGCCTATCTAGAATATAGAAAGAACTCAAAAAAATTAGACTCCCCAAATTTAAAGACCCAATCCAAAAATGGGCATCTGAAATGAATATTAGATACTTCTCCAATGAAGTGCAAATGGCAAATAAATACACGAAAAAATGTTCAACATCACTGGTCATTCAAGAGATGCAGATAACAGCAACACTGAGATTCCACCAGAAAGAATGGCTGCTATCAAGAAATCAACCAATAACAAATGCAGGACTGTGGGGGAAAAAAGAACCCTTCTCCACTGTTGTATGAGTGTAGACTGGTACAACCACTATGGAAATCAGTGTGGAGATTCCTGAAAAACTAAAACTAGAGGTCCCATTTGACCCAGCTATTCACCTTCTTGGTATCTTCCCCAAAGAATTAACAGCATCATACCACAGTGATCTATTCATACCCATGTTTATAGGGCACAGTTTGTAATAGCTAAAGCTTGGAAACAGCCCAAGTGCCCATCAACTGATGAGTGGATAAAGAAAATGTGGGGTTTTTTTTAAATACATAATGGAGTACTTCTCAGCCATAAAGAAGGATAAGCTTGAGACATTTATAGCTAAGTGGATGGACCTTGAAACTATACAGTTAAGTGAAATAAATCAGACACATGTTTACATATTTTATTGTTTCTCTAGTGAAACTGAAAGTGTAAATAAGGACCAAAATATATAATAGATATTGGAAAATAGGGGAAAAAATGTTCAAATGGGAAGGAGAACAAGGAAGGGGGCGGAGGAAAAAGAAGGAAGGGAAAAGAAAAAAATGAGAATAGAAAGAAAAAATTGAAACAAAGCTTTTGTAAATAAAGGGGAAGAGGAAGAGGAGTTAAAGGAGGAGATGGGATTTGGGACAAAAGAAGAATAAAGATCTATCATGTACAGGCACAAATTCCCTATGATGTATGTGATCATTATGTGTATCTAAAATGTACCACAAAATTAATTAAACAAATATCATCTCCAAGAGAAGGAAAGCTGTAAGTGGAACTTCTTACATCGAGGTGCTTTTCATGTTCGATTTGTTATCTTCACTGCTTTGCTTCCTAGACTTTGTCTGTCTTTTGAATAAGAGGAATATGTTGGTGAGTTCTTGTACAATTTTTAGAAACATAGGAATAATATTCATTTGAACTTTAAACAGTCATATATAATAAGCACTTAATAGCCAAAGATGTTCACAAATATGTCCTAAAGTTTATTATTCTTAACTTCAACGGTTTTTATTTCAGCAACCAGAAAAGTACAGGCTATTTTTCATTTATTTGTTTTCACTTTTCTATCACTTGGCTTCCTGGCTAACTGCTTTCTCTTTTCCTCCTTTAACGATACTCACGGCGATGGACTGAATCCGTCCCTTTAAGAGCCGTTTCAGGGGTCAGGAACGTAAACCGTTTCCTACTGTTAAAGAGCCAGCGCTGTCCGGATGGCTGCCTGTGCAGTACTGCTCTCGTCATCCCTGGCTCCGTCTGCAGCTCTGTACAATGCTAGAAACATTTTGATCGAGGTTTTTCCTAGTTCGGTTGAGTTTTAACCAACTTCAGAGTCAGAGCAGATAACCTTTTAACTTCAGGTTCTTCTTTTGCGGTCTCATTGAACATATTTTGGCCTTCAATTTTTGACAGAATCCCATTAGTTTGTCTCCCCACCTCCATACCTGGCTTTTCTTCAAAGTGCAGCTGTGTCAGTAGTGCCTCCTTAGGGAAGTCAGGACCTGTGCTGCCCGCACAACATTCAAAAGCTCACAAGGAACGACCCGCCCTGGATCTCTGCAGTGGGTCAGTTTGAGAACCCTGCATGTCTCCTCAGGGCTCCAAGTTAGTTTGTGTCTTTACAAACAATGATTTTTAGGAGAGCCCTTTGCAAGTAGGTATAGTTGTTCCTCTTGCTCTATGGGGGATACATCCTAAGACCCCCAGTCATGTCTTAAACTGTACATAGTACCAATCTCCCTACACACTCACATACACATACACACACACACACACACACACACACACACACACACCTATGATAAACTTTACCTTCTGAATTAGGCACAGTTAAGAGTAATAACAAAGAATAAAATAGAACACTTATAACAATACATTGTAATAAGTTATGTAAATGCGGCCTCTCTCTCTCTCTCTCTCTCTCTCTCTCTCTCTCTCTCTCTCTGTCATTCTGTCTCTGAATACCTTATTGCATCATAAACTTTAGCAACCTCAGCATGGGAGTTTTTCCCTTCCCTTATTAAATCCGGAACTTCCTTCCTGTAAAGGAAGCACTTTACAGCTTCTCCTGGGCAAACTCACATGGCCAGCTCTCCTGCCCTGCCCCAGGAGCACTACCCGAGAGCAGGGATGCCTGGACACACCTGGGGCTGCCCACATGGTCGGTCTACTCACCCCAGCAGACAGCAGGCAACCGATCTTGTTCACACACGCAGTGTGGATGTGCTGGACAAAAGGATCCTGCTCACAGGATAGCACAGGATTTCATCACATCACTCAGAACAGTATTCAATTTAAAATTTATAAAGTTTTTGGAATTCTCCATTTCATTTTTTTTGAATTACAGTTGTTCCCAGGCAACTGAAACCATGAAAACAAAATTGCAGATCGGAGTACTGTGATCCTAGTAGCGCAATAAGTCTCATTTTATAATCTCAGATTTTTCTTTCTGGCCCAGTTGTTTTCCCTAGTTGCTTGACAAAAGCCAGTGAGAATTGAATAAAACTGGAGTCATCTTCATGCTCATGACTGTAAATATGCTCTACAGAGATCTATAAACCTAAGACATTGATAAATGCTTTATGAACCACACACTTATCTATATCCATTTATATGTTGCAGACTTTCCAGCCTGACTCTGAAAAATAATATCTTTTAAGCAAAGAGAATACACAATTAAATCGGAAAGTAAAGTTCCTCATCTCATCCCAGCTCCTAGCTCCTAGATTCATCTCTGAGACAAAGGAAGTAGCACTCCACCTCTCTTCCTACTGTGGCTCTGCCCTCAAACAGGCATAAGCTAAGAGGTGTGGGTCCATAGTTCCCAGAAAAGGGCCAAGTGAAGAGTTCACAAAGGAAGTATAGTGGTACCCAGGAACTTTGGACAAAAGATGCCAAAGACCTCTGATAAAGACCGATGAGGGGTGGACAGATGGACCCGTCAGATCCCAAACCAGGAGGGCAGGGAGGTGTCAAAGAGGGACACAGACCAGGATGGGAGGAGGACACAGAGGCCATGACCACAGAGGAAATGGGGGAAAGCCCAAAAGGCATGGCTCAGAGATGATATTTACATGGAAACAGAAACATCCTTTAACAAAGTGGGAATTTCCACTCCCCAGAGCCTGTTTCTTTTACTACCTTTACTAAATGTAAAACCTTGCTGCTGCAAAAAAAAAAAAAAAAAAAAAAAAAAAAAAAAAAGTGGGAGTTTATGTATTTTGACCTTTCTGCTCCATTGGGTGCAGTTTTTATGGTGACAAATATAACCCATAGAATACAGTCATCCCCTGGTATCTGCTGAGGATTGATTCAGCACCCCCTGCACATGCGAGCACCCAAATCCACCGTGCTCACGTCCCCTCTCTAAAATGTAGCATCTGTATAAAGCCTGGACACATGTACCCATGTACCTTAAATCAGTCTAGGTGACTTCTAATATTTAAAACGATGTAAACACTATGTAAATAGTAGTTAGAATGACAAGAAAATAGTCTTAGATATTTAATACAAACAAAAATATTTTTCTATATTTTGGTTGAATTTGCAGTTGTAGAACCTGAGGGTATAGAGGGCCTGTCATCTGTATCAGTCTTCTAGGGATGTCAACACAAATTACCACAGACCAAGGGCAAGGAGAGTTTAAACAACAGAATTCTGGTGACTTACAGTCCTGGAAGTTGGAGGAAGAGGTACGGTGTTCCTGGCATCAGTTTATCCTTCACTCTCATTGTGTTTCGCCTGGTCTTCCATTTGGATGATTGGTCCAAATTTCCTCTTTTTAGAAGGACGTTAGTCAGATTTGATTAGGGTCCACCACAAGGACCTCATTTTATTTTAATTAATAAGTTCTTGCTAAAGAACTTATCTCAACTACAGCGGGTGCTGGGGTATAAAGCTTCAACATATGAATTTTGAGAGGACACTGTTCACCCCACGACACAGGGGAGACCAAAGAACAATATAAATAAAGTATAAAATGTAAGGCGAATACACAAATTCCAAATTGTTTTCCGAAGCCTGCTTCCCTGAGGCAGCAAGAGAGAAAATCTCCTAAAATATCCTTCTAAGAGAATTGAGGTAGTATGCAGTTTTCATGATCCTCTACCCAGTTGTTTGGGCCAAGTTTTATTTGCATAGGAGGAAAATAAGCACTACATGCAGAGAGCGTCTTTGCTGGCCTGTAAAACCAGCAAAATTATTCACACTTGCTGCAGCTTTCCTGGACATTGCTTTACTTAAACATAGTCCTAAATGGCTTTTCTAGAGATAAACATAAATCCTTCCCCTTCTTCTGAGAAGGAGTCTAAAGCTGAAGCTGTGGGCCAACTCTTAAACAAGTTAGGTCACTTGTCCAGTGCGGTACCGTGACCACCTTTACTCAGGCTGGCCACTGCAACCACTTCTCACCATCTAAAGACAGCTCTGTCTTCTCCTGCATGTCAGACCGTGGAACAGGTCTATACTCTACGACAACCTGACTCATAGGATGCGTCATTGGCCAAGTATTTGAAATTTTCAAGGAGACTGACTCATACATCTGGTAGTATCTGGCCATGCTTGTTGCTGGAAACATTGCCATCCTTGCTGAGAGTGTTCGGCAAGGAGACTGTGCCCAGTCACCATATGCATGGCTGCTGTTCAGCTCCTCTGTGGTTGGGTGTCCACAGCAGCTGTTAAAATATTCCAACATGTTGGCACCGGCTGGTCGAAAGCTGGCGCTCATGTCCACATACCATCACCCACCTGCTTCCTTCCCCCTCACTGAGTCCTCCTATCAGCTCTGGAGCATGGTCAGTCCCGAGGCAGCAAGAGCTGCAGGACCACAGCCATCACCAAAGCCCACCCCACCTCCTGATGCTAGAGCCCTGGCTGGAAAATCACCCTTTCCAATAGGCACTTGGCACAGTGGATATTTATTTTTTGATTAAGGAAATGGGAGGAAACTGGCAGAAAAGCACACATTTAATTTAACAAATGATTACACATCACCTACTAGGTGCAAAGTGGTACCAGGTAATTTAGGGATCTCTGAAATGAATAAAACCTGGCCTCCGAATTCAAGGAGGTGATGGGGTGTCGAAGTTGACAGAGATGTTAGTTTCATAAATACCATTCACTTCCTCAGATTACCATGCTTTTAATCTGCCTACTTTGGTTCCTACTCAGTGGTCTATTTAGGTTTATTGACCTATTGAATCCGTCCATTCTCTGCATTATCCTCCCCTTTTCCCTCTTCCCTGTTCCCCCTAAGACAGTGAAAAGTACATGAAGCAATGATGCCTTCTTCTAATCTTCTGGGAGCACAACCGGAAGGGAATGAGGCATTCCACTGCACCTGCCCTGCCGGGCTCCAGCAAGCACAGCGTGCTGTTGCCTAACATTTAGCTTCAGTCTGTCAATTCCCTGTAAACATGAGACTCAAGGTCTGCCTGAGCTCGGCCAAGTGTATCCATGACAACTGTACTACAGCGGAGTACTTAGCATATGGGTAGCGAGAACTGTCACCCCACTCCTGTTCTCTAAGAGATCTTGCCATGAATAGTTGAATATTAAACAAATTGAGACATCTATTTTATGTGAATCAACATTACTTCCATGCCACTTTTTATTTATCTAACTCACACCACTGTTCCATAACAAGGCAAAAATGGAGAAAGAAGAGAGGAAGGAAGGGAGATAGAAAGGGAAGAAGGAAGGGAATGAGGAAGGAGGTAGAAAGGCTTCAAAGAGGGAGGGAGGGAAAAGAAGGAAATCATCCTCCTTAGCTTTGATTTTTAAAAAATCTCCAGTGACTTTTTCTGAAAGAAAAATACAATAACGATGGGCTTGGTGAATTTATGACATCTTCACCATAGAAAACATCTGTACCAATGTTAAACATTCACAGTAAATATCAAGGTATACTATGACAGTTTTATGAAGAGACATCACTAAAGTGGCATCATCCATATTTACAAAGGTTTCTTACATCTCCCTCCTATGTCCCTGTGTTTCCTACACACACCAGCTTGCTAATGTAAATACACTGTCATAGCAAAATGCTTTGCATACATGTGTAAGAAAGAAGGCAGGTGGATGAGACAGACAGAAAAGCATCAATGATGTCAAGCAGCTTGTATGAACTCCCATATTATAGTAATTAAAGTAATTTTGTAATTCTGGTATCACAGAAATGGCTGTATTCCATCATTTCATCTCTTGGGCATAAAAAATAATGAACACACCCTGGAATGACCACAGCATTTCCTCCAGCTTGGACCCAGTCCTCACTCTCTTAAATAACTCCAATCCTTGTAGAGGTGCTACAAGATTACTAAAGATGGCAATGTAACTTTGTTTATTTAAGAGGAAAACTTATATTTCCCCTGTAACCTTCCATACCTCCAGCCCATATTCCCTTAAGATTTAAACAAAGCTCAGATGCAGAGTAAAATTTACAAAACTTTCCATGGCTATAGATATTTAAAGAAGATTTAATTTATTTTGACTGTAGATCCATTGGGACCTATGAGAGACATTTTTTGCTACATCTAATTGATGTTCACTATGAAATTAATCACACAACTTGATAGGAGACTTTTGCAGCCAAAGAACAAACTTTTGTGCAATATGAGTTAGGTGTATCTCCTATCATCAAAAAATAAATGCCTGGCAAGTGGCTAGATGTGGAAATATAGCTATAAACATTACTAAGAAAAATACATGAGAACATTTTGTCCCATGAAATAAGGACAGCTCAAAAATTTTAATTTAGTCACCAAAGTATTTACATATTTATAGTCTTGCCTTATATTTGGAATTCTGTATCACTAAATAGAATTTAGTATTAGACTCTGCAGTTCTTGATCACATACAAAGATTTCCATAATTCGTGTTTTGCCAAAGACTGCTCATCAGTATTCACTATTCACTGTTATTCATTATTCACTAGAGGTGGCACTATTGCAATATTGTGATCTTTATTTTTCTCCTCAATGTACTAGTAGGATTTTATATGATCCAGAAAAATTGGAATTAATCATAATATGCTAAAGCCCCTGAAAAGATAACTATCAGTAACACATATGTGGGTTTTACATAACGTTCCGGGAAAGGTGGCAGGCATATCAGAGAATAGATTCCTTTCTCATTAAGATGTGTAATTACGTTAAAATTTATGTGTGTTAAAGCAATAAAATATGCTGTCCTGAAAAACTGTTTTCCTTATTTAGGGCTCTCTCCTTCATGGCACTGATATTCTGATCAGATTCTTCACAGATTGTTAAGATACATGAAAATAATTATTCCAACTCATTGAACTTGCAACTATGTTTAAATTGAAATGAAATATACTTACCAGTAGCCTAAGCTTTTTTTTGGTCAGAAACTAGAAAATTAGTTTTTTGATACAAAAACAGTAAAGAGCTAAGTCTGAGGAAAAAGGTTTCTGGGCAATGTGTTTGAAATGTGGGAACATTGTAGCTCAGGTCTAGAGAAAAGATGGAGACATTACTGTTTTTATAAAGTACATAATTATGCTGAGATGGAGTAGAAGGAAAAAATGAATATACTAAGGAAATGAAAAACCTGGCTAAATAACTATAAATGTATAATGGTATTACTAACTGAATATTTTCAATTGTTATCTTTCTTGATATTTCTATAATATTTGACATTGTTGACTACATTTTATCAAGAAAGAAAGAAAATAATCCTCTGACTTACTTTTCACGTCATGTCTTCCCAGCCTCCTGGTTGGTTTCTTTTTCTCTGATTTTCTCATGTTTTTGGTATGCCAAGGACATCTTTGAACTCTGCCCACATTTTTGCTTACCCTCCTGGTGCATGTATATTTTTAGGGTTAGCCAACATCGTTAATTTTAATCCAGACTGTTGTGCTGAGCATATGTACTGGATTCCACCTGTGGTAGACAGCTTTCCTTCTCCTACAAATATCTGAGAAAAGGAGCTTAAAGGAGGAAAGGTTAGTTTTGGATCACAGTTTCAGAAGCTTTAGTCCATGGTTTTAGACCTGGCTCCATTGCTTTTAGGCCCATGGCAAAGCAAAGGCATCATGGTAGAGAGGACATGATGCAGCAGAGCTCCGCACAGCAGCTGGGAAGCTGAGTGGGAAGGAGAGGGCCAGAGGACCCGGACAAGGCAGATCCGTCCAAGGCATCCCACACTGTGACCTACCTGCACCAACTACTGGCAGGTCTCACCTGCTAAATTTGCCATCAAACAGTGCACAACCTGGAAGCCAAGCTTTCAACACAATATCTTTTGCAGAACCTTCCAGATCCAAACAACAACAAAGTCCCACTGCCACTCACATCTCAAGTACAAAATCCGTTATTGCTCACACACCTAGATTCCATATCAAAGTTCATGAAACTTTGCCAACTCAGTGCCCATACCAAACCTCTGGTCATCACCCCTCTCCTTTATGCCGTCAGTCACTGCACTTTGCCAGTGTTACAGTCACATCTCCTGTCTTCACTGAGAATGCTCAAGACCATGCCCAGATTTCTTCTAGCTGCATGACGACACAATTTTATTTCTTTCCAAATTATATTCCACATATATCCAGAGACATTTTAATAAATCATGACTATTTCACAGGATTTTCTTCCATAAAGCCTGGTAGACTTTCTGTTGTTTTTAGGATAAATTCTTAACTCCTTGAAGAACCGTTTTAAACATCCTGTCTCATGTTGCAGAAAATAGTGATAATGCATTCCATATGTTTAGGATTTTCGACGCCTCGTTGATCCTGCTTACCTCTCTATGTCTCTTTTCCTTGCACCTTTCCATTTATCCGTGCTGACTTCCTTAAATTCTCTAAATGGCTCAGACTTTCTCCAGAACACAGCTTAGGTTAGCAACGGTGAACCTTTTAGAGCTTTCACTGTTTGTTTTTGGGGTTTTTTTGGTGCCAGGGTTCAAACTCAGGACCTTGTGCTTGCGAGGCAGGCAGCGGAACCACTGAGCTAAATCTCTGGTCCAGGGCTTTCACTGTTAACCAACAGCCGGCTGTGGCTCGAGTGCCATAGGTTTGCCACCACTAACCTAGGTGATGTTACCTCCACATGGAACCTTCCACTGCTAGCATACACCTCCTAACTTTCCTTCTATAAATTAAATTAATACATTTACACCAATTCTTCTTCATTTGCTGCAAAGCCCACTCGGACCACCCCAAAACTGAGTTAGGCACCTTCTTTAGAGCTAGTGTACACTCTTCACTTCACAGTACTTACTAACACACTGGACCACCAACTTAGTTCAACTCAGGATGGGGTCAGTGCGGCTCATGGCTGTAGAGCTGATTGTTTGCACAATACTTAGGGTAGGTCTACAGTAAGTGTATATGCTTTTTGAATGAACAAATACATTTTTGACAGTTCCAGCTGTAAACATGCACATTTAAATTACTTAACAATAATAAGCAATGTCTTCCTTTAATAATTTCTAGCTTTGTTTTTATTCCCCTTTAAATAACTCTCATGTTGCATAAAATAGTGGTGATTCATTTCATACACAAAGGATAAAAAACTTAATTCTGTGACATTGCTTAAGGGACTTTGCTTGTCTCTCTGCTCATGACTTTGTGTCTAATCTCGACTTTGTACCCTTCCTTCCTCTATGCTGAATGCCTTCCCCAAATGGTCAAGGGTTCAGAACATATTCAGTGACAGAGTCAGATGAAAGGACTTGCTCAAAAAGAGGAAGACTGACAGCAGATGGAATTGCATCTGAGAGCAGCTTGTCTCATGTCTCAGGGTGAGGGTGATTTGTTATTAAGCTATGCTCATGAGGGCATGATTTCTACTGCCCCATAAAGGTTTTTAGATTAAAGAGAAGAACATAATGAAGTCAAGAATTCACTTTTACACAATTAGCCCTCGCCCACACATATTCTGACCAAGCTATTCTCAGCGAACTACCAGATCAAATTTTCCTACTTCAGAGGTTGGCATTTATCGAATACTTCTTTTTAATTCCTTCTGTCTTGCTGGTAGCACTGATTTCCCAAAATAGCGAGCTGACTAGATGGCTGTCACGTGGAGAGCAGAGGCAGAAAGCGTCTGGCAGAGAATGACGGCTGGGAAGGAGAGGACCATCGGAAACATTTATCAGGCTAAAAACAGGCCCCTGGCCACCACTGTAGTCAGGAGCATTTATTAGAGAAGCAGGCATTGGCTGTTCCAGGCACAGTGTGTCCAGGTTGTTTACAGGTACTTCTGATTATCTCTAGAGCATGGCGAAGTTCAGTTCTGTTCTGCACAGTTTGGCAGCTGAAATAATAGAGCATTGGAAATTTCCCTTACTAGTCCGTTCTTTCATTGCCTCATAAATTATTGTTCCTTTACTAACTCATGGGGGAAGGAGGAGTAACCATGCCAATAAAATCTTACAGTAAATAATTAAAAACAGTTACAATTTGAATGTTTGTATCTGTACATAATTTAATGCTAACTTGCAGAGAGATTGCTGAGGAAGTGTTGAATTTGGGTACTCACCAAACACCAGAATTCCCTTTGATGATGAAAACAGAAATTAAATAAAATCGATGGCCATAGCATTATCTTGTACAGAGCAGTAAAGATATCCCATCTATCTGTCCTTCTGACACACATTATGTTTTCTTTGCCATAACATGTCGTGAATAATAAGTACTGTAGCAGATTGTTTTCCTGAATCTATTAAGTTCTTAAAATTATATTGTCTCAATTGTTTTGATTTTTATAAGAGATTTCATCTGGAATTTGAAAGATCTTTAAATTAACATGGGCCTCCCGGGGGTTTAGCTCAGTGGTGCCATGCCTCCCTCGAAAGCACAAGGTCCTGAGTTTGATCCCCAGTACTGGAAAAAGAAAATAAATAAATAAATACAATAAGCTAACACGGCCTTTACAGATCCATAAATGATGCATAATTATCTTATCTGAGTTTTATTTTCTGTCCTTCCCAGTAACATGGACCTCCCTAAGGTCAGACAGCAAAGCGAGCTGAGAGTATACCTCATGAGAGAAGCCAAGTAGGTTTCAGAAATTACTGTCCATTTGTCATTTATCTTGCAATCATCTGTGAAATTTAATAGTTGATTGATTCCCAAAGCATTCACCAAATTCCTTTATCTGTGAAGCCTACTTTTGCTATAAAGATGGAAAAAGCATAGTTTTGGGGGCCCTTTTTGGGCCCTGCCTTGAAGGAATTCACAGCCTAGTACAATGGGTAATGCAACGTGTTAAAAGCAGTGGTGGCTGTGTGTGCAACCATTTTTGCCAGCAGAGAAGGAGACTTAGACTTGGCAAAGGGAAGAGATAAAACTCTTCTAGAAGGCTGGGATTCCGAAGCTGACTGTTAAGTGAGGTATCCAGGTTCAACGAGAAACATAAGAGAGCAAGCATCTCCTACATTCTACCTGATCATCATGGTTTGTTGTTGCTTCCTTAGCTTTCCATCACCACCACTACATCCTGACCCACGCCTTCATCATCTAAATCTCCTATTCTCTCTTTCAAAGACACATCTTTTTAGGGCTCCTGAGCTTCAGACTGGTTCCTTTTTAAAGATGCATGGTGCATAGCTGCCATCCAGGTCCCCTCACCCTCTCCCATCGGGTTCTCTGACCCTTGGGTTTCTTCTTCGTTGGGGGAGTTAGGTCCTGGCATAGCTTTTTGAGAGATAATTCATGGTGGGTCTGGTTTTTAAAAAAATTTTGAAAACCTTTAATTTTCAAGTTGGTTTTCATTCACAGTTCATGTCATTTTGGGTATAGAATTTTCAAGTGAGATCAGCCTTCCTTCAGAGTTGTAAGGGTAGCGTTCCGTCACCCCACCCCTCTGGTGTGGAAGTAGGTGGGACAATGGGCCTTAGGGGTAATGGACACTCTACCTTTCCTTTGTCTTCCTCTAGATGCTTCCGGAGTCTTCTCCTTATCCCTAGTATTCTTAAATTTCACACAAATGTGCATTGATTTGGGTCTATTTTTGTCCCACTTTGCCAGACATTCATAGACTCTTTCATTCTATAATTTTATCTTCTTTAATTTCAGGAGGAAGTCTTTAAATATATCTTAGATGATATCATCCTTTTTGTGTTCCTTATTTCTATTTTTGGAAGTTCTATTATTTGACTCAAACTTTCTGGAACTATTACTTAATATTCTTCTCTCTTTTTTTCTTTTTCTTTCCATTAATTCCTTTGGACTCCAATTTCTGGAAGATTTTCTCAACCATATGTTTCCATCAATCCACTGAGGGTTTTTTACTTTTATTTTGTTCTGGTACCGGGAATTGAACTCAGGACCTTGCACTTGCCAGGCAGGCGTGGCACCACTGAGCTATGTCCCTGCCCCATCCACTGAGTTTTTAATATTTCCAACATTTTTTTTAAATTTCTAAGACCACTGTATTTTTCTTCTGAATGTCCTTCCTTCTCCCTTCTAATGTATAAATTCAAGTTTTAAATTTTTTTGTAACAAGTGAAAGAAATCTTAACATATGAGTTTAAATTAAGCAGGTATGCTGCTGGGTTCTTTCAAAAGACTTCAAATCACTAAAACAATTCTCTTAATTGGGATTAATACTTCATATTACAAATAACAAAAGAGGGAACCAGAGAGATTTAGTTTTTAAAGATTAAAGTTACCTGGCAAGAAAATGAGAGCATGAATTGAAATGGTGGCACCTCGGCTCATGAACACTTTTGTTTGTGAACAATTTGGTTCACAAACAGAAGCATTTGGCAAAATTTTGTTTTTGTTTGTGAGCTGTGCATTGCGTGACAAATACGACCACAGCTATCTTTCCTGCAGAGCATGGATATCCTTATCTTTTCCAGAATTATGGAATGAAGTAAGTTTGAGAACCAAGGTACCACTGCAGAGGTTCCTATTTCTCCACATACGGGTTTGAGTGTAGAATTAAGTACAGAGTGAAACAAAGATCTTTATCAGAGGCAAGCATGACATTCCTATTTTTTGAGAAATAGGCACCTCTCTATTTTTAGAAGTGATTATCCAATTTATGTAATATCTAATTCTCTAATATGGAATGCCATTTTCTTCCCTCATCTCATTGATAAATATCCCACTTTGGTTTTTTTTCATAATTTCCCACTCACGCACCCTTCTGTCGGAAGGAGGGAAGGAAGCTGAATCAGATCCTTTAACTACACTCAGGGTCACGGACCCATTCTCCACTTGCACTCTGACCCACGCTGCTGCGGCCCCCACTGTCTGCCTCTCGTGTGTCAGCAGGAAGTGACCTGCAGGAGAGGCTGCAGTCAGCATCCATGGATGCCCGAGGCCCCTTCCACCTGCTCTCGCTGCCCCTTCTCTCCCCACCAGGCTGTTGTGCTTGCTTTATGACCAGGCTGCAGCAAGCTCCCTTACGTGAATTCCTTCCCTCTCGGTGGTGTGGACTCAGGTGAGTTCAGCCGACCTCCTGGTTTTCTCTAAAACATCACAGCAGTGCTGTTAGTTCGTCCCTCATCTCCTCCCGTGAGACACTGGCTGAGTACCAACCTTGTGCAAGAAACTCCGGTGAAAGCGAAACAGAAACAACACAATCTGGAATTCACTGAATGCTCCATTTGTGTACCTCCATTCTGAATGGAGTACATATTTTGACTCCATGTTCACATTTCAAACCTCTACGAATTTCTACCTGTTATTATTATTCCATTTTTAGAGATGAGATTGTTTTGATAGAGAAAGATTTCAATAACTTGTTCCAAACCCTGTTACACGATAGTAGAGCAGATTCGAGCAAGATCAGCCCAACCTGAGTGCTTTCAGCCTGCCCTATTCTGCTGGGCCCAGGGCAGGCCTGCTCTTCAGGGTCTCGTTCGGAACCCACTCCCTGAAAATCCCAGTAAACATCTCAAATTTATTTGTGTGTTAATAAAAAATGCTTAATAATCATCCAGAGAGTGGAGGCCTTTCACACAAGCAGAATAGAATATCAGCCACTCAGAAGTTATAAACCAGTGCATTGAGTCGACCAAAGAGCCATGAGAGTCAGGAGCTTTCAGTGCACACCTCAACACCCTCGACTCACAGGCGAACGAACCCCAACTGAACTGAGAACCCCTGGAATCAGACATGTTGGCTCCAAGTGTTGAAAGAAAGAACAATGGACCTGGAAGACTGTTCTAATTTTAGTTCTTTCCCATGTGGGTTTTATAACCCTAAAGCCGATCGCTTCCTCTTTCTGTACCCCAGAGTACAGAAAGAAAGTGGTGAACCCGATGCTGCTCTCCTAAGGAGCCTCACACTGCTTGAGTATAAAATTAATTAGGATATGTAACTACACTAAACTCACAGCACCTGAGAAAAACACCCTCTTGGTGCTGTCCCTGTCATAGTAAGCGGCTGGGCTGGAAACTTCTCCCACCGGAAGTCCTGACCCTCTTCACTGGAGAGGCCCCCGCTGGGCTTCCGGCACAGCACACTCGCCTGGTTTTCCTCCTGCTCCACGGGCCACACACTGTGATTTTTAGCTGATTCTTCTTCATCTTGACCTTTTAAAACTGGATTCCTCCGGGACTCAGTCTTTATTCTTCTTCTCTTCTGTCTTGCTCATTACACAGTGCCATCCACTGACCTAATTTCAAGCCTGTGATTCTCAGGACTGTGTCTTCAGCTCTCTCCTGAGCTCTCAACCTCCTCATTTCCACCTGGACCTCCGACATCTCGAGTCTGTCGTGTCCTGTGATGAGCTCCTGATCTCTTCCTGTCCTCCACTAGTTACAAACTTCATGTGCTGTTCATCCTCTGGCTGCTCAGGCCTTGAGCCTTGGTCATCTGTGACTGCCCCTCATATGTTGTTTCCAACCCAGGAGTAAATCCCACTGCATTAAAAGCACATCCAGAGCTCCCACTTGCTGTCACTCCCACTGCAATGATACTGACCAACGCTCCCCAGATCTTTCTCCTGGACCAATGCAATCGCTTTTTAACTGGACTCTGCTTATAGACTTGCTGCTTTATTACTTTTTACCCTGAACAGCAGCCAGGGTGATACTTTAAAAAAACTACAAAAAGTGTTAGATGATGTGACAGACTCCCTGCTTGAAGCCCTCTGATGTTTCTTCATTCCATGCCAAGTCAAAGCCAAAATCCTGTGCTTGTTGACAAGGCCCCATGTCCCCTTTTAGCTCTCCAAACTTCCTGTGCATCTCTGCCTGATTCCTTCAGCTCCAGTGCCAGACCCTCCCACCTATTCTTTGACCTCACTGAGTCATCCTCTGCCTCAGTGCCTCTACCTAGCTCTTCTCGGCTTGGGCACTCATCCCTCAGGTGTCTACATAGTTAGACTCCAACCTCCCCAAGCCTTTCCCCAGCACCCCTTTCTGTTGCGCACCTCCCTGGGCCATCCTGTCTACAGCTATCACCTGCCCTTTGTCCTGAGCACCTTGCATTGTGGCATTTTTTTCCCCCTTAGTTCTGCCACCTTCTAATGGACTAGATGATTTGACCATTGTTGTTTATTGTTTGTCTCTTCTGTGCTGGAACATGAGCCCCATGATGGCACTGAGCTACATCCCCAGGTGGCTTTTTATTTTTTATTTCGAGACAGGCTCTTGTTAAGTCACTAAATTGCCCAGCCTGGGCTTGAACTTGCAATCCTATTTTATTCAGTGCTGTTTCTCAAACACCTCAAATACTGCCTGGCACATGATAGACACTCATTTCACATCCACTGAACCAGTGAAGGGATTGGAAGACATAATATGAACAACACTAGAGGTTATCCAAAGGATAGCACTGCAAAATCATGGAATGAAAGGAAGAAGGATGGGTCTGTAAAGAAAGGACTGACTTGTCTTGGACAGGTCAAACACCTCGTTCCCGACTCCCTTCGTCCATGAAGCTCCTGGTCCTGGGTGTGGAGAGCCACTCTACAAGCCGCCCTCACTGGGAGAGCAGAATCATCTTTGGAGAAAGAACTTTACATCGCATTTCTTTTCTGTTGTCTTTCAGAGGTGTATTTTTAGTCTCACTCATGTAAGAAGACAAAAATCCTCATGTTCCCCAGGGTACTTCTTCTCCCTTTTATAAATACTTGAAACTTTTCTTACCAATAATGGCAAAATCCATCACTCCACAGTGAGAGAGGAAAAGCCCCTAAATTCAAATGTTTTAGAGAACACTCGTATTTTACCTAATTGAATCTAATCTGCATTCTAATGAAGTAGCCAAGCAGTAAATATAAAAGCTGGTGTCAGATATTTCTCTTTCTCTACAAGGATGAGCTGAAGTGACCTGGAGAGCTAAAGGGGCTGCATCTTGGGCTCACTTCAGCAGAGGGGTGTGCACATCATGGGGGCAGAAAACGTTCCATTAAGACAAAATCACCACACCATCCTTGTCTAATTTCAATGAACAGATCTTTTAAGAACTTTGCCCAGGAGCAGGGAGCAGGATTCAGTGTGTCCTAAGCTTGTCCAGTATCTGTCACAAAGGGCCACCAAGCCACTGCCAAGAGAGGCCCTGGTGCTGGGTGCAGCTGGGTGATGACACAGCTGTGGATGCCAAGGCCTCTGCTCTTCCGTTCACCACACCACCCTTATGTTTCCCTTTACCACATCATTAAAGAAACATGTCTGACATGCCAGAGGACTAACCAGCAAAGTATTGCTATTCTGAAGACAAAGAATCATTATTTGATTCAATTATAAAATTTGGAAAGCTTCTTAAGCTTAGATATAGATTTTTTAAGAAAATAGCTCCTATGAAGACAGTTTTTCTCTCCTTGTTTCAAAGTGTTTGATTTCCATTGTTGCCATGGTCATTCAAAGCCTGAAAATATTAAATGGAAAGTACCAAAAATAAACAACCTGTAAGTTTTAAATCATAAGCTATTCTGAGCAGCACCATTAAATCTCTTGCTGTCCCATTCCGCCCTCTTCATGAATCATCCATTTGTTCAGCACAACTGTGCTGTGTACATTTTCCACCTGTGAGTCACTGGCAGGGCTCAGTTATCAGATTGGCAGTGGTGCAGAGGTGCTCGGGATGAAGGAGGTGACCCTCCATGGCCTCTTGTCACATCACAGTGTCCACATCCTTCACCTATCTTCACCTCACCACATGGGCATGGGACATCTCCAGTCGCCTCAAGAAGATGATGATGGAGGATAGTTCTGTGGGATATTTTTTATTTGGGGGTGGTTTTTTTTGTTCGTTTGTTTGTTTGTTTTGGTACCAGGAATCAAACTCAGTCCTTGTGCTTGCAAGGCAGGCAGTGAAACCACTGAGCTAATATCCCTATAGGACATTTTTAAAAAGAGACAGCACTTTCAAATGACTTTCATCGCACAGTGTTGTTATGATCATTCTGTATTATTACTAGTTGTTTTTGTTAATCCCTGTTAACACACAAATTAAACTTTATATAAGGATATGTATGTATCATATATAGAGCTTAGTAGAATTCATGGCACTATTGGGCATCCACAGGAGGTCTGAAAGGTGCTTGTTTGAGGTAAGGAAGGACTACTATACAGATATCTTTCTGCTAAGTGGAATGCATTTCTTAGTTAATTTCTCATTCTTTCTACTGATTATTTTTTACAGAAATGATTTTCATATTATACCTGTTTTCAAGATTCATGGTGATTCCTCTCTACTTATGAAAGTATTAACTAATTATGTTCTTGAAGTCATTTTGTCAGTACACAGAGCAACACATGAAATAGATGGATTCCAAGGAACAGGAAGAAAGCGTGCTTACAGAAAATGGTTTCCATAAACTTTTTGTTGGTTTGAATATGTTATCTACTCAGGTGCCAACAAAAATTACACAGGTCATGAGAGATTCTGGCCTCAATGTGTGTCCACTTAGCTATAAATGTCTCTATTTTCTTGTTCTCTATGGCTGAGTAGTACTCCATTTTATATAAAAAAAAACACACACACACACATTTTCTTTATCCAGTCTCCAGTTGATGCACAATTGGGCTGCTTCCAAGCTTTAGCTATTACAAACTGTGCTGCTATGAACATGGGTGCACATATATCACTGTGGTATGATTCTTTTAATTCTCTGGGGAAGATACCCAGCAGGGGAATAGCTGAGTCAACTGAGACCTCTACTCCTAGTTCTTTGAGGTATCTCCACACTGATTTCCACAGTGGTTGCACCAGTCTGCACTCTCACCAGCAATGGAGAAGCATTCCTTTCTCCACACACCTGTGCCAGCATTTGTTATTGGTTGATTTCTTAATAGCAGCCATTCTCTCTGGGGTGAGGTGGAATCTCAGTGTTGAGATTCTTTTCTCTTTTTAAAAGTTTTGTTAAGGTATGTTTGATCTACAAAAGAACTGCATATGTTTATGCACACAATCTGATGGTGTCACACACCACACACACCCACCATATGTCCCCACCAGAAAGATAAGCATAGCCATCACTGCCAAAAAGTATCATTGTATGTTGTGTGTGTGTGTGTGTGTGTGTGTCTGTGTGTGAGTGTGTGTGTCACTGGGGAGTGAAGAACCTTTAACACAAGAGCTTCCTTTTCAGCAAATTTTTAAGTGCACAGTATCTTATTGTCAGTGATAGTCACTACACCGTAGAGCACATCCACAGAATTTACTCATTTTGCATGTTATGATTGTTCATTTGTTGGGCTGATTAATACATTGGCCATTTTAAGACTTTACCATAGATTCTTCTCCCCTCTACTCAGAGACTGAATTAGACACCAACTGGAATGGAAGTACATAATGCTTTCCCCCAAATGTTCTTAAGACCTTAAATCTGAGTATCTTTCACATTGACACTGATGAAATTCATAATGTTATTCCCATGTTTTATAGTAATTTAAAGTCCATGCATAACTTTGCCTGTTATATCTTAATATCCCAGATAATTGTATATTTTCCCTGACTGTTCACTGGACTATTAAATTCACTTTAGTGTGCATTTGGTAAAATGGACTACGGAAATTGAAATTCGCTCATGTTGGTAACAGAAGGGGCAGCTTAAATCTATAAACAACTTCTTAGCTCAGGTTTTAAACCTTTAAATATTCATTTGGAATGAATCATGTTTCAAGGCCTGTCTTCCATATTATTTCTAAACATACAAAAACAGAATCAATTGGTTACTACAGCCAGCTTTATAAACTTGCCCTGCAGTGTTTTCCTCTCTTGGTTTATCAATTTCTTTGGGCTGGGTAACACACATATCCCATTCCCCAGTCTTGTCCAAAAGCAAATGGAGTATTGGGGATGCATTCCAAGGTATTTGGAAGCTTCTCCCTGACATAAGGACCATTTCTTCTACTGGAGAGAACACCGGGGAACACAGATGGTTCAGGAACATGCAAGTGGGCCAAGTTTTAACATTTTAGTGTTGCCACATTGGACTTCATTTCCCAGCAATAATGCAGCCAAATATCTTAAAACTCATGCCATTAACAGGAGGCTGCTTCTCGGTGATTCTTACTCAGGAAAGCTAGTCTTTTTTCCTTCATTAGACAAGCTTCAGTCAATGCAACTGCCTAATAATACCTGGCCCATACATAGCATACCTCATTTAGAAGTTGGGCAACTTCTAGCTCATGGGAACATAAATAATTTTAAAAACTTATTTTGTCAGCTTCTCACAGCACCTTTCTAAAGTGGGGCGACGTTACCAAGATATCTCCACAAGCACCATACGTGCATAGCACATAGTGCGTAGCAAGATGAAGTCATAGATGGGAAAGTCTGGGACCTGGCAGAAATTTTCTTTTAACAGGTCCTTATCATTTACCAAGAACTAGTAAGTCACCTTGACCTGAGCACCGGCAGAGGACACCCACCTGCCAGAGGAGCAGACAGTGGGAGGGGTGTGGAAGGAAGCTCAGAGCTTCTGCCTACATCCATGTTATGAGAGGCTCAAAGGAATCCTGGAAGCCGATCAGATTGAAGCTCCTACTTTCTCAAGATATGTATTTTTTAAATCATGAATTGCAAAGGAAGATCTGTGAAAAGTCTCAGCTCATTCTCAGAAGATGAGATACGGCAGCACAGGGCCATGAGTCACTGGCTAATGTGATGTTTATGTGCTTTGTTCAGTTGTGCATTCTCGTTCTCCTTTGAGGTTTTTTTCTTCTAAACTGAAGACAGTCTCTAAAACTGAAAACTCAGGTAATGGGAAAATCTGTGTTTCTCTGAGACTATCTCACTGTACACAGCAGTCTGGGTTTTGTCTTTAGCATGCCCCTCTTGCTTATCTCAGGCTCACAGCCAGCAGAGGAGCAGCCCTGCTGGTGGGATGGGTGAGATGCACTTTGCTTCTAGCTGGAATTCTCTTGCATATTCAGCTATGCCATGCATTGAGGCTCTGCCTGGCTTTGTTTGGTTAATGGTGGACCAGTGAATGCCCCTCAAAAGACACAACAAGAGCAGAGCATCCATTTCAGTAAGAATTCCCTGAGCACACATTGAGAGCTCAGCATTCCAGGCCCCAAGAGAGGTGGGTTCCTGGGCCAGAGTGGGCTGCCAGGGTACGGGACTGGGGCAGAGGCTCAAAGGAGGGACCTGATCCACCTCTGAGTCTGTGCGTGGGTATCTACAGGATCTGTAAACCAACACACGTGTCCTAGTTATGTAAGTGGTTAAATCATTGTCTCATTGTAGAAGGACTTCTGGAGATTTTCCCAAAATGGGAAGATGGCATTCTGCAAGCTGAGCTGTGACCAGTCACAGAAGGTGGCTTTTCAGCCCTGAGCTGTGACACTCCAGTGATGAGTGTTTGGGTCCGGGTGTTGGTGAACCTCATCCTTTTGTGTGTGACACCAGCTTTCTCAGAAGAGACTATCGCAACTCCTCTGTTTCTATTTTTGGGTTTAGAGAGAACACAGCTGGAAGCCCCAGAGAGGTGACAGCTTCTCCACTCAGAAAGGCCCTCGGTGTGCACCAAGGGTGCATCTGCTTCCCGAAGGTGGGGGATACAGAAAGAAATAAATGCACACTAATTCCTCATCCTCTATAGGGAGCACGATGGATGTGATGCTATTACATGTGATCTTAACATCTGTTACACCATTTATTTCAAACAAGTTGACAATACCTGAGTCCCATTTTCCATCTTCAGTTTTCTTATTTCTAGTAAATGAAACACACGAAAATATATCCAGCAAAACTAGACAACACATGTTTTTAGATGAGGTTTTCACGAAATCTCAATGAACACTTAGAAGTTAGGCTGGCTCATAAGATCATTTTGGTATGCTAATGGTGGCAGGCTCAAGAAGCTGTTATTAAAATGGGCCTGGTGATGCAGGCCTGTCACCCAACACTCTGGGAAGCTGAGGCAGCAGTATGACAAGTTTGATCCCAGCCTGGTCAACTTAGTGAGACTGCATCTCAAATACAAAACACAGCAGCAACAAGGCTGGGGATATAGCTCAGCACAGAGTTCCCAGGTTTAACCTCTGGTACTGGGGAAAGAAAAGCTGTTACTGCCCTAAGCCCACACCTGAGCCCGTGGATGAGCAAAAGTGCCAGTGCACAGCCACAAGCCCTTCCAAGTCTGGCCCCCAGGGAGTGTGCACAATGTACCTGCCCTTCAGGTGATGGAAGGAAGGCCAGATGAGGATGCCATGCCTGTGTGGGGACCTTGGAGATTTGCAGACTTGCCACAAGACTGTCACTCAGGAAAAGCCTCAGCACTCTGTGCTCCACATGAGGAAGACAAACTTCAGCCTGTGTCAGGAAGTGCATCCACTGACTCGTGGCCTGGGAGGCTAGGGGGTTTTACCAGAAGCAGGGCTCTGTGCCTTGTGAGTGGTTCCTTCCTGCACTTCCTCCTAGACACTGAGGTGTGGTTTCCATAAGCCTGCTTCTCAAACCCTCATATGTCATTACCAAGCGAGAAGGACATGTGCATCACGAACCCTAGGGGACACTTTTAGGGCTGCCCTGAGTGTCTGCATCAGTGACTGTGGTGAGGGAGGTGAAAATGGGGATGGCTCAGTGTCCACTGTCAGAATTGGGGTGCGGGGAGTAGCTGGTGTGGGGAGCAGGTTCTGCCTGGACAGCAGCCACTGCACCCAGGCCAGTGCATGGTCACTGTGCATGGTCACTTCTGGAGTATGCTGTGTCTGATCGCTGTTGTTTAACAGGAGCAAAGAGAAGTATGCAAAATGTCTCTTCAGGCCTTCCTGGAAGGAGTGTGTAGGGAAATCAAAGTGACCCTTTCTCACATTTCCTTCTTCGGCTTTCCTCTCTCCTTCACCCGTCTCCTTCCTATTCTCTGCTTTTTCCCCTTCCTTCATTTTGCCTCCCTCCTTTCTTCATTTCCTTTCTTCTGTTTTTCCTTCTTTTCATTTTTAGCAACACTTTTACATATTTCTAATTGCTTTTGCTACAGGTTATAAGAGCATATTTGAGATTTGAGGGATCCGGGAATCAGGTAGCATGGAGGCTTCTTTTGGGTTTTCTCTGCACTTAATTTTATGTCCTAGCCTTTGATTTGAGTAGGATGCTTTCATCAGTACACTGTTTTCCACTTTCATTTTCCCTAATGGTCATTATTATCATTTGAACATTTTTTTAAGTTGCTACTTAATTATCTCTTAGCCTGAACTGCAGTTGTAAATGACTGCATTTCTATATGCTTTATTCCGACTTGATTAAAAATCCATTTTGCTTGAGAACTGTCCAAGCTAGAAGGGATTTTAGAAGCCTACAGATTAAAAAATATTGATGCTCGGAAACATGTTTCAGCCCTAACCTACGAAGAAAAGGGAGCCTGACTCCAAGTTCAGTACCATGGACAGCGCCTCGCAATCAGGGAGCCCTACCTTACTCGCGGAATGTTCAGTATTGTAATTTAAAAACGAGAATAATATACTCCATATGTAATGATTTTATATACATATTTCACTCTGTGGTTAATAGGCATAAAGAACAGGCAGTTTGTATGGAGTGTTGTTATTCATAATATTCCTACATAACCAAAACAGGCATTTTTCATTGCCACCGCAATGCATGACGTTTCTGGTACTCTGCATAGTGTCAATATTTGATATTATCATTGCTTGTTTGTTTTTACATCCTAATAGGTGTGTAGTGGTTTCTCAGTGTGGTTTTTAGCTCTAATTGACTGAGACTGCCAATGTCAAATAACCATCTTTTCTGTGCTTATCTGAAATTATTCTATTACGTTTGGTGAAGTACATGTTCAGGTATTTTGTCCAATTTTTAAAATTGTGTATTTTCTTATTGTTAAGTGTTGGGTTCTTTGTATTTCATAGACACAAGTACTTTATCACACATATTACTTTAAAAAATATATTCTCCAAGTTTGTGATTTGTCTTTTTATTCTTTGAACAATGTCTTTCTCAAAACTAATATTTTAATTTTAATAAAGACCAATTTTTCAGTTTTTTCTCTTATGGATGATGCTTTTGTTATTGCATCATTTCCACCTGTGTTGTCATATAGAAGATATATGATTTAAATATTTATATTTAGTTCCATGACCCATTTGTATAAGTGCAAGGAATGTATTGTTAGTTCAGGTTTTTGCATGTGAATGGTGAATTTCTTCAGCACTATTTATTAACAAGACAATCTTTCTTCCATTGAACTCTTAGTATCTCTGTCAAAAATCTGTTGATATGATTTGTGCAATTCTATTTCTGGATTCTGTTTTCTGTTCCATTGATCTGTGTCAATCTTTCTTGAATCCTACTACTTTGTTCCTTTTGCTCAGATTTATTTTCTCTATTCTAATTTCTTTGACTTTCTTTATGCATTTTAGAATTAATTTGCCAATAATTAAAAGTAGTCTACTGAGATTTTAAAACAGTGATGAATCTATAGATCAAAAGATTGATGAAAGTTCTTTTTTAAACAAGGGTTAAATGAAAAGATAGACCACGTTTATGGATCTGAAGACTCAGTGTTGTTAAGATGTCAGTTCTTCCCCCCATGCAGGTTTTAGCTTAGAGGTCTCACACCCTTTCTGTCTGATTTGTACCCAGGTATTTGTGCCTCATGCTGTAGAAATGGCTTAGTTTGTGTCATTTTATATCCCGATTGTTCATTAACATTAAGTAGGAATACAAGGTATATTGACTTCTCCCCTGCAAACTTGCTGAAGGAACATATTTGTTCTAATAGAGTTTTTGTGGATTCCTTTGAATTTTCTGCATAGAACTGCATGGTAAGTGAAAAAGGATTAGTTTATTTCCTCTCCTTTTTCTCTTGCATGTGACGGCAAGGTTGTCTGCAGACCCAAGGAGTGTGGTGGGATGCTATCTTTTACATTTAGCATGATGTTAGTTGCAGGGCTTGTTTTTAATTAAGGAAGTTTTGTTAATTTCAGTTGCTGAGAGGCTTTATCATGGTTAGGTACTGAATTTTTAAATGTTATTTCTGCATCAATGAAATGATTTCATTAATGATGAAAATATTTTTTTTCTAATTGAGCCATTAACATAGTTAATTGTATAGATTGATTTTGAAGTATTGAACCAGTCTTGCATTTTGGTATAAAATCTACTAGGTAATGGTAAATTATCTTTTTATATTTTACGTATTCACTTTGCTAACATTTTGTTCATCTTGTTGAAGATTTTTGCATCTACTTTTTTTTTCAGAGCTTGAGATTGAATCCTGGTCCTTGAGGCAAAACTGAGCTACATCCCTAGTCTGAAATTTTATTGCCTTTGAATTGGTATGTTTATTTCTATTACATATTTTTATTAGTCCTGTTTGCAACACATATGATTACATTCATTATGGGAAGTTTGTACAGGTGCATAACACATCTTAATTCTTTTTTGTCCCCTTCCCCATTTATCCCTCCCTGCTCCCTCCAATTCTTGATCCTTTTCTCATTTGAAAAAGCTCCATTTCCATTTTTTTGATTCTCTCTTTTTTTAATTCCCTCCTTTCCCCATCTCTTCTTTCTCTTCCTATTTGGAAAAATCCCCCTACTTCCTATTATCTAATCTTTGATTTTTTTCTTTATTTATATGTTGGTTTTCATATAAGAGAAGCTATGCAATATTTAAATTTATGTGTTTGATTTATTTCACTTAACATTATGGTCACTAAGTGCATCTGTTCACCTGCAAATACCCCATATCTATCCTCCTTTATGGCAGCATAGTACATTTTCTTCATCCATTCATCTGTGGTTGGGAATATAGCCCAGCAGGAGATTTTAACATCTATATTCATGAAGGATTTTGTCTTTAGTTTTTTTCTTTTGTGCCTTTTTTTTTTTTTTTTTTTTGGTCTGGCTCTGATAATTCTATATACCTAACCTAACCTTATAAAAACAGGTTGGAAGTATTTTTTACATTCAGGAAAAGATTGAGTAGGACCCATAGTATTATTATTATCACCTTCTGAAATATTTGGAAGAAGAATCAAACTCGGGACCTTGCGCTTGCGAGGCAGGAGGCAGAACCACTGAGCTAAATCTCTGGCTCTCTTTCCCTCTCTTTTTAAGGGAGGAACATTTTAAACTGGAAAGTCAATTTTGTAGATTTTTGGTTTTTAAGGAGTTAATCCAATTTGTCAAATTTGTTAAATTTATGGCCATAGAGTTGCCCGTACTGGCCCATATTTATCCTTCAGTGCCTAGGAGGTCAGTATTAATGTCCATTTTTTTCCTACTTGATATTGGTAGTCTGTTTCTTTCTCTATTAGTTTGGCTAGAGATTTATCAATTTTTAAAAATAACTTTTCAAAGAACCAACTTTCATTTTCATTGATTTTGTGTATTTTAGGCCTTCTCCCTCACTGATTTCCACCCTTACGTTTGCAAATCGTTTCTTCTGCTTTCTTTTGCTGCTTCTCTTCTACTTTCTTAAGTAAATATTTTGATAGCTAATTGTACAACTTTCTTGTTTTTCTGTCCTATCCACTTAACACTATAAATTTCCTTCTAAACACTGCTTTAGATAGATCCCACAAATTCTGATATTCTTTTTTTTTTAATTCTCCTCTATTTGATTTTTTGACAAGCTTCCCTGGAGACTTCCTCTTTAACCTATGTGTTCTATAGAAGGGTGTTGTTTGTGAAACTGAAGGTTTCGCGGTACACTTGGGAACTGATTTCTTGTTTAACTGTTGTGGTCTGAGACACGCTTTGCATGATCTCTATGCCTTTAATTTTGTCAAGATTTGTTTTGAAACTCAGGACATAGTCTGTCTCCATGGTGATGTGTGCTTTTTTTTTTTTTTTTAAGGTGTTTTCTGCTATTAAGTGGAGTGGACTGCAATTCTGCTTGGTTGTAGCATTTGTCTGATAACACAGGGAAAAATCCAAACTAGTTTCGCTCACTGACCTGCTCTCACAACGCGTGCTGACATCCGGTGTGATATGTAGAGACCTTCCCCACCCCAAGCAACTGTAGCAGCAGACACCAGACGTGTCCTCCCCTCCGGTTCAGGCCTGACACTGGCTGTCTGGAGGCTCTTCCGATCCCACAGGACAGGAAGGGCTCAGTCCGGCAAGTAGCCCCACACCGGAAGTCAGCTCCAGCCTGGGCTTCCGGGCTGCTACCTACCAGCTACGAACCGAAGTTCCCACAACACTCTCCCTGGGTTCTGTGAATTTCTTAGAGCAGCTCACAGAACTCAGGCAAATACTCAGGTGTCCTGGGTTTAAAAAGGATATTGCAAAGGACATGGGCTAAGTCAGATGGACGAGGTACACAGGCGAGATGCGAGGGAAAGGAAGTGCGCGGGGTGCCCACCCCTTTGTGACAAGCCATCCCCAGCAGTCCCTGTGTTCAGCTGCCAGGGCCTCTCTGACCCTGTCCCCTGGGGTTCTAAGAGAGCTCTCTTCC